>NC_071571.1:122042965-122668799 GCF_024509145.1 Vidua macroura | reverse complement strand
AATTAAAATGCCAAATACTGTATTTATTTCTTTATCCCATTGGTTTATTGATTTTGATGCTGAAGTAGAACTCCTATGGATGTCAGTAAGACCAGCAAAAAAACAAAATGGTTTTACAGCTGAGCTCAAGTGTTTAAATTCTCCCTTTTCCTTTTTTTTTTCTTTTAAAGAGGGATGCAATCTGCCTCTAGAAAGATTATGATCCAGTTCAGACACTAAAACCACTACTTCTTTATCCCAAAAAGAGACATTTTTTTCCTGTAACACAATTTCCCCAAGCATTGAAGTAAATTTGTATTTAATCTGGAGATTTCAGAGTCAATATACTTACAAAATCAGATTTCTAATAACATTTCAAAGGACTTTATTTTGGTTTTCTCTCTTCAGAGCTTGTGAGCTTCAGAATGCACAAATGTCCTGCACTTTATTTGCACCCCCAGGACTATAAAACAGAGTTCTGCAGCTTAGCAATAATAGTAATGAAAATAAGCCTGTCTCTCAATAGTGCTTCCAAGACCCTTAACAATCTGTGTATCTCTTGCATCACCACTGAGTCCTGAGCTGACACTCTGCAAGATCCCAGCAGCTTCCTGAAAATCTCTTTCTAGTAGAGTATGCAAGTTTGATGCATGGATATAATTGAACTTCCTTTTCCCCATGTGCATGTTTTGCCCTTGTCAGCACTGAATATCATCTGCCTTTCTTGACATGTTACTGTGAGGTCTGGAGATCTCACTGTGGCTCTGCATAATCAATTCTTCTAGAATATTCTGGATAGTTTTTTATCTTTTGCAAAAATTTTCTGCTATTCTCTCCATTTTCCTGTAAATGTAAGAGTATATTAAGATCCTAGTGATGTTCCACTGGTTAGTAGCCTTCACTGTTTTAACTGGTTGTGTACGTAATCTCTGCCTCCCAATTCTCACAAATTCCTTGAAAATAAACTGCTAAAACTGTGGTGCTCTCTTTGGTCTGCCTGTCAATTTCCCAAATCCATGGTAACTGGTATATTGGGTTTCCATGGCAAGGTTTTGGTGGGGGGTTGGGGGGAACCACAGGGACGGCTGCTGTGAAAAGCTGCCAGAAGCCTTCCCAATATCTGACGGAGCCAAGGCCAGCTGGTTCCAGGACAGATCTGCTGCCAGCCAAGCCTGAGCCCACCAGCAACTGTGTTAGCACCACTGGGGTACAGATGGAAGGTGAGGAAAAAGCTCTTGCACAGAAGCAGTTGCAGCAAGAGAAGAGAGGAGTGAGAACATGTGAGAGGAGCAGCAGGTCTGCAGACACCAAGGTCAGTGCAAAAGGAGGGGCAGGAGGCACTCCAGGCAGCACAGCTGAGATTCCTCTGCAGCCCGTGGTACAGCCCATGGTGAAGCAGCTCTGCATCTGCAGCCCATAGAGAACCACAGAGATCCTCCTGCAGCTCATGAAAGATTCCTCAGTGGAGCAGGTGCATGCCTGAGAGGAGGCTGTGACCCTATGGGAAGCCCACTCTGGAGCAGGCTCCTGGCAGGACCTGTGGCCCCGAGAAGAGAGCAGCCCACTCTGAAATAGTTTTGCTAGTGGGACTTGTCACCACATGGGAAGGACTCATGCTGCAGGAATTGGTGGAAGACTGTCTCTTTTGGGAGGAACCCCATATTGTGGCAGAGGGAGAGTATGAGGAGTCCTTAAGGAGAGGCAGAGACAACGTGGGATGAGTTATGTCTGTAACCTCCATTCCCCATTCCCCTGAAACACTGGGGGAGAGACTGTAGAGGTTTTGTAAGAAAAGTGAAACCTGTGAAGAAGGGTCAAGGTGTTTTAAGATTTGGTTTTATTTCTCAGTTTCCTACTCTGATTTCATTGGTAATAAATTAAATTAATTTCCACATGTTGAGTGTTTTGCCCATTTCAGTGGTTGGTGAGTGATCTCTCCCTGTCCTGTTCATTTTCTCTCCCCTGCCCTGCTGAGGAGGGGAGTGAAAGAGTGGCTGTGGTGGGCACATGCTGTCCAGCCATGGTCAACCTATTACTACTGGTGAAATTTTGAAACTGAGAAGAGCATAAGGTCAGGAAGCAAATGGGGGTGATGCTCAAAATGTCAGGATTTTTCCTGTTCACAGAAAAATACTTTTCTTATCTGTCTCACTTATGTGCATGATATTATCACCAAAATTCAGAGTTCACAAAGAGACTTGAGAGAACTCTCCCTGTATTTATGGCAAGATTTAAAGAGAAAAATGTTGGAATTTCCTTTATAACAGGGCTTATAACATTACCAAGCCCAAGATCTCACTGAGCTTATGTGGGTTTTTTAACTTGCTGTCCACAGAGAGCTCAAACACTGTTGCCAAGGGGTCTGAAAAGTTTCTTTTCAGTAGTGTTTACTCTGTGGAGCCTGAATGACAACACTGGGAAATTTCAAGGGGATACAAACCTAAATGCTAGAGACCTATGTGTGGGCCCTCATACAGAATAAATCAGAAGACAGGTAGAATAAAGGCCTAGGGTTTCTATTCACCCTTAGAAATAATTAGAGTTAGCACTGAGCAGATAGGTCGAATGTAGATAAGGAGAAACCTGTGGGCTTCATTTTGCTGAAGACTTGGCTCCGGTGTCGCACTGCTCAAGCTGTCAGAAGCAGCACCAGAGACAAGTGAACCCACATGAGGGATAGAGCTCTGCAGCTACTGGCAGAAGCTCAGAAGGTCAGTGACAGAACTCAGGAGAGCAATCTCCCTCTCACTGCTTTCCCAGTCCTGGGTTTTCCTGTAGTCTGGGAGTCTCGTTTTTCAAGGCAGCATGAAGGAACCCAGCAGACAGGAACTCAGGAGGCATCAATCTTGGAATAACCCATTGCTGAGCTTCAACTGCTGCCTGAAACCTTTGCTGGGGACTTACCTGGTCTGTTCACCAGCATCCTGCCTGTCAACCACAAAGCAAACCAAGCAATGAAGAAGAACTACTCTAAGGAAGAAAGCAGAGATGTAGAGGAGGACTAAGATTTTATTTTTTTTTTGTCTGAAATAAGACAGTTCTTTGCCAACTGTTCTTTCCAACCCGTGAAAAATATAAAGTGACATGTAAGATGCAAAGAATTTCTTAAGTTACATTTTGAGAAAGTACACTTCATTTATGCTGTGTCAGTTGGAATTGGAGTCTAGTCCCTCTCTTGAGCTGTGAAAGCAAGAAAACCCAACCCCTAATTACTACATGCTGCCTCTGCGACAAGAAATGCCATGTGTTTTTAAAAAAATATAATTGATGGTTTTGTCATTCATGTAACTTAAGACTTCATCCAGTTGATGAATCAATTGCTCAATTACATTGTCTCTTGACTTCCCAAGCCTGTCAGTTGAGCAAAAACATGCTTTGCTTCTCCCCTGTTCACAGTAAGGTCTAACATATATTTTTGTTTCAGTATGAGGATATTTCTAATGCCTGGAGATATGTGTTGTAGGAAGAAGGCTGTGCTTTGCAGTTCACTTGCTCCAGTGCAATTTGATTCCATCATATGAATCAGAGAACTGGAAATCATTGATGAACTGAGTGTATTAAATTAACATTCTAATAAGCACATTTCTGTGTGAAAAAACAAGCCAATGCTCTCTAGTTAGGTTTAGAATATGGAGAAAATGTGTTTCTGAGAATGCAACACTATAGATTTGAGAGAAAAAACCTAGATTTAAGCAAAAATGCTTTAGAAGAAAAATTAACCTTTCAGTCACTTCTGAACATTACCACTATTTTACAAAGTAAACACTGTTAAATTACAGTGCCAGTATCCAAAGATTTGGCTCATGGCCCACTGTAAAGAACCCAGCCCCAAGCCTGACCTGTGTGACATGAGACAGGCACAGAGCAGGCAGGAAAGCTGTGACCAGGGAATGTGAGGCCAGAGCAGGTTCCAGGCACTGCTGTGTGCAGGAGTCCTATCCCCCTACCCCTCCCCTCCAGCCCTGGCAGGACGAGTGCCCTGCATCCATGTCCACCAGGCCGCTGGCTTGACCTCCTCAAAAGAGCTGGCTGACCAGTGGGTCCCCAAAATTTGATGCCCCTTGTTCACATGGGCTGACACCAGACTGAGAGGTACACAGAGAACACTTTGGGGTCAAGAGCCTTGCCTCCTTCACCCCATTCTTTCAGCAGAGAATCTAACAGCCATTTGTCTTTATGGTAGGATATTTCCACAGGAAGAGCTCATTGATGAGGACAAGAAGGAAGAGCTCAGCTGGTGTACACGTGCCTATTAATGCCAGCCCAGGATCTGGCTTGGAGCATGTCGTCCTCATATTTTCTATCAGTCAGGAAAGAGGAGCTTTTTGTCCTCATCACTTCCCAGCACGAGAGAAGTATTTATAATATTTAAACCAGTGCTGGTGTCCTGCTCTTGACACTGGGATGCCAAGAGCAGGAGGAACACTCCTCAGGGCAGTACAGCTTGGATAAAGTCGTGCTCACCCTATGCCAGAGTGGCAGAGATTCTTAACTATCTTTTGGAATTGCTGTTTGCAAACAACTGAAGGGAGATCCTAAATGATTTCTTAAGGGTACAAGGTACAACAGAAGCCAATGCCTTATATAGAATAAACAAAGCACTGCACATTTTCTCTCCTCCTTCTGCATGCATGGATCACACTCCATGCAAATTAGAAATAAAGGGAGAACAAAGAATACATTCAATTTCAAGTTTTGTGCATCAAAGTAACTCTATTTTAAGTTTTTTCCAAATATCAAAAGATGCCCATATGGCACAAAAACAGCCTAAAAATGGTACAGAAAAAAGAAGAATCATATTCAATGCAGCAAAATAATGATAGCAGTTGAGAAACTAACAGATGTCTATAGCTCAGAATTTTAAAATTTGTTGCTCTGTCACAGTGACATTTGCAGTATGGTAACAATAATTCTATAATTTGATCAACTTGAATTGCTTTTATTTTTAGCATTTGAATTGTATAAAATCTTACTAAAACAGTTTTGAGACATACCTGCTAAGTACTTTTTTAACAAGTTCCAAATTACATATCTTTAAAAAAAAGCACCAAAGAACCCAGTATATGTGATTCAAAAACACATGGTGAAAGTTTTCTAGGAAGAAAATATAGGAAGCCAGTGATTCATCATGGAGATAATGAGTCTGCCATAACTGCAGTACCATGGCAGCATTGCCAGATCTTCTCTGTATCTGAAGATATCTGAATTTTGGGCTCTCTCTCTTTTTTTTTTTTTCTCCTAAGACACAAACTTTTCCACTGACAATTTCAGATTCACATTTCTGAATAGCACTGCTTGTCTCTGCAGCCATTTACCAGAGAAAGGTTATAAAAACACTTATATAAAATAGGTGTTGCTATTCTTGTGTTATAAACAATGAACTAATCAGCTATACATACCTTTCTCTAGCCAAAACCCTTTAATCTACAATTTTTTTTTTCCGATTATTTATAAAGTCCCACTTTCAGTGTGGTCATTAGCATAGTAAGTCATTTTAAACCAAAGCCGAGCATTAGTTAGACCTGTTCAGTAATTGTAATTGATGAATTATTTTTCTAAGATATCTAAAGAAGTCATTTTTATATATACAAATCATTCTAACCTAGGCTATTCCATCTGTACATTTGTCTCCTAGACTAGCCATCCTCAAATCACTTATTATTATTCCATTTTTCTGTTACTTCAGGCTTTCCAAATCATCAACTCAGCTTCTGTTGCAGAGATTAAGGCCTGTGGGCTTTGGGGTTGCTCACTTCATGCAAAACAACAGAGACTTCTGAACAGCAAAGGTAGTCAGAACATGACAAAAGATATAAGTCATCATTAGGCACTGAACTTACATTTTGCTATATCCATGCAGATATAGCAAAATTTCCAAAAGCACTGAGTACCTCCCTCTTTCAGCAATTTTACTGACACTTGTGAAAAAACTCTGTTTAAAACTAGACTATTTTTTTGAAGGAATTGTGGATATGAAGAGATGCTGGTTTGATTTATTGGAGAGTTGATGCTGGTTTTGTATAACATTTTCCAAACAGCCATCATTTTGGCTGCAGATTTAATTTATATTGGCTTTTTATTTGCATTCAAATAAATTCATTTAGATTACTAAATACAAACTCCTTGATTTAAGAGCCATTTCAGCATGGCCTGAACTCCCAGACCCCTTCATTCACAGGTGCATCCTTGAGCAGAAGTAGTGGCAAATACAAAAGCAGCAGCAACCCAAGTTCCCTGGCAGAGCAGTGGCACAAGGACACAGGGTTTCATATCTCACTCTTCTCCAGTGTTCCTTTTCACAGGAAAAAGCCCCAGGCAGTGTCAAACACCCCAGCTACAGCCAGGACATTGCATTTTCCATCTAGCCCCTAAATCTGACCCGGCAGTAACCTGGTCTACCCACTTACCTTTCCCCATCTGCCTGCTTTCTGCATAATGGGAAAGTGTTTGAACCCAAATTCCCCTTTTTGCACAAGGACTTGATGCCCATTATGCTGGGACTTTAATTGGTGGTGGGTTTCCCATACAGGCTTCATAAAAGTTTTCTCTAGGTACCTGTATGTTTATTGTTACAGCAACACAAAAGAGACCTTTCAGTACCCTATAGTTTTCCCACTCTGATGAAAAAAAACCACGCTGCGTACCATGTTTTTATTAACTGTTCTTATTCATAATTATTCCTGTAAAGCTTTATTAAAAGGAGGATAAAACATTCTCTGGTGTTTCCTCCTCTTCTTCCTTAAGCTCACACATCCCTTTTTTCTCTAAGTTATGCTGGCAGGCTCATTAAAGGTCAGCTTTGCACTGCCATCAAAGCATCCTGATGCAGAAGGGAACCTGAGGTCACTCTCGCCTCCAAGAAGCGCCGCCAGCTTCCTGACCACTCGCAGCAGGAATGGCATCACCCACAGTGACATATTATTGTTATTATCATCGTCTTACCACCATCATTTGCAGATTAAACTGTGAGCCTGGCCAGGGCTCTCTGTGTGTAAAGCCTGGCTGCTTTATTGCTTGTGCTCAAGTCCGGCTGATCCTGCTTCCCACTACCTCCACACCTCCTCCAGTTCTGTGGGTTCTCATGGTGCCAGAGCAAGGATCCCCCTCTCTGGGACTGGGTAATCACATCTGACAACAGAAGAAGAAGGAGTGGGCAGGGTAGGAAGCAAAGGGAAAGCTCTGTCTTCTCTTCCCAGCTGGCAATCTCAGGCATTCAAAACAAAGCAGGACAAAGAGCCTGAAAAGTGTGGGCAGCATCTGATGAAGAGGTTGTTAATTCAGAAGAAGGTTATACAATTGGTTATGGTCTGCTTATGGAATTATAGGTTCTTTTTGAGAAACAGTATAAAGAGAGAGAAAAATGTGTCAAGAAGGGAAGCTGATATCAAGAGGAAAAGCTGGGAAAATACGGCAGTGGGTGATAAATAAATAACCACCTTTAAAAATACAATGCATACAACAAGAGGGAAGTTTTCCCTATTTCAGCCCCTTCTAGCAAGCAGTGCCACTTAAAGCTCCCTGTATCTCCTAATACACATCTCTTCTGTCTATACATTTCTTATTTAACTTCCTTATTTTCAAAAAGAAAAAAAAATTGAAAACATTATTTTCACCCCTGATTTATGCCTTTGAAATATACCAGAACTCTATCACAGAATTTTTCTACACTCATTAGTGCCAGCACACATTTTCTCTTCCACAGAAGGAATACTAAGAGCTCCTCTGACCCAGGCTGCTTTCCACAGGCTCCCGTGAAACAACAGGAGGCGAAGGGCCTCCAGGCGCTGCCATCCCCTTGCAAGGACTATCAGTTTGCATTAGTCACAACAAACCTCCTCCCATCACCCAGCTTTCTCAGGGTCCTTTGCTTGGGAACAGTTGCTGGGCTGAGGCTGCTCTGCTGTTATCTTTTTAGGTTGCCAACAAAGGAAATCACAGGTGACTGACAGGCAGTACCACACTCCGTAGGGTTTGGGGTTTTTCTTGTAAGAGATTGTTTGTCCTATGGAACAGCAGCCATCAAGCTTTAACTCACAAATCCCAGACACATGGAGGGTAATTTCTAAATCTGAAAGGCAGGCATAAAAGCTTCATTATGAGAAGTTTAATTTCCTGACCTTGAAAGTTATTTTTTAAGAGTCTGCAGGGAGTAGAACTTAAAACCTCATGTCTGATACTTTAAAACTGACATTTTAAAAAACTGTGGGTGTTGGGTTGGTTTGGGCTTTTTTCTGGCATAAAAAAAAGAGTAGGGGAAAGAGTAGTAAGGAAAAGAACCTTACATATTTTCTAAGAGGTGCCTCTTCCAAAGGTAAATTTTGCTGCTTATATTTTCAAAAGCACACATTTGGACCATTTTGAGATCTTCCCAGAGCACAGAGCTTCTAGAGCTGGTTCCTGAGAACATCATCTTTGCCCACATTCTCAGGCCTGTGCTTCCTATTTAGTTTACTTCAAAGCCTGTTATTTCCAAGAGCAAAATTCTTTTGCTGGGGTCGATGCAGTCCCACTGAGAGGGCTGGTTATATGTCAGCACATTAGTTAACACCCATTCCTGAAAATTCTAACTTAGACCAGATACTAACATTTGTTCTTGATTGTATTTAAATTTAGAATAAGAAAACTGTGCTATGTTGTAAATCAGGATTTATTATGTCGCTTATCCTTACCAGTAAAACCAAAATGTATTCCTAACAATGATTTAAGAAAAAGTACACTGACAAGAAAGAAAAATGTGAGGTTTGTTTAAGGTGTGATTTTTTTGTTTTTAACCAAAGAATGAGCTCTAGGAAGATGACATCTCCTTCTCCAAGACAGTGGTGGTGTTTCAGACTATTCTGAGATGATCACCTTACCAACTCAAAGTGTTTATATTTGTGTATATGTGTCAAAGGAAATACCCTAAAATCCATATATAGTGTATTCTCATATTAATTCAAAGCACTTATAATTTTGCATCTTGCCATGGAGAGAGGAAACCTAGACAACTACATTAATGATAGCAAGGAAAACACAAAGAGCAGGAAAAAACACAACAGAGACCCCACAAACAGCATGGGGCAAAGAGGAGGGTAAGGGATGGGAAAGAAGGGGTTAAATATGCCAAATTCATAGTGATTTCTGTTGCATAGAATCACAGAATGGTTTGGGTTGGAATGGACCTTAAAGTTCTTCCAGTTCCAACCCCCCTGCCATGGGCAGGGACACCTTTCACTCGATCTGATTGCTCAGAGCCCCCTCCAATGTGGCCTTGAACACTCCCAGAGATGGGGCATCCATAACTCCTCTGGGAAACCTTTTCAACTGCTTCACCAACCTCACAGTACAGAATCTCCTGCTACAATCTATGCTGTTCTCCTTTGTTCTGTCACCACACTGCCTGATGTGAGTACCTCCACATATTTCCTGTAGGCCCTCTGTAAGTAATGGAAGGCTGCCACAGGACTGCCCTGGAATATATATTTATAAAGTACATATTTTTATATATACATAATATATAAAGTGTTTATTTACTTTATAACATACTTTATAAAATAACTATTTTATAAAATAAGTACCTTCACATAGCTAGCCAAGTCAGGAGAAGGCGCTGAGAAAAAGGAGGAGGAAGCACATTATAAACCAGTCTAGGCTCCATTTCACAATATTTTCAGCTTCAAGCAAGTAAGGCCAACCTACAGATAGCACAGGAGGGCAAAATCTGATCAATAGAGCCTTGGCAGCATCACCACCAGCAGCTGTGGTTAACATTTGTTCCTGTGCCTTCCTGAGTGGTTATTTCGATTTGCAGCAGCAGTGATCAAGCTGTTTTGATTTGCAAGGTGCCCTTATGTGCCCAGTGGTTTGGTTATGGTTTCCAGTCTCACAGACTCACACCAGTCTCACTTCTGGCAGTTGCCTTTGGCTGACCTCTTGGAGGGACCCCAGCCATGGACCACAGGCTGAGGCCTGGGTAAGTCTCCAGACACCGAGAAGGACAGGATGGGCATCTGCTAAGGAGTAGCAAAACCACATTAATTCCCACATAATGTGGCTAAATTACTCATTACTAGCATGCAAATAGGCATGTTTCCTGCATTGATTTTAGTGGAAGAAGACCTAAATTCCTACAGCACTAACATTTCTAACTAACTGTGATTTTGCCCAGTAATGATATCTGTTCCCTAAAATCCTTGTCCAAACAAAGGGACTGCCAGGACAAGAATGTGTCTGTTGGCCATCTCTCTCCACACAATTAATGAACCATTACTGTCTATATGACTCATGGTGCAGAAGGATCACATGAGCTGGGATTGATATGATCTATTTTGCCCTATTTCCTACTTCTGTCATGTTACGTTATGCTTGCTGTATTACCTTTATTTACACTTTAAGGATGATAAATTAAATTAATCAAGGCACTACAGTGACAACTCCTGAGGAAATGCAGGCTGTTTTTATGTGAGTGGATGGTTTAACTGCTGGCTTAAATGTCATCCAAACCCTCCATATTTTATTCACTGAATAGGGAATGTAAGAATATGGTGTAAGGAAAATCACTGATATGGTGAGACCATAATGTGTAAAGTTGTCTGCCGCTTCCTTGTCCTCCTCCACCTGAAAGGCACTCATTTTTTCATTGTCCAGGCTGGGTGGAAACTCCCCTCCCAACAGGCGTAGAGCCCAGTACAGCCCAGTCCTGCCCCAGAGCTTCAGCTCCTGGTCAGTAACAGAAACAATACACTTGCCCTCACAGCCCATCAAGAAATATAGTCCTATTTACTTTGTATAAAAATAACTTCTTTTCAATATCTATAGGTGAACAAAGCAGCTGCCTGCAGAGGCATAGCCAGAAGACTTTGAGACACTCATCCAGAGCTTGCAGTAGGAGCTTTGTACCGCCTGTGCTCTGGGGCACGACGATATCCAGCCTTGCTTTTGAAATCCCTCACCCAAACCTCCACATGCTCTGGGAGCTGAAGTGTCCTAATACTGACAGTGGGGAAAACTGTGAGCTTGCACTTTGGAAGCTCGTCTTACTGACACTTTATCCCCTCTTTAAAGCCAAGGGGAATGAATTTGCTGTGCTCCTCATGAACGTTCTCTTCCACCATCTCCTCCAGCTGCAGAGTTGTTACCAGCCTTTCTTTTCTGTTACATTACCATTACATTCTTTCTGTTCCAAGAAAACTGGACAAACTGGCCAAAACTGGGGTTTTTTTCTGTGCCTTGACTAAGTCTATGAAGTCTAAGTTGTGGAAGTCTAAGACCTCGCTGAATCATATTGCTTAGTTCTTCAGCATGAAGCTTTCTCTACCTGTAGCTCAGTAACAATGATAGAAATGATCTGCTGTCAGTCTTACAAGTTAATACAAAAGCAATTGCTTGTCTTCCTTGCAAAGCCATTTCTCTAAGATCCAGGCCTTCCACATGTTTATCAGGTTCATTTTTAACTCCTGTCAGCCACCTGAAAGGTCTGGACCTTAGAGAAATGGCTTTGCATTAAGACACCAGGTACCTAAACAGTTTTTTTTCTGAGTGTGAAAATTTTCACTCAGCCAAGCAGGCCAAACTGCAGCAAAGAGGACTTTGGTGTCTGAGTCTTTTCTGCATGTTCATCAACTTTCCCTTCTGTGCAGTGCCTGGTTCTGAGACCCCCTGTGACAGAGCCCACGCACCCAGCACCCATCTCCCCCCAGCAAAGCCAGTCTTCAGGACACATCAGAGCCTGTGGAACATCAAGGGTACAGAGGATCCTCTATTCCAACTTCTCCACAGATCCTCAGAAAGGGGGTCTGGCAGCCTGCCGGCATTCAGTTCTGCACTGCTGCTCTTTCATTCACAAAGCGCCACTCACTGCAGTGTGGCTTCTCCTAATCACTGCTAATAACTAGCTTTCAAAAACATGTATGTGCAAAATACTGCGAGATTGTGAAGGCTGTTTTACACTGGTTCTGTCTTCAATTGGCCAGATTGAATTTAACCTTAAGGAGAAGGAGACCCAAGTAATCAAGGCCTGCTAGACAACTACCACTTCTGTGTAAGTTCTCACATGAGTCTTGTGTGACTTGCTGTGGTCCAGGTGAGTCCAGGTGGGTCCACAGGGATGTGTAAGTGTGGAAGGTGTGGACAGGCTGAGATGTCAGTCCTGGGGTAACAGATGGCATGCTCAGGTAGAGAGGGCTCTCAGTAAGACCATCATTTATTTTAGAAAGGGAAATTAGTATTAGACACAATTAAAGAACTACGGGAGGTAGCACCACATCATATCAAGTGGCAAAAATCTTGTTAAAATATGCTGACCTCTCTAGCTCAGCCCATTTTGTCAGGGCTGGACAGTGCATTTTCTATCCCATTGTGGTTCACACACAACAAAACCCTGCCCTTGAGATATCCTATCCCCAAATCAATAACCACTGACACCAACTTGCTCTGGCTTCTCCAAAGCTGCTTTGCAGGAATGCATCCCTGATGCAGTAGCACATATTGCTGCCTTCATTACTTTCTCCCACCACATAGATCTGCACTGCCTTAATTACTTTCATCTGTGGCCTGATATTAAGGGACGCGCAAGAGGCCACCAACTTCCCTGGGCTTGGCAGCACCAGAGGGATCAGGACATTCACCCTCTCAAGGTATCAAGGTCTCAGGTATCTGATGAAGTCACAGAAATGAAAGAGTGAGTTTGTTTTTCAGGAAGCTTTTCAAAAGCTCTCCTTTCTCTGTTATGCATCAAAATCTCTTTTTCCTCTTTCTTTTCCTATCAGAGATAAACATTGCATCTCCTTTGAGTCACTTTTTGCTATTGCTCTGATTGCCCACTTCTGGCTTATACTACTGGTATTCCTCAAACAAAAAAACATGTCAAGGTTTTCCTAATTCACTTGGAACTGCATTTAAGCCCTTATTCTTCTATACACTGGAGATATTTTTCAAGCAAAAACCTAGCACTAAGTACCTTGAGTCTATGATGCAACAGTTTGATAAATATAAATCTTAAATATCATTATTTTTTCCCCAGGAAAAAGACAATAATTTATGAGACTATGTTTAGTCTTTTTTAAGCTATTTTTTTAAATTTGGTTGTTTCCCTGAATGTTCCGATCATTATGGTTTTTATCCTTACTGAAATAACATTTTCACTTTTGGATTTTTTCCATAGCATTTTATTTATATATTTATAATTTTGTATTTATACAAATATATTTATGTTATTGTTCATGTGCTCATTTTATACTCATATTTTCATATATGCTTAAGTTCTTTGTTAACTTGAGATCAAAATGGAAGAGCTTTCTTGTTTTGGTTATGAAGACTAAGAAAAATCTCTTCCTGAATTATTATATTTTTTCCATGTCTTGCAGAAATTTTGCAATAGTTCAAAGATTTTGTTTCCTGATTATAATTTTTTGTGTGTTTTAAAAGATTTTAAAATATTATTTTAGGAATTTTAGGAATTACAAGACCAACTCTGAAATAGTGAAGAACAGTGATAATTGAAATTATAATTAAATTGCTTCCAATACACAGAATCAATTTTAACACCTTTAAATTAAAAAAAAAAACCCTCTTTCTAAAGTCAAAGATGTAGTGGTATAATCTTTCCTCATTCTGAAAATACATCACTTTCAGCTAGAAATCGCCTATAAACATATTCCTGGAAGAATTTTAATGTTGTCCCTGTCTTTTCTGTGTGATTTATTGCAGTTTATACACTACAAGATGAACATATACCCAGAGAGTTGTATTTTGAATTATCTGCAGGCCAGTTACTCTGTGGGCTTACATTCTCAGAGACTTAGATCAAATTCTGCTTTACCATTGGATTTGCTTCTCTGGTTGAGCTGTTTGTCAGGTTTAATAATCCTATTAATAAAGGATTAAGGAGCTAAGGATTAAAGGCATTAGGTGTGTTCAAAAAACAAACAAAAAATTCCTTAGAAATAAGAAAAGTTAAATAATTTCAAAGACCAGAAAAGCCAATTTATTTCTCTAGATTTGAAGGCAGTCACCGACTCCATATGGTATCAAAATTTCTGAGACTTTTCAATCCTGTCTAAAAATACACCATGCAAATGCTCATTTGTACAATACTGATGCAAGGACAGATGGAAATTGCGGTCCCAGTCCCACCCTTCCCTCTGCAGGGTCTAGGAAATGCTTACATTTCACTCCTGAGGTTGCTTGGATTACATGCCGATGGGTAAGGCACAGTATGCAGATGAGGAAGAGAGTTCTGTTCCAGAACACCCAAATCAGGAGCATCCCCCTAAGCCTGGCAGGGGGCACAGAGACCTCTCGAGGCTCTCACCAGGCAGGCTGAGGGCTGGCACATGAGCATATGAGCACACGCCAGCACTCCCTGCCCACCCAGAAGGAACCGCTCCTTCTGCCCCCAGGAAGTGTCCTCAGCTGGGCCAGAGGGGGAAGCTCTGGGACTGCAGAACTGCATATTTTTTCCTTCAAGCCTGGGTACAGCCACCCTCTGAGCTTTGCACACCTGGATGTCAAGAGGTTCTTCAAGCCAACCAAGGTCCCTCATGTTTTTTTCACTTATACAGGGGTGATTCCTTCTGACTTGACTGAGCTCTCAGGCTTTGGCTGTGTTACATGAAGCTTCAATATTTTGGACTGATGTTTCAAAACCAGTCACTGTATAGTCCTGCACAAAATAAACTCCTGTTGAAGGTGTCTATATATGACAGTTAATCACAACTAAAGGCATTCTTCTTTTCCTTGTTCACTATATACAACAGTAGAAAGGATCTGTTTAGTCCCAGGATATCACGGACAACCACATCAGCTGAGGGATCTCCATGCAAGCATTCATATTTCAATTTGGAATGTTTGGAATACATTTACATTACAGAACCTGATTTCTCCAACATATAGGAGTGTGGAGAAAATACTGAAAAACAAAATTCACCAAGAAGGAATGCAAGCATTGGTTATAGTTCACCAGAAACAGACTGCACACCTTAGGAGCAGGAATATTGAGGGAACTCGACGTACTGCCCTGAGAAAGACACGGAACAAAGGATGGGGTGGCACAGAGGTGTTGTGTTCATGCTCTGTTTAAAACAATGCAGCTAACAGGAACTGAGCCAAAGAAATAACCCAAATGGTGACTGAAAGCTGAACTTTGTTCCATTGACTCAAAAACACATATTACTTTTCATATTCTGGTATGCTAATTAAGTAAAACCTGTACATGCTTTACATGTATGACTAAAGTCATTCAAACTCTACCTGAACATGAAATCACATCGACTGTAATACTACATTTTCCCCTTCTTAAAAAAGAAAAAACAAACAAACAAACAAACAAACAAACAATATAAATGTAGTTTCAATGAAAAGGGAGGTCAGAGATTTCATCTTGGTATCCTGGGATGGTTAACTATGGCTGCACCCATCTCCTCCCTCATAAGGACACCCACTGGGTTTGACTCAAGCAGTCACCTATACTGGATGCTTCCTTGGGAAATTCAGAAAGCAACCTTGTGGTGATCATGCCTTTAGCACTATGGAGTCATCTCACAATTTACAGCATTTTTTTGCTGGCTGTGTTATTCATATTTTGTATATTCACACGTGTTTCTGCAGACAGTGTCTTTATCACTGACAATCCAATAAAAACCTGCATTTCTGTTGCTCAATAAGCTACTTTGCACCTGCCCATGAGAGGTATTGAACATGACCAGACTTCTAATCCAGCTGAGAGAGTTCATTTGGCATGACCAGACCTACAGTGTGTGGCACTATCTGTGAATCTGTAATCGTGGTAATCTCGGAGAATGTGGCTGGACTTATAGAGCCAGTTGGCTCTGCACCTCTGTCGCTTAGTGCTCAGAATCTAAGCCCAGCCACCGCCAGCCCCTCTGATATCTGAGAACCAGCTGGAATGAAAGGGGGTTTATTTTCTGCCAAATCTTTCTCTTAATACAACAGAAAAATTTGCCTTATTCTTAACATGACAAGTAGCCTTATAGTTTCAAGCCTAGTCTTGTCACACTGATTTTAAAAAATTATTATTTATAAAAAAAAAAATAGGGAGCTATCTTTAAATCTTTGAATAATGCCAAAACAAGCATTAACATAAATGTGCAACCCTTGTACCAGTAGCTGATAAAAAGGCAGGCATTAGACCCAGGCTCTGAACTAACAAACAAGCCTGAATATTGAAATCTGGTACTATGCAAACTCTTTATACATAGAAAGACCTGTCATTAAGGAACTTGACTGAACTGATTCACTTTGTAACACGGGTGTTTTTCATTCATGAATTAAGGATGACAAAAGAATGCTGGAAAATTTTGGTCCTATATAAAGCTGATGGGGAAGTGTCACATGACACATTTTCATGGCCGTGAAGTTTCCCAGTTAGTTCCTTTATAACAGCAAATGTGGAGGTACCAAAGAACTGGAAACTTCCAATATACATCAAATGTTTCATAAATGAGTTGTTGGAGATGCAGAGTTTCAGTACTAAGCCCTGTTTGCTGTGGAGGCCATTGACACAGGGAAAAGTTGGTCAGTCTAGTGCCAAAGCAGTGTTTTTCCTTTGGTACTCAGCATAAGAAGGGTGCGTGGTACTGCCCACTGAGGGCCAGAGAGGAAGAAAATCTAGATAACATGGGAACTGAAGATGTGCTAATGTTCCAGCTCCTCGATATTTCTTGGAGTGTCTTGTGCCTGGATACTGACGGTGCCCATCAACCTGCCTCACTACCTGAATCTGAGCAACACAGAGATGCTGATAACATCCACATAAATACTTGAATTTAATTTTGGCACAAAACTTTGTTAATGTAAAATCAACAGTCTGACAAAGGGAGAGCAAGGGGACAGGAAAAGATAAAATACATTCCCTACCTCGGAAGCATCACTGTCTTTTGTCAATATCTTTAAAGGCATATTTGAATGACCAAGCCAGCTGAACCTGTGGCCAGACTGGGAATAAATACAGTGCCAACCAGTGATCCCATGGGAGGAGAAAGGGGAAGAAAGGAAGAAAAGCAACAGAACAGTGTGTTCCTTCTGGCCCAGAGGCTGAGGTAAGAGGTCTGCCTTTCTTAATAAGCTTGTGTCAAAAAAATGTCGATTTAAATGAGAGGAAGTGTAATAACAGTCTTCCCTTTGAGGCTGACTCAGGTGGGTCTGAGCCACTTCTAGCACCTTCAAAAATCTCCAGGCTCTGTTGTGCCTGTTCAACATCACAGCTAGAAAGTCACTACAAAACCAATCAATGAGTCTCCCTTCCTGGACAGATCATGAACTTCCACCAGAGGTGGAACAGAGGAGCAGAGATGTCACCTGAGAGATGACCAAAAGGGCTATAAAATGTAGTTCTCCCCACAACAGCAAGAATGTCTCTTACTTCCAAAAACACGAATCAGCATGTGCAGCCCAGATGGTGCAATGTGGAGGGCTGCAATGCCTGAGAACAAATGAAAAATGGAAGGAGGTATTTATCAGGAAGGAGGAAACCACAGCCTAGAAGATCCAAGGCTTGTTCTTGGTAAAAGAGCCATCCAACTCCCTGGCTAATGAGAACAGTCTTTTCCACTTCCTGAGAAGGTGCAGTTATTCTGGATTCTTAACAGAGCAAAATAAAACCACACAGCCACAAAATATTGCAAACAGAAATTTCTCTTCTGCATCAGGGTTTACTAATTTTTTTACATTCCTACTGACTTAATAATTCCTGGGGGGGGGGGGGGGGGAGTGGAAACTATTGAATCAAAGCAAAGCAAACTCTTCCTTTCCCAAATGGGAGCTCTGTCTGATGATGCAGTAGCTCATCTGCCCATGTTATTACTGCTAACAGCAAAATTAATGAGCAGTATGATGTATAAGAGACAAGTTAAACCAGCAAAAGCAGGAACATTCATTCTACTTTACCCTGGTACAGAGAAATAGAATGAGATTATGGCTAGAAGAGAGAAAATGGTAGGAAAGGAATGGAAGAAATTTAAATAAAGACTTTATTGGGTCCTGTCCATTTTTTTCAAGCTTGCCTGTGGTGAAAAGCATATTTTTCAAAGCTTCATAACACAATAATGCAAAGCGTGCCTGCCTTGTACTCTGTCTACAAGGCACCATCCTAGCTTCCAATGCTCTCACAGCAGGATATGGTAAACCAGTGCCTCAGCCTCTAAGGCATTTGACATAATACTCAGGTCATCACAGAGCCCATTTCCCTGTAGAGCTTTACAATAACTTGAAGGTCTCAGGGAAAAATAAAATAATAACATAAACCAGCTGGCCTATTTCTGGGTCAGCACATATTCCTTGCTCCACCTTTCACTGAACATCCTGTGCCCCTTCTGGAAGTTCCTTAATTAACCCTTACTTTATCTTACAACTATCAAATGTAAATTAATAGTCATGTGGGGTCATCTTTCCAAGGTTGCACTTCATGGCATACACCTGCTCCTGCCTGTCAGAATTAAATCTGGAGGGTGCTGAGTTGCTCTGTAATCTGCGTCATTTGAAGATACAGCTTTTCACCTATACAGCAAAGTGCAATCTTAATTTGGGTTTCATGATGGAAGCAACAAAGTCCCAGGAGGAAAATGCTCTTTTTACAAAATGTTTTTTTTTTTTTTTTTAATTGAGGGTGAAAAATAGGATGAATATTCATTTTGAGATTTTATAGCCTTTCTTAACTCTCCTTTTTTTTTTTTTTTTTTTACACATGGTGGGTTTATTTTAACACAGCTTTCATTAATAAGGAACAGAATTCCCTTAGCCGACCTTAGACATATGCAGCCTCACAGATGGGAAGGAAGGGTGCTTTAGGCTAAATAAGCAAGTGATGTATAGGGGATAAACTGAGGAGAATTCTTCTGCTGTTCTCTGGCAGCTCAGCAGTGAGTGGTAGCAGAGAGCGAGTTACCAGCACACAGCAGCATCGCTGCTCCGCGAGGGAGGTTTGGTCCCCCTGCAGTCATCGCACGCGGCCAGCGCAGCCGTCCTCATGTAAAGCATTCTCGAACCCATTAGGCTGATGCTTCCATTGGAATAGATATGCCTTCTGTTTGCTTGGGAAGACTCTGAGGGCTAAATTTGCTGTTTGGAAAGAGTGAAAATTTGAGGCAGCTGCAGGTTTTTATTAACTGACTTCTTAGCCAGGAACTGTGAAACAGATTCTGTGTTATTACATGGTGGTAAATGGAGTAAACAGTATTCAGACCATCACCCCAACAGTAATCACTATTAAGAATTGAGGAAAATAAATACTTTAGAGTGAATAATTTTAGTAAATATGACATTTCCCAATATAAAATTCTATCCTTTCGTCGTGCAAAAAAGTATAATAAATAAAATTGCTTTATATCTTCTCTTTCACTCTATTCAAGTTAATAAAATGTAAAAGGAACAAGGAAGAGAAAACAAAAAGCTTAAAAAAAAGGCTTAAAAGAAATCCTGTAATTTCAAAGAGCTTATAATTGTATTTTGTTTTCCATTTCCAGAACAAATTCTCTGTTAAGAAACAAGTACCCAATATCTTGTAAACTGTCTTGCAATATTTCCATAAGACATTTCCCTACACATTACAGTTCTCTAATCTGCAACACTAACACAGACTTTTTAAGACTTCAAGAATCATCCAGTAAATCTGTGCCATTGGGCTACATAAATTAATTTTTCCCCAAGTCATTAATCTTGATGACATCTATTGTAGAATCCTAGAACGGTTTGATTTGGAAAGGACCTTAAATGCCATGTAGTTCCAATTCCTCTGCCATGGGCAGGGACCTTTTCCACAACACCAGGTTGTTCAGAGCCCCTTCCAACTCAGCCTTGTCTTGTACATGTCATCTACATTAATCTGAATAATAACTATTCATCCTAACCTATAAAATCAGCTATGTACCTGTTACCTCATTATAATATTCAAGATTAAAGGTATTTAATTTATTTCTTTATATACTTCTTTATATTTAATTTACTTCTTAATTTACCTCATAATATTCAAAATTAAAGATATTTAATTTACTTCTTCTACGTCAGAATGTCACTTGACATTCTCAGTGCAGGTGAAGTTGGTTAAACTTTTTCTATCAAAATAAAAAAGTAAGAAGAATATATTGAGAAGAGTATTTGTAAGAACTACTTGAAGTCATGCCAGTCAAATCTCAAAACAACTCAAAATAGTGCAATTTCCACACCATAATAACTTCCCTTTTCCTTCCAACACACCCACATAGCAAGCATGTACCCCTGCAGTCCCATTGATAATGCTACATCTGACCTCAGGAAAAACTGAGCAATATGGGAAAAGGTATTTGTTTCTGCTGCTCCCTAATAGCTCCTCATTAGAATTGAAGTTGTCTTTAGTAGGTAGATTTAGATGCTTGTTGACCAGAAATGGGGCATTCAGTAAATCCAAAAAACATCTGAGTGTATGGCATTTTTACCTTTCCATAATTTTTTTAAGGCTGCTTATTTAGTTGAATTCAGCTACTGGTATATATTCATGTAAATAATTACCAGTAAACACTTTGTAAATCAAAGAAAATTGTTACAAAGGCCAGTATGCGCACACATATTCACACTCAGGTTCATACACAAAAATAAAAGATAATACATTTTTGTGCATTGGGTTACACCAGCACCACGTGTAACAGGATCTGGAGAAGATAAACTTCCTTAATTGGGGTACAGCAAGAGTTATTTTAAGAAAGACAGGATGTCTAGAGGGGTCAGGCCTTGGACAAAGAGATCCTTTCTGCTTCTTTTCTTAGGGAAGAGGAGACAAGTTGGCTTGATTAAAAAACTATGTCCTGTTACATGCTTGAAGATGGCTCATAGCTCATGCCTAAGTTTACAGTGAGGTGCAACTTCTGCAGGGCATGGCGGGCTGTGTGTTTCCAGCAAGGCCCTTGACTGGGCAGAATCACATCCAATATGCTCCATATCCTGGGCATTACACTACTAACAGCTAACAGGTGTTACCAGCTCATTTGAGTGAATGTAGCTTCATCAATTGGAAACGTGTCCATTTACATCGTTTGTGAATGTAATTGAGTGCTGCAATCAAGTTATTGGCATATTAATATTACTCCTGTCCCCATTCTCACCATGAAAATACAGTAGATTGCAGCATTGGGAAGGGCACCCTTCTTAGACCTCTCTAAGACTTCCCATGTGGGTGGTATTTCACTGACAAAACCAGTCATGGACTGTCAGGGCAGCTGTTGCAATAGAAATAATTACATAATAATGATAATTAATACATAATAATTAATTAAATAATAATTAAAGCTGTTGCTTTAATGAAATAATGTTTGGTATTTCATGACTAAATCTTTATTCTTTGCATCTTAGACAGCTTCTAAAACATTCTAGCTCTTTGCCCATCATTATCAAACGCTGGTATTGGGGAGGAAGGGGTAGGAATTTGGGCCCTACTACTCTGACTAGAGGAACTAAATCCTCATTTCTCAGTTAGGAACTTCTTTCTGTTTTACATACGCATTTAGTGTAATGACAGCACTGTTCTTTAGTTGAAGTATTTCCTTCCCTCCCTGGCCTTTGTACCCTTGAGACATTACTAGAAAGCAATTCATCTTGCTGAGTAAAATAACATATTTTTAATATGTTCTAAAACATCATTAATATAATGGTAATTCTGTTTTCTGCAAGTATTGTAATGTGCGTTCATAGTACTTGATTATGTGTGACCATTACAACAATGAATCTGCAGGAGAGTCTCACCAGTGCCTTGCAGAAGGATGTAGATAGTGGAAAGTACCCCTGTGGAGCTAATCCGTATGTAAACCTCTGCTGGAAGTGAAATATTTTATGTATTTTGGTGTCCTAAGTGACTTTTTTTCTACATGACTACTACAGATCCTTCTGACTATTTTTTAATCTGTAATTTTCAACAGATGAACTCCTGTCATATTGCAAGAAAGTGCTGTTATTCTTCCCTAAACACATGAGCTAGCACTTCATAGTGTTAAATCCAATCCTATTTCTATTATTTATTTATCACAGTCATCCCTTTATTTTCTTGTAGGAGTCCTCTCTGTCCTAAAACCATGTTGTCAGCAAATTCCATTAACAGACAAGTACTCTCTGTGACAAGGTCAATAACGAACACATAAAACAGGACTCACACCAAAGCTGCAATCATGACCTCTTCCCAGTCTGACAGGGACCCTTCCAATGCAATCCACGGCTGTCTCCCTGGTTCTTCAGCCCTTTTCCCCAGCTCAAACAACTTCTCCTGTGGTCCTGCACCTAAGGTGTCAGTGCAGGCAATAGGGGTGAGGTAGTGCCCTATTTAGCCAAGGTTATCAAAGGTAGATAGCTGGCTACATTTTTCCATGCCTCTCACACTGAATTTCAAACATTTAGAATTTGCTTTCTGCTTTTTATTTAAAAACCTCCTTCAAAATGTCTTTTAAGTCTTTGCATATGCTGAAGTCAGAGTAGCATACCCAGAGTAATCTAGGAGAGATTTATGAAAGAAAAAGTGTGGAGTTTCTGCTGGTCTGGGGCTGCAGACCCTTTGCAGCCCTGTTTCAAAGAGGCCTTTTACCAAGAGTAAAGGCTTCAGCTGTCTTCCAGCGACTTGGTAGAAGAACTGCCTGGACAGATTTATCAAACCTGCCTCATGGCTTCAACTACCATCTCAAGCATGTTGTGACTAGAAAAGTCACTTCTTTCTTCCTGCCCTGCCCCAGGGAGCTCAGTGGGGCTCCTTGTGCCCTTTATCCCTACCCTTCAGAAGGGCTAATATGGTACAGGTCCTCTCAAAGCTTTTTCTCGAGTCTGCTGTTGCCGCAGTGAAGTTCCAAGACTCCTCCATGCTGAAGTCTCTGAGTTCCTTTTCTCAGCTCACATCAAGGCTTGTTGGTTCAGCAAAAAGTGTTTCTCTGTCATGTCCTTGTTGTTAATTGAAAACAAACTAAAAAAAATGCCATTCCTTTTTTTTAGATCAAAGTTGTATTGGTGAATAATGCTGGCATTGCATAAAAACTAAGCCGTGTCATTGCTAGTAATGCGTACTCTGGTTCATAGCTCAGAAGTGAAAACTTTTAATCATAATTGCTAAAAATCTGTATCTGCTATCGTATACAGAGCTCCTCATGTACACTAAGGCCAGAGTAGCAGCTCTGTAGTTACTCAGACTTTTTCTTTGCTCCTCAACTTTTCCCAGGACTATAACAAGTATTTCTCACATCCTTCCCTGAAGGAACAGTCCTTCACCTTCTGTTATTTAGATTGGTGCAGTATTCCCGAAGTTAAAGTGCCAAGCTTTATCAATTTGTGGTTCATGTATGTGTGATGATTGCCATAGTACATCAAGCTGCAAGCACTGCCTGAAGAGCTGAATATCCTCTGGTAGATCATAAAGGAAAACTTTGGAGCTGTTTCTATAGTCACCATCACTACTCCCAACAGCAGAAACCAAAAGTAAGTTTAAGAGCAATTGTGCTCAGGGAGCTACATAAATGCAGTCTCAATGTTTTTAAAGATAAGAAACAAATATGTAAAGATGGAGAACACAAGGTGGTGTAAACTGCCTCCAATAACAACATCTCACATTAACAATAATGGAACTGCTTTAAAAGCTAAGCTAGTTTTCATCATTCATGTAATTTATTTCCTTTTTATGTTTCACTCAACTTGAACAGTGACAGCTCTATTTGTATTTCAGTCAGTTCTGTTGTCAGGCAGCAAACCTATGTTGCAGTTCTTGTGTTGGAAATACTTTTAGGGAACAATTTGAAATAAACTATTTAAACAAAAATTGAAAGAAAATCTTGAAAACCCCTTATCTTGAGGACTTTACAGACTAAATAGTTAAACTTTGCCTCAAAAACTGACAAAATGTAACTTCCCTTGGATATTTAACAGACCTATAATGCTTGGATGTCTAAAGATTGTTTGTCTGGAGAACAGCTAGGTTTTATTTTCTTCTCAAAACTGGAAGACTTAATGCACAGAGAGTAGCACAAGCTATTAACCCCCCAATTTTCTTTTTTTTTTTTTTTGGCTGTGCTGCAGCTCCACAATAAAAACAAGAGCCAGGAAATAAGCCACGTTGTTTTCCAAAATTCAGTGTGCATTAACATCCCCAAAACCACATTTGAAGAGAACAAGAATTGTCATCAAATTGCAAGTAATATTATTAAAGATCAAAAACAAAACATTAAAGATTATATTAAGATTAAATATCTCTGGACCTTTGAATGAATGACTTCTTGGAATAACTCAAGACTCAGAATTTTAGGTGTAATAATCCAGAATTTCTCCTCTTAAAAGGACAAAAGGGAAAGGAGAAGGCTAACACACAGTTCTGTTCCTTGTCCTTTGCAAGAGCAGAGCTGGTAGATTGTTTTGGAAAAGGGGGAATTATTCTGGTAATAAACCTCAAAAAACACTCATACTGTTTCTTCAAGTGTGATAGAAGAACTATATGAGAGATTTTGCCTGAGTGAAATATCTCATGTTATTTTTAATACATTTTAATACAAAATAATTTTATCCTTTAAATACAGATAGAAGATGTAAAGACAAGGAAGTAGTCAGAGCTCCTGTACACTTTGCTCGGGAAATGCCTGCAGCTGCAGGGGAGCTGATTCAGGATGTCTCAACAAGTAACATTATCAAAAACCTGACTGCCAGGGAAAGGCACTCTGAACAGTTTACTTTTGATGACCTTTGTGACTGAGATTGTGGAAATGGTAATACAAGAACCTCTTATGCTGGCATTGTGTTCCTTGGGAATTCATCATGGAATTAATTGCATAGAGCAGAAATGGGTCCAAAACATATGACTCAGATTCAAAATTTAAGTGTCTCACAGTTTGAAGAATTTTAAATTAATGAATCTGAACTTCCCCATCACTGTAAAATTACAGAAATAATTGCTGCCTAATGTCACCAAGGAAGTTAAAAAATGTAACTGTGTCAGATCAAAGTATATGTAGCTTAAATTTAATGCAAGTTTTCTTTTTGCCACGCTATAGAATCAGACTGTACAAATAGCAACAGAGCACATTTATCTCTGAATCTGTCCTCAGCTTCAGCCAAGTTTCAGTACAATGTCTCCCCAAAGCTTCAGAGCAAAGATATCTGGAGCAGCATGATTCGTATGGCTCAAGAATTAAGTTTCTGATTCAAGCTCCTGTGATTATCAAATCCAGTCTCTATACTGTAGGGTAGTCAGTTTGTACTGTGGTTTAACCTTTTTTTTCTGACAATTCAAGAACACCTGCCTAAGTGAATATTTCTACTTTCAAATACAACAAGTATACCATAATATTACAGCTGTATTCAAGATGAGGGAGCACAAAAGGTAACCCAAATTGGACAATAGAAAAAATTACAATTACAATTTTAAAAATGACAACTAATCTCCATTAAGATTAGTTGTGCTACTCTCTTTAACCTTCATTTAAATTTCAATTTTAAAAATGGCAATAAAATTGTTGCAGTTATAAAACCGTCTTCATCCTTGCAAAAAAAAAAAAAAAAACCAACCACCACAAAAAAACACCGGGAGGCTTTTTCCAAGGTTGGCTGTGATCTACCCTAAAAAGAGATTTTCACCATCAACACCAGAATGGACATTTGACTCCTAGGAAAAGCTGGAGAAGTATAATCAGAGCAGCTTTGCTAGGCATAGGTGCAGGATGCCACACATCAGAAGTTTACTCAGTTAATCTGCAGTGTGAAACTAGAAAAAGGAGGAGGAAGAGAGGGGAGCCATGACACTGCATTGTCAGCTCTTGTTTCTGCAGTCCCTTCCCTCTCTCATTTCCTCAGAGCTATAGGTCATGTCTACATGCAGAAGTCACATCAGCTTTACTGAAACTGAGATACTTAAGCCAACAACTTGCATGTGTGCAATCCTGTTTCAAATTAATTACTGGCTCAACCCAAAGTGATATAAGTCAGTCTTAAAACCCACAGAAAGATCTTCCTGTCTTAATTGACACATTATTACAGCATTATTTAAACAGCAAAAATATTTCAAGACCTCAACCCTGCTGTCTCTGAGGGACAGGGTGGTCTCTTTGCTTGGGTCAGGCAGTGCATATCCAAAGGCAAAAAGCATAGGTGGGAGGGTTCAGAGAAGTTGGATGTACTAAGCCAGTGGACCTGGTACAGCAGATGTTTATTTATAGCACAGTAGTAGAGCACATGCATTCCCTGAAATACAAATCCAGCTTGCATGAAGCAGGCATGTTTCCAAAGGTCTTTGGGAGAACGACAGACATGCTACAATTGGAATTTAGCTGCTATTCAGCTATTTGTCCTTTTCCATAACATATTTCCTATCTTCATATTCTTTTTTTTTTTCTTAATAACTAGCTTCCTACTTATTTGAGCTTGGAAAGGGAGGGGGCCTGGGGAAAAAATGGTTTTCCTGGTGGCTGAAGGTTTGTGCAGAGAACACAACCATTTTCCCTAGATGACAAAAATAACTGTACAGTGTGAACTGGTGCAGAGGTACTAGCATGGAAGCTGCTTTCCTTAATTAAGGATGTAGCAAGATGGATCAAATTTAAATTGGGGTAGGTGGCCTCAGACAGGCTGGCTTTGGGGTTGCCAGTGTCAGCTGCTGCCTCCAGGCTGGGATCAGCCTGCATATTGCCAGTGGCAGGAGGTCACAGCCCCTGCTGCAAGCACGGCTGTTTTTCTGTCTGTGTCTCTTCTCTGCAGGTCTTTTGTCTGCATATTGAGACATTTTATACCCAATGGCACTGGCTCTGTGAGATACTGGACCAGGACAAACAGTGTGAATGCCTTGCAAAACTGCAGTAGACTGTGGGTGGGTGCTAGCCAAGGAGTGAGGATGGGGAGGGTGCAAATTCCCACTGATTAGCTGTGTCATTTGGACACACAGGGATCCTGATGTGTCCTATGGCTGCTGGTCCCATAGACCAAAGTTTATGTCCTAATTTGCCACCTGCCTTTTGTCTTCATCTGGACTATTTATGCACTTGAGGTGGCAGACTGGCAGACATTGTTACCCTGCACCTCCAGCTCTCCCACACTGTCCCACAAACAAAGCTCTCAGAATATGTGTGATCTTGCCAAAAGCCTTTAAGCAGAGAACTGTGTGGGCCAGCCCTGGAGATTTATACAGATCAGCAGGTGCCTAAAGAGATCATGGCTTTGGCTGAAATTAATGGTGGCAGGGGTAGCAGGCACTTCCCTGCCACTGGGTCCTGCCAGCCCCAGACAAGGGGTCACCACCCCAGACAAGTAACTCACCTGAAATCTGTGTAGTATTTCCTTCCCTTGCCTTTTAGGAGGCAGACAGTGATTTTACAAGACACCATCTCAGTAAATAATTTTCTGATTACTGCTTAAGCACCCTTTAGATGCAAAATAATGAATGTAAAAGATCAATGGGTGAATTATTGATCCTGTCAAAAGTCTTTATAGCTAATTATAGCACTGAATGCTAACTGAAGTGGCTATTGGCTACCCACCAGTCAAATTAAGGTCACTAGTATGTTTATAAAAAACTCCCAAACAACTTTAAATCTGGCACTGTTATAGTATTCCACCTCATTTATTCCAAAGACAATTCACATCACCTTGGATTGCCTGGGGCAAGACAATGCTTAAGTACAAGGTCCTGCACATGGGTAGGGAGGATCCCAAGCAAAAGTACAAGCTGGGTGGAGAACGGATTGAGAGTAGCCCTGAGAAGAAGGATTTGGGGGTGTTGGTTGATGAGAAGCTCAACATGACCCAACAATGTGTGCTGGCAGCCCAGAAAGCCAACCCAAAAGCAGGGTGGCCAGCAGGTCAAGAGAGGTTTTTCTGCCTCTCTACTGCCGCTCTACTCTGTCCTCACCTAGAAAGCTGCATCCAGCTCTGGGGTCCTCAATGTAAAAAGGATGTGGGCCTGCTGGAGGAAGTCCAGAGGAGGCCACGAAAATGATCAGAGGGCTGAGGCACTTCTCCTGTGAAGACAGACTGGGAGACTTGAGGTTGTTCCCTGGTGTCCTCTCTATCTTACAGAAGTCTTCCAGTGCCTGATGGGGGCCTACAAGAAAGGCAGCGAGGGCTATGGACAAGGGCATATAGTGACAGGAGAAGGGGGAATGGATCCAAAATAAAAGAGAGTAGGTTTAGATTAGGAAGAAAGTCTTTCCTATGAGGTGGTGAGGCACTGAAACATGCTGTCCAGAAAAGTTGTGGGTATGCCATCCCTGGCAGTGTTCAGGGCCAGGCTGGGTGGAACTCTGAGCAAACTGGTCTAGTGTGAAGTGTCCCTGCCAATGGCAGGGATGTTGGAACCAGATGATCTTGAAGATCTCTTCCAATCCAAACCATTCTATGATTTTATGAATTACAAACTGTTGTCCCTGTCCTCTCTAGCAACAGAAAGCGTTGCCAGCTTTTGTGTGCGTCTCCAGCTAGGCAGGAACTCACTGCAAAGCACTGTGAGTGTTAGATACAGAACACATTCCCACCTTGGAAAACAAAAAAGCTTTGAAATCATTTCAGAGTGTCTCCTTTACCTTTCCAGGGTCATTTCTCTTGCATTCACTAAGACTTTCTGAGAAATAATGGAGAAACATGGGTGTTCTGCAGCAAAAAACAATCACAGTGAAAACTGTGTTTCACCTATAACTGAACCTATTTGGACCCTATAATAATTTTTATTAACTACCTGGATTTTTGAAAAGCAATTAGTTTATATAAGTCAAAGTTAAAACCCTACTACTTAACTCTCTTGCATTAACAAGCATGAAGTGCATTTAAATTTGTTAGTCTCCTAACAAACCTCAGGAAGCCTCAGGAGAGCTCTCCTGAGGTCTCCTGGACAGGAACAGTTTTCTCTTTCATATTTTTACAGGGAACAGTTCTACTCATTTCAGATACAAATTATGCTGACACCTCCCAAACTTTTACATAAGACATTTCCCTTTTCTACTCTCAATAGAGTGGATTCTTCTTGCATGGGAGAGCTAAATTCAGCCTCCAGATCTAACTAGAGGTCTCTCAGGACATGAACCAGGGCTATTTGTAGTAGCTGACCAAGCTCACTCTATCTCTCAGTATCACAAACCAAAAAGCTCCACAGGGAAAATTTGTTTGGAACCACTATGCTCCCACCAGTCCCTTTTACTTCTGTGAACTGTCATTTTCTAATAACAAACATTAAATCCAAAAATCCCTACCAGCTGCTCTGTCATGCCATTTATCAACACCCAATATGCTGAGATTTACTACAGAACTCACCTTATGGTTTGTTGGACCCACACACAGTTTAGGAGGCTGCTGTACTGCTGGGTACTATTCAAGGGGTATTCTGCTGTCTGTACCTGCAGGTAGGATGAGAGAAAAAAATTGAGGAAAAATGATGGTGCTTTGGGGAAAAGGAGGAATTTGAGAAATTTAGAAAACTGAGAATCTGTCACAGACAATGTAGAAATAAAAGCTGAGAAGGCAGGATTTGGATGCCTTGTGGCCATCCGGATTACCTGAGCTAACCTTTGTAAAATGATGCATACTTTCATGCTAGGATTCATTTCCCCTAACTTTACAGTAGATGTCTAAAGGCATCTCTACTGCCAAGAGAAAGAAGATGGCACTCCTCAGGCACAAATCACCTTTGATTACATGGATATCCAAAACACTTCAGAAGTAGCAGACTCGTGTAGTTGTTTGTTTCTCTCCATTGATTATTGTAGGGTGGGCTAAGAGATAGCTCAGATGAAGACATTGCATATATCTGCAGTTTCACAAGAGGAACCTCATTCTGCTTGTGGCTGAATCACACACCATGTACCCATGAAAGAGTCTTTCAAATATAGGACAATCCAGAAAGCTCTATTTCAAAGATACTTCATGAGTGAATATGATTTTGGCTTCCTTACACATTCTCTCCACTGAAATGGTCAGTAATCCAAAAGAGGACAAAAAAAGTACTTCTGAAGAATCAGAACCTTGATATAAAAGCATACATTCTAGCAGGACACAGAGTGCCTAATATTAATGAACTGCTTGGTTTGTTTTTTTTTTTTCCCTTTTTATTTAAAGAGATTTCCTTGTAACTTGCTCAGATGGCATGCTCAATGCCTCAGGCAAGACTGTGCAGCTGCCTCTACAGCTTGCAAAGGACTTGGCTACATTACAAGTGTCATATTTTCTCACAGATAAATTGTTCTTGAATAACATTGCCTAAGTAATAGGGTTTCCATCAGTATCAGCTTTGCATTCCTCCTTATTCACCCTCCTTTTATTGTACAGACTCGTTAACTGTGACCACTGCAAAGAAGCTCTTTTTATGCTTCTGTTCCCCCCAAGTCCCTCTTACCCTCTCCAAGGGAATGGATGGCATATGGGATCATGTTCTATATGCCACCCTCATACCTTTTTTTTAGCACCTGCTTTAAAAAACCAGGGCCACAGTGCAATGGACAAAGTTTAGTTAGAGTCCAGAGCAGTTGTTATACAGTAGGCTAGTGACTGAAAGGCACTGTCCTCACCCAGCTTTACCACTTCCAGGAGTCATTCTTGCAACTCCCAGGTCTTGTGAGGACTCGCTGAAAGCAAGGGGGTGGATTTTGTGCATGTGTGAGTTAGAGAAGTGTGGGTTTGCAGATTCTAGGAAAGGAACTGACTTCAATGTACCAACAGGAATGCACCTGTTTTTGTTTATCTAAATAAAATCTCTTATTTCACATTAAATATTTAATTTACATCCTCTCTTTTGGAGGGTTGAGATGGGAAAATATATAGCCATTTTTGTCCTGAAGGAATTCTGTTCTCCTAATTAGACTCTTTTCTTCTGTCCAAACAATTCCCTTGATAACACAGGTCATGAATGGCAGGAGATCAGACTGTGTAACCTCCTGAAGACCATAGGAGTGGCACAGATCCACAGAGTAGCTGGGTGCATGGTGTGTAAGTGCAGTAACAGGTTGTTACTACACTTACAGACCATGCACCCTGCTCCCTGTCCCTAAAACTGGCTAAACAAAAGATTGCAAGCGGGCGTTATGTACACAAGAATTGAAATCCACCACATCCTTGTCCACAGGTTGGCAGCCCCTCTCTGTCTCTGCAGCTGTTCCTCACTCCATGTGCACCCAGGCTGAGCTACCCTGCTCAAAGCTGTGCCAGCAGAAGCTCCAGCTTCTGTGAAACCAGAAACATGACAATCTTCCTCATTGGCTCTCAGAACTGAGTACTGAAAATCATAAGGAACCCTGACACTGTGTTTGATCTCTTTTTAAAGTTAAATTTTGAATAAATGGAGTTGTCTGCTGCTGAATGGGAGCAGAAGGGTTTGTTGTCTTACCCACCCCTACAAAAAAAATTAACCAAAGCTTTGCCAGAAGAAGCAACAGGGAGAGCAACACAAGCATAGGCTAATATTTACAATATTTGCAGCACAATGTCATCCAGCTGAAGACAGCAAGATGACAGAGTGGATAAAATGCCAACATTTTCTGCAGATTTTTCTTTGTTACTGCTCCTAACATTACTCCCACTGATGGGGGATAAAGTGAGGGCAACAACCAGGGGGGATTTTAGCCAATGTTTAGTAACATGGCTGCAGCCCAAGTCACCATCCAGAATGTAATTCCACTCCTCTGAAAACTCAGCAGTGCTCATTGCAGTAGATAAACAAGTCGCTCTGTTACCCTGAGGCATGACAAATACCGCTGTGGAGCTGCCTGGATGGAGAAGAAGGGATCCAGTGCAAGATCCAAGCCCAAATTCCTACCTGGGAAGGCTGAAGAAAAAAAAAAAAAAAACAACATCTCAGCTTTCTACTAGATGCTGTCTTATCATAGGCAGAGCATGTATCCCATATCTGACCCCAGGGCACCAAGGCAGGACTTGAAATTGAATTCACTGTCACCAGTGATGTCTTTCTCTTTTCTTGCCTAGGCAGAATATGTTGAGGGTGCAAGTGGGGTGCTTTGGGGTCACTTCTCTGCAGTGCCATGGAAATTTTAGACAAATCATTTTAAGTATGTCTGTATTAAGAGGACTGAGAAACACCAGCCCTTTCCACTTTCTCTGGGGCCCCTCAAGGCCAGGAAGGAAAATCAATAGAGAAGCAAAGCAAATACTATCTGCCCTGATAAAGTCCACAAGCAGATACCCTTTGGACATCACAACTCTGCACAGTTCTGCATCAATACTTTTGTATTTTTTCTAGCCCCAGGCTGTTATATGTCATATACCTGCAGCACCATTCAAATTTTACTATTTGGGGAAAAAAAAACCCACAAACAAACAAAAAACCACATACCCAAGCTAATTAGAAGAAATAAACCTTTCAAAGTGCTTTAGGTGTTTTGGTAGGAAAGAATATTAAAGCCCCAGAGAAATATCTTGTATGGCATGATAATCAGTGAACTCTGCCTGAGCCTGTGACATATGCCTCCCCTTAATGTTTTTAGAGAATCAATGAAACTTGTGCTCCACAGCAACTTAAGTTTTTTATTTTTTTCCACAAAGTAGAGAGACAAAACTCTCAAAAGGTATCAGCAGCATCCCAGCACAGAAGAAATGTAATTTGTCAGACCACAGCATTGTGAAATACTTCACAGCTGAATTCTATGGACTTGACAAAAACTGTGGCCAGTTAACACCTCATGTTAGAATTTTATTCAAAAATAATTAATTGGCAGGATGTCCTTAGCCCAAAACAAAGCATATTTAACATTTCCTGAACCATCATAGATTTCACCATCTGCCATCTTGTCCTAATATGCTCCCTGCCTCTTGAGAAGGCACAAAACCATGAGTGAAGATTTGAGTGTCTCTCTGGCTACTAGAGTTTAAAGCATCTGTCAGCTACACCATGTACCAGAACACAGCACACATGGACTACTTGAAATCATACACTCAGTAGTCAATGCTTCTCTCAGACTATTTATAATTCCATCTCTTGGGGAAAGAAAACAACATATAAATTAATGCAGGGTCAGATTCTGCCACAGAAATTCTTTGTCATGCTCCTAGTTTGCTCCTAAGTTAAGGCCCTACTTGATTAAAATAGGAAAACAATGTAGAGAAAACTGCATGTTACTTGTAAAAAGCTCATGAGCTGAAGAAGTAGCTAAATTAACAGCAAATCTCAACCTGTGTGAATCATTCATTCAGAATTAGAAGAATTCTAATGTCCATTAAATGTTCTCCTCAAACACTTACTTGCTGAAAAATCAAGCCTGTATTCTCAGTTAAGCTACAGTTAATTCATGTTTGTGGGCTCCTGTGTAACTTTGATCAGCGAATTGGCCTCAGTGAGTGCTTTGTGGAGAAGATACTAAAGCTCAGACCCAAATGCTTTCTCTCCTTACCAAGACCATCATATCAGCCAGTGTGTCCTGAAGTCAGCTTCTGCCCAGGGTGTGCCACCCCCAGAAACACCACATGCATCACCTGTGGGGTGAAGGGGACCCGCTGCCTCAGGGCTGCTCACAGTCAGAATGTCTGGGGTGCTACAGAGGTGAAATGGGAAGTGATACTCAATGACTTGTCCGGGATTTCTGTGTGTAAAACAGGCCAGGTGTAGTTACTCTTACAGGAGCTCTGGACACACCAAAGGAAATCTGCTCCTCCTGAGCCCTGGGAATGCCTCAAAATTATACTCTCTCTCCTGAGGATAATGAATTGCACTTTTGTACTTCCCACCTGCTCACTGATGATTATTATGCAAACTATTTGTGACACTAGCAGGACAAAACTCAAAACCCAAAAGTATTGTCACTTAAACCTGTGACAAACCACAGCCACAGTTCTGAACAACCTTAGGTCACCCCAGCCCACAGGGAAGGCTGTGCAGGGATGACTTGCAGCAACACAAACCAGATGTCACAACAGATCTCCCCCCACACTTTTTGTTATTCTTTGTTGAGACCACAAGGAGTACTTCCCATTTCTTTTTTGCAAGCAGCTGAGAGTTCTTGTATCAACATATCGCTTTTCCATTGTCAGGCTACTAATTGAAACTTAAAAACCTTCATTAGCCACTTCCCATGGACCTGCATGGTGGATTCATGCCACAGTACAGCAAGGACATTGACTAATGAAACCTGACAAGTGTCCCTGAGAATTCCTCCAGGATTTCTGAGCCCAGCAGCTTGCTCTGTCAGAGATCACCGTCCCATGGCAGAGTCAAAAAAAGAAATGTGCCTCAACTTCTGCAAGGCTGTCAGGCTGCAAACAGACAGACCTTTAAGACCTCCACACAGGAAGAATATTCCTTTGCCACCTCTCCGCAGAATTGCTTTTACTTCTTTATCTATTTGTTTGCTCTTAAAAATGCCATTTTCTCACTGGACTATGCATTGCTGCATCTTTTTTGTGCTGTTTACTCATGCACAAGCAAACCAAATCTAATGGCCAACTTTCAGTTTATTGGTCGGGTTTTGCTACCAGGCTCTCTGCCAAATGATTACTGAATTTCTAAAGGAACAGGCAATAAAATGGACAAGGAAAATGCAGGGGAATTCCACAATCACTTCCCTTCAACAGTGATGTTATTAAGAGCAAGATAAAGGTGTCAGACACAAGAGTTGTGGGCTCAACATGCCTTTGAATTAAACCTCCAGTCTTGTGTAACAGGGCTACTAATCCCTTTTGCAATTTAGGCTCCCTGAGTTCCCCCTGTCAGCACACTTTAACCCATTGCTGGGGCAGTCGTCACACAAACCCAGGCATGCCGGGGATGGAGCACGTCCAGACACACTGAATTCACAGAATTCACAGAATCACTAGGTTGGAAGAGATCTTGCAATCTTTGAGTGCAACCCACCCCTAACACTTCTACTAAACCATGGCACCGAGTGCCATACCCAGTCTTTTTTAAACACATCCAGGAATGGTGACTCCACCACCTCCCTGGGCAGGCCATTCCAGTACTTTATCACTCTTTCCATAAAAAACCTTTTTCCTAATATCCAGCCTATATTTCCCTTGATGCAGCTGGAGACTGTGCCCTCTGGTTCTGTCAGTTGCTGCCTGGAGAAAGAGACCAACCCCCACCTGTCTACAGCCACCTTTCAGGCAGTTGCAGAGAGTGACAAGGTCATATCTGAGCCTCCTTCTCTCCAGGTTAAACAACCCCAGCTCCCTCAGTCGTTCCTCAAAGGGCTTGTGCTCCAAGCCCCTCACCAACCTCGTTGCCCTCCTCTGTTTGTGTTCCAATGTCGCAAAGTCCTTCCTAAACTGAGGGGCCCAGAACTGGACACAGCACTCTGAAGTGCACAGTACACTGAAGTGAACCTCTTTTCTTCTCCAGGAGTGGCACTCGGCCTCACACACAGAAGGCAAGAGGCTGTCACAGCAAGATGTAATGTTTGGGTAATTGCTGTTTTTCTCAGCCGCATCAGGTGAAGGGAAACATTTGTCACTTCTTTGAGCAATCCCCAGCAATCAAAGGCGCTGACTGACAGTGCTCGAGGGACTGCAGCGGAGTCGCTGCTCACCAGTGACTCCTACTAATGAGCAAACACTGGCTGTAAGATTGCTGGGAAGCAGCTTCTCCAGAACACTTTCAGTCTGCTTTCTTATCAAACACCAAATAATTGTAGAGCTTATTTTTAAGAAAGGAAAGGAGGTTTTCCCCTGAAATTTGCCAGGTGGCTTTAGAATTGGCGTATTGGCTCAGTAACTAGCTAGTGGTGTAGCCTTTTCCTTTGAAAACCCAGCCCCTTCCATCTTCCCTTTTGCTCATAAAAAGCAAGCAAAGTCAAGCAAAGCAGCCAGGACTCTTGTTGTGATTCATAATTGTAGGACTGAGAATCTATTTTCATTGACTGGACAACAGACAGAAATGGTGACTCTGCAGCTGACTCCCGGGACAGCATGTAAGATATGCATGGCATGCTGTAAGCTTTGTGGTCTCCTTTGCAGAGGAAAATTCCCTAGATAAGGACAACGGTAGGGAAGCAAAGGAGGACAGACTGACAAATCTTACAGCAGCACAAGTCCTCAGAAAACACTAAGATCTCTTTTATGGATAGAAATAATTTTCATAAGCTGAAACAAGAAAAAGAGCAAATGTTTAAACATCTGAACTTGAATAATTTGTTTAAAGTAAACCCTCACAAGACACAAATGCAAACAACCTTACTTCACCTCAGCCTTTCTGGATCAAGACATGTCTCAAAGCAGATCTCCTAACACCTACAGAAATAGTGACAGACAAAGAAAAAGGAGAAACTTTAACTCTTACCTGGCTTAGGTGCCTTGGCAAAGATTTTTCTTATCCTCAAAGGCCAGGACAGAGCTGTCTTCCTTTAAAAATAAATATTTTACTAGAATTGTTTACAGTGATTTACAGGTAACTTTTGCTGTATTGATCTAAACTGAATAATCCTTAGTAATCAGAGAGACTTGTACGTTGAAGGAAAGAAAAGGGCAGTTTTCCTTTTTCAGTTTTTTACTTCTACCACACACCAAAAGGTCATATACTGTTTGGATATCTCAGCTTACATTATGACATACTCAACAAATTAAACTTTATATCAGAACCTCATTAAATTTAAAAATTTAATTAAGTGGAGCTCAATGTTCTTTATTCAGAAAAACATGAATTCTCTAATTCATTGCTTTATTAATTCACAAATTCTCCAGCTCACAAACTCTCTAACTTATATGTTGCTCTCTCTGTGCCTCAGTGGTTGTGCCAGTACAACCACTGTTGGGGTGTGGCATCATCTGTATGCTGGGCCAAAACCAGAGTTGAATGGACAGTCACCCTTGCCCCTTGCCACAGTCCAAACTCTGAGAAAAACCAGAGCCTAGGTGAGGGGTGGAACTGTTAGTCCTCTTGCCTTGCTCAGAGGAAGATTTGGGCACTCACTTAAGCCCAAATCAGGTAACAACTGGTGATTCATTTTTCCAACACAGGGAGATGTGTGATAAACATAGATATAAAAATATATTACTAGCAAAACTAATAAAATCCAGCACAACAGTACAATGATCATAGGATGTAATATAAGATGCAATATGCCATTTGCAGATGGCGCATATCTCATAAAAGCACCATACCAATGATGTTCAGAAGTTTGTTCTATTTCTGTTGCAATTCTGACAATGTAGCCAGTATTATGTTTGATAGCAGTGGTCATCTGTTTTGGACAAATAATAGCCATTTCATATTTGGTGATTAAAGTTTTCAGCTCATCAGTCTGAGAGCACACTGTGTCCTGTGCTGGCCCTAAGGGACCAATGGGGTCCATGTTGTAGGCCAGTCTGACACCAGCCCTGATGGGAAGTTTGCATTATGGTCTCTGTTAAGCTGTCTATGGGTCTTTAATGACATGAGGTGCTTTAAGCTTAAATTTTTACTTCTCATTACCCAACCCCAATTTGATTGCCAGTAAGTTAAATTAATTTAGCCCAAGTTGTCTGATTCGCCCATGGCTGTAATTGCTGAGTGATCTCTTCCTGTCCATTTCTCAGCCCATGGGCTTTTCATTATATTTTCTCTAGCTGAGGAGGGTAGCGATAGTGCCTTTAGTGGGCACCTGGTGTCAAGCCAGGGTCAAAACACACAGCTGCATACCAAGGAATTCATTTAATTCTGACACAGGATTAAACCAAAACTTTCCCAAAGTATACCCTGTATATACCAAAGTATACCCAAAGTAGCCCAAAGAACTTTTCCTTCCCTAAGATCTGCTAGAATATGGGCAATACAGTCCCTTATTCTATTACAAATTCTACAAATAACCACTCTCTGTACTACTCCATGACAAACAAAGTCCTAGAATATCAGTGATATTTCCTGCAGAGGAGGTAGTTTGGTGTCTCCTGAGTGAGCTGAAAAACTATTCTAGCAGGTAATGTCTGGGCAGGGAAATCTGGATTTGAGTTCCCCCTCAGGCTGTAAATTTCACTACATTCTCCTTTTTCCTTAAGCTTTCTTCAGTCATCAAATACCCAACTAAAGTGAAAAATCTTCTCATGTCTGTGTATAAACCTAAACAAATTATTTTATCCATAAGTGATGACAGACTATTATTGTGCACAACTTCATTCTTCAGGTTAGACTTAAATTCACATTTCATGGAGTAGCCAGAAAAAGGCAAAACATTTCAGTAAGATATAAAATCAGGAGTGTCATCACTGCCTGCTATTTAAATAGATAGGACAATGTTTTGTAAATGAAGCGCTAACCTGGTAAATCTAATAAAATCTAATAAAATCTAATAAACCATCTCTTTATTTTGCTGGCATCAACACCTCCATCCTTAAACACTTAAAATTTTGTCACTAAAACCACTGTACTGTATATTTTGAACACAGTGTAAAAGCAGCTTTACATTTTGTAGACTATGAATTTCCTATTTGCTGAGCAGTCTGCAAATTTGAAGACACATACAACCCACAAACATAGAATTCTTTATTTCTTGGCACATAAGTTAGACTAAATATTGCATTCAGTATTAACACTGACCCATAGAAAGGTAAAAACTCAGTTAAAAGAAAGCTGCTCAGGGTTTCCTTTGGAGAAGACACACATACAGAAGTCTGGGAGGACTATAAGCTACTGAAGTCTCTACATTTAAATAAACAGCCAGTCCTGTTTGGTTACCTCACAGTCTGCTGTTATGAGGAGACTCAACCACAGATCCTTTGATCTATTCAGGGGCAGAATTCGGTTTCTGTGCCTGGTCCAGGATGCTCTCCCAGCTTTCTGGTCTGCCAACAGTCCTTGAGATTGGTGTCTCCCCAATTCAGCCACCTGGGCAATGAAATTGGGGTCTCCAGGCTCAGCATCTCTATCTACAATGTAGCCAGATTTCCACTGAAACCCCTTTCAGGACAACATGATTAAAGAATCAGCAGCATAATTCTGCATTAATGGACACTTCAGCTCCAGCAAGGGCATCACGCTTCTGTTCTCCTGCCACCTCCTAAAGCAGGCTCACACTTGGTAGCCCTGCTCCAACAGCAGTGCAGGGTGCCTTTATCTGCAAATCTGAAGGATTGGTCACAGCCATGACTGACAGCAGCAGCAGAAAGTCATCACCTTTAGAAAATTGCTGTTTGAGTTTTATGGATCTTCTTTTTCAGATTCTTTGAATGAAAGTCTAGCTATTGGAATTCCAGTGAAAATATGGGAATGGTTCCTTCTCATTGCATGGAGCATAACAGACACTCTACAGCTGTAATAGGAATATCTTGGAGGTCTCATATCTGCTCATTAGCAATTACTTAGCCTATTAGCAAGCAGGTGAGTGTCACTTTTCAAAGCTAGGAAATGAAAGGTCTTAATGCCATGGAACTGCTGTTGGAATAATTTCTGCAGAAGCATAAGTTTAGATTAAATTCTCAATACTTGTAAAAACCTGTCCAAACTGTATTGTGTCACATGGTCTCACCATAACCATTGCAAAGACTTTCTGGCTCTGAACAAAATTAGTGTGTTTGCATCAATTTTCACCACGAGCAACTTATCCAGTAGTTGTAAAATAATACAAAAAGGTTTTCTTTCTTCAGTTTTGAACAGGCCACGACTGATAAAACCAGAAACAGGAGCCAATACTGAGAAATCTAGAATGTCTGTCTCATATTATCACTGGATTTTTCAGCACTCTGAATGCTGTAATTCTTTAAGCTGTGGCTGCTTAACACCTCTTAACACAAGGTAGAGCTTGCAAGGAGAAACCACTTGCATATATTTTCCACAGGTCAGTAGAGTTTTGTTGGTCTTTGGTTTGTGTGTTATTTTTTGTTAATTTGTGGGAGGATTTTTAAAGGTGTCTGCTTTTTAATAAGTTCAGAAAAGATTCAGATGACCATTTATCTTTATGGATGAGATCTGTATCTGCACAGAAAGGACATGGCAAGACCTAAGGAGGGTCTTTAGCACAGAAATGTCTTCCACCCCAATAAACTCAACATATTCATGCTGTAACAGTATTTGCAAGCCTGACCCATATGGGGACAGTGAAGGGAACACCTGCAGCAGGCTAAGTAGGAGCTTGGACTGCATCAGCCAGTGCTAGAAGAAGCTCCAGACCCTTTGCTGTGTCTGCTGCTAAAGCTTTCATATACAGATGGATATACTTATACACACATCATTTGTTCAATCAGCTATTGTCATTGTTTCTGTATTTCATTATGAATAAACATTTTTAGGATCTGCTGATTAAAAAAATGACTATCATTTTGTGGCCATATGTATCATATAGAAAAGCTGCATGAAGAATAAATTTAGTTTAGTAGTCAAATAAATTTTTAAAAGGATATTTATATACAATAGCTGGACCTTGTCTTGAAAAGAAAACTGAAAGAATGCAGAAGAGCATGGGGCTGATATGGGGGGTGGTAACTGAAGATAACAACAGAAGCAAGAAGACATGTTTTTGAATTAATACCATGCCTGTAAAAAAAAAATGTCCAAGCTGCAACTAAAAATAATATTCATTAACACATCATTACAGGATATAGTCACAGTAGTATTCTGGACTTCAATTACACTACCAGCAAAAAACCCCACAACACAATTAAAAAAAAAATAAAGAGAATGTGCAAAATACATGTTTTCTGTTTTCACCAGAACAGTAGCTTTCTGCCAAATGCCAGCATAGGAGTTACTTTGCACTATAAAATATCTTTGTTGCACCAGCAGCCACCATACAACTTAATGGACTTGTTCACTTTGGCAAGACAGGTTTTGGGTTGTTTTCTATTATCCCTTGCTTTCTCACAGAGCAAGCACACTAGGCTGGTTCATAACATTAATCACAGTTTTTAATTTGGATCCCTATTAGTTTCTTTAATATTCAAAGCAGCCCTGCCAGAGAGAAAAACAATAGCTCCAAGGCAACGGAAGCTGTTCACTTCTCTGGTTAATAATATTTCCCAGCCTTGCTCTCAGGCTGATGCTGAATTACAGAGGTGCTTGCTGGATCCAGGTGCCTCTCTGTTCCTCTTTCTCTCCCTCAGTGCACACAGGGACATGGGGAGAAGGGGGGAGGTGGAGCTCAGGCCAGAGCTGGTGGCTGCAGGAGCAGCCCGGGTGTGCCAGGGGACACCAGCCCAGGAGGTTCCTGGCCGCTGCAGCCTAGTCCTCTTCCCAAATGTCCGAGCAGTCAGCCAGAATTACCATAGGAACCAAGGACGCCTCAGTGGACCAGGGACCCTTGACTGCACTCTGCTACGTGCTTCCTCAGTGGCTCAGCATTTCTTACAACTCTACTTGAGTGATGTCAATCCGAGTTAATTAGTCTGCTTTCAATTACTAGGATAATTAACACCTCATTTAAATCAGAAAATAGTTCTCTTAATTTCAGTACTCTATGACTAAATTTGAGTTTGCCTCCAGCCCAACAGCTCCCAAAAGCCTTGACCTGATAGTGCTGATTGGGATCATTAGCCCAAACAAATTACAATATTACAAAGATTTTCCAGCTCTGTCTATTCCAAGTTTTGCAGGATTTTTCAGGAATCTCAACACATATTTTCCTCAAAGAATACCCATGGCATTGCAGAAGATTCCCTATACAACCATACAGAGAAAAACTCTGCTGGCTGCAACAGCAGCAACATAAGTGACCACCACAGGAGATACCATCTTCATTTAGTTAAATTTTATTTTCATAGGGAGCATAGAAAGGTTCTGATTAAGCCAGTGATCAACACTTCAACAAAACCATCTTCAAAACTGAACCTGTACATGGAGAGGGATGAACCTGAGTCACTTGCCTAGCCAAAAGCCCTCTGTTTCACGGGAGATTTTTGTGCAGCAGTTGTTATAGTAAGGGGAGGTGGGGAAGTTTGCTAATATGTGGAGAGATCTGCAGGAAACAGAAGACCTTCAAAAGCGTAGTTTCTTCAAGAAATCAAGGTAACATAACCTGTCTTTTGGAGACATTCTTATTCAGTTTAAAGCTGAATGGAGTCAGATTTTCCTGTGGAAAGGATAGATGAGCATTTAGATCTCTTACATTTCATTTGATGAAAGCAAACACCCCAGGAGGCAAAAGCTATTTAACCTACAACTAGCAATCACTAATATTTCTGATTATATAAGGGACCCATTTTCACATATTTAAAACAAGTTTCTGCTTTTGTGTTTTAACTCAATTGATTTTCAGGAAAGACATTTTCAATACAACTGAACTTTGATCATGACAGTGACTGTGATGTACAGTGTCATTCAAATATGTGCTTATTTTTGTGTTCCTTCACTTAGACTGGGAAGCTTACAGGGTGCTCAGAAGCTGAATAAATATTTCTGTTCATCAAAGCAAAGATTTCTGCAGATTTGGGGAAAATGTCGGTACCACACTGCTTGAAGGGTGTTATGTGATTGAGTTATTAAATATGGAATCATCATGCTGTAGCTGAAAAGGGGATGTTAAAAATGAATGACAGCCCTGCCTGAAATGTGTATACAACTATATAGGCAGCCTTAATATTCTTCTAGCATTGCTTGGCGTTTTTGCATAAAATTTCTGGCAGCAGGAACTTTTGGTTGTTTGACAGATACAAACTGACAGTCTACAGGTGAAAAGCTTTCTGCCACATTACAAGTCGTTTGAGTCATTCGGGACCATGGTGACAAGGACACAGTATGTGTAGGCACTCAACTTATCAGGGCCAAGCTGCAAAAATCCCCCTAAAAAAATGTCTTCATTGACTTAAGCAAGTTTGTGCCATGCTTAAGAACGTGTAGAATTTGATTCTATGCACAGGGCTTCCTTTCATGTTTGATTGCTCATTTTTTATTCAGCAAGAAAATAGCCTGTCAGTAGTCAGCAAGGATAAGCTCTCCAGCACTGTAATTCTGAGAACAGTTGTTGATTTTACAAAGAGAGGTGCTAACTTGCAGCCAACCTCCTTCTTTTATTCTGGGCTTGATACATCTTTGGAAGCGTTATTAAGAATTTAAATCCTAAACAGAGCGTATTCCATTTCTTTCCTGAACATGGTATTTATCTTACCTGTTTAAAGTCAAAAATTACCTTTTTTTTTTCCCCTCAAAAGAAATGAATAAAGCAAAATTAACATAAAGCATGCAGGTAACATTGTGCAGTTTGCTTTTATGTACATCAAGGAAAATCATCCAGGCCCAGCAAGGGACACCATACAGAAAGATTTCCATATGACTACAGTGCACACTAGGGTAATATACCTCAAAATATATTGCTTTTTTCTTAGTTTCCCGGCCTTCAGATAGAACCTAAAAATGGAGAATATCACTAAAAACTAGATTTGGTCTAAAGACTGCACCAATGTACTTCTTGTGTTAGGATCTTTTTGATAACACAGCCACATTCCTTATTGTGGTGAAAAATGAGATACTTGAATTTGCCTAGCATCTCATATTTCCTAGAACTGTGATCATTGTAATGTCCTTTGGAAACATATTAGATTATTGCAAAAAAACAGCTGAATTTTATGACAAACACCCATGACATCAAATTAAACATCCAAACAAGGCATACAGTCAAGACCCATCAGAGTTAAGAATCTGGCTCTGTTTCCACCTTAGTAGTCCAGCAAAATCCTTAGGTTATGGCATATGCTCTGCTGTGTCATGCTATATGCTTTTAAGACATTTAATTCCTTAAAAAACAAAATACAGTGGATATTGCATTGGAAAATAAGAATTATTTCAGTCTGCCATGCTCTGCAGAAAGTTATCTCGCTTGGCACAGAACCAGTCCCCCATTGTGTAGGATTTGTGGGTTGCTCTTTGGAGAGGTCAAACAATCTTCACTGCAGAATTAAGGGATTCCAGGTCACTCTCTTGGTGTTAGATGCTTAGTAGATGCTCTGGATCTGGCTATGATTCACATTTCAAAGAACCCTTAAAATATTATTTTACTAATTTCATAAATATTTATATGGTATGCAGCAGGGAAGCAACAGTCCTGATTACAAGCTACTCACAGGAGGCACCACTGCAATCCAAGTGCTAAAAAAAACCAGATTGTTATAATTGTAATTGCTGAATACCTCAAGCTTATGGAGAATTTTAGCACTTGTCATAGAATTATGGTGTCTTAGTCATCCTTGTATTGACAGAATGTTTGAAAAAAGTCACGAACTTCAAATAAACCTAATATTAATGCTTGACTTATGGATATTGTGGTGTTTGTGGACAGTATTTCAGCCACTTTGCATTTGAATGTGTATTTTAGGTAACTGTTTATACCATGTATACTCTTTTCCTTATTTATTTCTGTGTTTTCAAAACTGAAATTATATTTATCATTTTATTCCGTAATTCCTCCCAGAACATTGTGATTTTTTGGTGAAGAAGTGGACTATCACAGCGATTGATGGTACCTGTCAAAGAAACCACAGTAAAACAGCGAGCAGCCGTGATTCCACTCCCATCACAGCAGTGACAGTGACTGTGGACTCTGCACAGTGCTGTCCCTCCAGCAAGGCCAGAAGAAGACCCTTCTGTGTTGCTCCCCATTCTGCTCACAAACATCCTGGCTTGGTAACTTGAACAAAGTAACTTTTGTATAAAATATTTGCTGCAGAACCGAAACCAATCTGGAAGGAAATACCACTTCTTTGTTTTTTCACAGGCTTCTCATCAACACTTAAATAAAATAGTTGGCATTATGACTGTGCTAAAGTTGGGATATATAAAATTATACATTGCTGAATATGTCCAACTCACAGCTTCAAGGAGATTTGGAGACACTCAACACCTCAAGCAGAGTTTATCAGAAGTTGGCACATCAGGTCCAGAATGCCATTAAAATATGCTTTAGCTTTTGATCCACACTTAAGTGGTCAGATAGGTGATTACTGAGGTCCCTTTCAACTTAACTATTTTATTTTATTTTAAATGTTGGTTACTCTATCCATGTACTTCTAAAGGTGCATACAGAGGAGGCACATCAGTCTGTCTAGCTGTTCTATTTTCTGGAGCATTTACTTTTTATAAAACCAGTAGTGTAAAAAGAAAATTATAATTTACAAAGTTAAAATACATGGTTTGATCTGCTCCCCCTGACAACTTGCTTCCTGTTGTACTCTTTGCAAAATTGTAATGTTGCCCTTTGCTGATCAGCTCCAGAAAAAGGCATATAAAATCATTTAGAAGTGGGCTGTGCACCTGTGCCCAAAAGGACAACTCAGGTTGTCAAGTAGATACTAACATGAGTACAACCATCACAGCTCAAGTCCTGGCTTATCAGCAAAACCACAGTGATTTTGTGGCACAATGATCTTTGCTTGAATAATACCTATTTGTCAAAAAACAAAAGCAGAAAATACTTCTTATTTGCTGAAGTGTCTCAGATTTAAAGGACTTTTTAAAAAGTTATTTGGCCAAAATAAATACACAACATTCTGCAGTAATCAGAATTATTTATTTCCCACAACCACTTTTTTCTCTTACTACTCATCTGACAATACTGTTTCTTTGTTTAAATATTTTAGATAGTTGTAGATAACATATTACTTTAGATTTTTTTTTTTAGGATCCCCTTTCCTCCTTAATTCGAATATTAAAATCACAAAAACTTTCACAGGTTAGAGAAACTGTACAATTAGCAGTCAGAATCACTGGAATGTAACTTGAGGAATCAGAAACAAATACTCCTGCTGACAGTCTGTTTTCTGACAGTCATCTGTGAAACTTTCATTAATGATGTTCATTGTTCTGTCTACATTACATCTGTGTCATGAAAATATCTTTAATGCTTTAAAGATACTGGAAAATTCCACTACATGCAATATACTCTGACATGGAGCACACCACTTCAGTGTGATATATGATTAGAAAAGATAACTACCAGTCTGTTCAGCTGATATTCTGACATGAAATGAAATAATGTAATTGTAAAACAGGGTCAAATTAATTCACAGTCATAGTGAACAATTGTTCACCCTCATATGCATAATGTTTTTCATTATTTCCTCCTTTAGGCATCTTGTAAGTGAAGGACTGATATTTCAACTCTATTGCTTTCAGAAGACTAAAGCTATTATTTTGTTTCTGTGTTTGTTTATTGTATGACATTTCTTTTGGCTTTTTGGTTTTGGGGTTTTTTTTTATTTATATTACTGAAATTGTTAAACTGCACTGGTATTCTAAAAATATAAAAATTGTGGATAATACAGTGAAAAGTCTAAATGGAATGTGACTGAACAGAACATATTTAAGAACTAAACCAACCTCATAATCAGTATGGAGGTACTTCAGTAGAGATGCCAAACTTCTCACAAAACACTCAGTGAATGTGTGCAGTTGGCAGAAGTTACAAGTTAAGAAAAAATACTATCTACTCTGTAGTTCTCAAAGGTTTTGTGCAGCACAGGGAAATGAGCAGACAGAAATATTAGTACTTAAAATGAGTGACTGTTCCCTCCTGTGAGCAAACAGCCAGGTTCACTATTAAAAGTTTTGCTTTTAGTTATCTCAGAAAGAAATTATTTTAGCAAGAACTTTGAATTTAAAAACACAATACTCATAGCTAAGACAGCAGTTTAAGCTAAAGCTCAAAGAAAAAATATGTTGCGGGTTTTTGTTGGTTTTTTTTTCCCCATACGGAATCTTTGGGAAGCTGTTATACCTGGCCAAATATATGCATGCATATATATATGCATATATATTAAATACATGTATTTTATATACATATATTTCTCTTTTTGCCAGTAGTAAAATGTATCTTGAAGAAAAGAGGTTCTGGACATACCCATCTACTGCAGCCAAGGGATCTACAAGGGTGCCTGGGATCCACAAGACAAGTATTTGTGCACAGTGCCTACTATCCAAGATTTCCAAAGTCCAGTAATTTCTATTGACAGCAAGAAGACTTTCCAAATTTCCTTTCTCCTGTCCTCTCTCCCCTAAGCTCTGCAGGCAGGAACCCCCTCCCTTCCCTCCCTCCTTCCTATCTCTTCCCATTAGAAATGTCACTACCCCATCTGCTGTCCCTGAACTCACTCGTGCTGGCAGGGACTCACAGGCAGAATGAAGGAGCTGGAGTCATTCAGCATAATGTGCTACACAGACCCTTCCAAGGCAATTGCTAGTACTTTCCACCAAGAAAAAATGTTGTGCAGAAGGGATTAATGCTGCTATGGTTCTCTTTTGATGCCTATAAGACAGATCAGGACACATCTCCTGCATCATTAAATCCAACTCCTTCTTGCTGCAGGGACCATGTAGTTTATTTGTTCCATCTGAGTGTCTGTGCTTTGTGTCATCCAAGCTAAGTGATGACCAAGGGAGTTGCTTCCCTGGACAAAAGAGATGCTGTTGTAATACCTGAATTACATGGAATTATTTTTGTGCATCTATCTCAAATGATGTTACAATTTCAGCCAGCAAAGGTACCTGTTATTGTGGCCAGCAAGCCTTCACTCACTTGAAATCATGAATACTTTATGGCTTTTATCAAATAAAACTCTAACAACACAGCTCAAAGTGTGCAGTCTTATTGGAAACCACATTGTACAGGAACTGCTTCTTCTCATAATTACATATTTGGCAACAGAGGGTGAGGGGGTGAAGAAAAGCTCTTTTCCCATCTGCAGAAAATCCTGACAGCCTCTTAAAAACAACTGTAATGAGGGAGAGAAAAAGAGGTATTTGTAAAGGCTTTAGATATTAATTTCACATAAATATGCCAAACATAAAACCTTCCTTGATTTACTTTTGTTTGCACGGGAGGAGGCTTTACATGTTTCACTGGAACTCCTGGCAAAATAGAGGATCTCAGGGCATGTAGCTCTCACAGAATATTTTAAGAAAGAAATTCTTAGTTGGTGTTTCATTTCACAGTATTCACACCATTCCAACTGTAGACAGAGGCAGAAAATGAAGAAGCAAAAAAATGGATCGAAGTTTACTGGACCAATAAAGTGAAGAAAAGGGAAACATTCAGATTAGTCTTCACAGAGCCCAAGTAGCTCACTTCATCTTAAGGAAACTCCTCTTTGCTGTTGAGCCCTGAATATGGGCTCAGGGAAGTTTGGAAAGGAAATAAGTGATAACTGTTGTCAGCTCTGGACAGCAGCAGAAGGAAGGAAAGAAAACTTTTTAAGAACTCTGTCCCAGAGAACCAGACATGAAGCACAAAGCTCTGCCTTCAGCTCAGCCCTTCACCCTACAGTATCACAGCAATTTCAGGGTAAACTGCTTGCATGGTCTAACACTTTACAAAATCTGTATCCTCTTGTCCAGAGGAGAATGCAGTGTGGCAGTCACCAGCACTGGGATAAGTGGAAATTTGCAGTCATAGAAGGAGAAAGCTTGAGGCCTTTGAAAAGTCTTTTCTTTATAAAGTATGGCTCCTGTGCTCTGCCTTGCTGTCCTATCTGCTGGCATGTACAATTATAACCCTTCAGCTGAAGATCCATGTTACAAAGTCTGCAAGGCAAGATACTGAATACATATATTTATCTGTAAATGTCTCTATTCAGAGACAGAAATTCTATTTATACCTTTATATGTACTGTAAATTTTCTGTAACATCCATAAAGCATTAAAACATGCTTATATAAAATAGAGCACATTAATGTCTTTGATCTCCAGGAGTGTTAATCTCTCCTACTTGTGTTACTTGCTGCTTAATAAACAAAATATTTATTCTAACACCCCAAATAATTCAGGCCAAAATAAACCTCAGGACACCTTGTCACTGAAGATGATTTTGAGACTTGTGGTTGCTGGATGCTGTGAGATGTATACACAGGGACATCATAAGGTAAGACTGTTCCTTAGGTCAATAATTTGAAACAGACACTATTTGAAATAAGCAAAACAGAAGAAGAAAGGTAGGTATTGTTTGTCATGCTCCTTGACTGGTATTTCAGGTTAGGAATAAATTGATCACAACTGTAGTAAATCAGATCAGACATAAGCAGAACATGCTGCAATACTCCATCTTGGACTACTCCTGGAATGGTCTGTGGACTGAGTGAAAGCACAGATGCTTTGCCACCATCACTTGTATGTAATCATGGTTTCTTATCTCCAGTCATTATGCAGTTCTACTTATGTTTTTATTGACTCTTAATAATTTTACTTTATTTAACCAAACTACCTATGATTAAACCCAAGTTTAAAATGGAGTATCTACAAACTTGGGTGTGGGGCTTTTCCTTGAGTTTTCTGATACCAAGTTTGAAAAACATCTTTATGTGTAAAGTGAAATTAAAACTTCACTTCTCCCAGTTTGCATGCTTGGTATTTAGCAGTCTTAAAGAGGTTAGTTTGTTCTGGCTTTTAATTTTTTCCAGGCATTTGGAAGCAATCTGCTAGACAGCATGAACTAGTAGCCAGCACAAAGTACAGCTTCAATAGCGTCTTGTTAGATGGGAAAAAGTCTCTGAACTCACTAAGTTCACCAGCACTGCTGTCTGGGGAGGAAAACAGGACAGCACTTTTCCTAAGGACCAAATCTCATACCCCACCAAAGTCTGACTGAAGATCTTGGGTGCAGAGGAGCAACAGAGAGGGCAGGTGGGTACTCAGTGTTGTCTGCCCAAGGGACAAAAGCTACAGGAAAACTTTAGAAATGCCTTAGAGGAATAACTGAGGAATTGATCAACCTGTTGTGTGACACCATCCTCCTGCTTCTGAAGGACACAGCTTGTGTAGCCTCTGCCCCTTGGACTCTGAGCAAGAGCTAAAAACATTCTAGGGATTGCAGCTGCAGCTCTGGATGGCTAAATTCAGCTGTACTATATCAGTGTAACTGGAAACGTGTTCCACGTTGGATTTTGTCCTCATCAGCTACTACCACATAACAAATTATTACTCCTCTGTTTCAGCTTGGTATAAACAGAGCAGAACAATATGAAACATCTGAAGAAACATCAGAAAATAACAGGAGAATAAAAACCATCTCTTAAATTGATTGTACAAACAAGTTTTATTGTTATAAGAAAAGAAGAAAAAACTCAAACAAACAAAAAAAATACCCCCACCACCTCTCAGCAGGATTCCCAAATTCAATTGCTGTGTTATTTTAAATTGAATACTGATGAACTTCTGATTCTTGCACTTCAAAACTTCAAAACTTCTTGATTACTTTAGCTCAGCCTGAAGGATCAACTTTATTGTAACTCAAGGCACAGCACTAAAATGCAAGACCAGCCTGACATCGAGTCAGGGTAATTCTGTGGATTAATCAGGATGGCTGATTCCCAAAGATTTGGTGCACACTGGCTGAGCAACTGATTATGGCTGTGCTACAAATGAGTAAGACTATACATCATAAAGCTTCCCAGACAGCACATGATGTATTCTGCTTCAGGAAATTCAGAATGCATATTATTTCAGAGCTTGGATTGCTTCTGTAAGCTAGTTGCTTACAGAAGTGACCTCCATGTTCTGGAATTCTTTGAGAAGTTTGTTGCACTCAGAAAGTATCTTGTTTTACTATCATGGTGAAATTCAAGCATATGATCATATTATTCTCAGAATCATCAGAGAATCCTCGCACAACAACACTATAATTGCCCTAAAACAAGCAAGAAAAAAAAAAAAAAAAAAGACAATTAGTCCACAATACTGTCTGCTCTTGCCTAAGTGGCTCTTGGAATGGTTCTGGTGATTTATGTTAGAACTGAAAAAAATAGATTGCCATTAGGGACTGTTCTCATAGGTATAGTCAGGTATATGAGTGCATAAAAATAAAACAGTATTCAACTTTCTTCTCATGGCTGGACTAATGAGGAACAGCATTTCCTGGTCTAGCAGGGTCCCATCAGGAAGTGTCAGGTCTACCATAAGCTCTTCATCGATATGAGGACAGCTCATGGCAGAGGATGTTCCTGTCCATTACTAGCTCTGGGGCTGCAAGAGGTGTTGGACTGTTGGAAGCCCATGAGCTAAGGGGGATGGTAGAGATTTTGGACCAGTAGGAGCTCCTTAGTGACATTTTTAGGGATTAATAGGGTTAATAAGGGTCTTGGAAAAGCTCAGACAACTGATGAGGCAGTTGTCAGATAGAATGAGAGATAGAATGTGAGATAGAATGGCTTAACCTGAGGACTGGTGCTGCCCGTGGTTTAACAGTAGAGCGCTGCTTATACTTTTTAGATATTGTTATCCCTCTTCAAACCTTTGAAAATGGTTTCATGGAGTAAGAGAGCAGCATGTGAAGAAAATATAAAAGAATGAAATGGGCAGAAGGAATATGAATGGATTTACTCAAACAGGTAAAAGGAAAGAGAATAATTTACCAAACAAAATGGAATAATTAAGGTGACATTAACTGATTAATTTGGTCTTTTCCTTTATAAAATAAAGGAGGAATGATAGAGGAATAACAACCTTAGAACATCTAGCATTTCAGAGATGCTACCATTTTAGTGTCATCGCTTCTATTATAAGAAAGTTTTCTGACATTTTCTCTTCTGTTTTCTACAGTTTGGGTGAACATCTCTCTTCAGAAAAAAATATACCTGTAAGTATGTGATTTTACTATTACACAAAACGTTGAAAAGTACCTTTGGAAATACTATTCTTGAGCCTTTAATGTCAAATGCTGATGCAAGTGTTTCTGAAAAACAGAGATAATTATAATACAAAGAGTTACTTAACCATAAAGCCATCAATCAGACTGCCTAAATAACTTCAAAGCAATATGGCATATCTCTCAGCAGCAGTTGCCAGTGTCATTTACTCTTTCACTGATAAAGCCCTCATCTGGTTCTTCTCTCAGAGCTCTGACTTTTTATTGAAACCACATTATAAAATAGACATTAGCCACAATGCTCCTGCAACATCTCCTCCAGACAAATCCTACTGTGATAACTCCAGTAATTTAACTTGCAATAGTAGTTTACTCGAATGGTAACTGAAGAGAGCTGATACTGATTTTTAAAGAATGGAAAACAGACTGTATTTTGACCTCCTTACAGGTCTTTTTGGCCTTTAGTGTGACATCCTGCCTGAATTCCCTGAATCTGAGCCTGTCGGGTTAACACTTGTTAGCCCCTACCAAAGGATTGACTCTTCTCTATTGAAAAAAAAAAAATCATCATATGTAGGTGTATAAAATCTCTTTTAAAACCCATCCAGACACATATCTAAATAAATTTTGTTCTGGATATTAGTAGTGCCCACAGTGCCTCTCAAGTTTCCTGTTCAGTCAAGTCAAATGCAATCTTTCCATGTCATTTTAGAGATGTTCAGAATAAGTGTCATAATCAGATGAAGGATAGTCATAGTCCTCATTTATGGAGATGGAAACTGCAGTACAAGGATGTTAAAATAAAGAATTTGGATATTCTCTACTTCAACAGGGTTCTGGCACTGGAGAATTGCCTGCTCTAAGGTCTGCTGCCTGCCAAGCAAGGTCTAGATTGTGGAGATAAAAATCTGTTTGCATGGGTTGATTGCACCATGTATTTTCACACCAACCTCCTTTCAGCGTTCCACACACTGAGTATTCATCGTCAGCTCCACTGCAGAGGATTTCTTTCCAGAGGAGTGCTTTGGCACCATCGTACCAGACATTGAAGACAATCTTCAAAAAGTGGATGTCACTTCCTAATTAAAACATTGCAAGTAAGCAAATGGTAAGTGGTGGGGAGGAAAAGCATATATGGAGACATGCTGTTTAGAAAAAAACTAGATTTTGACAAAATACCAATACTTGTGTATTTGTAAGACTCCCCCAAAACTAAAAAGGCATATATCTTGAAAACTGCTACTTCCAGAAAAAAAAGAAAAAAGCTATTGTTGTTTTTAACAAGAACAAAAAATTAGTCTTAAAAAATACCTGAGAGAACAATTTCAAAGTAAGTTTTAATTTCTTCAGTAAGGAAAACAGAGTTCATTCAGCTCCACAGCTAACCTAAACACGTGCTCAAATGAAGACCTTAGTTTTAAGTAGGTGTTACAAACAAATTATCATGAATGCATCACAAAGATGTCTTTCTAGGGAAGAAAACTTAGTGCAGAAGGGGAACTTTATGATACAGCCAGATCCTAAACATTTCATAACTGAGCTTGCTGGCTTAAAACTGGGCTTAAAGATCGCAGTTAGGTTTGCACACAAAATCCAGCACCATTTCCAGCTTCTGAAACACACATATTCTCTGTAGAAGTCCTGCCACAGTTCAACAGCCTGATAATACTCTCTCTCCTTTAAAAGACTTGGATCTTCTCCAGGCCAGAAGACCAAAATGTACATACACCTAAACTGTCACAGATTTGTATGTATAGTGATAGTCTGCATGCAGGGCTCTGGTAACTGCTCCAAGTAAAACTCCTTTTCTCAAGTCATCATTTCTGTCCATTGCTATATTTTATCCACTCCATTTTTAACCCCAGAAACCAATTTCCTAAATCACTTGGCATTTAGGATGAAGTGTCAGTTTTTCAGTTGTACTTCATTTTCAGCATTTCCAGAATATAATTGTCTAGTTAAGAGAGACTCACTTGGAATCCAGGTAAGAGCAGCCTTCCAGACAGGTTTCTTTGTCATGCTGCAAGGTGTCAGATTAAACATGAAAGCATGATCTGTAGAATCTACAGTAAAAAAGCATTTCACATTGATAGTGTGAATAGGCTTCTCCATAAAAATAATAACAATATACAGTTATACACACAAAAACCACATACATATTTTAAAATGTATTTAAGTTACATGCTATAAAATTATTCTATATAATATATGTGGTAAATATTAAATATGTTTTTAATTATATTATTAATTATTTTTACATTCAGAGGGCAAAACCAGTATAATATTTCTTTAAGTAAAGAGAAGTAAATTTTTGGTTGATGATATTTTGCACACAAAAAAGAGACAAAAGTACCTTTGTTTCTCTTTTCAAGATATACAAACTTTTTATTAGCACTAAACCAGCATGGTCTTCACTGAAAATATCCCTACTTATGCTAATCAACCTGACAAGAGCTAAAAATATTTTTAATGCACCAGCATATTTTCCAGGTAATGTAAATGAACCTTTCAGTAGATTTACTCTGTGACTGACCCACCTTGTATTTTTAAAATACAAAAAATATCAGTCCATGACACAGACAGGGCTAGAAGGGACACACCATGCTGTCTCAGAACCTGATTGGTACTGCAGCCTGGCAGAATAAGGCATTCCCTCTTTTTTCCACATTCTTCAAGCTTTTCTTTGTAACATACTGGTTAACTCAATAGGTATAATTTATACAACAGAGTACTTGCAAAACGAGTTTAAATCCATTATCTTCTAATATTTCCTGAACAAAAACATGCCTACTTTATGTGAGAATAAAATTCTTTCTCTCCTAGCTGCTGGAACCAGCATTGTGGTAAAATTTATGCCTATGAAATAAAATTCTTATAACAGGGTGATTAATAACAGAAATATATTTATGTTTTATTTTTCTGTATTCCTCAAAGAAACAAATTTGAAAGAAAATTCACAATCCCTCAGACTACAGTAATTATCCTGCAAATTTAACAAAAGGATTACCTATTTTTTTACTTACCACAAAAAGTATACGACATTTCAAGATCTGATGATGTACAAATTAATTCACTGACTCCAGGGGTGAATAAAATGAACAAAAGGAGTCCAAACATAGTTACTTTTTTTGCTCAGTATTCGATGGTATAAAACTTCATTTGAGAGAAAGAGGAAGAAAATTCAGCACAGTCATCGTCAGTCACATGTCTTCGGGGAAAGTTCTGTTATTTATCAAATTCTCTGCAATCTTTGTTAATCCTACTGCAGCACTGTCAGTTATCATTACACTAAATTATGTTAAGAAAAAGAATTCCTGCTTTTTGTTGTTACATTTTCCCCAGACAATGCGGTTCAAGCCAAGAGTGAAAAATTAAAGAGAAAACTGTGTGAAATGGGGAAGTGAAATGACATTATGACTACCAGAAGTACGTAATGAGCAAGTTTAGTTGACTCATCAAGTGTAAGATTTTTAAAGGCATAATTTCAAACACAGAGTTTCCTGCACATATTAAAGAAGAGAAAAATCCACAACTGATGAAAACCAAGTCCATCCTTTTATTTTTATGGTAGTCAGTACCTCTCACTGGTTTTCATAATAAATTTCTTACACAGCTCACCATGCTTTAAGAATACACCAGAAATCTGGAGGAATGTAATTAGATGATGTATTTCAAATGGAGCTGAATGCAATCATCTGATGTTATTGAGTAGAACCAGTCATGTCTTGCATGATGCCAGATACCACCTTCAAAGACGTATCTATCACAATTACACTTAGTGGGAACAAACTCAAAAATCAGTAACATTACAGCTGGTAATTCCCATATCTGACTCCCAGAGTCTCTCTGCCACCTTCTCCCAGGCTGTTCCCCACAGTCTCTGCTGGAGAAGCAGCACTGCATGGTTTTCCAAGAGCACAGAGCCATGCACAGGCCTGGAGTCAGGGGGACACCAAACATGAGTCAATTGCTGGCAAAGGCTGTCCAGTTTTGACTGGAATGTTTCTGTAAGAACACAGAATCTACTTGTCACAGCTGAAGGTAGCTTACAACCTGATTTTATCCTGCGATGCTGAAAACACTCCAGGTCACAGATCTTCATGCTCAAGTTTGAAATACCAAAACAAAAACCTCTTAAAGCACTTTTGGTATTAGATACACACCATCATTTCTGTCTGTTAGTGAATTACATAAAGAATAACATATTTGCCTGTGTTGGCTATATCAATCCTGTGGACTAAACAGGATCAGCTCTTACTGCACAAACCCAGCAGTACTAAGCAGCTAGTTCCAGCTAGTCCCAACTACAGGAACAGATTAAATTAAGCCTAATAACTCATTTAAGAGAGCAGAACCCCCTCTAACTGACAGGAAACACAACTAAATATTTTTTCTCAGTATAATAAAATATGGAAATCTACTGAATTTAATGGAAGAATGACTTACAGAAATTAAGCAGATAATTTTCTCACAAGTTACCTTCTTGGTTTGTGTATATATCTGCTGACTTCTCTTAGATCAGAAACTGTATTTATTTTTTAATAAAAAGAAGCAATACATAAAACAGAGAGGTATTTGAGTTTGATTCCTGCTAAGCAGGAAACTCAATAAAAATTACAATAAATATAACAATCAATTGTTCTGACTCTTTCCATTCCCCATCACAATGCCAGAAGTTTTTATTCTCACAAATTCTGTGCATGCCAGGGTAATATTTTACATATTATAAAGGTAAAGTAGCAAAATATTAAGAAATTGTTTTTCAGAAGTCTGAACATGTAACACAAAAGATAATTTAGGAATAATGATGTGCATGAAAACCATGACTGAGTGTGCTCAGAGATGGGGGTAGTTCCTAGATTAATTAAGGAAGGTGAAAATTGAATTAAAGGTGCCTGAAAGCACCATTTAATGAACATGCAATAATTTACAAAATAAGATAAAAATTTGAAAATTTAATGCAGCTATTAAAGCTATTGATTTGGAAATATTTCCAAATCTTTCTATAGACCACAAGAAGAGTCCCACTGGCCTGGTAGAGTTCAAAATTTTATTAAATTTTCAGTATTTGGCTTTTAAGTGGGAATTCAAAATGATATAACTTTCCTGACAGATCTCCAGAGTTCATACACCACACACAGATTTTTGCTGTTGTTTAACAGGATGTTATAAAACATATAAGCTCTTTGTGATCATATCAATAACACAGATCTGTTTCAAGATGGACAACTATTGCTTAAAAATAGTAAGACATGCAGTGAAATTGAAATAAATCAGGGAGGCTGTAATAGTTGGAAAAAAGAAATGGAGTAGTGAAACAATCACAAAGGGGCAATGAAGCAGCTATGAAAGAAGAGCTGCCTTTTGCACATACAACCAAAAAACATTCCTTTCAACCACAAAGCAATGACCAGTGGTGTGAAGGAGGTTAATCTGTGAGAAACCAAGCCAGGCTCTCTGCTGAGTCTTCTATCAGTCCAACAGGCTTAGCACAAGTACCAGGTCAGTCTGAAGCGGGCAGGGGGTGGCACTGACTGTACCCCACTGATATACAAGATTTCCCAGCTGAACGTGGGTCCCTCTGTGGCCAGACTTGGTCTGGTGTTGCTGCCCGATGCATTGGGTGGCTGATGCACTCACAGGAAAAGTGGAAAGAGCACTGCAGATTGAAAAGATTTTACATAAAGCTCTCTTAATATGAAAGAAGGCAAACTCTCTGCTGAATTTACTTTCTACACCTGGTTCAAGCATGGGCGCTTTTTTTCAGATACTTGCTGCAGAAAAGTTATAGATGAGGAATGAGTCCCCCCTGGTGGCTCAGACAGACAGACACATGCAGAAACCTCCTGCTCCTTTCTTATTGCACTTTTATTGCACAAGGCAAGACTATTCCAATGCTTTAAAAAGTCAACATAAGAAAGCTCAATTTAAAAGGATCTGGATGACTAAATGGGAAAACAGGAACAATAAGTACTACTGGTATCACAGCTAAAATATCCTTTATGACCATGATTATAAAGCCCACAACCTTGACCACTGTGTTTGGTCAAACTGTCATTAAATCAAAATAACCTAAATTATTTTCAAATACTTTCAGCAAACTCTGTTTTAGATGCGTGTTGCGTTTCATCAATGCTATTCATAAAAGTGACATCTTGTGGTGAACACTAAAGTCCCAAACTAGTGCACTAGCGGTGTGAAGAGTCTGTTCTGTTCCTTTCAAGTCAGTATGAGGATCACTGCAGAAGATTATGAAGTCCTATACACTTTGCTTTTACAAAATCCTTTTTCCTTACTATATTCTTTTTCTTTACTATTTTCTTTTTCTTATATATTCCAATCCAGAAGGAAGGCAAAAAGAAATGAGAAGTGGAAAGAGCTACACAATAATGTTACTTCACTGAGGTTTTGTCAGTGAAATACTTCATTTATTTCGGAACCCTTTGCAAGTAAATTCAGTAGGAACCAGTTCTCATATCCAATTAACAGTACATAAATTCAAGTCTAAAGAATTTAGAATTTCATACCTATGACTTTTAATTTTGTTACATCTGAGATGTTGAGAACACAAGTTTATTGCAAGTTTCCTCACTGGTTTGTAGTTAAAATCCTTAAAATAATTCATGAAACTTTTATCTTTTTTCTCAATGCATCCAAAAAGGGCTTAACTTACTTTTAATTGCTTTTCAAAATAATCACTTTGTACTTGGATTGTTGGCTGCAGATGAGTACGTTGACCAGATAAGCACTTATAAGTCATTAAAATCTTCCTCAGGAAAGATTTATAATATGCGTGATGATAATATCCCATCACAGAAAAATAAATAACAGTAAAACAGGGGAAAGTACTCAATTTCAAAGTTTTAGTCAGAATTAATGATTACTACAAAATTTCACTTTAATGGAAAACTCATTTAAGACATTAACCACATTTGTTAGATGAAGAGGCAATAATAATGTTCCTTACAGGACAATTTGTGAGTTTTTGAAGTAGATCGTTTTGCACCTGGAAGCAGACGTTTATTCCTTCTGATTCTGGGTTTAGGGTTGATGCTGAAGGCACTATAACATAAAGGGGCTCTAAATAAGGCATAAGACTGCATTCACAAAAATAAAAATACACTCAACTATCAGCATGAAGAATAGAAAACTGTAGACTCTTCTCAAATCCCCTCACCCTATCTTTGACAATGTTTATAGTGGAAGTAGAAAGTCATGCCCAGGGATACAATAAAGAGGTAGAGGATTCATTTCCTCTGCAGGCAACTGATGAAATGCACAAGAGTGCCATGGGAGTCAAAACCAAGAGCAGGGCACTGGCACGTATCCAGTGGTGCGTTGGTAGCATTTGAGTAAGAAACCAAAGAGTTTTTGAAATATAGAAAAAGTGCTGTGCATGACTCTGAATATGTTTTGTTAAATGCTGTATGAACTTTGCCTCAGTGGTTTGATTTGAATATATCATATTAAACCACTGGAGACTATTAAAATGTAGCAAACACATACCAGGTGGTATGGTTTTCCTGTGCAAACTATTATGTTGGAAATAACTCCCTGCCTCTTGCCAGTAACCTTATGGCTTATTCTCTGCAAGCCAAGTTTAGGACTAAAACTTACAGTTGTACTCTGAAATATTCCTTGAACTATTAAAATTGCCAAAAAGAAGAGAAAGCAGAGGATGAAGGGATAAGAAAGGGACGTGTCGTACCTGAGGCTCACAGTATGCACACCACAGCAACACTTTCCACCCCGGAATTCTAGAAAGGGAGACAGCTGGACATGTTTTGCGGCTGTTTGCTCTTGTTCTCTGCTATTCCCTGCTTAAAATAGCTGCTTGCTGAGGTCTGTGTAGCTCTGGGATAATCTTATTATAGTGGATCCAACTCACAGCTAAGCACACTTGTCCCATTTCTCATGCAGGCTGCAGTAGGCTATGCTGTACATGGAGGAATGAAGAAATCCATGGTATGAGGCATGAAGAAATTTGTGGTATGGCCACAGAACTCCAGAGCAACCGAATTACAGCAGTTTACCAAGTTTCCACCCTATTAAGTTATACTGAGCAGTTGTAGTAATTCACATGTCTGCTCTTAATTTTTACAGCACGAAGAGGCTTCCATGAAGTTTCCATCACCTAAATTAAGCCCTCACAGTTTCATGCAAAAATTTACAGATTTTCTTCATCTTTGCCAATGTGATGACCTCAGTTTGTAATAAAGCAAGCTCCAGTCAAATTAGTTACCTTTTAATTCTACAGAGTGTGGTTAAGAGTGTGAAGTACCTCAGAGCTTTACAGATTTCTCTTTGAAGTATCAAAGAGGGATAATTTTCTCATTAAAATTTTTTACATTTGCAAGAAAAGGATGAGGGTTGTGGGATAATTTAATTTAAAAAATAACTTTAAAGAATGACAAGGAGCTTTGTACTTTATAATTAAGAACAGATAGGGACTAATGAATAATAATGTGGACAAAGCCAAAAACTTGAGAAAGGGAGAGGGTCACTAGCAAGAAAATAACACGTAGCCAAAGACTGAAAAGAAAAATTTTCATATATCCTGACTGTTCTTCAAAGGGAAAAGAAAAAAGAAAAAAACAGTCATCTATGACCTTTTGTAGAAGTTTTAAGGCTGGAAGGGATAGGAAGAATGTGTCTAGGAAGGAGGCTTCAGTAATTTCATACAGAATAACAGAATTAACTAGGTTGGAAAAGACCTCTGAAATCACTGAGTCCAACCTCTGACCAAACACCACTGTGTCAACTAGACCAGGGCATTGAGTGCCATGTCCAGCCTTTCCTTGAACACCTCCAGGGACAGCAATGCCACCACTTCCCTGGGCAGCCTGTTCCAATGTCTAATCACCCTTTCTATGAAGAAATTCCACCTGATGTCCAACCTAAACCTCCCCTGGCACAGCTTGAGGACATTTCCTCTCATCCTGTTGCTGGTTGCCTGGGAGATCAGCAATCCCCATCTGGCTACAGCCTTCTCTCAGAAAATGTTCCCCCGAGCCTCCTTTTCTCCAGCCTAAACAATCCCAGCTCCTTCAGCTGCTCCTCTCAGGACTTACCCTCTAGAGCCTTCACCATCTTCATTGCTCTCCTCTGGACACACTCCAGCATCTCAATGCCCTCCCTGAATTATGGGGTCCAAAAAATTAAGAGGCCCTCATGAACACAGTACATGAGGTGGCCTCACCAGTGCTGAGTAAAGCAGGGGCAATCACTGTCCTGGTCCTGCTGGCCACACTGTTACTGATACACATTGATACATTCCTGCTCTTCATACCAGTTTGAGTGAAACTGGGACCAGGGTAAGACGTGTCCAGATGCTATGGACAAGTGATTGGCTGCTCCTGAAAAGGCTGCTGGAGCTGTCAGCCTTCACTGTAGGCGTTGCCTTGCAAATAAACAGTTTGTAAATCACTTATTTCAGAAAACTGGCCTCCTACATCAGTATTTCCTTCAGAACCTCCACATGTACAAGCACATTCTCTAGATCTCATAGTTTCTTCCATATCATATACAAGTTACCGACACCCAAATAAATATCAAAAACTTCCTGGAATAAAAATGTTAGCAGGCAGTAATACTTCTGCACTTAGTACTGGTTTTCACCAAGTGTATGAAACTGAAGAAAAATACACTAGAAAAAATAGTAATTCACATAATTAATAGGGTTGTTAAACAGACATGGAGCTAACAGAGTGGGAATTACCTGGTAGTAATTTGTTTATTGAAACACTCACACCACAGTTGATTCTCTTGCAGGATTTTTTTAGTAGCAAGAGGGCCTGCTCTGATTTATGCACATTTTCTACCATAGAAAGACACCAAAGATTCCAGAGCTTTCCCACCTGGAAATGCACACAATGCACTAAAAAATATCTTAATAAAGACAAACTGCTCAGAACCCAGAGCAAAGAGGAAACACATCTTGAAGTCTTTTTGGATTACAATTCCCTTCCTTTATTTTGATTCTAATGTGAATAACTGCTCTCAACAATTCCAGGGATCTAAACAAGTCACATATGTGGAAGTATACCCAAATTCTGTGTTCATTTTTGGGCCTCTCACTACAAAAAGGACACTGAGGTGTTGAGTGTGTCCAGAGAAGGGCAGTGGAGCTGGTGAAAGGTCTGGAGCACAAGTCTTATGAGGAACAGCCGGGGGTATTGGTGCTGGGATCCCCAACACAATAATAATGATGTGCAGGACTCCAATGATTTCAGAGGGCTAATTAATTACCTTATTAAACTATATTATAATATATTATACTAGTAATAACTATCACTAACTAACAAGAAAACCCATGACTCTCTCCCAAGAGTCCTGACACAGCTGTGACCTAATTGGTGAATCAATCCAAAACACAATCACCAGAACCCAATCAAGCAATCACCTTGGGTAAACAATCTCCATACCACGTTCCACATGGGCACAAACACAGGAGCAGCAAATGAGATAAGAATTGTTTTGATTCTCTTTTCTCTACTTCTCTCAGGAGAAATCCTGAGAAAGCTAAGTCTCTCTCTGTTCAGAGGGTATGTGAATACCACACTGGGGGAACTGGGGTTGCTCAGACTGGAGAAAAGGAGGCTCAGAAGTGATCTTATCAATCTCTACAACCTGAAAGCAGGCTATAGCAAGGTGGGGATCTGTCTCTTCTCCCAAGTAGCAAGCAATAGGACAAGAGGAAACAGCCTCAAATTATACCAGGGGATGTTTAGCCTGGATATTAGGAAAGATTTCTTCACTGAAAGGGCTGTCCTGTCAAGCACTGGCATGGCTCCCTGGGGAAGTGGTCGAGTCACCATGCCAGAAGGTATCTAAAAAGATATATAACTGTGGTACTTATGGACATGGTTTAGTGGTGCACTTGGCAGTGCTGGGTTAATGGTTGGAGTTAATGATCTTGGAGGTCCTTTTTCAACCTAAATGGTCCTACAATTCCAAGTACACAATCTAAGTGTAGCAGCAAACAAAGCAAAAGCAAGTAGAATATTGAGTATCTTCACTAAGCCTGGTCTTCTTTTTCCTAATATAAAAGTACTATCCTATTATTTTCAAGTTGCACATTGGAAGTATTTAGCATTTTTTCTGAGACTACACCCTAGCCAGAATCATCACCTATTTTCTGGTAGAATTCTGGATTCTTTAATATTATTTTTAATCACCTGTGTGTCAGAAAGCTACCTACTAGCTTCACTTACTTTTCACTATCAGAACACGAGCAGAATAATATTTATCTTTCATAGACAAAAAATTTAGCCACTGGCATGGAGATAGCTTACTCTTGCTGCTTAATTCTGAATTGGCCAAATCTCAAATTTAGAAATGAAAATTTTTTGCAGTCAGAAGGAAAAGATGAGGATTTTGATATTGCCTATGGAGTATATATATCAAATTTTGGGGCTTTTCCTTTACCTTCTCCAGCAAACTCTATTTCCTGTTCTCCCCGCATTTGTCATTGGAAGGTCAAGTCAAGTTCATCTTTTAATGCAAGCACCAAAAGGAGTGAGTGAATTCATCAGACATGGAAAGATTTCTTTTAACTAGGTGTAAAACATCATTTCAATGAGAAAAAGTAGTACAACCAGGTGATCAGAATTGCTTGTTCAATATAATTTGAACCTCACATGTTCAATGTAATTTTATGAAAATTTTATTTATATATTATTGCTACCGGTGGAATGATACTGGCTTAAATAGACTTTATCACCCTTTTAAAATTATAGTTGTGCCAACACAAAAAAACTGCCTCAAAAATATTAGGATGGGATGATTTGTTTTTTAATTACTAAGCAAATACATTGAGGGCAGTCAGAAAAGCAACATTCAAAACACTGGTTTAATATAATGTGTGGCATTAAGGAAATTCCAAAAGGAAATTGAAATAATAGTATTGGAAGACATTTAGACTTTTAAATACAGTTTTTCAGCTACAACTTAGGAAACACCTTGAAAGTAAGCTATAATTGCTTATTTGCAGGATCAGGAGGACTAGTAGCAAGCATCAGATTTTCTTATTACAAAGGGCACTGCTAACACAAAATTATTAATTTTAATAATTTTGGGTTTTTTTTCAATTCAGTAATTTTTATGTCTCAAAATATTTAAGTCTTTCATTCTTTGAAAACAAGTATTTGTCAGTTTATGCGCCTTGAGCCAAAAAAATGTAAATCCAACCTCTACACACTCAAGGGAGAAGAACCAGTCTAGAACCACAAAAAGACCGGATCCCCTTTTTAATTGAGTGAAAGGTGGTTTTCTTCGCAGTGCTGGAAATCAAGAGGTGTGTTCTTTAGAGGGACAAATGCTTCCTCACCTTACATAAATGCTGACAGAATGCATTTTAACCACTAGCTGCTAGAATTTTCTTTGTCAATTCAAATACAGCACCTCTTGTCAGCAGGATGCTCACAGAGCAAATCTTATGTCACGGTGCCCAAGATGAGAGGCTTCTTGCTCTTCACCTTTGGGGACAGGGTTGCTTGGAGTGGAACTTTAGTTTACCTGAGAGTACATTTGAGTAGCTAGAACTTACTGTTCTATATATACACAGCCATTCTCCCCATGTTCTTCTCTCCTCTGGGAGGGAGTTGCAGCAGGAATTCACAAGAATACCTGCCTGCTTTCCAGAGACTCCTCCTGGCTACCGATGGTTTCACAAAGGGAAGGGAAAGCCACGATCACTCCCTTTATACCATCACCAGCAGCAACAAAAAACCTGGTATTTTTAGATTAAGTACAATATTTAAGGCTTAACATCTTAAGTACATACTCGATAGATAATGAGTGTCTTTTGACACAGAGGTGGTGAGACTGCCACAAAGCTCATGCATTTTACAGTTCTCCGGAGAGCTAACAACAACAATCAAACCAAGAATAAACAAGCAAAAGACAGGGCTAAGCATCTCCTTTTTTTACTGTATTTTATGTCATTAACTCTAAAGAAATCCTCACATTGTTTGTAATATTTTTTAAAAAGTGTCTCTTCTTATACATTCCAAAATGCATATGGAAAACTCCAGCTACGTGATACTTAAGTAAGTGGAATAGATTTTTACATTCTTTCATATACGTAGTACTGCATTATGGATGATGATACTGACATTATCTTCAAATTATTTCCTTTCATCAGCTTCCTTTACCCCCTCTAAATCCTCAAATTTAAAAAATGAGGACTTGTCATAGCCCATGAGATGGTTATAATCCTGAGGATTTGGGAAAAGCGTAGGATTAACAAGCATTGATTTCGTTTTAGCATAAAATGTTGTAAACATCTTGGTGATGTCTGGAATCTTTACATCTTTCTGATGGAACACAGTTGCTTTTTCTGCCAAGATGGCATTGTAGGTAATGGCTGTATAGGTGTCCACTTCATCTTTATAATAGAGCCGGATCACGTAACCTTTTGTAAGGAGATGCAAAGTAACCGGAGTTACAAATGTAAAAATCCCGATCAACCCATAAAAGGCAGCTTGGACAAGCAAACTTTCCACTCCAATACCACTTTTGAGCATGATGTAGGGCATCATGAACAGGTTGAATATGCTGGTGGAGTAAGAGAAAAACTTCACACCTACATGAAAGGAATCAAAGAAAATAAAGGTTAACACTAATGAGCAACATTTTCTCTATAATTACCTGTATTTTTCTACCACATAACAATGCCATTACTTGAACTGATGAAGTTACTGAAAACCCCTTTCCCTCTTTTTTTAAGTTCATGGAGAAACCATTGAAAACTCAATCTGTCTCGTTGCCGCTTTTCTGATTTGTTTGTACCTTCATGCTGGGTTTGTCAAAGCTAGCTCTATTTCTGTGATGCAGTCAACTATTAGCTGTTATGCACACATAGAAGTTTTTTTCTGTCTTCACAGGCAGAAAAACCGATTTCTAATGAGACTTGACTCCATTCATGGACACATGTAATGGCACTCACTGCAGAGATGGCAGACAGGGAATTTCTCTCTTCATCAACAACTAGTGTTGTATGTATTACAAAGAAGCCAGCTTGGCCACCATACATAAACCCTGGGTTACTAAATATTAACAGGTACTCCCCACCCATTTTGCATGTGGCTTGGAAGACAGTAGCCAGTGCTGTGGACCACCCACAGTCCTTAAATCACCATGAAAACCAGGAGCCCAAGATGCTGCAACAAATAAGTAAATTAGGAGACATTTCAAAGATGTGTATCAGAAAACATCCAATGGCTTTGCCTTTCACTGTTCACTTTGTAACATTCAATGGGTAAAGAAACATTTGCAAAGTCTCATTAGAGATGGAGCACTTCATCATAATACCTGCTTGCCTGGGACACATTTCAGGAACACTGAAATGTGTTTCCAAGCACGCAGAATGTAAACAGCAGTTATAGCTCATCTTTGTTGCTTACTGGGTTGGATAAGCCACCCCAAGGGCCTCAAGAGAAGCCAAAGAAGGCTGAGGGGTTACAGAGATGAACAGAGCTCTCTGCACACCCAAGCAGAGAAGCAGAAACCAAGCACCACCTCTACCACTGTTTTGGCTAACTTGGAAAGGAGAACACTCACTTTTAATGCTTCATTTTAAAGTTACTAAATACTGTTAAAACTACAACAACAAAGAAAGGTAATATAAACCACTTTGAGTCACATACCCAAAACTGTCTTTGCCAAATTTCCTTTATAAACTAATCTTCCATGTTCTGGGTGATCATGAGGGGAGGATGTGCTGACGCTGCGAACAGCCACTCCTTGAAAAGATGCAACCTGAAAGATGAAACCAGTACAGGGCTAAGGAACATCAGCATTACACCTTGTATCTACCTATCCATGCATATACACACATATATGTACATGCATACACTCAGACAAAGTTTCTCCTTGCCCTGAACCCACCCCCAGCATTTCAAACTAAGGATTAAAGTTAGGTTACACTCCAAAGCATGCCAAAAACTCCAACTAATATGCTGCCTGATTCAATAACTTACCATGTAAATATCCCAAATTAGCACGAAATATTTGCAACTCCATTACTGATAATTGAGGCAGCAATCAATTTACACACAGCTTTGCAGGGAGACATTTATGGCATCTGTGCTCACCACATCTCTGTCTGATCATAAAATAATGTAATAGCCTGGGTTGAACTGGGCCTTAAAGATCATCCAGTTCCAGCAGCCCTGTTGTGGGCAGGGACACCTTCCACTATACCAGTTTGCTCCAAGCTCCATCCAGGCCAGCCTTAAGCACCTTGAGGGTTGGGGCATCCACAGCTTCTCTGGGCAACCTATTCTGATTCCTCACCACCCTCACAGAAAAGAAATTTTTTTCCTAATAACTTAGATTAGCTAAATAACTTCCTTTAGATTAGCTAAACCTACTCTCAGTTTTAATCCACTCCCCATTGTCCTGGCACTTCATGCCCTTTTAAAAAGACCCTTTTCCCAACACGACTTTCTTGTAGCCTCCCTTCATGTACTGAAGGCCACAATTAGGTCATCCCAAAGCCTTCTCTTCTCCAGGGTGAACAAACTCAATTCCCCCAATCTTTCACCGTAGGAGAGGTACCACATGCCTCCAGTCATGTTGGTGGCCTCCTCTGGACTCGCTCCAGCAGATCGATGGGGGCCCCAGAGCTGGACAAAGCACTCCAGGTGGGGTCTCACCTGAGCTATCAGAGGAGGTACGCCCCGAGGAGCACCTCGCTTTCCTCCTCAAAATCCCCTAAGGGCAAAACCGCCAATCCCAGGGCCGCCGCCCTTTCCCCGGGGGGCGGGAACGCTCCCCCCGCTCCCACAGTCCCCAAACAGTCCCACAGCCCCCAGCACAGAACCTGTTGGGGCCTCGCAGCGGCAGCGGCCACAGCGGCCCGGTGGCGGCAGGCGGGCTGCGTGGCGCCCCGCAGCCATGCGGAGGCGGAGGCGGGGGCGGCGGCGCGGCGGGAGGCGGCGGAGGCGGCCCGGAGCAGCAGCAGCGGGAGCATGGCGGGGCCGCGGCCGCACCGGGGACACGGCGGGCGGTGCCACACCGACAGCCCCCGGCGCGCCGCCGCCACGCCGCGCTTTGGTTCCGCCCGTGGGAAGGCTCCGGCCGGCTCCGCGGCGCCGCCGTCAGCGTCTCCCGTACGCCGCTCAGCCGCGGAACGCCAGGATCCATGGGGCTGGAAAACACCTCTGAGGGCATCGAGTCCAACCCGCGGCCAACACCACCACGTCAATTAGAGCATGGCATAAACTGCCACATCAAATCATCCCTTAAACACCCCCCAGAGATGGTGACTCCACCACTTCTCTGGGCAGTCCATTCCAATGTCTAACATTCTCTCTGTGAAGAAATTCCTCCTGGTGCCCAATCTGAACCTTCCCTGGCATAACTTGAGGCCATTGCTTCGTGTCGTCTCGGCAGCTGCCTGGGAGAAGAGGCTGAGTTGTAGAGAGCCATAAGGTTTTCACTGAGCCTTCTCTTCTCCGGGCTAAATTACCCCAGATCCCTCAGGTGCTGCTCATAAAACTCATGTGCCAGAACCTTTACCCAGCTTCATTACTCTCCTCTGGACAGCCTCCAGCACCTCGGTGTCGTGATTAAGCAAGAGGCCCAGAACTGAACACAGGACTCGAGGTGCGGCGCTATCAGTGCTGAGCACATCACTGCCCTGTTCCTGCTGGCCACACTATTCTGCATACAAGCCAAGATGTCATTGGCCTTCCTGGCCAGCCGAACACCCGCTCGCTCATGTTCAGCTGCTGACGGCCGACACCCCCAACCCCTGACATGGCGGGCCTGCAGATGCCCCCGGGAACTACGCGCCCCAGCGTGCACCGCTCCGCGCGCACAGCATGCCGGGAGCACGGGCGCCGCACGGGCAGGGCGCGGGGGAGCCGGAAGCGGCCCGTGACCCGGGCGGAAGCGCTCGGAGGCAGCTGGGCCGACACCGCGGCCCTGCGAGCGGGGCGGAGGGAGCGGCGCCCACGGGTGAGGGGCGGCCGCGGGAGCGAGACCCCGCCGGGGCCGCGAGGGACACCCCGGGGGCGGGGCGCCCCGTCGGGCGGGGAGCGGGTAGCCCCGGCAGGCGGCCCCGCGGAGGGCAGCGGGCCTCGCCCCGCGCCCGGCGGGGGGGGGGGGCAGAACGGGGGCCGGGCGGAGAGGCCGGAGCGGCACCGGGGGCCGTCGGGGTGCGCAGGGCGCGGTGCCAGGCCGGGTTCTCCCACCGAGGTGGTGGCGAAAGGCGCGTTCCTCCCCAAAAACGCTCTCCTTGGAATGCCGGCGCCGCCGGAAAAGGGGCTCTCGGAGCAGTGCTGGGTTTGAGCATCGCTCCCAAACTCCTGCCGTAAGTGACGGTCGCCCTTTTCCTACGCCAGGCCGTAGAGAGAGGGGAAAAGTTCAGGCCGAAAGAATTTAGGATGCGCCCCCAGGGGTTGTTTTGCCAAGGTGAAAAGTGCTGGTTAAGTGATTTGGCTGTAATGGTCGGCGAATGTGAGCAAAGAAAAGGGTGATATCCCTACTTGTAGCGACAGAAATGAACTTTTGAGAGCAATGTGTTCCTCAGAGGGAGGTTCTGCTTTAATACAAGGTAACCTGAGCATTGATAAGGTATTGAGGGCTTCACATTTATGTCCGAAAATGTGATAGTGCTGCTGGCAGTTCGCTTTGACAGCCAATTTGGTCTTCCACTAGTTAACTTCTATTAAATATTTCTAGATATGATTGGTACTGTGGGTTGTAAGTTAAGCTTTGTGTTCTGAGGAGACCTAGACAGTCACAGGCCATTTGTTTACTTGGCTTTGATCGTTTTTGGAAGCAAACCAGAAAAACATAGATAAACAGGCACATGAGAGATCTTTAGGGCAAGAAACTCTTTGTGCACTTATTTCTGAGTAATCCCCTACATGCTCCCAGTTTTCTCCTTTTGCTATAATAAGGACCAAAATAATTGTTGGGGGAGAGATCATATTCAATTAATTGAAGAGTTACTTTGAACAGGAATAAGTGTTTATCAGTTTTTATTAGTCCATTGTCCACATCTTTGCAGAGGTGGCACACACCTTAGCCTTGAGATCAGCCTTTTAATGAGCTTAAGTTATATCAGTAAAATATTTACGTCAGTAAAATTTTTGCTAACGTTTTCACTGGGAGCTTTGAGATAATTTTTAGAAACTTTTAGCACTACAGCATTAATTTTATTCCATGTGTCAGAGAAAAGCCATTTGAGATTTTCTTTTTTTTTTTTTTTTTCTGTACCGGAGTGGGTGATGAACAGATTTAGATGGTTTCACATAGTCTTAATGTGAAGAATTTTAGTATTGTTAATTGTTTTAATATTGTTGTAGAGAGACAAATGAGTATTGCACTCAAGGATACTCAGCTTCAGGAGTTTTACTGTGTTTTTACAATTCTCATGTATGTTACAAGAAATCCTCAAGTTATGTCATGTAGGTATGGGGTTTGTCAGATTATTTTAAGGAACTTTGATGTATTTTTACAAGTCTTTTAGCACCTAGAAAGTCTCAGGATTTAGTTACCTTTAGTTATTGTGGGATAGTTTGCATAACAGCAGGTTTTGGTGAATGCCTATAACAAGAGGGCAGAAATCCATGCCCTGTAAAATTTTGCCTCTTTTCTTCCAGTGGCAAGAGCTGTAGAGTACAGCTTGGAAGTACTCTTTGGAAGAAAAGACTGACACTCCCCTACCCATGTTTTTGAGTTTTTTTTGCTTGAAGCTTTCTGGGGAATTACTGAAAAGGAAAGTTTCCTTAGACAAAAAATCTTAACTAAGGTCTTTGGTACTCTGTACATGCTATCCTACCCCATCTCCTGGTTATCTCAACTAGCATTCACATACAGTATGCCTTCCTGTCACATTCCTGTGTGTCCCAGGAAATTTGAATTTTAGAGCCTAAGAGTACTGGAGTAGTGAATCAGCTGATTTGGAAATCATGCTCTACCAGTTTCTCCTCATGTTTTTTCTAAATATGCTTCAATCCCTTGATTTTACCTTAATTATTTTTATGTGTGCTGAGCAGTGAATGACACAAAAAATTGTCACATTTGGCTTTAAAAAAAACGTAGGAATTGGTGAAGGCCGATTTGCCATGTTTTCCAGAAATGGATAGTGTAGGATGCAAATGTCAGCAGCTGAAGTGTACAAAAGTCGTATGTATGTCATGCAGCTAATGAGTTGGAAGCCATCTGAATTTCCTTAAACCAGAAGCTGAGTTTTTAAAGGATTTTCCTGTGGGATCAAAGAATCTGAATGCTTGAAATGTTTGCATAGATTTAGTGTTCTTGTGCAAATGAGAACAGAGCAGTGAGGTTCTGGAAGCTGTGCAGTGGTCCAGTGGGTTCAGCTACATTAGCATGTGTCCTTCAAGTCTACTCCACTCATTAGCATACAAGACATACAAAGAAATTATATTCTGGAAATTCTGGCAAACTTGGGAGATCAGCATGCAGCTTTGGGAGTGAGCTGGGATGGTTGTGACCATCCCAGTTTCAGTTTTGTTCTTGCATTTGATGGTGAAAAGAAGCAGGAAGGAGATGAGACTAAACAGACTAAACTTGCTTTTTCTTCTTAGAGGTGTAAGGAGATGTTGAAGTAGGGAAATAAGAACACTTGCCTTGTGTGGGTTAATTGCCATGGTTTAGAGGTTTGTGATATTTCACAGTATTTTACCTTGTAGGTGTAAACATTCTGGCAGCTTGTGATAATTTTCAGTTTTCTAATATCTAGTGACAATTTTATGTTTTCTGCAGCAGGAAGTCCTTTTTAGACTGGTTGGAAAGTTTCCGTGCCAAATACGTTGGGTTTAGTTGTATTGTACTCTCCTTCCGATTAAAAAGTAGCATATCCCTTTAATGTAAATTTTCTCTTAATAAATGCGGGTTTTTGCCCTTTTTTTGTTTTGCCTTTTTTTTTGTTTTGCTTTTTTTAAGGAGGCAAAGCAGAAGAACAGTAATACCTAATATATGTGCTTTTTTGAGATTTAACTCAGGGAGCTGAGCTATCTTGTAGTAATGCCACATAAGCTTCTTGAAGGGCAAATGGAATTGTGAATGTACTTCAACATAAATTAGTGGTTCTTTGCAGGAGTCTGAAATAGTCAAGTCACAATATATAAAAAGTACGTTAACAAAACTTGATATTGTTCTTATCTTGACTGCTGCATTGGTGTAGTCTTGTTGAAGTCAAACAGGGCAACTATAAAATGTGGAAAAGTAAATAAAATATAGGTAGTTACCAGGCACGTTCAGAAATCTGTCTCTATTCCTATTGTCTTGTTGTTTATGCTGCTTTCATTATACAGAAGGAAAATATAGTGATATGTTTTGTAATAAACAGTACACTGGAAATACACTGAGAGAAAATAATTTCTTGGAACATAACATACAAGGTTGCTTGATTTTGCTTGACTTGTTATTTGAAACTTAGGGCCATGCCATTGTCAATTAAAAAAAAGGTACAGAAAATTTCCCTCCATGTTCCTTTTGTACTCCCTGTGTGCACAAGTGAGAATTTGTGAGAGGTATTTCTATATTCTTTTGATTTATTTTCTGTGTGAAGTTTTTTCTGTCTTTGAAAGTGTTCTGATCTTCATACAATGTCATGGCAGACTGAGAACTTCTTGATCCAGAAGAGGAACCATTACTATTTTTTTTAGGTTTTTCAGAGTTCCTGAGTTTCTTGTTTTTCTTTTCTCCTCATTTGTTGCATTGGCTCTCTGATTTTTCTGGGCTCTCTACTGTTGGCTGTTTTGTCAGGAATAAATCTATACTGCTAATAGTATTCATGATTTTTTTTTATAATGACACATCATTGCATGAGAATGGAAACTGAGTGAAACTCAGTTGCTAACATGTCAAATGCATCATATATTGAAACATATTGTGTCTTTTTCTTAAAAGCAGGTTGGCTTTTCCGCATCTTTTACTTTTGACAATCGAATGTTTGGAGTTTTCCATACCCAGAACCAAACTTAGTTTCTAGAATAGTACTATAAATTTAACTTTTTTTGCCTATTTTCATTAGTTGAACTTAAACTGAGATATTATGTTGGCATAATTTTCCTGATGGTGTTTATCCTTTTAATGAATGTTTATGTTTTTCTTCATCTCAGTTTTGCTAAGCTTAATAAGGAAGATTAATTTTTCTTTTATAAACAGTCTTTTTAGTCATATCAGTAGGTTCCCTCTGCAGTTCTTGTAATTCAGACTTCTTTTTCTTGAAAAAAGGAATTCAGGATTGTGTGTGCTATTCCAGAGAAGCTGTTGCTTATGTGCAATGTTGCTCATATTCCCTATTTCTATTGAAAAGGAATCCTCAATGTACATTTGCCTCTTTGTCCCTCACTCTTTTTTTTTTTTCCTTTTGCTCCCACAGAGCTGCATCAGTTTATAGCTGACCACAGAAAGACTATAGTCCCAAATAACATGCCCTGACTACATGAATGACGACTGTATTGGTCCCTTCATGCAGGAGTCTTGATTTTATATGATTTAATTTCATGTGGCTTCTGGTACACTGTTTTTCAGGACTGGTCACTTGTCTGTGTTACGTTTTGTCCCACTTTTGTTGCAATGCTTTCCACTTCTGTCTCATCCAAATCTGCCTATCCTTTTCTGGCAGCATTGTTTAAAAAAAATCAACTTTTTTTTGGAGGAACTAGTAGTTCTTTTCTATGTTTGCAACACCATACTGTATTCCTGTAGTCTTGTAGAAAGGTTCTTTCTCATTTTAAGATTACTTCTTATTACATTTATTTAACCCCAGATGATATATGAAGCCCAGACTACATCTTGTTTGAGTTCCCTTTTTTCCAAAGAAAATGACTGATTAATTTTTTAAAAACTAGATTAGTTCAGCATGCCCTAAAACTACAAAGGCTTACGACATTTTTATCCTGCTTCACTGTTTAGTACAATTGAATTCAGACCACTGAGCCTCATAATTTTTTTCTTCTTTGTTAATTACTGTATTTTTTACTCTCTAATCATATGATAGCACATTTGATTTATTAAAATGGTCTTTGTGTATTTTTGTGACATTTAATTTTTTTGTGTAGACTTTTTCAGTTCTCCATTTCAATCTTTCAATGTATTAGCTTCCTCAAGTTAAGCTTTTACTTTGCAAGGTGCTAATATATCTGCATTCCCAGTAACTAACTAGCCTTTATTCCTGTGTTTGGTGGCATTATTTGTATTGTAAACCAAGGCATATTTTATCATCAGCAACACTTCCAAAGAGTAGTATCACTTCTATGTTGTTTTTATTTCTATTTTTCCCCAGTATTATTATTTATAAATCATCAGTGGTTTCACTACTCTTTTGGAATGTAGCAAATGGTTTTGTGGCTAGAAAAAGAGGTAGTACAAGTGATCATCTTTTGCAAACTAGAAGTAGTAATGTGAGGTATTTCTTCAGTTCCTGAGCAGCAGATGCTCTCCAATAAGATGGCTGATTTCTATTGGCAAAAACTGTTGAAGTAGGGTGAAAGATCCCATCAGTTTTGGGCCCTAACTGTCCCAGCACCCAAATCTAATTTCCTTAGATGAGTTCCTAAAGTTATGGAAAGAGATGAAGGCATTTAACACACCATGTTAGGGAATCTCTATTATAACATACAGAAATTAACTCTCAAAGAACATTCTTAAGTGTGCCTTATATTCAGGAATTTTTCACCTGCAAGAGTACAGGTTAAAATGTTCCTTATATCAGTGGTAAAGAAAATATTTTTTAGAGATAGTTCTGTAAAGTCAGGATAACTTTCAAAGGAAGCAGCAATATAAGTGGAGGATTATTTTTGCTCATTTCTCTTCAGACAACTAAATACTACTGGTTGTGTGTGTGTAGTTTCATTAGGTGTACATAACGAAGTGCCTTCTTATGAAAGCCTGAGGAGACACTTGCACTATTTCATATTTGTAGCTGTGAAAAAAGACAGATGGAATAAACCAGCATCAAAGTGCTGGGCAGAAGTGAAGTGATCAACAATAGCAAAGAGGTGTCTGTAGTACTTCTTCCAAATCGTGCAGCTTCCTCAGCTTGCTTACATTTTTTGTAAACGTTTACCAGAAACACAGGAGGGAGCAAATGTGGGGTGTGGTCTCTATTATGATCTCTTTGCTGCCTTCAGCCCTGAATATCAGCTGGGTGACCATCTAGAATCACTTGTGCTATTTTCCTGAATCTGTGGACACACAGCAGTATCATTGATTTGTACTCGGTTAATGTTTGCAGAGTGGCTGTTGATATGAAAGGAATTAGGACAGCGGGTGGGTGGGTAGAATTTCTCTTCCCAAATTTTCTTTTAGACAGAAGAGATGCAGCTTGGGGTAAAGAAATATAAGTTGTATCTGAACATACCAGATTTGTTTTGCAAATAAGTACTTCCATTTCTCTAACTCTTTATTTTCATTTCCATAGAGAAAAACACATGCAGCAAGCTGGATATCAGTATACCAGCTATGGAAGCTCCTGGTTGACTATACCTCCATTATATGTCTGAAGTAGATTATCGTGGTGATATTGGGAACTGTCAATCTTTTGTGAAGGACAGGTTGAAGACCAGGTGTTTAGTGCATACTGATTAGACTGATCCCTGAGCCTTCTCTTCTCTGGCCTAAACAACCCCAGTTCTCTCAGCCTGTCCCTGTATGACAAGTGCTTCAATCCCTTGGTCATCTTTGTGACCCTTTGCAGGTCTCAACTTCAGTCTGTCATACTGAACCCAGCACTCCAGATGTGTCCCAGCAGTGCCCAGTGGAGGGGCAGGATCACCTGCCTCAACCTTCTGGCAATGCTCTTAAATAAAGTCCAGGGTGCTGTTGGCCATCTTTGCTGCAAGGGCACGCTGCTGGCTTGTGTTCAACTTGTACACCAGCACCCTCAGGTCTATTTGTTCAAAGCTGCTTCCAGCAGGTCAGCCTCCACATAGTACTGGAGGTGCGAAGGTCAAGGGTTTGCATTTCCCATGGATGAACTTCATAGGTTTACTGTTTTCAAAACATACTGCTCATCAACACTGCATGTTGTCTGTCATCGTATTCTTTTTGGAAGAGTGTTTATGGTAACATAAAGACTAATAAGTAAAGGACCATTTAAAAATTGTGCTGCTGACTCAAAATACTGCTACTTGTGTTTTTTCAGACGCTCCTATTGCAAAATCTGCAGTTGAAAAGAAACAATTTTTAAATAAGAGAATGGGTAAGTTCACAATCTTAGAGTATTTCTTGTTTTTGTATTATTTGAAGCATTTTCTTTCTCATGTCAGTAGAGGCGGTGGATTCTAAGGCTTTAAATGTTGATCTTGTCACCACTTCTTGTAGCCTCAAAGTTCCTATATATGTTTTGTAGAAGAATTTTCTCAAGTGACTGTTCATTTATTGGAAGACTTGTTCAGAGTGTATCTATTCTAACAAAAAATTTCACTTGCTTAACATAGTCCTGAAAATGTACATGCTAAAATAGGAATGCCTCTAGGCTTTTATAGCACTAAACTTTTATAGAGCGGCCAAGAAAATTTTACTGTGTACTTTTTAAAATAATTCTTTGTTTGTTTGTTAACTAAAGTCAGCCTGTTGAATTCTTGCTCAGAGATCATAATACAGACTGTTTTCTGATAAATTACATTGTGTGTAATATGACTACATTTCTGAAACTCTTGTTTCTGCCTCAACAAATGACTGGTTAATGAAACAAGATTGGATGGATTCTGGTTTTGTCTATACTTTCTCTGACTGTGTTATAGCATGTTTGGCACTGGTAGAAATTTATTAAAATTGGTAATAGCTACATAATACAATTTTAACTTCAAGTTCACAAAGCAACTTGACTGGGGGAATGTTTTATTTGCTATACAGGCAACAGTAATTCAACTTTTAAAAGTAGCACTGTCAGGATACAATAAAAAAGGCACAAAAAGGGAAGGGGGATAAAGCCTTCAGAAGAAACAAAGTAGAGAGCAGGTATTCAGCAAAACAGAAGGGAGAAGGGAAACAGATAAAGCACAGTCAAACTGCTGTGGGCAGAATTTTCAGATCTCCCTGGGTTTAGTGCTTTGGCACTTTCCATGCTTTCTCCCAAAGGCCACAACACAGGTATGCACTGATGCTCTGTGCTTCTGGGTTTGGTTGGGCAGTCAGGGAGTATGAGTCTTACTTTATGTCATTTCTTCAGTGCAGGAATATTGACTGCTTTTGTTCTTACCAGTGCTTCAGAAGGCATTTTTTCCTTGCCATCTGTATTTTTCAGTATCAGATATGTGTTTAGTTAATTTTTAGCAAGTATTAGGATGATAAACATGACTGTAGATTTAATGTAAGGAAGCAGTAGTATGTTCAATTGATTTGAGAATGTCTAAAGGAAAATTTCATTCCTATGTAGATTTTTAAAATGTTGTTAGAATTTGATAATGGAGGGATGTTAATAAAAAAATTCCAAGTTTTGCAAAATTACTTTAAAACAGATTGCTGGTTACTTCAGAAAAATCATCTTCAAATATGCAAAATGCTTGTTTCTCATTTCTGATTGTATTGGGCTCTTCAGTTTGCAAATGTAGTCATAGAAAAAACTGCAACTTGCATTTTTAGTAATGTGAATTAGTATATTGTGTTCTGAAACCGTTGTCTTTTTTTCCATTACAGATGGAGAAGAGAAAACATACGGTGGGTGTGAGGGCCCAGATGCTATGTATGTAAAGTTAATATCCTCTGATGGCCACGAGTTCATTGTAAAAAGAGAGCATGCATTAACATCAGGAACAATAAAAGCTATGTTGAGTGGACCAGGTAGGTACAGAAGACTTAGTACCTTTACCTGCTTTGTTTTCACTTTTGGACAGTTTAAATTTTTATCATGCAGTAAGTGAAAGTTTGAAAAAAATGATAGCTTTTCTACATCCTGCCTAGTTTCCGTTTCCAGCGGAACAGTCCATTTCTGTTGGGGTATTGTGGTACCAGACTTAAAACTGGACTCTGCTTTTTGAGTAGTTAGGGCTCTTACTCTGTCTTACATTGCTACTAGTTTCCCATGGTATGAGAACTTGAGGGTATTATATGAAATAAGGAGCTGCCAAGTTCAAAACTGATGAGAGCTGGTAGTTTATTGCCACATCCATGGCAGAACTTCTGGTATTCCATATGGAGTTAATTTTCTTAATAGCAGATCACATGGTTCTGTGCTTTGTATTTGTGACTAAAACAGAGCCAATAACACACCTGTTTTAGCTGTTACGGAAAGATGTACACTGTTCAGGCCTCCTCTGTTTCTCACTCTTTCCCCACTCAATAACCAGACAGGAGGGTGTGCAAGAGGCTGGGAGGGAACACAACCAGACACATGATCTGAGCTACCAAAGGAGATATTACATGCCATATATTGTGCTCCAAAGTGCAAAAAGGGAGAGGTGTGAAAAAAGGAAGTGAGCCATCTTTTTCTTGAGAACTGGCTGGTCATCAGTCTGCCCATGGGCGGTGGTGATTACCATTGCATCACTTGTTTTGTTTCCTTTCTCTCCTCTCAGCCTACAAGTTTTCTTGCTTTTACTGTTCTATTCCTCTTCCCTTGTCCACCCACAGCAGAGGCAAATGAGCAAGCAGCTTTGCTCATGTAGGGTTAAGGCCACATGTTGACAGCATCCTATGGCAAGGAGTTCCTGACCTTAATGATGAAAGTTAGGTTGAGGTGAGGGTAGATAAACTTACAAGAGGGAAGGACCTCACATGTTACTGAATATATGAGACTATATCTGGTTTAAGAAGTATCTGAACTAATTTTTGAAGACCAAAAGGGTGAGGGAGATAACAGGGAGAAGTTAGCACAAGTGCTTTCACTCTTCTATACTCTCATCCTGTGCATTTACCTTTGGTCACGTCAGTGGTTGGGCAGCAGGCTACATGGAGCTTGGAGCTGAATATGGTCTTTCTTATGTTCTCTTTTAGATTCTGGTGACACTGGTGAGATCCATTGGTTTAATATATTTTTTAATTACATAGTAATACTTGGGCAAACTGAGCAGTTAAAATTCTCAGTGTCATTTTAATGGTTGCATTTGAAAATACGTAGTAAGTGTTTTGTGTCCATGTCAGTCTCCCAGACATCTAAGAGGAAGAATAGTTACAAGACTTGGTCTGAATTCATTCAGTGTGAAGGAAAAAAGGCAAAGTAGCCTGTTTAGAGGGCTAGAAACTGACTCTGTATAGGACTCAGCAGTCCAGAATATTTTATATAAGTACTAACAAGATAAATAGGTCACAAGGAAAAGTACTGTTGCCGTCTAGTTCAGTAGGTCATAATTTCACTGATGTGTAATTCTTTTTTTTTCAGTGCTGTAGCTTGGCCAATATGCTAATATTTCTTCCTTTGCTTCCAACTGTTCCTGTACTAAAATTCAAGCCAGATTGGCTTCAGTGCATGCAGATATTTCTACACAAATCCATGTAGACATTAGTAAATAGCTCTGCTTTGTAGCTAGAAGGAGATGCCCACAGAAATAGTGGGAACTAAACATTACTAGTCTCCCATAAACATGGAGTTAATGTCAGTATTTTTTTATTGTCTTTCAGTTTAATGAGTTGAAAGTCCAAAGATGTGAGGGGAAGAGAGACAAAATAATAGAAATCCTTTGGGATTAACCATAGAATCCTAACTTTTGTATCATCCCAGTTTCATGGTTATAGGCAATATAGAAAGCAAATTTCAAATGTGTTTGTGTTTTGGGATTTGAATTCTGAATACATTCTTTCATATCTAAAAGGGATAAACTTATACCGCTTGTAAACGTCCCTCTAGTACAATTAAAATTTCCCTGTCCCTGCTGTCTGCCTGTTTCCACAGCTTATTAAGTTAATGCGTCTTTGAGGTTTCAACTCAGAGGAATTCAAAGCTGCTGGGGAAGGGACTACTGATATACACATATACATGTGCAACATATAGAAACTGTTTTGGTTTTCTTTTAATAAGACAGCTAGAAATTTGGATTGATGCCTCTTAGAGCTTAGCACACAGCTAAGTACCTATCAGCTGTATTGGAGTAAACCTAAATTTCTGGTGTAGTTGTTCAGAACAATGTTGATAGGCTGCAGCCTAAATAAACATTTCATGATGCTGGGTGTCTTAATATTTTTGAGGTCTCTGAATGTGGCACATCCTGCTTTACAATGGAGAATCTAATACCCTGGAAGATGAGACTTAGGCAGGTCTATTTAGAATGCATTGTATTAATATGATAAGTTGTTTCATTTTGCAGTGAATTGAGATTTTGACTTCTGGTTTGGTGTTCTTTTGTGTTGTTTTTTTTCTTTCTACAGGTCAGTTTGCAGAAAATGAAACAAATGAGGTCAATTTTAGAGAGATCCCATCCCATGTCCTATCCAAAGTATGCATGTATTTCACCTACAAGGTCCGCTATACTAACAGCTCTACGGAGATTCCTGAATTCCCAATTGCACCTGAAATTGCACTGGAACTTCTGATGGCTGCAAACTTCTTAGATTGTTAAATAAAATAAATTATAATAAAAAATGTAAAACTTTTTTCAGTATTTAATACATGTAGTTCAGTTAGTAACTTTTTTCAGATAGCATGTTGCGTGTGTGCTGTTGAGAACTGTAAAGTTCACTGCAGAGGCAATTGCCTTCAGTTCTTTTGCATATAGCAATCATTCAGTTGGAGTTTGTTTTGCTGCTTACACAAGTAAGGACCTTTTCACAAACTGAGACAAATAAACAAATATGCCAATTAGTAGATGGCTATGCCTTATCCTTTAGGTGTGGTAGAACTTTCTTTTAATACAATGGCTGTAGCAAATACTGGAGTTTAGTCTAATACTCTCTAAAAGATAATTATAGTTACATTTGAGTAGCTGTTAAGGGTTTCTAGCTTTCTCTTACTTTTAAAGTTTCTAAACATCTGAACTTAATCTCCTTTGTAAAATAGCTGTCCTGTAGCATAGTTACACTAAATAGATTAGAAGTGCCCTCTTTGTATACTGTTAGTAATATTCTATTTAGGTTGAAAGTTGAGTATGTAGGAGAATGCTTAAGGCTTTTAATTTAAGTCATAGTTTAGACATATGCAAAGGTGTACTTGATAACATTTTGCTTCTATAACCTCAATTTACCCCATTAGTAATTTCAAATATTCCAGTCACTTGTCTGTACAGTAAGACTGTGATCCTACTGACAGTGACTTTTAAGGGGCAAAATAAGTGTTAAAATCTGTGTATATTATCTTCTATATAACATATATGGTTTTTCTTAATATGCTGTCACTTGACCTGATAAGGATTTTGTATGGCTTCAGTTATGGTTTATTTCCGTTGTTCTGGTTGTTTATGTAAAGTCTGTATTTAATCTCTAGAGTAGTAGTCATTTAAATTTTGTAACATAGCAACTGAAAAGATAGAAGTTGTCCTACCTTTTACCTCTTCCTCAACCTCTCCCTTGTACCCATAGCAAAAGACCCTGAAATGTGGAGGTCTTTTATATTTGAAGGAAAGGACATTAAGCAGATGTTTTAGGAGCTGTTTTATAAATTTCATAGGTATTTCCAGTGTTTTTACAAATGTTTTAGGGGAAAAGGATTGGCAAGCCACTGACATAATACTGGAGTGGAACACGTTATCTCTTGGTAGATCCTGCTGGCAGTTGCCTGTAGTATCAGTTCTTTGTTCAAAACAAGTTTCCATAAAGAAAACAAACAACTTAAGAAGTTGCTTTTTGTTCAGCTGCAGCCTGAAGAACCCTTCTGCTAAAATCATCTGTAAATGAGAATAAAACTAATGCAACGTGAGAAGTGATGCAAGAACAATGTAATTAGCATTTCCATCAGCTGCCACTGCTTCAGCTTTGTTTTGATCAAGAAGTGATTGTGATCTATCATGGAAAAATCCCACCAACTGATGGTGGAACCTCTTTCTTGATGTTTTAACTCAGCTAATTTAGAGGGCTGAAAGTCTCCTCTAAACCTGTTTGTCAACATAAATACAACTTGGAAGAGATTTTCTTGGATGAAAACTAGTAACTTAGATAGACTCTGCAGTCTGCCCATGGAAGAGGTCAGTTCTGACAAATTAAATTTTATTCTGGGCTCAAACAATGCTGACGTTTGTCAGTGTGGTGGTAGATTAGCTGACATTTGTTCACGTCACATACTTTGGCACAATTTAATGTGTTTAATGTGGGGATGTTTGTGACTAGATTGGCTTTGCACGGTAAAGCTGAAGTGCATTGTAGGGTGATTGTCTGAAATTCCATGTGTAAGCACTCTGGTTAGTGCTGTTAGTAACTCCTTTTCAAGAGCACTAGAATGATAAACCAGATATACCCTGTTATGCTGCTTTTGTTAGAGCCACTAGGAATACCGTAAAAGGTCAAGGAATACCAACATGGATATTTTAGTCACAACTACATATCAGTCTGAGTGAGTCTTAAGTTCACTGGCCATTTTTAATAGTCTTGAGGCTAATGACTTGAGGCTAAAAATTATTTAGTTTTAAACTAAAGCAAAAATGATGTCATTTTTTAAAACAGTGGGGTTTTTTTTCATTTTTTTCTCTTCCCCTTTTTAAGCATTCTAGAACAATTTCCTTAATTTTGTTAAAATACATTTGCATTTTAAGATTCTGTACTTTAGCAGTAAGGTAAAATAGCTGGTGTAGCTCTGAATAATAATTCTGTTGGTTTTCTTTCAGCTTAATGTATTATACAGTAGCTTTGAACACTCAGGAATTGCAGTAGTGTCCTAGAGTGCACTATTTGCAAAACCACCGGCTGTTAAAATGAACCAGATTTCTAAGGGGGGTGGAGGGGGACAGGGGGAATTAGTTCAATTTCCATGGTAGTTAAATGGGTATGCTATTATCAGACAATTGGAAACTTACCACGCTTAACCCCTGAGTTCTAAATAAATTTCAAAGTTGAAAATTTTTAAACCTGTGTTTCTGTTGATTTATGGCATCTTAGAGGAAGTGTTCATATGCAGAATCATAATTTTCATGGCTATGCTATATGGTGAGCAAAATGCTAATGTAATTAGTATTTGGGTAATAGGTTGTGAAGCTGCATGTATAAAATAAAAGGTGGTGGGTTTTTTCATAGTTCTGAAGAGTTTCACAGAGTTGAAGTGTTACGATATCTTTGTGCAGCTCTGAATTACAAGCATCCACAATTCTCAGCACCAAGTACTAAAAAGGCATGGTATTCCTGAACAGGCTTGAAGAGGACACTTTCAAGGATACTTCAAGGATATCCTGCTGGGGATATTTTGAAAACTTCAAGTGTCCTGTGGTACTTCTTTTGCTTAGAAAGGTAGTCCTGTATTTGAGGTTCAAATTTTAAGCTGAACTGCTGATTTAGTTATAAAAACTTCCAGATTCTTTAACTGTAAACAATGAGTCATGCTGCATTATGGTTTGGCATCATTTGAGTGTGTATAAGCTGCTGAAGAAGTCTCTGATGGTCTCCAATGTGAAATAGTGTGTGCATCTAGAATGATAACTCCCTTCCACAAGATAAGAAATTCCTTTTTGGTTTTGAACTTGAAGAAAGGATTCACCATCAGGATTTTCTGTGCCATTATATTCAACAGATGTTGAACATGATATCTGAAAGGCATTTCTCAATTAATGGTAGGAAGTTTGGAAAATCAGTTGCATCTGTGTTTTATTACTGTCTATTTCACAGGCCTAAATTGCAGCAGTGACTGTTTGGTTTTTTACTTTCTTCTTTTTACTTTTCCCATTGAAAGGGTGCTTCCAAAACTTGCCTAAATCTGTTGGTTTATGTGATGAAGTGGACAAGGCACTCAGTGGGGCAGGAAAGTTAACTTCTCAGTTTATGTTTTATTTTTGTTGTTTAATTTTGTCAGGTCTCAAATATTGCGATGTAATTTAAGGGAGTAACAGTTACTGCAGAGTAAACAAAAGCACAAGGAGAAGTAGCACTATTCCTACCTAAAAACTAAGGGTGGAAGCTGCGGTATAAGCTTAATTTCAACGCCTGAGTAAGACAAAAATAGCAGGAGTAAGAGAAAAATAGAAAGAACTCATTAAAGATTGAGTGGATTTGGAAATTAAACTATGATGCTTGTTTTTAAAGGCAGACTAAAGCTTTAGGAAAAAAAGGCTTTAGGGAGTTTTTCCCATAGAAAAAGTTCAACTTTTGAAGGCTTTTGACAAATAATGAACTGGATTGGAGTTGGATTTCTTTTTAAATGTAGCTTATTAGATGGCAATTTTATGGTAAGATAACCAGTGCTGTGAACTGCAGGTGCGGCTCAATGTTTGGATGAGCTAGGAAAGAGGACAAACTAGATTCTGTGTTTACTATTAGTCACCTGTGAAGCTTGAGTGTAATCACTAAGGCAGCACAGAGAAAAGAAGAGGGAGTTTTTATTGAGTTTTAACAAGTGTTATGTGTCATGAAATAAAGCTTTGAATATGCTGCATCTGAAATGTAGGTTGTGCAATTTCTGTTCTATGGGAGAAAGGTCACTGAGATTAAAAAAAAAAAACAACAAACCAAAAAAAAATCTGTCTCTCTGTCATTACCATGTTACTGTTTTATGTTTACAGAATACAGGATTTTCTTCTCACACTAAATGGGAGGAGATCAGAATTGCGAGATCATGATTGTTCTTTGACAAATGGGGTACTTCAACATTTTATCCTTTTGAACTTTTGTAATCAGACAGTTTTCAAGATGTGAGTCATGTAATGTTTTGTTGTCTCACATGTTGAGGGTCGAATAGGAAAATTAAATTAAAATTGCCCCTGAAATATGTACTGTCTTTTAGATCAGTGAAAGTAACCACATGAGAGCTAGATAAATTAAAATTTACAGTTCAATGCTGAAGTTGCTAGTTTTCAGGATAGTTTTGTGGGATTAGTTTTTTTGTGAATACATGCATAGATTAATGCAATGCTGTATTTATTTGTAGTTAATTTCTTTCTTCAACCAGAAGTTACTTTGAAGTTAAAAAAGCAAATATTGTTAATTTCATTAATGTTAATTTATGTTGAAAACTGCCTTTTCAGGTGAGAATTCATAGCTAAGGCTTTTCTTCTCATGAAAAAAAAATACTACAGGTATCCTATTTACAGTAATAAACATATCTACCAAATCACCACTACACAAAACTATAAATAACACATAATCCGTATTTTATGTTGCTATGAATTCTTACTCTGTCTAGCAAAACAATGGGATGGCTGTTATGCAGATTAAAGCTGTCAATTTTGGTTGGTATCACCAAGCTTGAAAAATATCTAGAATTTGAATGCATTTGGCTCAAAGGATTTATTTTCTCTTTCTGTACCAGGAAAAGCATCCTACATTACCATACTAAGCTGACATATAATGTTTTTCAGTAATGACGCTCCATTTGAGTCAGAATTATTTCTAGTTTGCTCCAAATGAAACATGAAAATGATATATCAGTATTTAACATTTAAGCTGCTTTCACAGTTGTCATAGATATTTGACTTGTAAAAAACAACTATGACTTAAGGAGAGAACATCTGAAAATACTCATCTGAAATAGTCAACTGCTCACCCATTCTGTTTTTATATCATGGTTCATGGTAATTGTATCATGTAATCTGGTTCATGGTAATTGTATCCCATATGAAGTCTTGTCTTTCCCGAGGGACATTAAATAAACCAACAGGCTGGACCAGTGTCATCTTGGTGTACAGTATACACTGTGAAATGAAATTCTTCAAGCTCTGTAAGTAGTGTGCAGGGTCCAGTAAGGGCAATGTGCAGTCTGATATGCACAGCTGGAGGAATTGCTTCTCAGACCAAGGGAACTGTGGTGGTTTATCAAACATCTGTAGAGGTTACCCAAGGTGATGCTTCTTCTTTTAATAATTACCTAACATTACACTTTTAAATGCATTCATCTACTTAGTTGAGTATAGGTCCTACACAGTCCTCATTAAATGTTTACAGCTTTTGTCTTTATGAGTTTTTATCTTTACAGAATTTAAAAGAGTTAGAGGACTCCTGCTGCCTAAAAACATGGCTTGACACTTACTACAAATTCGTAATTACAGCACATGGTGCCAAACAATAGGACAAGAGGCAATGGGCAGAAAATGATGCACAGAAAGTTTCACCTGAATATGAGGAAGAACTTCTTTACTGTGCAGGTGACTGTGCATTGGAACAGGCTGCCCAGGGAGGTTGTGGGGTCTCCCTCACTGGAGATATTCAAGAACCTCCTGGATGTAATCCTGAGCAATGTGCTCTGGGATGCCTTTGCTTCAGCAGGGAGGTTAGACCAGATGACGCACTGTGGTCCAACCTGACCCATTCTGTGATTCTGCATATTACTAAAGCAGGCAATTCTACCCCTTTCCCTAGCCCCATGTCCTCCTTCTTGCACTACAGTCATTACAACTGGATCTCCACATAATATGATAAATTCTTTTCTGATCTGATGGAAATTACTTCAGTAGTTTAGTCTTCCTGTGGATAAGATGAAAGCCACAGATCATCCAGTGGCTTCAAAATTGTCAAATCCTAAACAAGAGAAGAAATGGAGGCATATGTCATCTGAGAATAAGATTACCTTCTCCTGCAGGAATTGCTCTTGTAGCAGATTAGGAATAAGGTGAGACTTTTCCTTACCATCTTTTCATCCCTTTGAAAGTCCTGGGATGGAAATGGCATTTTGCCTGTTACTATTAAGAACTAAAATGAAAATTAAATAAACTGTTGATGAAAAACCTACATAATCACTAAAGAATAAATCAACAATAAAATCTCAATAGCTAAAAGTTCTCTTGCAATTTTAATTTAGTTTTAATAGGCTACTTTAATTTTTAGCTATGTGTGCAATGTATTACTTTTATGTTCTTGATATAATATTGTATTGGTTTGATTGTGCATCTTTAGTTGATGGTTTCTGCAGGTACACCAAGCTTGTTTATAAGAAGATCTTAGTTCCACAGAGTTTTTAAACTCAGTGCCCTTCCTAAATTGGCAGGTAGGAGTGGAAGAAGCAGTTGGCACAATTCCTCTGAGGGGCAAGAAGTCCTCCATTCTCAGGAGATGCAGTCTCCTGGCACTGCAGATTACAGGTGTCATACCACTCAAGTAATGAGGGGAGTTAACATCAATGTACGGTTGACTTCTGTGTAAGGAGACAAGATGAAAAGCTAAAAAGTACAGTGGACACAGGCAAAAGAAATTGAACTCTTGTGTCATTTTAGCACCAGGAATCATAAAGGAGCAGATAGTGACAGTTCAGTGTGTAGAAAAATAATACAGGAAAAAAAAAGGGTGAGAACAGAGGAAAAAATATTCAGTGACATTTGAAAACATGATGGACAACATGGGAATAGAATGCAAAATTATAGGGACCCTAATCAAGAATTATATTTTACCTTTGTGAAACTGTCTTGGTATATTAGAAAATTATCTAATTAATATAGTTTGAACATTAGTTGCATTTTTCCCATAGGTATAAGGTTTTGCAAACTCTGAGGAAAAGTGGATTTTTAGGTCAACTTCAAGAATGTTTACCGAAAAAAATTTAGTAGGAGGTACAATTTCATTATTTGCTCCATATGTTTTTGGTATGTGAGTCATAATCATGTATTTGATCAGATCAGTGTAAGATAGCCTCTGAAATAATGAAGATAACAGATTAAATTTCTCTTACCCCATAAGCTCTGGACTCTGATCCTTGAAGTCTCCGGCAAAACTTAGGTTGACTGGTGAAAGATCAGACTGCATTAGCTAAATACTAAAGCAGTCTTTTTAAGAAACTAGTTAATGTGTCCTACTCTATACCTGCAACAGATTAGGAAGGGTTAACTGCAGAAGTGTTTTTTTCTATGTTTTGCATAGGTAAAGGTCAAAATTGAAATGAAAACCAAATTACAATAACTTACTCCTAGTGAAATCTACCCTCTCTGGGAATTAGGGCCTTTCCTTAGTGAGATTACTGGATAACTTAAGATACTGATATTCATATATTCTTTCTGGGAGTCTGATAATAGTGTTTGTTTTCTTACTATGCTTATGGGACTGATTCCTTAATCCCTATAGCATTATGCAGTGTACAAAAACATCTCTGCAAGCCAGGTTACCAAGAAATGAGAAAAGGGGAAAAACCCAATAAAACACAGGGATAATTATCCAGATTTCCCTAGTCCCACAACGACAAGGAACTAAAAAAATGTTTCACATATATATTAGGCATTTCATGACACTTTAAAAAAACCAAGATGTGACAATGGTGGTAAAAGACACCTTTGGTAGTCCTGTAAGAATAAACTCAAAGTGTATTTGGGGATGTGGGATTCTGCCCACGAGTTTCAGCTACAGCATAATGCTTTAATTACTTACATACCCAGTTAAAATTTAGTAGGTAATAATTAACTCATACTCTATTTATATGCAGGACAAACTGTCCCTTGCTTTTCATGCCTACTATCCTCAAAAAATGTAGTAGGTAACTTGTTTTTAATATTGAAAAGCTCTGTGTGATAGATAAAAAAGACTTATTGAGCATATGGGCAGTTAAAAGCTGTGATTTTTTTTTTTTTTTTTGCAAAGGTGGCTTTTCATCCAGAGATAATTTTCCTTTTTTACAGAGTAGAAGTCATATTTGTACTGAATACAATTTGCCTAAGACCACAAAGCCGATCTTTCCTTGCAAAACCAGCTTGCAGTCTGTGAAGTGTTCTGGCATTCACAAGCTTATGCTGCTTTGTATTTTCTGACCTTCAACAGGGTTTTCTGGAAGAGGCTTAAGAAACTGAGTATAATGGTTTGAAATCAGTTGTATCTTGCTGTGATTACATCAACACAGATAGTCAATATGTCCATGTTTATAACCGAACACATGTCCATTGCTTAAACTTGATGTTCTTGCTGTCTTTGTGGCATATGGCATTAAGAGATGTATTTTAGGATAAACATATGTTTGGATCATGCAAAACAACAACTAGTAAATCAGAAATGTTCCACCTAAGTGCTGTAACAGCCTAAGTTCATTCTGAAGAACTGCAAGAAAGAGAAGCCTTTACCAGCTCTATGTGTCTGCTTAATGCAACAAATCCTCTGCAACCTAAATGGTCTTGCAAAAACCATATAGTAATACATACTGACTTCCAGGGAAAACATGGTTGAGCAATGTCAGGTTGCATAGCATCAGGAGCCCATAGATTGTAAATAAGAATTGGATTTGGAAGACAAGACAATGTGTAGAATGCAACTTACGTGGCTATACTTTTCCCATAGTTTTGGTAGCCTAATTTCCTTTCCTACTCAAACATGGACAAATATTGATTCTGTCTTCAGCAAATTCCTGCAAAGCCATGGGGCTTGTTCACTTCTGCAGCTACCTCACAGGGTAAGAATACTCCTGCTGTCTTCTTCTGCTTAAAGGGTTCTGCCTTTTAAGCAAACCCCAAAGGTTGTATGCTTACTTTAACATCAACAACAATGTTGATGCTGCATAAAAGTTGGAAACTGATGCTATGTTGTGCTGGGGTTTTGTTTTTCCTCCAGTTACCTGTTTTCAAGGTTAAGGATATTAAAAACATACCAGAAAGTAAAGCTTGTACATAAAGGTAGTACTTGCATCACACTAAATAATATGGTTGAACAAGGTAGACAGGCTTTTGGGTGCAGAACCCTTCTAGAGGTCTAAAATTAAAGAAGATTTCAAAGGTAATACAAACTGCAAACAATCGTTCAATTATTTAGTTTTTGCTTATCAGGCCATCTTTGAAGAAAAAATCAGGGCTACTACTGGAGCAGAGGTGACCCAAGGATTTTTTAACATCATCAGAAAAGGAGAAGGGTGAAGGGACAGAGGAAGGGGCTTCAGTGTTTTTGGAATGTGCAGCATGAGCAGTGGGGAGATGGGGATTATAATGACCTATAAAATCAGTTTCTCTGTTAAATCCTTAGTTTTACATAACCACTGGGATTATAAATTTTATAGGTTGTCTTTGGATAAACATTTTGTAGGTTTATCTTGAGGATCTGAAATGCTACAGCAGGAATAACAGCTTTATGAAGCGTGTTTCTGCAAGTTGTTTAATTTATTGACTGCACACTGTCACTCTACTGAGTGCTGCCTGTTTATTTTCACCTACACAGATATGGCAAAATCATCTGGTGCAAAGGACAGGGATTATTCCAGTCCAGGAAAGGAAAACGTAGAATCCAGAAATGCTCTGACTTAAAATACGCCCACGTTCATTTGGAGTCGTACACCAGCAGACACCAGCGCAGGAAAATCAGATGACCTGTGGCAGAGCAGCACCCAGGGAAGTGCACAGAAGGAGGGAGAGCCGCGCACCCCGCGGGGCTTCAGCCCCGGCCGCCGGAGCCGAGCGTCCCGCGGGCCCGGGCTGGGCCCGCCGAGCGGCGCCTGCCGCCCGGCCCGGGCCAACCTGCGGCGGGATCTAGTGACAGGACATGGAGTAATGGGACACACTGAAAGAAGGAGGATTTGGGTTAGATATCAGGAAGAAATTCTTTACTGTGGTGGTGGTGAGGCACTGGAAGAGGAGGTTTGTGGATGCCCCATCCCTGGGGCACGTTGGTTCGAAGCCAGGTTGGAAGGGCTGAGCAGCCTGGTCTAGTGGGAGGTGTCCCTGCCCATGGTGAGGGTGTCGGATCTAGATGATCTTCGAAGTCCCTTCCCACACCTTAACATTCTATGGTCCTATGATTGTATGGCCCTCCCACCAGGGCACACCCGGCGTGAGGGGAGCCCGCAAAAACCCACAAAACGGAGGGGCGGCAGTCCGCATTTCACTGAGTCACTTAAACACTCTGCACGTGCAGCTCTAAAAACCTTCACAACCTGAAGCCGGCTGAGGATCAACCCCTTCCCGCCCCGCGGGTGGCGGCGATGGACATCGCGCCGCTCCCGCCCCGCCCGCAGGGCGAGCAGGGCACGGGCAGCGCCGGGGGAGCCTCCCCGGCAGCGGGAGCGGCAGCTCACAATCAAACCCCGCCCGCCCGCGCCGCTCGCGTTCCTCGGGCCCGCCCGCACTGCCCTCGCCCCGCGCACGCGCGGCTGCTCAACGGGCGGACGCGGCACGTGACCGGGGAGCGCGCGGGGCGGGGCCGCCCCGGCGGCGGCGCAGAGGGGAGGGGGAGGAGGCGGATCCATCATGGCGTCGATGCAGGTGAGGCGTCTGCGGCGGAGCCCCGGGGCAGCGCTGGGGCCGGGCGGCGGCGGGGGGAGCCGGGAGCAGCCGTTCCGGCGGGCGTGTGCGTGCGCGGCGCGGCGCGTAGGGAGGAACAGCCCGGGCAGAGGTTGAGAGCGTCGAGGTCCCGGGTAGCGGGGCCAGGGAGGGCAGGTGGCGGCGGGGAAGGGCCGGAATGGAGGTGAGACGCGCCGAGGTGTGAGGGGCGAGGCCCGGACTCGGACGGCGGCGGGCAGGGCGGGCGCGGGGGAAGAGGCGCCTCAGGGAGGCGTCTGGTAGCGATGCCGCCGCTTCCTGGGCAGGCGAGGGAAGGGCGAAGGGATCCCTGCCCCCCGGGACTTGGGGAGGGCCGCAGATTCGCTGGGCGCCGTGGGAATGTGTGTCACACCGTGCGGGGTGGGCGGTCAGCGGGGCCCTCCCCGTGTCATCGGGGGCACCGTGACCAGCAGCTCCGAGTTCCTGGGGTGCCGGCGCTGTAATTCCCCCGCACAAGGGGGACTGGGACAGGCATGTCCTGCTCCTAGCCGGGTGCTGCCCCATGGGGTTCTCTTTCTCTCCGTAAAATGAGATTGCGGTGTGGTGTCAGCTCTGTGGACAGGTAACGTTTGGCTTTCTCGGCAGGATGGTATTGCTGTAGGTACAGTAGGATGGAACATCCTGCTGCCTGACAGGTATTTCCAGCTGAATTATTCATTCATACCTACTACGAAGGAGTTCTTAAACAGGGGCTGCAGAAATTGCTCTGGTAGAATGGATCGCTTTCACTGTGTGCTGCTGTCAGTGGGTGGTGCTTTATTACGACTGGGGCAGGAGAAAAGATCTCTAGATTTTGTGGCCGTGGCCCCTGTCTCTCCTTATTTAACCAGCAACTTCTCTACTTTTCCTTGGATATTTATAGTTTTCCATTTTGTTTTTATATTTGGATCATCTAGATCTCATTTTCTCTCGTTTTGGTCCAGTACAGCTTACATTTTTTGTCACTAGTAATAGAACAGCATGGAAAGAGTGTAGAAAATATGTGAAATTTGGTTATTTTCCTAATAATCTGGATTTAGCAGAGCCGAAAAGAGTTAAAATATCAAATTTTTGAACTGTATGGGATAAAAATTATTCTCCTGAAGTTCAGAAGCATAACTCCTTCTTCCCCCCCATTCCATGGTGTGTCTTTCAGAGTTACTGAAATGAAACGAGATCAAGAAATTGAACATACTGTACAGAATGTTCTTTTAGCAGTAGCTTAGGCAGGTAGTCTGATGTGCCTTGGTTTTATTAGCTCTATCTGGCAAATGTGTTTTTGCAATGCTCTTCTTCTAATGTGCAGACTTTTACAAGCTCAACTGCAAAATAGAGGCTGTAGTTTCTTAAGAAGTGTCTTTTAAAAAACTGTGTGAAAAGTAGGAAAATGGCAGCTGTGAACCGGGAAAGAGGCACTCTGTAAAGGGACTTGGTAGAGCTGTGCTGTGTCGCTGTCTTTGGCCTAGTAAATGACCTTCTACAGCATGCCTCACCCTAATTCCTGTTGCTTCCTCAAAAGGGGGGAAAATGGTTGCATATTAAATGGGGTTGTTGAGGATACATGAATGACAAGTGTTGTGGAAACGTCAGATGTGTGGAGGGTAATATTCGCTTCCTGAAATTACAGCCGTGTTAAGTCTGATGTTGAAATTGCTTTCATTTTAGAAATACCAGCTGTAAGATGACACTTGCTGTTTTCTTACGTGATGTTCTGTTGTCTTTTGATAAGAGATTCAAGGATATTTATGGAGATTTTTTGTCTATATGTTGCTAATTGCATAATGCTCTAATTAATTTCTTATGTTTAGTAAACTGCTAATTTAATAATGTGGTTTAGCATGTTGGAAAGGAGTTGTAAACAGGAAGCATAAATGAAAATTTAGTAAGTGAACAGTAAGTTTATCATAGAAATGCTCCCAGATGAGCAAGGTTTCAAGACTGAATTCTATCAATTAACATTTAAATGTTCAGTGTGAAAAATGTTTTACAAAGGAAACCAATATCTATAATTTTAATTTTTTTTTTTTGGTCCAGAATAATTTATTATAATTATTACTATCTTCTAAGTTACTTGACACAACAAAGAGATGTCATTTTTCTGATTAAGTATAGTGTTTTTAAATACACAGTGTTTACTTGAAATGTTTGTGTAACTCATTGCCATTTCTGGCTATACCAGTGGTCTGACGCTGTACTATTATGACAATATGATTGATTTTAATGATAAAAATGATACATTGGTGCACAAAGTAAGTTCTAGTTACTTCTTACACTGCTGTAATTTTATACAACAGTGTATGATGCCCCAAGTTAATTACAAACAGATTCACTGAAAAGTCTCAGATTAAGTTACAAGAGTTATCTGATTAGCCTGTTCTTAGTCAGTCTACAGTGAAGTTTTGAAACTTGTAACAAATTGCCTCTTTTTGCTAATGGCTCTGAGCATCGACCTGAACAGTTACTGCAGTTCAGTGACTTTGAGCCTTTGTGTGTATCATTAAACTTACAGTGATTTTTGTCTGTGTGGACAGTCTTTAATGGGAGTTTTCTGTAACCCTTTCTTTCCCTGTGATAATAGAAGCCAATGCTTATGAGATCTTCTGTTTTGTTTTCTAACCACAGTGTTGTTGCTGATTTGCCACTGCTGGACTAGTTTAAACCTGGTTTGCATAACTTTAGGCAAATCATATTTTTTCTTAAAAAAACCTAACACACCCTAGACAAGCCTTTGAAGGAAGAACACTTATTTTCAAGAATTTTCCCAGAAAAAGCCCAAGCTTGTGCAATGTTCTTCTGGATAAAAACATAGAAATATTCTGAAAAGGTACAAGTAATGTAGAACAAGGGAAAAGAAAATGGATCTGCTTTAGAAAATTTTGATATAGCATCTTTAGTAATCTGAAGCCTTTAAAAGCAAGTGCTGAAGAAATAGTAAACAGTTGTTCTCAGAACAGCTGGAAACACAGGACTTGCCTTGTGAATGAAAGAACAGGTAAAAATAGAGTAAGGTAGTTCAGTTGAAAATGTACAGAAAATATGTAATTGCTGTACAAAGTGTTAAATTATTAAAGCCTTTCCCTTAGTGTCCAGATACGGACTATTTGCATCATAAACTTGAAAGATTGACTTTATTGATAATACTGACATCTTAATTACTATGATTTACCTTTGGCCCCCCTTTAGTTTTAATACTACAAACCTTGGATTTATTTGCGAAATTGTGAGAATATTTAGAGGGATGGTTTTAGGTATTCTTTTATTACCAGAATAACTTCTCATATATTCTGTAAAGTTAGACACATAAGATTTGTACTTGTAGGTATTTACATCTGATTGAATGCAGAGCTAATGTAATTAATGACACAGACAACTTCAGTAAAGAGTATAGGATATTAGCTTTCACTGTGCTTCTGTGTTATGCCTCGAAAACTGCTGTGGTAGGCTATCATCACATTACGTGTGCGCAACAAAATAAAGTGCTGCTTGAAAAATCTTGTTCTGTCAATAGAATTTTTTTTTTGAAAATGTGTTTCTACGCAGCCATTTAATAAAATAACTGTGTGAGATGACAATGCAGAATTCATGGCTAGTTTGAGATCCCAGTGAACTTGTATCACAGAAATGCAAGCTATTAACAATGCAAACATTTCCCACAAGTTTTACCCCAATATTTTCAGTCAGTGGAGTATGGGTTGAGGAAAATATTTACAGGCCACTGAAATCTCCAGAAAAAACACATACACTTGTGGTTACACTTCCTTCTATTCTTTACCTGTGCTTCTAGTGTTAGTGGAAGTTCTGTGTTTCCAACTGTTCTCAGAACAATTACTTATTGTGCAATCTTTGCTCAACACTGGCAGTGTTTTTATTTAATGATTTGGCAATAATTTTTTCTTACTTAAAAGCTTTGTCCAGGAAAAAGTATTAAACTATTTTTATTGTGTGTTCCAAAAAAGCCAAAACCCCAACCTTAAGTGAGGAAAGATTTCAGTGAATTGGAACTTGAATGGGTTATGCACATTGGTTCTGTACTGTTAAATGTCATAGTAGGGGATGCTATTTGTGTTGTTTCAAAAAGAAAATGAGTGGGTACTGTAGCTGTATAACCAATTCTGGGATATAAACAGAATAAAATTATTGGTAGTCAATAAAGTATTTAGTGGTTCCATTGGTGAAATGCTGTTAAAGATAAAAATTTCAGTAATTATTTAAACTGAGAAATGCGAGTACCATAACTGAAACCAGAACGAGTAGATAGTAAAAATATTTTCCTCTGTCTACTAAGAGATTGTTAGTCCTTTACATAACCTTTGGTAATCAGTCTGTACTGATGTGTGCTGTATTAGCTTTGGCATATAACTGTGCCAGAATGAAGTAAGATAAATACAAAATTTTTAGTAATTTTATCAAGATGAGTTAATTTAATCTTGGGAGTTTATTAATAATAATAGTTTTATCTTGAATATCAACTGAAGTTTAAAATTTATAGTCTTCATTCAGTAAAGATAAATAAAATAGAAGTTATGGATTTAGGCCCTAAGGAGTCTCATTTGCTTGTTTTTGTATCTGCCTGTGTAAATAGAATTTTGGGAAATACTTTGCTGTGCAGCAGCTGCAGAATTTTTGAGCTAGGATGGAAGAATTCACTTCAGAGAAAGAAAGCAGTAGTAGAAAAGCTTATTGAAACAAGTGTCCCCTGAGCACTATCAGCAGCTCTTCCTTACAAATAGACCTACTATATAGCTAAAATGTAAAAAACCATGGGTGCTTTCAACCTATCACACTGAACACGGATATCTCATGAATATGTGGATGATTTCAATCAGGAAAATAGGCAGGTGTTTGTTGTAAAGAAGAGTAATTCTGGTTGATTACAATTATTTTTTGTTCTGAGTTTTATAGTATCTTATACCTGTGTTTAGGCCTAGCTATTCAAGTTCTGAGAAGAGAAAAATATAACACAATACATTTGCAAGAGGCAGGGAATGTTGTTTTGTTAAGCTGCTCCCTTGGAAGGCTCTGTAGGTTTGTCATTAATAAGCTAAAGCAGCTTAGCTCAAACAATGTGTGAAACTCGGTGATCAAGTACTTTCTCTAATTGTTTGCTCCAATTAGAGCAAAGTGTGAAGAGTTTTAGACTAAAGGATCTTCACTATGTATTGTTCAGGTGTAGGTCATACTGGGACTACACCCAGAGACTGGGATTACATTACCCCTATTCATGTGAAAGAGAAGGCACAACTCCCAGTGAATTTACCCATAGTTACAGCTGTGTGCAACCAACGTAAATGCCTTCAGATCATTAGATCATGTCTCACACAGCCTTGTTTTACAACTGAGAGATGAGCGTTCAAGCAGATTACAGGCTAAAATTTCCAGTAGGGCAGAGGGGAAGAGGATGACGAAAGTCTTCGCTCAGTACTTGGAGCCAGAAATCTTGTGCGTCTTGCATGGCTTTAAAGTAGTGAAGGACTGTGACAGAACTGTCAGCTGGATATATAGCTTTTGTCTTTTGAAGGGAGGAAGAGATAGTATTATCTATTCACTGAAACATATTACAACTTCATTTACTGAAAGCAAATGAAAATAAATAAGTTAAATGCTTCAAATAAAAAAGAGCCAGTAGGCAACATTTTCTGATCAATTAAGATCATGTAACATGTATTCTGCCTGCTTTTGATAGTTGAAGGCTTTCAAAAGGTATTCTGGAATCTGTTTGGGCCTTTGCAGTTGTTTGGGTTGTTTTTGTTTTGTTTTGTTTTTACTTTGCTTTGTTCAAAAATATGTTCTGGAATCTGTGCAAGCCTTTGCAGTTTGGTTTTTTGTTTGCTTGTTTTTCCTCAGGTGACCTTAATTACTGGTATGAAAAATAGGTATCAGTCAGGGATGGTGAGGAAAGAAGGGAGAGGACCTTATAATTTACCTTTCTAAAAGCAATATTAATGTGTTAGTAAAGGAAGGACAGAAGTTAGTGGTGGTAAGTCAGGAATTGTGAGACACCTCATTTTTACTAATTAATGATCTCATTGAGGATACCAGCTATTCATTCTTTCATACACAGTACTAAAAAATAATTGTTTCTCCTTGGTTGATTACAAATACAAAGTTGTCATCTTTTTTTATTCAACTAAATTAAAAGTACTGCTTAATCAGCCTCAAGAAGAAAATCTGTATGTGTGTCAGTAAATGATAATAGTTTAGTAGAGCATAGCAAATATTGTCCCTGAAAGTCTGCTGGAATAACATGCTTCATAGAATTTGATGTCACTTGTTCATATTGATTTATTTAGTTCTTCTTCATTAGGAATTGGTGGGCAGTAATAAGAAAACTAAATCCATTCAGTTTCCTTGCCCCTTCTTAAGTTAAAAATTCTCCCCCATCATATTTAGGGGTATAGATTGAATCATTATTTAAATCTTGTTACAGTTTGCTACTTCAAACATTTTACCTCTTTTTCTCTCTAAAATGCTTTTTGTCAGAACACTTTATTTTGGTTACCAACTATTGGAATGTTTTTGTAGGGATGAGAAATTCCCTGGTAAACATATGGTTGACCTCGTTGTGCCAGCCTTCACTATTTTCTTAAATTAATTTCTTTAACTGAAGCAGTTCAAGTAGTGCCAGACTCTTTTCTTTAAAAGATAAAATTATCTGTGGTTGACTTTTTATTACTGTGTGAGGCTTGTGCTGGGCATTGGTACATTTAAAGACTCCATTTACAAAGCAGATGACTCGCTGTCAGTTTCATCTTATTCTGTAATAGTGGATTCCACTTAATTCACTTTCAAATGACAGGTTCTTTGTAAAAAATATGATTATCTGGCAAAAAGCTTTTCAGACTGTGAAGTACAGAATGTTTCCTTTGTGTGTGTATAGTTATTGTGATTTATCTTTAATTGTACTGTAGTTACGATTTCAGATTGATCTTGTCTCTTAGTGAGTTTAAATCAAGCGTATTATTGTCTTTTAAAGAGGACTGTTGCTTTGACCTTTCAGTCAAATATTTCAGAGCATCTTGGAGCATATGAAGATAATATTCTGTTATCAAACTGAGAAATCAACAATCCTTCCTTACACCACCCTCAATCCATAACTGGATTTTTGAAATGTTTAAATGCTCAGAAGAACAAAAGATGAGTGATAGGAACTTATTGTAAGTAGCTCGATAAAAAGATTAGTGCATTGCCATTTGGTTTCTTTAAAATGAGAGAAATGTGCAAAATGCTTGACATTCACATCTTGAAGTCAGGATTGGTCTGAGGAAATAACATTAGAACTCAGTTGCCAGATGTTAACATGTTTTATTAGAAATGAGTAGAGGACTAATCTGCTTCTGCATTCTCAGTATAGATTGAAAACCTGCTATTTGGCCAAAAATAGATAAAACTGAAAAACAATTCTTTGAGCTAAAATCCCAGTATTACTTTTTAATAAGGACAGAGTATTTTGTGGAGCTGTTTTGTTATGCATTTGCTGAATCTTTAATTAGCCACATCCAGACAATTATCTTTCTTTTCTCCTCTGTGCCTTGACTAAAGCTTACTAGAAGAACTTTGATAGGAAGAATTCATGCAGGATTGTGATAATCAAGTATCTGGATGGTTTGTGTGTTTGAGAGTCTGGGGCAAATGATCTCACCTGAATTATGGGATATAATCTGCAAGGACTTCCTTGAATGACCTGGTTGACTGGGAAATAAAGGGGTTTTTATTTGAAGGAAGTGCCATTCTCTAGATTTCTTAAGTTGTGAGATGAAGTGTGGCAGGTAACTTTTTCTTAAATGTCACCATTGTTAGTCTTTGTATTGTTTCTCTTTGTTTGACAGCTTTTTGGTATTTTAAGTTAGGTTTCTAATTAGAGAGTAATGTGCCGTGAGTTCCTGAATTCTTAAACTTTTTAAAATATGTTGGATTTTTTCTTCTGTAGATGAGTTTAGCTTGAAAAGCATAACTATCTACCTGGTGTTTAGAACTTCATATTCTGGATTTGAGGCACTTTTCAGTAAGAAATGCATGACTGGAAGGAACTGAAATACTGAAAATAGAGTTCTAGTGGTTTTACACTCTCAGGCTAGTAGCTTGTACTAACAGTCAAGCTTAGCTTATGAATCAACATGGTGGTATTGTACAACACTGTCATTGCAGCCTGTTTTCAGCTCCTGTTCTGCAACAAGTTTGCTGTTTGTCTCTGTACCGTGACAGTCTCCTGCATGTAAGAACTTCTCCAAAACGTAAAGGATGTTTTTTGTGAAACATTTTATATCTTGAATGGGCAAGGAGGTCACAGGCTGCAGCTCATAAGCAAAATGTAAATTCTTTGCCAGGACGTTATCATATTACTGGCAGTGTTTTGGTGCTAACAGAGTTTGGGCCCATTTAAATTTTTGGATGTGGAATGGAGTTTTGGTAGTTATGGAAGAAATATTGTTAGGTGTCCCTAGGGTGCAGCAGCTTTACCAATACATTTATACCAAAATAGAAGAATGGAGCCCCCATGGGATTAATGTTTAACTTCTAACTATTTATGAGTTAATTTTCTTCCTCTTTGATCTTTGAGCCAGATCAAGATTTGAGTTTACAGTGTCCAGGAAGGCTTGGCCATGGAAGACTATTCCTTTCTTACATTGACAGTTTCTTGCAACAAAGAGAAGGGAATTTGAGTGCCTAGAAATAGAAGGTTTGTAAAGCAATTCAGGTACAGATGTTTTGGTCCTGCATGCTTCCTAGTCTGTGAAGTTGCTATTCCAGCTTTGTTTCTTCATATCATCTTGATGCTGCCTTATTGGACATGGCTAGTTGAGTTCCTACCACTCCAGGTGAAAAGGCCACCACATTTCAGTTAAATTGCCATCACATCTTGTTTTAATGGTGAAATAAGGTGTGGCAATGAAACATTTCCTCCAGCAGAAGTGAAAGGAATCTGTTTGTCCATTTGCCACTTTTTGCTCTGCTTGTATGTTAATGCTCTTTTGATAGTTTTGCTTTTCCCCTAGCTATTTTCTACCAAATTCTTACCATTTCCCTTAATATATAATGTCTTTTGCTGAATCTGCTTTGAGTTTAATCAGCTCAGCTTTTTTCCTTCTTACTTTATTTCTCTATAAAAAGGAAGATCACTGAAATAGGTTGTTTGTAGGTAAGGTATTTGACTAAGATAGCTCATAATTTAGTTTACTCATTTAAGATATTGCTGATTTAAGACACTGCACATTTTGTACTGCATTTCTTGAAACACCAGAATGTGAAGTATTTAAGAATTGCAATTTTATTTTCTTTGTATTATTTATGTTTTCAAAGTTTGTCATTTCAGCTCATAGGATGTAATAATCCAGGAGTATGGGCATACATTCAAACTTGATTGGATTAATGTGTTAATAATTTACTGCTAATCAACAGCCAGTATACCACTGTACGTATGCTTTTCCCACTCTAGTTACGAAGAATAAAACATTGCCTGATGCAACACTCACTGCTTGGCCTAGGTGCTCTCATCTGTATGTACATAAATTGTACTTGGTAGTGACCCCTCTACCTTCACTGTACACGTTTCTGTTTGCCCTTAGCTCTGTTAAAGTTTAACTCTGTGCTCCACTTTTCCAATGGAGGGGCAAAGCTGTTGTAAGAGTTCTGGCAATAGGCTTAGAACTGAAAATAAGACTCCTGATATTGTGATACTCCTTTTTAAAGGTGTTGAGAAAGGTAATTTGCACATGCCTACAAGAGCTAGGGAAATTTTCGTGGTGGGTAAAGAAGACACCTTTGCATTACTTCATTGTGAGGGATTGTGGTTAAACTCTGTCCATGGGTGTCCCTTGTTTATGGTAGAATCAGAAAAATAATCCCTGTTTTTGGGCAATGTGATGGTGATGATACCATACATGCTTTAGGAATATAGGTTATTGACACTTGGGGTAGCTAACAGGGACACAGAGACCAGTGAAATAATTTTGTATATGTTAATAAGCATTTATGTCCTATTATATCCAGCTCAGTCATACACAGAGACCAAACTACCTGTTTCTAGGGCTGGTTTTGAAACACTCATATTGAAAACCTCTAAATTTCTTTCTGTCCTATATTGCTGCCCCCCTCCCTTTTCTCATGTTGCATCTTTTTTATATGCAGGCCCTGCCTGCTTCTTTATGTGATTCACCTAGAATCAACTCAAGTGAGAATTCAGCTGTGGCATTTGAGATGTTATCTCCCCAGTTCCAGAGGTGACCAAGTAAGATGTGTGCCAGTTTGGAGAAAGAGGAGTGTGTATTTTTGCTAGAAAGTGTTGACTTCAGACATACATTTAACTTGAACCATGACAGACAGTAAGTGCTGTCTGTCAGGATAGAAATGATAGAGGTGGTTGTGACCTGTCTGGGGAGCTGTCAGGAATTTTTCCCCACTGGCACCAGCTAATTTTGTGTTCTTTTTTCCATATGCTGTAAGAAGTCTTATGGGTTTGATACTGTAGAAAATCTGTGGAGGATCATTGAAGGAGTTGCACAAATCCTGTTTGACAGAATTAGCAACAGGCTACAAACCATTGCTATGTCAGTCATGTCTCAAGTACTTGAATAAACTTCTTTTGGAAGTGATGCTTGGATCAGAGTTCAGCTGTATTCTTTGATTTCATTCCTGATTCATCCTTTCCTGTAGAGATAGGTATAAGTAAGGAATAAGTAATCTTGGTTTCAAAGACTTCCACTTGAAAATACTTCTATAAACTCTTTACATCACTCCTCTGCATTTTGCATGTGATTATTGCTTTAGTTGAAGGACTGTGCTGTTAACCAGTCTTGGGTTTCTGATATTCTTACTCAGCTGTTCCGTTTCCCTCTAGATTGTGAATGTTTTTATCAATTTGATACATTTTAGTTCTGGTTTGCTTTGAAGTTGTATTACAAGAATGCTTTAGCATAACATTCTCACTCAAAAATAAGGAAAACGTTAAAGTTAGATTGCCTGGCATCCTTCATGTATTCCCCTATAAGTCTGCAGCATTCTTCCAGTCCCTTTCAATAGAAAGTGGACAAGCAGGAGCATGCTTCTATATGAAATCCTTTGATGGGTTAGCAGAAACATTGAAGAGAGTGTCTTGTGATGTGAAAAGGACAGTAAAGCAAGCACAGCTCTCAAGAGTATATCAGTGTATGGAAAACATGTATTTGGGCGTTATTTTAGGCATGAATAGCTGCACTAGCTTCTATTTTGACTTGAAGGAGCTGATTGAGAGGCTGAAAGCAACTTGAGTGATTAAAAAAGTATTCCTCATTCATGGTAAGGAAAAAGCTGAAAGCAGTTGTGATATTGACTTTTAGTTAGGCAGGTCTTAATATAGCTGGAGTGTTGAAATGCTACAGGTTTTTAGACAAAAATACTAATGTCTGGTATCAAGCTGTCTCAATATGGAAAAAAATAGGAATAATAGTAAAAGTCAATGTGGCACCATGAGGGCCTGTTTAGTGACATGAAGATTGAGGAGGCTTTGTATAGAAGAGAAAAGTGTAACTAAGTAATTCCTGTTAGAAGGATAAGCATATAAGAGTGAAATCTACTCATGATTTATTGTTTTAAATTGGTGAATTTGAAAAGCATTAAAAGATGTTCTTATAAGTCATTAGAAAGATGAGGAAAGGGATGAGCCTGTAAATAGGAAAGGAAAGCAAAGCATAGGTGACAAATACTTGAATTGATGACAAAGCATGCCAAACAAAAAGAGCAGATTCAATATCTTTAGACACTGGTTATTATGTCAGTAATTAAAATTAGCTGTGTGGGTTGGTTTGCTTTTTAAAAGTGTTTAAGCAACTAAATCTGAGATTTTCTGACAATTCTTTGGAGTGAGTTTCCAGAAGATAAATATTTTTTTTGTTTTTCTACTATTGTGTGAAAATTTGACTTTGGAAATCACTGGCCCAAATAGTCTCTGATGCCTATAGCAAACAATCGACAATTAGCAAAGACAATTAGCCAAATAGGTCTAAGAAAAAAAATCACATTGAATTAACATGATTTTCTCCTTTTATTGGGCTGTAGCTGATGTGAAAGAGGAGCAGTAGCTGCATTTTGACTGTGCAAAAATTTTCCATGTGTTGATGTGACATTTGAATAAACACACAAGAAAAATGTGGTATCAATCATCTATTTTTCTGAAACCATAAAGACCACTTCACAAGTTATCAAAGTCATAGTTGGTTGTTTAGACTGGTTGTCTGATTGAGAGCAGGTGTTTGACTCTGTCAAACAGAGTGAACCTGCCAAAGGGTATTTTGAGGGTAGTCTGCATTGGCTTGAAAGTGTTTACATGAGTAGAGATTGGGAAAGGTGAGAGTTGAAGTAAATAAAAGAACACTTTCGTGTCCGTGAAGCCTAAGAGAAGTAATTAGACCATAATTCATTTAACCCACCTAGATCTAGATTTACTATAAAGAAAATTCTTCCACTTGTAAAGGCAAGAGATAAAGTGATGTGAAAAAAATGTTAAAAGACTTTTAACACAACTTCCTTTTATGTTAGGAAGATGGAGAGGTATCTTTAAATCCTAAGTTTAAAAGATTCAACGAATGAGAGTTAAAATTGTCTGAAAAGTGTCAATCTGTTATATTTTGTCCTCCTATGTATATTGCCGCTAATTTTCTAGAATGTTTGTGAAAACAAAAGCAATAATTCTGCACTCATGGTTGTCAAATATAAGAAAGGCTTTCACACTGCTGAAACTTTTCTTTTCAAATGCTTGAGAATCTTCCAGTTGCAATGTGCCTTTTGCAGCTATTGTGTACCAAGCTATGGGCTTGGTATACCAGAATCATGTTTTTTTAAAGTACATTTGAGTCTTGAAGCTAAGAGTGGGTGTTTAGACTGTGTAGCTGTAAGAAAATTATTGTCCTTTGTAACCTTTTTGGTCAGCAAGTACTGTTCAACACTGAAGAGAAATTAATTTCAAGTTTTTAAATTCAAACTTCAGATGTTTTCTGAATTATTGTGGTAATGAGGAACTTGGTTTGCTAATTAAACTGTATGAATCTGGTCTTTAAGGGCTTCATTTAAGGGCTTTTTTTTATAACTAGATCAATCTCCTGATAATCCAGTTTCTGTATTAATGAGACACAACAAAAGACAAATTATTTTAAGAAAGAGAGGAAGAAAAAAATAGGCCTTCATAATATCTTTGGAAAATATCTTTAAGTTTTCTGAATATCCCTAGCTGCACATCAGGCTATCTGTGCAAGCGTCGAGCCAGCAGCTCGAGGAAGGTGATTCTTCTCCTCTCTCTGGCACTTGAGACCACATCTGGAGTGCTGTGTTCAGGGAGCTGCAGTACAGGATAGACATTGGGCTTCTGGGGTGAGTCCAGCAGATGACAGGCAGGATGGCTGGGGCTGAACTGTGTGACCTTCAAGGAGACTTGGTTTCTTCAGCTGTGAGAAGGCAAATGAGAGATCTTGCTGATGCCTACAACAGCATAATAGGAAGATATCAAGGGAAAACAGAGCCACTATGGAAAGACAAAGGACAATAGATACAAATTGGAACATGAGGTATTTCGGTAAGATACAAAAGAAACATTTTATACCATGGGTAGTGAAACACTGGAATGCATTTATCAGACACGTTGATTTAAAGATTATTTTCTAAATATTACTTAGTCTCTCTCTTAAAACATTTTTTCCCACTGTTTGAATGAATTGTGGTTAGTAGGCCCTTTGTGCCCTCTGCAGTTTTGTTCCAGTTCCTATAGAGTACTCTCTTGTTCTGGAAAAGGTCTATAGGCAGCTCTTTGTTATTCTGTACAGAAATAAGTGAGTTGATTAAAAAAAACCCCAAATTTTGAAAATGTTTGGTGAAAGCCTGTTGAAGATACCCAGATATGTTCATCAGATTAGGAATTACGAACTTCTGTGGTGTAGTTAATGGAATAGTAGAGTGTTTTGAAATATAGAGTGTATTTTATTACTCCAGCTGGGGAAAAAGGCGCCCAACAAATAATGGGCTTAAATCACATCCTAAGTGTGTGTCTGTTGGTCCAATAGAAGTAATTATCTTCATATATAAACTGCCTTACTTCTGTCTCTAGTGGCAAGATTAAAACATAGGAAATCTTTAAAAGCATTTTTTTCCACTTGAACTGTTTAACACTTTCAGACTTCCTGTCACTGAGGACTGGAGAAATCCAGGAACTTATTACAAGATACTTCTGATCTTTAATATCAAGGCAAATTATCCAGATAGTCAGTATAGCTGGAGATAAGAAAAAATGTAGTTCTCTGCCATTTCTGATAGCAGTTGTTGCTCTTCTGTCCTGAGTAATTCTAGGGTGAGAGCCTCTTTATTTGGCAGGGAGCACTGCTGAGATACATAAAATCCATCAAGGTTTAGTATAATGGAATGCAGGTTCTTTAGGCAGACATAGGGTTAGAGAGATTCCTGTAAGGCAGAAGGAAATAATGCCTTTTGCTGAAACTTGGTTTTGTTTGGGATATTGCTCTGAATCAAGAACAAATCCAGAAGAGGTGTGTATTTCTTCACCTCTAAATCCCTTCCTTCCCTATCCAGTGAGGAGCTGTGTCTAGGAATTTACCATTAAACAGAATTGCACTGGACTTTCCTATGCTTAATAGATAATCATAGTCAGGGTTTTTTGTGGAGTCCCTTATTTCAATGTGATAAATATACTTGCTATAAATTGTTTTCATTATAACACTGACAGTGTTAGTCTTGCTTTTCTGGGTTATTGAGTTTCTGTAACTTAATAGATAACACATTCATTTTCTACTGGACATGCTCTTTTCAGCTTTTTATGGGAATGGCATAGATTTTTTTTTTTTTCTTGTATTGATATTTCCACTGAAAGCTGCAAATAGAGGTCAGATAGAATGGTTTGGATTTGAAGGGACTGTAAAGATCATTTCATTCCACCCCACAAGATGTGACTATCCAAGCAGTTCCTTATCCACTGAACTGTCCACCCATCAAATCCATCTCTCCTCAACGTAGAGAGAAGGGTGTTGTAGGCTACCATGCCAAAGACTTACCACAAGTCCAGATAAATGACATCTGTAGCTCTTCCCTTGTCCACTGATGTAGTCACTCCATTGTAGAAGGTCACTAGGCTGGTCAGGCAGGACTTGGCCTCAGTGAAGCCATGGTGGCTGTCCTTAATCCTTCTCTGTCCTGCATGTGTCAAAGTACAGCTTCTTGGAGGATGTGTCCCATGAACTTCCCATGCACAGAGGTGGGGCTGACAGGTCTCAGTGTCCTCCTTTTTACCCTTCTTCCAGTCAGCTGGGGCTTCACCTGACTGCCAGACTTTCCAAACATGGAAAGTGGCTTGGCAACTAAATGCACCAATTCCACTCAGGAGTCTGGAATGCAGTTCATTTGGTCCCAGAGATTTGTTTGTATTCAGGTTCCTCAAGTGGTCATGAACCTGACCTTTACTTCAAGTGGGAGGGAGTTTGTTTCCTCCTGCTGTCCATCTACTTGAGTGGTGTGGGAGGAGAGGTTGCCATTGAAGACTGAGGCAAAAAAACCCAGTCCTGTTTTTGAGTACTGTAGCCTTCTGCTCACCCTGTCCAGGATTTTTTATGGATGGGAGGAGTTTTTGACTTTCCTTTCTGGTATTTATTTGAATTGGCTAACTGGGAAATAATTTCTTTAAAAATATTATTTGTTTGATGTGACACATTTGACCCAAAGTGTAAATAATATTTCTTGCTATTTCTCTGGGATATGTTTTGTGAAGTTTGTTTTGCATTGCAAGCGATGAGAGGTAGTATGTTGTATGTATTATTTATGCTGAATGGACAGGCCCTCATGCCAGTGTCAGCAAATGTTTTAGGATCAGAGGAACAGAGCACTTCAGTGGTACTCTGTTGTTCAAGTATACATTTTTATTATTTTTTTTCTTTTTGCTACTGGCTATTTTGTTTAGAAAGGACCATAAACATAGTATGTTTATTGTTTAGATAGACCTGTAAAACAGGATAATTTTGCACTAGTGAGATGGGCAAAAGCATGACTGAGTCTGTGTTAGACTGAAAAGATGGTGGCTGGAAAAAGGGCTAAAGGTGCAAACTTGAAATTAGATAATATTTTAAGTGTTGGTAATTTGAATTTTTTTTAGGATACAGACAAAATTTTGTCTCTTCAGATTACTGTCAGACACTGATAGCTTAACGTTTCTGATTTTAATTAAATTCTAAAATGTGTTTTAGGCTTTTTTTATATAGACAAAGTTGTATAGTTGGTCTACATGTGTAAGTAAATGGATCTACTGAATTATTTGCTATTCTTATATACATATGTTCTTTGTTATTTTGTAAACAATGTTTCCAAATCTCCTCTTTAGCAGAGTTTGAATTTCCATTGTCGTAAAACGTTCTCATCTCTGAACTTTTAAAATATTTCTCTATGTGAAAAAGTGTACACAGGTTGACTGCCTTTGAGGTTTGTTTGATGATGGTCTGGGGAAGTGCCAGAAAGAGAATTGACTTCAAAACATCTCTGCCATTCAAATTAAGGATTTATAAAATGGTTTTGTAACTTTGCTCCTTTGCATTTTAATTCATAATAGTGGTGTTGGAAACACTGTTAGTGTTTTCTTAATCTGAGCAGAAAGAAAGGATTCTAACCTGTTTGTTCAATGTGTGAGCAATGTATACAGCTTATGAAAATGCTAGCATTGGGTTTTTGCGTTGTTTGTTATATCTCAGTGCTAGGTAGGAACTTTCAATATAGAAGCCCAAGGAAGTTTCTGGGCTGCTTGATAGAGACAGAAAGTATTTCAGAATGTAAGCTGTGAATGTATAAGGGCCTTTTCTTTGAGTTGTGTGGTTGAATTTATTTGTAGTCCTATTTCAGATATATTTGATGGGATACTGAATCATTTCTGTGTTGACAAATCAACACTTTATTTTCCCCTGGGAATTTTTTTAAGTTCTACTAAGCACAGGAAAACAGCTACAAGTGTGTGCTAGACCCGTGTTTTATAAAAATTGGATATTGAATGGAAATGAGGTACTAAATCACCAAACCATGTATTTTTATTCCTTTGGAGTATAAAATCATTTTGACTTATAGTGAGGTTGAAGTGAACTTGTAGACAGTAACCTTAAAATTGTTGGCAGGAAAAAAGACATTAGAAATGAGAAAGCCTTGAACTTTTTGTCATCTAGATGGCTTGGAAATGACAAAATATATTGTGTAACTGTTTATATGGAGAAAATTGAGAGCAGTGCCAATGACAGCACAGAGGCTGCATTTCCCTTGCTCAATAGATTGTAAGAAACTGTTCTGATAGTTGTTACAGAAACACCTTGTTGCAGTGACCAATTTCTCTGTCAGAATAGGCAAGAATTGCCTGAGCTACTGCCATAACACTTTAATAAGTGCTATGACTCTGTAGGTTCTAAGATGCAGTTAGAGTAAAGTTTTTAGTTTGTGTTGTGAAATCCAAATAGTCTTGGTTTAGTTTTCTGTTCTGTCCTCTGGGATGACTTAGAACAAGGCAAAGGCTTGCACAGATGCCAAATGGAAATGTCTTAGGTTACTTAGAGGAGGAGCTTATGCTGTTAAAGTGTTGTAGATAAAATTATAAATCTAATGATGTGTAAATATGAAATGCTCACTGCTAGGGGTGGGGCTCCTACAAATGTTTTTGTAATACAGCCAATTCATTTATACCTCCTTGTAGTTTGTAACACAACAGCTCTTCCCTTTGCAGTGTTGCAAATGTAAGTGCCACTGTATTTTACCCAAAAAATGAGTTTAAAGCTTGTAACTTATTTTGCCTGTGTCTTTTCAGTTAAATTTCTAGCGAAGCAAGCAAAGTCATCCTTTTTTCTCACCTTCCAATTCCACTTTGTTTTTAAATTGTCAAGTAAAACTCCTTTTACCTTTCAAAAATTGATGAAATGTACTTAAGTGTGCATGTTTATTGTTGAACTTTATTTAGTATTTCAAATATTCCATACAATTTCTTTATAGAAACGATTACAAAAAGAACTATTGGCATTTCAAAATGATCCACCTCCGGGAATGACTCTAGATGAAAAGAGTGTACAAAATTCAATTACACAGTAAGTATATATACGGTTTTATTTCTGCTGTCATGCTGAAAAGACTAATGAAAGTGCTCTTCTTCCACCACTTACTTCAAGTAACATTGTGAATTTTGCTTTTAGTCTAGGCAATGAAACATTGTTTTCCTTAGTAAGCATATTGCAGTAATGTGTTGGACACTTTCAGGAGCAGGGTTGTGAATTTACTAAATTTTTATTAGGCATTTTACTGTCTAATAAACTGTCAATTGGTAAAAGCTTCTGCATATTTTAGAATAAAATAATTTAATTATCTTTCACAGCTACTAACCTCCAAAACTCTTCTAGATTTATTGAAATAATGGAGTAGCTGTTTTAGAGTTCCATGACATTTGAATAGAATATATGTTGTAGCTGTTAATTTTCATTACCTACTTTCTCTAAGGCAAGTGGAGAAGACTTCTTAAAAATCAAAGTTGTCTGGGTACACTTGTTGGCACTTTTTTCCCTGCCTTGACTTTCTTGGTGATTTGTGAAATGGGAAGAGAAACATGGTAAAATATTCAGTGTTTGTTGAAATGGACAGGGGTTGTTCTTGGTATTAATCTATTTTTTAATTGATGGAAATTCAAAAGATCCAGACTTTGTTGACATTTTTTCCTCATAACTTTCTTAGTTTCATTTTAGAGAAATGTTAAAAATTGAGCACTTGTAAACATCGATGAGCGTATGATCTCAGACTATAAGTTCTGGACTATGTTATTGATTGATGGAGCAGCTTAAACATAGAGCTGAATTTTGATGTTTTCACATCTGCATTTTGGGTGGTGGAATTCAGACCATGTTACATGAGGCTTTTCTGAGACTCATATATACTGAGTTAAACACTCACTGCTTTTTAAATTACACTGGCGTTTGTGATACTTCAGATGAGTGTGACTAAAACTGAAATAGCAGTTTTTAGTCTTCTGCAAAAATGAATCAGTCTAATAATGGTATTCACTTATTTCAACTTATTTAAAAAAAAAAACCATTAAAACAAAGTTTACAGCAGATTGAAAAGGATATCTCTGTTTCCAGAGTACTACCTCATTATAATTTCTGCCCTGTACAACTTTTATACCTTTCAATACCTTGCACATAAAAACTTCCTCTTTACTGTCATGCTAGATTTTGAAATTGTCGCTGTTTTAGGAGCTTCTTGTCAAAAGTAGAATGATATTTTTTCTCTTTGAGGGTTTTTGGTATCAGGTATCATGTTTTGAGTTCATTAATCAAGTTACAGTTCCAATTGGTTGTGTTAAAAAATTGTGTAGCAGTACTTGCTTGGGTTTTAAAGATGTTGAATAAAATAATTGGATCCCCTGATGTAACTGAGTCATTTAAAACATTGAGCAATCTTTTATTTTAAATATACAAGGGTTAGAAATTTGAGAAGGCTAAACTGTAAAGTACACAGGAAATATGGGTTCTGCTGATTCCTTGACCATAAAAGGAGCAACATCCAGGCAAAGTTATCTTCTACTTAGTAAAGTAAACTATTTAAAAAACTTGAAAGGGGAAGTTCTGGATCACAAGAATCAATAAATCTAAAGAGTATTGCTGCACTAGGTGTATAAATGTAAAGCAGAAGGCAGAAGAAGAGCTAAGTGATCAGGAGTGCAGATAGATTAAATCAAAGGCATCTTCACAAAGTTAAAATACGAAACGTACTTCATCAGCCTTTACTGTGCTACTGTTGAAAATGCATTCCTCTTGAAGGGTGTGAGAGCTAGTAGTTTTTCTCAAAAATGCCAAAAACCAAAACACAACAACAACAATACAACCAGGAAAAAAAAAAAAAAAGCCAGAGTGACAGAGGGGAAAATAAAAAAGGTGCATGGCTTAAATACAGAGAGAGAGTATATGTTACAGAAGGATCATCAGAGCTGCCAGCTGGAGATGTTGACTTTTCTGAGTATGCTGCTGTTCTGCAAAATCTCAGCTGCCTTCTTTGAATTGATGTAAACCATATCTGAGTATTTTGGTAGTCTCTGTGTCCTAGCATGTTGCTTAGATCTGTAAAACTCAATCAAAGGTAAAAAACCATAAATGGGAAAGTGATGCTGCAAAGGATGGTATTAAGTGGTCAACAGGACTCTAAAATCATGGAAATTAGACAGCAGAATGTTGCTTTATGTGTTGAAAAATATGCAAAGCATCTGGTTTTAGCTGTACTAGGAAAACCACAATGGAAACCCAACAACAATAAAATCCCCACACCACCACCCTCTTCCCCAGCAACTCCACCGGTCAGTTACTTTAATGGTATTATGGTGGAAGGAGCAGAAGCAGAGGAAAAAGAATACTGATACGTTGAGGTGTTATCTTCATCACAGATTCAAATTACCCCTTTTTTTGGTTTTGTTTTAATTTGCTGGGACCTTTTAATTTTTTCACTATTAACTTTTCCATTTTTGGTTCCATTACCTGCAAGATACCATTTAATTTCTGAGTTTTTCACAGATGTAAGTACAAGATGAGCTTTGCCCTGTCCCCTTGGCTACAGATTTTATTTTAATAAACTGTATTGAATTTTCCTTAACACAAAAGTAAAACAACCCAAAAGACAATGTGTACTAGTTTGTTTCCTTCCAAACCTTTTAAGTTTTCAAGCAGGTTTTTTTTTTTCAGCTTTGTTGTCTCACATTAGCAGCCCTTTCTCGGGAACTGACAGGTCTGCATATAGTTCAAGTCATAATTACATTTATAATTTGCATCACTGTGTCAGTGCCTGTATGCAAAACACCACGTTTGTTTCTTTTAAATATAGGTTTGATGTATTGCTCACCTTTGTGATTGTTGCAGTGTTAGAAGAGAAGTTAGACGGTCTGGCTGTGATTGATATTTGATTTGATTAGTCCAGTGCTCCAGGAGTACAAGTATTAATTTGTCAGTCCACAATACTAATGGCCTTTTCCTCTATTCCTTAGGTGGATTGTAGACATGGAAGGTGCTCCAGGAACACTCTATGAAGGGGAAAAATTTCAGCTTTTATTTAAGTTTAGTAGTCGTTATCCTTTTGATTCGCCTCAGGTAACTGCTGCCTTCTTTCTTCCTGCTACCTTCGGGTTACAGCTGTATGACGTGTGCTGAGTATTGTATTATCCACATAGCCTAATGTCAGCTTTGCTTACTTTAATTTGTATTAAACACATTGTGCAGGTGCCTTTTCTTTACAAATGATTCTACAGTGAAATATAGGACTCTCATATCTGCTTGAACAGATGAAAGTAGTATAACCTGGAGGCTTCTTTGATGTTGATATTCATGTCATGAAATACAGGGTAATGTATGAAGATTCCCTTCACGGTGATGCAGGAGCCAAGTAAATAATAAACTACTGCTTCATCCCTTCTTACTTTCAACATATTTTTTTTCTGGTTGATTTTTAAGACTCTTGCATCTTCTCTGCTGCCATTGTTAATACAGCTGAAAAAATACTGTGCTTCTGATAGGAATTCTCATAAATACATGATGTGCTTGAGAGACCTGCAAATAGTGTTATAACTGAGGTATGTGATACGTGTTGTTTTCAGCTGAGAGAACTGAAGAGACAGCAGAACTTACAGACTGCAGAATGTGCTGTGTACAGCCATTCCTCCATTACCTGAGGGAAATGCTTCAAAATATGGCTGATAAGAGTAGTGGTCAGCTACCCCTGCTTTTCTGAAAAAGGAAGGAGAAAAGCAAGAGTGTCTTAGTTCTTGTCCTGTCTGTTTCAGCTCAGAGTTCTAGAAATTATCTCTGCAACTTCTCTTGTTGATGTTAAAACTGAAGCATGGAGCTGTGAGAGGCACTTAAGCCATAAAAACTAACATATTTTTAGGTACCATGATAAACACTAGAATGCTGACTTTCAGTCTTTTACAGAACAAACTGGCTACTTGTACTTCTGCACCTCATTAGATTTGCAAGGTACTAATTATAGGTGATCCACAAGACAGTAGGCAGTTTAATTTGGTTCCAGGTTGTTTGTCTTCATTACCCAACCTGTGTCTGTGGCCCTGTGCAATTTATTGTTAAGCAGCAAATTAGATCCACATATCTACACTGAGTTTTATCACAGAAAACAATTAAAAATTTAAGTGCTGGATACTGGATTGTTTTAGATAGCTAGAATTTCAATTTTTCAAACATTGTTGTGCAGTAGGGTCATTCTGCACTACAATTTCTTGGTCATAATTACCTCTCCTGCAAATTTAGTTACTGTGAATTGACAGTTTTCAGTTGTGCTGCTTTAATCACTTGGATGTTTTCTGCCTGTAAATGTATGTTGTCTGTCATAGAGTGCATGCTTTTACTTAACTAGTCTGCCTAGTTCAGGTTGTCATGTAAAAACAGGATATTAGTTACAAGTGAAATACATTACAGAATTATGAAGGTAAGCCCTTCAATGCTTAAGAAATACCAGTTTAAAGACCTGTGAAAGATCATTCTGTATCCAGTTTCTCTTATGCCTTAGAAACCTGTTTGCCATTTTGCAGATAAATTAAGCTCTCTAATTTCAGTTTCCTATATGATGAAGGTGTTACTTGTCACCAGTGAGGAGGTGGGTGTGTGTGTACATGTTTGCATATTTTTATGCATATCTATATAGCTTAAGAAACACTCAAGAAACTGCTGGGTATTACAGTTATGAGTGTTAGAGATTTATGTTTTTATTGCATAAAAGGAGGTGGAAAAGGCGTTCAGGAGTATAATACTGATATGAAGATTTCACTTTTATTCTCTTTCTTTTGGTCCTGAACCAATGATGTGTTTGACAAAAAACTTGATGTAAGAGCAATAGTTGTCAAAATTGCTTTTCTAGCCCTTTTTGACTGTGATATTATCTTTTAATAGAGAGGAGTTGAGGTTCTAAATGCCTTTCTTCCATATACTCCATGTCAAATAAAAATTTTTCTATTTGAAGTAGTGTTTTAAAAATATTTCCTGTTTGGTAAACTTTGGTATGCTCTGGTTTCACAAGTCCTTTATTTATAGCTAATAAGATTGATGAATTTTAATTTTATTCTTCATGCTGGAACCTGGATGAGTTGTCCAGAACTTTATTTCTGTTATGTCCAGGTTTATAGAAATACTCATTTGTGAATCTTGTTGTGCTTCTTGGTGTATAACATTGTGGCTTATATAATCATTAAAATCCAGTGTTTTGGCAAGACAGCTGTATTTCTTAGGACGTGGAAGACTGAGGCTGCAAGATTTTGCACTGTCTTTACATCGTTACCTTTGCATTTTTCTATGCTATATTAATATAAAATCCCCTATATTTATCCATTTATTTAACTCCATCTTCACTAGCTATTTAGGCTTCCATTGATTATTTTACATTTCATTTAATAGTTTCCAAAACTGAATTAACCCAACGTGGTAAAGTTATTTAGTGTTAAAGTTATTTATTATTAACACCGAAGTTATTTAGTGTTAGTGAAAATGGCAGACCCGCTTCTTAAATAAGATTATATTTTTTCCCCAAACCAATACAGTTTTATTTAAAATGGGGACTATAAATTAGTTATTTTTGTTCTTTTTTTTTAGGTCATGTTTACTGGAGACAATATCCCTGTTCATCCTCATGTTTATAGCAATGGTCATATCTGTTTATCCATTCTAACGGAAGACTGGTCTCCAGCCCTCTCAGTGCAATCTGTTTGTCTTAGCATTATTAGCATGCTTTCCAGCTGCAAAGAAAAGGTATGGGCTTTTTTAGCACTGTTGAAGTGAAATAAGTAAAATTAGTAATTTTCTACTTTACAAAGTAAACTTTTCATTTCTCAAATTCTGAACTAGGCAAAACTACTGTATCTACATTTCTACTACTGAGAAAATACTAAGCTAGAACTGCAAAATAAACAGTGCAGTAAGTACTTTGCCACTGTTTTCATGGTAACCTGCTTATGTATCATTTCTGGAGAAGAGCAGTGGATGGAACCCTTCCAGCTGTACTAACTGCGAAGTTCAATCATGCTTTAGGACAATTCTTTGTAAAATTATCCTTCCTCTAAAGGCAGTGCAGAATGACTAGTGAAATGTCTTTAGTATAGATGTTTCTAACTTTGCATCTGTACTATTTCAGTGAACTTGATAAGTTTCATTTCAGGGAAGTAAATGGTGCTAAGCTGTTTTTTTGGCACCAATACCTTAGAGAGCTTTTTGTAAAGAGATTGCCCTTTCACTTTTGACCATTTCTTTCGCAGAGGGCTGTCTGTGGAAGTTAGATGTGGTCAGAGCTCGTCCATATGTGCTATCCAAGCATGCCTATTTATTTTGCATCCCAATCAGTCCTAGTCATATATGTAGTCAAAAAACCACCCCAAAATGGCTTTGTATTGTATTCTATCCTATGTGTTTTGTAAATGATGATACTTACGAAGAAAACCGAAGAATATGTAATAATGATCAGATACAGATACTTAAATTCATTTATTCACCCACTCTAAGCTCAGCCTTAGAATGGGAATTAGATGTAATGCATCAGAATTAGATTCCAAACTGCAAAGGAATTTAATTTTGGGGAGTTTTTAAACAACAGCTGTTTCTTGTTAGTTTATTTTGTTTGTTGTTGGTTTTTTTTTCTTTTTTTCATTTTTTTCTCTCCTATTTATCACTAAACTGTATGATATTTTTTACTATTTTATTTTCTTGGAGTATCTCAAGTAAGAATTTGTTACCTGGATCTTTAAGAGGTTTTTTTGACCAAAAAGGTCTAATCCTGCCTGTTACCTCATTTTCACTGCATTCACATGGTAATCTTTCATAATCTGATTAAATAGCACATGTATTACAATATGAGAATTGTTTGATTATTTGTAGGTCTTTTCTTCTGTTGCAGAGGCGACCTCCAGATAACTCATTTTATGTAAGAACATGTAACAAGAATCCAAAGAAAACAAAATGGTGGTATCATGGTAAGTATCTAACTAGGACTAGAAATTTTTAACTTCTTCTCAGGCTGAAGGCAATTAAATTGTAGGAAAGTAGGATAAATGTGTTCAAAGCATTGAACTTTTTTTTCAACTCAAAGTGTTATTTAAATCCTGTTTCTGATATACTCTGCTGTGATTTTTTTTTTTTCTATATCACATTTGAATAATTCCTGGTGGAAATATAAACAAATATAGGATTGACTTTGAATGACAGTTCTTGTAAAGTGTATCAATCCATGACAAGTTCAAAGTTTGGGATTGGGGAAAGTCCATGATGAAACTAGGTTTTGCTCTAAACAATTTTTTTTGTTACTGTTATTAACACTTTAAAAACTTTTATGTTGTCGAAAAGATACCTATATATTTGTAAACAGCTATGTGTTTTGATAGATTTCCACTCTTAATCAGAATTTCCAGTATGGGACAGTTGACTGACTTTAAAGGCTCCTAAAAACTATTACTCAATAATATAGTAATAAGATTCTCCATGGACACGATAAAGAAGAAAACAAGTGTGTTAAAACTGCTAGTGTCTGCAGTGCTAGTGTTGTGTTGGGGGCTTTTTCTTTGGTTTTGGTTTGGGGTTTGCTTTGCTTTTGTGCTTTTTTCTTTTGTTTCCATGTGTTCTATGTCTTGCTTTATACTTTGTGGTTTCTTTCTTCTGCCTCAGCATTTGTCATCCTCCACCCAGAGCTGCAGTTGGCTGTATGTGCTTGTCTTATCCACTCCGTTGGTGAGGAAGGAGAGAAGAAGGGGATAGAGATGGGCCATGCTTTGTTTCTCTCCTCTTGTTAGCAATGCTTTCCTTGATTTCCCTAGGAAATTTCTGTACAAATGGTAGTTATTGGAAGCACAAGTACATTGGGAGGGGATATATCAGAGAAGGTAATACTTCATGCTAGTCTAGTGCAGAACAGTTGATTCCATCACTGCAGAGGCAGATGAAGGTTCCACCATAAGACATCCTCTGTTTTTTTGTGGCCTCCCCATTCCAGGATGGGTTCCCTGAAGTGAAAACTAGAGCAAGTATTTTGAGACAGTAGGAGTTCATGACTGGAGAGGCAGATTCCAAAGTCTTCACCCTTAAAATTCTTAAGATTCTTAAAAGCCCATGGATGGCCTAACAAGAAAAACTTGATAGTTTCATAATACTTGCTGATACCAGTGGGATTTTGACATATGGTAATGTAACAGAATGAAACTCTGTTTCTCATAATACAGTAATTGCAACTCCAAAACAAGGTGGCTTCAAATACAGTAAGAGAATTGCTATATGTCATGAGATTAAGGTATATCTAGGAAACCTGGGACCATCACGTGGTTATTTTTAAAGTTGACTGCAAGAATAATAATCATATTGCACACAAGGATAGATTTTTCATCCTCACCAGATTATTCAGCAGTCACTTTCTTTTCTCTCTCTGTTTTCATGCTCTTGTAATGTGTTTAGTGCTTCTCCGATTCTAATTTTGGTTTCTCTTAAATGGCAGTTTTGGGAGACTTTTTGTTAACTTTCTGTTTTCACTTGCTAGTTATTTTTAAAGAGAAACAGGTAAAGTTCCATTTATTGGCTTTATCTTGTGATTAAAATATGTTCTATCCACTTTTAATTTGTACCTTTTGATTTAGAATAGAAATCTGTAAAAGCAGAACAGTCTGCAGATACTACTTTTATTTCTTAACAATGAAATTCAATTAGTGTTAAACAAGCAAAACAGAAACTTAGTATGAAAAGAAGTCTTGAGTTACTGATTCTGAAGGTTGCTGTATTATTACAGCTAAAAACCGCAGCTTACAGTTCATTGAATGGGTATTTTAATAACTATGCAGTGTTTTTTTTCTGGAAGTCAGAAAACCTTACCCCTCCTCAAATACAGAGCAACCTAAAAACCAACCTGAAGCAAGAGAAAGCAAGTCAGTTTGTTTAAATAACTCACACTGTCTTGATTAAAAATTCATTGGGCTCCCCACCACCTTCAATTCTTACATGAAAAAATAAAATATTCCTGATGTCCATGTGACAAAAATTTCATGAATGTTTAGAGTGTTTTCCCTTCTATTTTTTTGTGTGTGGCATTTGCTTCTTTTCTCAGTTAATTTTGTTTCTCCTATGTGGACATAGAACAAGACTGCCAAGGCATGATCTTTAAATTGTCAGTGTTTTCTAAACACGTTTAAAGAAATGGTATGTTACAGTAAAATGGGAAGTGTGAAAAAATGCTTCTGTCCTGTTATTTTCTGCTCATGCTTCAGCTTAAGTTTCATATATCTAATCTTGTGGTTGAACCACATTTGGCTGGATAAGTGAGGGAAGAAAAAACAATCCCACCCAGGAAAGAAAGCCAGCTGTCCAAGGGTAACTGTTGTAAGAAATTAAATGCCAGCGCTAATACAACAACCTGTGGAGGGAGATGCAGTGTGGTTCTGCCACTTGTGCTGTCTGCTGCCCATTGGACTGGTTTAGCTTTAATGTGATATAGTGGCTCTGTGTTTTGAATAGATAGGAAGAAGTCTGTCATATGTATTAATACATTCATTTGAAGGAATTTTTTTTCCCAGTATGTGCCTGGAATTTGTTTACCTGGGAGCAAAATAGTCCCTGGTTGGGAGCTGATGTAAAGCTAACCCAGATGAGTACAGAGTGATAAAGTAGCACTTTGAGACATATTTTGACATGTAAATATGTATCTGCATTCAACTTAACACAGAGTTGTTAATCTGTTGTATCATCCCTCCCCCAACACAGCAACTTATTCCTCAAGCAGAGTTATGGAGCTTTGTTTGCTACAAAATGATGTCCTCACAAGCCCTGTTGTAAAGCTCCTGATCTTTGATAACTGAAAATATTTCTAGATTGTCTACCCTACCTAATGTCTGTTTCAACTGTACATTGACTTTCCTGCTGAATTTCAATCTGAGAGTTGCTTATTTTGTGTTAAAGACAGAGGAGGATCTTCCAGATACAGTTTACTTGGGCATCCAGACTGAAATTTGTTTCATAAAGCTGTTGACTTCCTTTGTTGTTCTCAGGAGGTAGATTTTTTTGGGGGTGGGGAAGGGCAGGGTGGGGAGGAAGGGAAAGGCAATGGTGTTTGTTTTCAACCAGCACTTCCTTGCTGCTTTTGGGTTTTGAGGTTGGTTTGGTTTTGGTTTTTTCTTAAATAGAAAGTGTTTTCTCTGATATTTGGCCTAAAATTTTAGTACACCATTTAAATATCTCTTTTGCATCCTTGTCCATTTTTTTTCATGTACAGTAGCCTACTAAAAAGTTAAAGAGTTTTTTTACAAGTAATAGCTTTTATATAATATTTTCCCCATGAGAATATAGAATGTTTATGAGGCTACATTTTTTAGGTGTGGGAGGTACAAGTAAGTCTTTAAAAATAAGCAGACAGTAACTTTGCTTTCTGTTAACAACTCAATATTTACTGCTAGCAGGTGCAAATATACCACAGGTTGATGTGTGAAGGAGAATGTTTAAAATGGAGAGCATTAGTATGGAACATAATGCAGAAATGAGAGGTACAGAACATGCATTTTTATAGTATGTTCTGTCTAATCACAGTACCTAAAATTTAGTGTAATTTACTTTCAGGTTTAAGATTTTAGGATTATAGTAGTAACCTATTCTTTTTGCATAAATCTGTCACCTATTGTTTTGAGTCTTCATAAATAAATTTATATATATATATATACACACACACACCCCTAAACACATATAAAGGGTTGAGAATGCATCAGAAGCAGCCCACTCTGCTAGGTCTTATCCCTATATAGTCCTTATAAAAGGATGTCTTAATTCGATAACTGTTGTGGATCTGCTGTACTTCGAGGGTGCAAAATGTTAAGCATATTTGATTTTTAATTTTCCTGGCAAGTGGTTTTCTAAATATCAAGCATGGAAATTACTGTTGCTTTTTTGGAGTATTTGCTAACACTAATGTCTTTGGGAGTGTATGTGTATTTTGGAAGTTTAAATTTTGATACTCTCTTTTCTCCCCAAGTCGTTATTGAACAAAATCACAGAATTATTCAGTCAGGGTATTTCCTTTGCATGTTACTGTCTATGCTAGGAATTGTTTCTGCCTATAGCACCTTGCTTATTTGGAATTAGAATGTTTATATGTTTTCCATAAATGCTCTTCTTTTATTTTAAAGATGACACATGTTGATGCCACCATTTTGTGATCCTCGTAGCAGAAGATAGTCCTACTGAGAAAATGAGCACTTTGATCATTCAGTCTTTGAACTTTAACCTTTGACTGGAAGTGACCTATAGGCAATGAAGACTACTTCCTTTGACTGCATTTTTACTAGTGTGCATTCTGGGCGCATGTTGATCGCTGGTTCAGTCCATGCAACTGACATGCTTTTATTAGTCATACAGTATTAATGCAGGTGTCCAGAAATGTCAGAATAATTCCATTATTTTTATTTTAAGTTTTGGAAGAATTCCAGGTCTTCATATATTGTGCAATAACACTGAGCTCCTTGGCGGTTTTGGTGCATCCATTGCCGGCAATGGACATTGTACCAGGGAAAGGTTTAGCTCCTGCCACAAAAAAGATTGACACATGACTGAGCTTATGAAAGTTTTGGATATATTTGGAATATAAGCAAGGGATTGACAATTACCTGAAATCCAGCCCATTCTTTTATATTTGGATTCTATGCACTGTGACCACAAAACTAGCAGCATGAATTAACATGCCTACCTGAAGGACTGTAATAAGATCATTACGTATTTATTAAATTGTTTATCTGCTGTCAAATTGTTTTGACATGGGCGGTTTTTCAAGTGACATTGGCAGAGAGGTACAATGTTATCCCTATGGTGAAATAAAACTACTTTTTGTATATAGTTATTCATATCTCTGAAGCAAAGGTATGAGTAATTTAGGGTATGAGTGATTTAAACAAGAATTTATTTTGGAGATAGAGGATGGCAGTGATATAACTGAACTTGCTGCAGTCCTTAATTGGGCTTGTAATTTGTACTTTAGAGCTTTTTCCAAATAGATTGCACACTGTTATTTCCTGCTAGCCATCAGCATGAGCCCTACTGCCTACACCAATATTTCATTTATTTATGTGTTCGAAAGCAATCCATATAACATTTTTTGTTTGTATTCACTGTTTCTTTTGTGTTGTATGTCATGTTTGAATGTTACAAAACAATATTTTGATTGAAAAGCTTTGTCAGAAGATATTTTCATGTAAATTATTTCTTTATCTTGTAAGCATCATCTTGTCTTTTAATCCTGTATTATAAAAAGAAAAAAAATACATTTTTGACAGAGGCTTAAAGTTTTCACAAAAAAGTGTGGACCTTGTTATTTAAGTTTAGACTAAAGTATATTTTCTTAACTTGCTTGTCCCACGTAGCCATGCCAATTTTTCCAGGCTTTTCTTCACCAAAAAAAAGGGGGAAAAGCCTAAAATCAGACATTTTTCTGTGGAGCAACATTTACTGAAATGACAGTTGTTCTCAGCACTCTGTAATATTTTGATACTGCAATTAGGTTGTCTTTTTAGGAAGCACTTTTATAAACTAAATACCTTTACACATATGCAAAATTTCTATAGTTTTTTTTACTGTTGCCTTATTGTTGCACTCAAAAAAAAATTCAAGCAATTAATGCATGAATGTCTAAATCAAGTAATAGCTTGATGTAAAAACAAACAAAAGCAAAAAAAAAAAAATCCCTAAACCAAATTCACAATGACTAACTACAATAAAAACCAGAAAATTGGCTGAAAAGACTGATTTTTTTTTTAATCTGCTGTATGATAACTGATGTTTTATAGCCTTGTACATACTTCTCTGTTACTTATTGTTTAAAACACTTTAAAAAAGTATAGATGCTTAACTCAGGGTGGATAGAGTTCAGATGGATTTGCTTCAGAGAAGTATTTTGTACAGCATCAGAACTGTAGATACTGGCAGTGAAGTAAGGCTACAATATACTTCAGGAACTGCTTTTTTTTTTCCTACTGTACTGAAAATATCTCTTGGCCTTTAAAACTCAATGGTAAAATCTAGCTTTGGATATAAATTTGATGTGTGTATATATTTTCACAATGAGCCTTGGAAACACTGAATTAATTTTCTTTTAAGAGCCAAAAAAAAGTTGTTTTAAACAAAAGAAATACTTATGCTCTAAACTTCTTGTTTAGCAAAATTTTATTGTTGCGAGATCATTAAACTGGTTAGTTTTGGAAATGGTTCATATGAACGAGCAGTAATCTGATACTTAATCTGTATAGTCTTGTTCACTGCTCTGTATGAATTGAAACAGTTGAGAAATTCATGTATGACTGGTTCACATAGTGGATCCTATCAAAGTAGTCCACAGGAAAGAGACCTTAATGTGACCAGGTAATTTCTGAAGAAATGGCTTAAGTGCATCGCAAATTCAGTTATCTTTTCATATAGTGGCTTGGGAAACTACAATAGATGGTTTCAGAGAAGCTTCATGACATACCATATGTATTTTGTTGAAGATGGGTGTTGTACTGCAAAGCATTATGAATTTTATTGACCTGTGCTGTCACATGGACTATAGTGAAGTTAAATAACCAAATTTATGCTGCTCTTTAATAAACCCTCACCCCCTATAATATACTTAGATCAAGAAAATACAAGGTAGATTAGAAGAAAATGTACCTCAGGTCTTATAGTTTACAGTAGAAATGCCTCATTGGTTCTCTTGTAGATCTGTGGGTAAGTTCACGTATATAGAGAGGGCCAAGACAAAGCTTATATACCACTCAAGCCCTCAAGATAATGCAACTATTCTGATAATGCTATAATGTCCTGAAAAAGGGCTTGAATTAGATGGAGGTGGTGCCATCCTTTCCCAAGGGTGACCCTGTGTATGTAATTTTCACCTGGAGTTTCTCACATGGAATAGTTACAGAATTGGCTTGAAACTATCTTGCTTTTATTTTGTGTCAATGTTCATGTTGTTAAACACTTTGTTTTGTGTTTAGTGTCTTTATACTATAACACAATAAATTCTTGTTTTAAAATAGATTACTTCCCTTGACTGGAAATACGTGTGGACCTTTTCATGGTGCAGTGCAGAAGCATAGTTCCTGACATTCAGCCACTCCTAAGACAAAGCTGCCAGTTACTATGAAATGTTGTGATGCATATCAGAGGAGGAATTTGCATAACAGCAAAGTATTTCCTCATTCTCCAGAGGGTATCTGTTGTAACAGCTGAAAAAAATAGTTAATTAAAAAAAAAAATCACTAAGATGTAATGCTTTTATTTCTCACAGATGAGCAAATAGTTCTTTATCCTTTTTTTTGTCATTTGACAAGCACTTAAAATACTTGATGGGAAGTTTCAGATGCAGGATTCTTGTTTGCCTGCAGTGGTAGGAATAGAGTTTCTATTATTTTGTCAGCATCTATCAGGACTGTTTAATCAAATCTCTGCCTCATACCAATAACTGCTTTCAGGTTTGTTTTTTTTTTTTCATGAGATGATTTCTTCTGCTTTGTAAAAGGCAAGGCACTGCATACCTAAAACATGTATTTTAATGAAAAATTAAGTTTTTAAAATTAATCTGTTTTATATTGTTAAGATTATTCTAAATGTTTGTGGTTTTTTATTTACTGAAAGTCTGACAAAAACCTAAGATGTGATCTGTATTTATAGGTATGCTTTAAGGGGACCATAAATTTTCCAGGTCAGTAAATAATGATTTTTTAAAAAGAGAGATATTTTAAAAACCCTAATTAAACCCTAATTAAATTAAAACATTTGCAAAAATGCAGCTATAGAGTTTGAAGGTTTGGGGGAAGTCAGTATAGCTTTTGCCTCCTCTGGTAGAGCAATTGAGCATTATGTTGTGTTTGTATGCTCACAAATCCCAATCATTCTGAAGAACAGGTTTGGATGAATTCTCTTCTAAAACCAGTTACTTCTAATCCATATCACCCAGACCAGTTTGTATTTACACAGTGGTACCTGAATAGTTGGGTGTTGAACTGAATAAGGGGAATTAAGCTGTCTTAGTGATATACCATCTTCAGCTGCAGTCACACAACAATATGAGGAGAGACTTGGGATTTGGTTCATGCGCCAGGTACTTGTTGGCTGTTGTTTCAAGGACTAACAATAAATTTCCAAACCTCCTGGCTTTAAAATACCTTTATAAAATTGGAGAGTAGAAATACCATGAGCCGCCTTTTACTATAAAATACAATTCAGAAATACAAATTTGAACAAACTTAGTCTCTGTTTTTATTTAATTTTACTGATATAGCAGTGCAGGAAAAATTGTTCACTCTTCATTTCTTTTTCTTGCAGATTTTATCTACTTTAAAAATAGTGTTAAAGGAATTTTAATCAGCTGATTCAATGTAGCAAATTATCTCTGCAGCTACTTAAAGTGATTTTTTTTTAAAATTACAAAGTAAGAGTATTTCACTAACATTGTAGTTCCAAAGTAATTTCTGTCCTGAAGTATGTAGGTAAAACCATATAGGTTTCATTCAGGTAATTATTTTGTATTTAAAAACAAAAAATGAAATGCAAAATCAATTGACTGTGCAGTGTATGTAAGTCTAGAGATTGGATTTATAAGCTTGTGTCCATAGTCTCTAATATAATACTTCATAGGAGCTTTAATGTGTGAGTCAGTGGTAGTAGGTTAGATTGTATTTAACTCCCTCTACTTTACATACATGCTATGTGCCGTGTAACTTTGTCTTTTGAAGTGACATTTTTCTCTTGACCTCTGCTGGTGAAGGAGTGGCTTACAAGAGACTGTTCTGAATAGGAATCCAGTGAAGAGTTGAAAACCATAATGTTGGCCTCAAAGAAAGAGGTTACAATCTGGATTTCTGTAACACTGACCACAGTTCTTTCCTCATGCTGGCCTGTTTTTTGTTATTTAAAATCTCCATGGTAAGACCTTAAAACTTTTGTCATGCCTTCAGCAATTGGGGAACCTATTTTTTTTCAAGCCCTTTGAAGTGCTTTGTGCCAAGTAGGTGTGGGTTACGTCTGTTCAGATGAACATTCTTAGCCCTTTCTCTTCCCAGGACTACAATATTATCAATATTATCTGGATGCTGCTAATGCAGTTCTCCAGGGCATTTAATCCTTAAAGATAAAATCAAGCATGGTTTCTTCTATTACCAGAGAAAGAGGAATTTGTACTCCTTCCTTTCCAGTCTAATGATTTCCATTCCTACCTTGCATCTAACTTTATTCTTGAGTCTGCACTGAGATGATTTAACATGGTAAACCAGTAGGAAACCAACTTGAAAAAGTGGAAATCTGTCGTCTCAATTAGCAAATTAGATCAGCTTGCTGCATAAGCAATAGTTTGAGCCAGTGCAAAAAATTGAAAGGTTTGTGTAGCTGAGGTTTGGAAGGTGGGGGGATAAAACATGATTTTTATCTTTAGAATTTTCTGTGTAATAAAATATTACTTAAGATATTGGCAAGCTTGTGTTACGCAGAAGCTGAGTTATGTGCTATGAGAAGCCTGAGAGCTAGAGGTCGAACTGCCTATAACAGTCTATGGGAGGGGACTCTCCTATATTTTTAAACTCTGTTTTCCAGTAAAAAAATCTGAAGTTGTTCCAAAACATTCGAGTCATCTGTTACCTCTCCATTTAGATGCCTTGAGTTTTGGTGCTCAGGAACAGGTTGGCTTTTTGTGTTTTGGTGGGTGGGTTTTGTTGTTGTTTTGTTTGTTTTTGGTGTTTTTAAATGTAGCACATCTGTAGTCATTGTTCTTTGAGGATATTTTTAGTTAACTGTTGTCAAACCTTAATCAATATAGTTACAGATGTGGTGATATTGTTTAGAAAATGACAGTTATTTTCCAGAAGGAAGGCAATAATGTTACAAATAAAATGTTCTTGAGATTAGATAAAAAGCCAGATGTGTTTACAGTCATCTAACACAGACAACACTTGTGTCCCAAGTCTCAGAGGTCTCATTTTCCTATTGTATACTTCAAGAACAGGACTCTTGCACTCTGGTAGTAGGTTTTCAAGACAAAAACACACTGGTTGCCACCTCATCCATTTCTCTGAAGGTCTTGTTCAAGGAATGGATGAAACCTGGTGGTTTTTATCTGTATTTATTTGTGCTGAGTCAGTGAAGAGGGTGTGACAGCTGCTACTCTGACTGGTGATGAAGTATGAATAGCTCTTGAGTCTCTCGTTCTCTAAACTATCCTTATGTTTGCAGAAAACATTGTTAGCTATGTTTCACATGCACAGAATAAAGTATATCTTATTTACATAGTGTCGACAATTTATTGAAGATCAGCACTTTAGAAGATGTAGTATAGAATGTATACATAACTAAGTAAATAAGTGACAAAGATAAGTCATCAAATCTCCAGATGACTAACAGAATATCAAGGCTAAAGTCTTGATTTGCATAAGGTTTTAAATTTGTGGGGCTTGAGGTGAGGGGCGCATTTGGGGGATTCATCGTGCACGGTATCTTCTGTATCACGCTTTGGACTATAACTCTCTTCGGTATCTGTATGTTGTCATCTGCCCCAGGCAGTAACTACTATCTTAAGTGTTACACTGGAGTAAGAGGTGACTTTGTGTTCCTTAAATAATAATAATCCAGACAGTCCTGTATTGGGAATGATTTTTCAAATGCTCCTTCAAACTGTGTTGACCAACAATGAGGATACCACATGAAGATAGGCTATGCTCACAAAGTAGGGCAGGAGGGAGAACAACCAGTTCTTGAAGTTTTAAGTTTGATAGCATCCTGAAGGTTCTCTAAAAATCAGTGGCTGGTGGCATGGTGTTTTGGGTTTCTATGTTTTTGGGATTTTGGGTTTGGGTTTGTTTTTTGGTGGTGTTTTTTGTGGGGGTTTTTGGATTGTTTGTTTTTTTTTTTGTTGTTTTTCTGTTTGTTTGCTTCCTTTTAAGAGGACATCAGTAATTGCACCAATCTATAATTCTTATGTTATGAAGTTCTTCAAAGCTGCAAAAGGGCAAATGCAATGCAGCTATGGTCATGATACAACTGAAGGATCAACGTCCTGTATGACAACCAGTAGCAGTTTGTTGAAATGTGCTGTATTAAGAAAAAGAGAATGGGTAGCCCTCTCCATGAACTGAGGTAATAGGTTTCTTTTTTTTCTTTGCAATAGTTTTACCAGAAACCCTAATAAACAGCAAAGTAGATTTCATACTGTGCCTGACAAGAGATTTTGAAGTCTTGCATGTGGAAAATAGACTGGATACAGTAGTTTGTGTGTTTTGTAATTCTGAAAATTTCCTCTGTTAGCTTCCTTTCTTTAGTCTGTAAGAATAGACTAAATAATATCTAGTCATATCTTATATCTTCTTCCTGGTATCTTGGGTACTATTGGGGAATGCTATACAGAAAAGCCTGTAATTCTTTTCCCTAAAAGCTTCTCTGGATTGTTACACTCAATTAAACACATCATATACTTCTTCCTTTATGTTTCCCATCAGCTACCTTGTAATGTTGAGGGTTTTTAAACTCATTTCTGTGCAACACTTTCTGGAAGTGAACATTATAAAGGCTTACCATTTGGATATTGGTATAAATACCCAGAAGGCAAGTTTCCTTACATTAGTACTGTAGCATGCAATATGGTAAGGTTTAGGTCTTCTTGAATGATTTCTGACATGTTAATCCATCTGAACTTCTTATTCAGTATTGGATGTACCTGGGTAAGTATAACAAGAATTGTCTTGTGCCAGCCAGCTCAGTCTGGAGCATCCCTGCACACCAAGTTTAGTGTCTCAGGGTTTTCTTTGTAGTAAACCAAAGATCTAATTGGAAAATTTGTGGTGATCTCTGCATAAGGTGATTCCATACTGTTTTGTGGTGAGATGTTTTTTTCTGTACTTCAAGGCAGCTATTAATGCACCAGTGCTTGATTTTGAGAAATCGGTCTTGTCACTATTGAGAGTTTGTCACATGGTAAAGCATTTACTTAATTCTTTCTTTCCTATATTTGCAAAGTATTATGACAGAATTTGTCCTCTGGAAAGGAGTCTTCCTGCATGGTCTGCACCAGAATGCTGTTTCTTTCTGTCACAGAGTTTGTTTCTTGTGTTTGGTCTCAACAGTAGTTATATGTGTAGGTACATACAAAGGTGGGTACTAATCTTGCTTAGGCCTTGCATTATTTGAGTTTATTTTAGTGTGTATCAACCTTTATATGTCTTACCTTACTTTATCAAACACCTTATTAATTGCAGCTTTTCATTTAAAAGAGCAAGACTCCATCAACATTCACATTTTCATTCTTTATGGGTTTTTTAAAAGCAAAGATACTTCCCATCCATCTCTATTAAGTTACACTGCTAACTACCTTTTATTGCAGAACAGTGGAACAATTCTGCAACAAGTTGAAAAGGATCTGTATTTCTACCATTTTGTAGAAATAAAAAAAAATACTTAAGGACTTAAACAGTAAATTAAATCTGTATTAAGCCAGTAATTTCTTAAATTATTATTCTCTTGGAACAAGAACTGCCTTAGATTTACATGAAGCCAAACTGCAAGAGCAGAAAAGAGAAATTATCCGTATCCAGCATTCATACAGAAAAAAGGGTTCTCCCTCTTCCAGCCCCAGAAAAAGAAGAAAGGTTCAGAAGTTACCAGTACTGCAAACATGACTCAGTTCACAACATAAAGGGCTTATTGTGGTCAATAGGAATGGTAATAAAGCATAGCCTATGTATGCTTCTAAGTATAGAATCTCATGAATGGAAACACTAAAAGCAAGGGCAACTGGCAGCATTGTCACTCAAATGATGTTATTTTTAGGGGATTACCAATGCTCTATCCAATTCCAATTCACTGTTAGTACTATCTATTGCCAGCACATACAAGCTTCATTCTCAGCTTGCCCAATTTTTAAAGTGACAGTTCTTGGAGCAACAAGATTCCTGCTTCTTCTAGGGACTGTAACAAAAGACAGCTTCAAAACAGGTTGAGTGTAATTGAGTAAGCAGCAGGTATTACATTCGCTGAGAATACAGAATCCATGCATGTTACACTTGCATCGAATGTAATTGTTGTCCTCAGTTTCACCTACAAAATACCCATTTCCAAGAGGTTTACTGTGCAAGAAGTTTGCTGTATACTATGCATGGTATAGCAGCAAGCACTGTTGACTTTCTCAGAGGACAGCAATGAACAAATAGTGTAACAATGTATCTGAGTGAGACAAATCATATGAATATCATATGACATACCATGTTAGATGAAGTTGGTAAAAGTTGTTTGGTTTCACATCATTTTACAGTCCTACCAAAATAAGACTCCACATCTTAGTAAGGTTTTTTTGAGTCTGGTGACAAACTGGCTGTAATGAAGCTGGCTGTAATGAAGCACAAATATTGTCACGTACATAAACTGACAAAAATAGATGGACTAAATTGTATTGCTATATGAAGGTGCAATACAATAGGCAGTAAGATTTGCAGCAGTTCTAACTTTGTAATTTTTTTAAATGAGCAGTCAGTGCAACATTCTCCCATTAATGATAAAATAAAACTCTCCCAACCTTATCCTGCATCATCACCAAATCATCAGTTACCTTTATGTCCTAGCTATGCCAGGACAATGGGAGTTATAGGAGCTCTAGGATATTCTGAGAATTGACACAAATGCCCTAATTGGATATTTTTGCTAAAATGTTGCTGTAAAACACATAATTGAACCAGACCTTTCCCAGCCATCCAATAATTTACCAAAAGCGTTAGTTTTGTGATAGTTGAATGTTACTGAATTTGACAATTTAAGCAAGAGTAAGCCCCCACATAATTTGAGAAGTTCAATCCTCATTTAATGAGAGAATAGGACCAATATATTACCTGGACAATAAATAAAAATGTTTAAAAAGGCAAGGTCTATGGCAGATCTGTACATCTCTGAATTTCTCTGAAAGTTTAAACACTAACAGTGCCCACATGCCTTCATAGAAGTTAGAGAAACATCCCCATGTCTGATAATGTTTTGATTCTTCAAAGCTATATTAAGTATAAACAAATTACAGGGCACTGCATCTTTACAGACTGATTTGAAAATTTTGGAACAGTTTTATCTGTTTCGTTGCTACACTTTTAAGTTCGCTATGGAACCCAGTGTATTACTGATTTATATACACATTTGATAAAAGAAAAACAAAATACATAATTTTCATGTCCAACACTGGCCTTAACTTCAAGATGTAAAAGGCTTAATCCCTGTTTTCTCTGGGATCTAGTCTGCTACTTGTAAGGGTGGCAATAGGTGTGATTAGGTACATTCTCTCATCAGCATGACTGCAAATAAATGTCACTAGTATGGACACAGATGTACAAATTGTCACATTACTGGTGTCACTTTGGTTACGTCTGAAGTGTTGTCTTTGCCTGCACTGAGAGGCACTAATGAGAATCCAAAGCATTTCAGTATGTGTGTGATCCTCTCATACAACACTATCAGTGGAAATAGCATTGTGTTTTGACTTGTTTGAAGGCCTTTTATGTAGTCAGAATACTGTCAGTAAAGCAAAACCCCCAAAAATCCCAGGCTTGTAAACAGGAGTTTAATATTATTGAATCTATTGCTTCCTTGACCTGTAATTACACTTTGTCTTTCCCATACTTCTCTTCTGAGCAAAGACAGTGCATTCTCATCAGGTAGCAATGCCTACTAATGCAGAAATGGACCATTTCTAAATGTCTGTGTGCTTTGCAATTGAAAACCAATACACCATGATCTTCAGCTTGCTAGTTCTGTTATTATTCTTGCTGATTTATCAAACTGTAGTTACCTTTGTCTTCATTGCTGTAGTCATGAGATGTGTATCCCTGGCTGACCTGAATTTTCCTGGTTTTCTTCTACCATTCTATGCTCTGTGCTTTAAAGAAGTAATCCAAATCTTGTTGGTTTTTGATTTTTTTTGTTTGGTTGAGTTTTTTTTAATATGGAAATCACATAGGATATTTGAGAAGCTTCCAATGTTCATAATGGGTGATGAACTTGTATGAAATATCTGTGCATATACATAAACAAAGTTTGTGCAGTAACTATACGTATTAACTAATAGGCATAAATATGCAACATCGTATTTTCTGTAGTTGTAAGAAGGTGTGATGGCTGTACAGAAAGCTTTTACAGTACTTTGTGTCAAAAAATAAATGGAAAATTATGGAAATATCTGTCACAAATGTAGAAATTAAAACTAGGGACTTGGGGTTATCTTTTTTGCAGTTTCGGATAGATGAACTATGATAATTAATGAAGTTTTTTGAATGTGCAGTAAAACGTCTAATACTTACTTAAAGTAATTTACCAGTATAATTTTAAAGCTTCACTGGAATTATTAGAAGGGTAAAGTATTTATTTACACGTGGCTTTACTATTCCCAGCACTGACATATGAAAGCAATGACAGCAAGTGATTGCTGGGAAATACAATGCTACCTGCAAAGCAATCTAAATTTGGGGCAGTGGGTCAATTAATAAAGAACCAGCGTTGATTCCTTAATGATAGGAGACCTAAATGAAAGCTGGTAATTTCAAAATCAGCACATATTTTTGGTTGGGTTCACTTTGTGTTCTAAAAAAATGATACTTGTTAAAGGGATGAGGACCTAGAGGTTTCTCAATGTCCTTATACCAACAGTGATGGAATTCAATATATGCTGATAAGTGCAAGTTCTAGTTCACTTAATTTAGATCCTTGAAGTGATTGTGTGATTCATCTGGTTTAGGGAACTCACATTTTAGACAAGAATTATCAAAGACAGTGTGTTAGTGTGAGTTGTTAAAATTCATTGCTTTTGAGTCCTTGTTGAAGCATGAAGAGTAAATGGTTTCCATTACCTGAGAAAACTCTTCACAGTATTGACTTGTAGTTTGTTTTGTCTTGGTTTGTTCATGCCTCTCATTCCAGGTACTACCTAGTGATAAAGTAGTTTAGTAATTTGTCATGCATTGTAGTTAAAGACCTACTTTTATAGTGACAGTTCTGCATCTGTAATTGGGGAGAGCAGTGGTCTGACTAGATGTAGGTTCATTAATAATACTGGGTTTTAATAAAATATAATCCCAAACTCCTGGGTTTTACTTTTAATTATTGAAAAAAATATTATTAAAAAAATTAAGTTACTTACTCTTCTGGTACTAAGCTATTAAAGGCTTTTTTTCAGTTGAATGACTAATGTAAACAATGCATTATTAACTTCTTATGGGTGTTTTATGAGCACTCTATTAGCTTCATTATGGTTTCAACCTTAGTATGAAATATCATCCAAGTTCTTAAATAAATAAATAAATAGTACAGCTACAAAGCAACTTTCTAATACTCTGAAACAAAATTCTGGAAGAGGCTGTAAAATATCCAGTCTTGGAAATTTTCTAAAGGAAACCAGGCAACCTGCTAACTTGAAGGTCAGATCCAGCTTTAAAGTTGATCCTACTTTGAGGTGGCAGGGAGGGTGGTGGAGCAGACCTTCAGAACTCCTTTCCAATCAGTTCTGCAAATCTCCTACTTCCTAAACACATCATTGGGTATTTTCTTTGGGGATTTATTTTTGGTTTGGTTTGTTACACGAAAGTGAATTGAGGGGTGGAAACTCATTTCTCAATGGTTTCTCTTAAAACTACAATTCTAATAATAAAATATATTAGTAAAAATTAGAATATTATGATTTTTTGCAAGTCAGTGTGAAAGTGCTGATTTATTTTTTTCTGAATCTTAAGTTAAAAATTACAAGGCCAAGTATCTTCAAGTGTCCTGCAGTCATGTGTACAGTCCAAATAGAATAACTCTATCCTTTCCTCCACTTAGGTATTTATGCAGTCATTTAGGCACTAAAATGCCTAAATTTTCAAACTGCATACTGAATTAATCACTCCTATTAACAACTTGCATACTGAAACTAGATTGTTGGGCAAGTTATGACACTCTTGTTATTTAATAATGGATAGGGTGAAAGAGTACATACAAATTATGCATCTTATTTTCAAAACCTGAGAAGTTTTTAGGTTGTATTAAGCTGCTTTTACTGGAGGTACTGACTAGCCTTTTTCCTGTACCTCAGCAGGAGCAGGAAAAAGACCCTCAAACGTAAGGGTGCAGTAAATCTTAAAGAAGTGACTAATAATGTAATTTAGTTGTTCATACATGTAAAGCTCCAATCACATAGGAAACATTAAAAAAGCAAAATACAGCCATGGACTTAAAATTATTATAAAACATATTAACCTTTGTTTTAGTATATATATATATATATATATATATATATATATATATATATATATATATATAGTAAGTTTTGGGATAAAATCTGCTCTTTTGTATCCAGTTTTCTTCCAGCTACATTCTGTTTGCACCACAAAATGTGTATCAAGATACAAGACTTCTGAATTTATACATATCTCAGATATGTTTTTAAACTAAAGTTTTAGCTGTTTGGTAATAGCAACATTATAAAAATGTTAGTTATTGAAATAATAGCACAGATTGGAGATTTTAGAGGCTTGTTGGAATTACACCTGTCTGCTGCAGAAAGTTCGTAAAACCCTCCTCATAATCTCATGCTGATGTTCATTAGGATGCATTTTTCCCTGAATGTGCTTGTGCTAATTATGTGTTATACTGTAGGGTTGTTCTTCAAACTACTCATAGTAAGTAAAGCAAAAATGACATGACATAAAATTATGAAGGAAAAAACCGAGAACAAACATGAAAAAAACCCCACAAACTTCTATGGACAGCACCATCGCAATTCAGCATCTGAATGAGCTTTTACTCACGCAAAATTTGCAGTAGCCTAATGAAAAGTACTTGCATTATTATCCATTGCTACATTATATCAGAAGACTACAAAAGAAATTGTATTATACTGTGTATTTCTGTCCTCAGTTCTTAAGTTAAATTAAGGGGTAAGGAATCTCAGAATCAGAAAACAAAACAATGGAAGAATGAGAAGGGGAGGATTAACAAGCTACCACTTCTGAATACAGGGTATGTATAAAACTCTCATAGCAAATGCTGAGTTCCCAACATGTGTTTCAACAAGTTGTAAATGTCATATTAACATTCTGTTAGTATGAATAAAATCTTGCTATCACTTAGATACTCACAATGCAGCTCTGCCACTAGGTGTCATGATGTGTATTTGGTGTGTAAATTATCTACAATATGCAAGCTTACTACCAAAATTCACCTGGGCTCTGTGCTTTTAGAGTGTTCCTCCACTATGCTTGGGAATTGTGTTAGGCTACATCTTTTTTTTTTTTTTTTCTTTTTTTTTTCTCAGAGCTGATCTGCCTCTTGGTAACAAGTAATAATTAAAAAAAAATTCTCATATAATAGCAGATACTGCAGGCAATATGAACTCTAGACTCATTCTGATCCTAACTTATCTGTTGTTTTTTTAAAATGACATTTGCTATAACTAATAACTCTCATATAAAAAGGTTCATTAGAACTTAGTTGTGTAGCAAAAAGGTATAGATCTTTGCCCCCTCAAAAATCTAGTTTTGTTTCTGAGCCTGATGAATTTTGTTACTGCCGTCTTGCAAATCAGGTAGGAAGAGGATTGCTTCAAATTCTGATGCTTCTACTTGGCTTTTGCACAGATATAAAAATTCTTGGTTTGTTTTACTTGAGCCAATCAAGAAAACAGATTTTTACAAAATAAGTTAGACTGTGGATTAAACTCAGAAATCTTTTATTAATGAACAATAAACTTCTGATTACTTTGTGATAAAGACTTGAATGTTATCTTTTTCATGCTACAGATGGTCAGAAATTGATTTCTTTGATTTCTCTCCCTTCTATTTGTCTATTAAGTTCTAATTTAAAGGAAGAAATTAGATTAGACTTTAATCTCAATTTGCATAAACTTTTTTTTTGTTTCTGCCTTTTTTTTTTTTTTTACATTTTTTCTGTCTAGTTCTGCCTTCTATAAGGGATGTGCAAAGCTGAAACAAGGCAACAAGATAAATATTTTTAATGGTGACAAAACCAAAAACAGTTGATTTTGGTTTGAAAGGCACAGAAACAGCAACTTATCCCAAGGTTTTATGTGGCTGAGCCCTGGCATGTGTAAGGAGAGGAGGGTTTGTGCCCACCTGGGGAAGGAGGAGGTTTCATGCATGCACCATGGCTGAACCTCCACAGCTGCACTCCCTGGCCCTCCTTCCTGCAACCTCCCTCCAGGCAGCTCCCAGCAACTGCATCAGTTATTTGTTCTAATTCTAGAGAGAAGAAAATATTCACATAAATCTTTATGAGTTTTTACCTTTCTCTGAAAACAGCTCTCTCGGAGGGGAAAGGTGAGAGGGGAAATACGTTGGAGAGGTAGTGGTCCAAGCTAGAGTGAGATGAGTAACAGCAGATGGGGGAAATAAAATCAAGCCTCTTCTCTGGTGTGCTGTGGTGGCTGCCCCTTTCTCCCTTGTATTTCTGCCAGCCCTTTTCCTTGCCTGAAGTCTCGCTGCCCGCAGCCCGCTCTCTCCAGGCGCGGAAGGAGCGGTGCAGGCAGCGGCTCTCGGGAGCAGCTGAGAGCGGGCAGAGCATGCTCGCCAGGCCGATCTCAACCCCACTCACGGACCGGCACAACCCCCGCGCCGCTGCTCTCCGCGCTCCCCGGGTCGGGGCTTCCTCCTCCGCGGTGCCGAGGCCTCGCCGTGCGGCGAAGCCCGGCCCCGGCCCCAGCCCGGCGGGGGCAGGTGAGCGCGGGGTGCCGGGGCCCACCGGGGCCGGGCGGAGGGCGCAGGGCCCCGCGCCGCCACTGGGGGCGCTCCGCGCCGCCGGGCCGGGGCCGGGCTGCGGACGGGGCCATTCGCGCGGCGGGCGCGGGGGGAGCGCAGCGCCGGGAGCGCTCGGGGAGCGCCCCGGGGGCGGCGGGCGCGGCGGGGGCGGCGGTGAGGGGGGGCCGAGGGGAGCTGCGGGGGGCGACGCCCGGCGCGGGGGCGGCGGGGCGGGGCGGGGCGGCGGCGGCGCCGGCGGGAGGGCGGGGGGGGGGAAGCAGTGGTTGGGGCCGGCGGCGGCCGCCGCGGCGGCGGGGTCAGTTCTCTTTAGTGTTTGCCGATGTTGGAGGCGTCTCCAAAGTGTCCCCGGGAAGCAGGTAACCGGGAGGGAGGGAAGGGGGTGGCTTCAGCCGCGATGTCCTAGTCTCCGTCCTGGCTTCCCGCTCCTCCCGCCGCTGCGGCGGCTCTCGGGCAAGGGCTCCGTCGGCCCCCCGGCGCCCCCCGCCTTCCCGGGGCCGTGCCGGCGCTGCTGCGCCACGGCGCCGCCGGCCCGCTCCGCTCCGGCGGGGGGCGGCGGCGCCGACCCCGCCATCCGCCCCGGGGCCCCCGTCCGCCGCCAACCGCCCGCCTGACGAGGGGCGCAGGAGGCGGGCAGGGGCACAGGTGGGCAACGCTGCCGCCCCCGGGGGCCGGGGAAGCCCCCTCTGGACCCCCTCCGCAGCTCCCCGCAGCTCCCCGCACACGGGTCCGGCTGCCGGCGGCGGTCGCTGCGCCAAGGCCGGGCCGCGGCCGGGCCGTGCGGTGGGGCCGAGCTCGGCAGGGACCACGCCGGGCCTGCCCTGCCCTGCCCCAGTCCCCGGGAAGGAGTTCTGTGCGACACGAACTTGCTCCTCGTCCCGTGTCCCGCCCGGGCCTGTCGCGGTGCGCGGCCTCGGGGGCGTACAGTGGCCTCTCCGCCGCCGGCGGGGCGAGGGGCGCCCGGCACTGCTCGCCCGGTCAGCGGCGCGGACCTCACAGCTCAGCCGCCGTGTGTTTGTACGTGTGTCTTAGCCAGCCCTCTCTGTGCACGTCTTGCGCTGCCCCGAAACTTCGGACAGGGCCCCAAACTTTGCCATCAATGCTGGGCTCTCCCACTCCCAAAATGGATGTCAGCATCTCTTCCAGCGATGGGCAGAGCCGTTTACCGGCCCTCGCCCAGCTCGAGGGTTTGGGGGCCTTCGTTGAGGTGGGACCGAGAGACACACTACTCTAAAGTTGCCTAGTCCAGGCTTCTCATGGGCTGGGGTGGCATTTTCCCAGTGTTCAGGTGTCTGGTGGGAAAAAGTTCATCTTGATTACAGGCAGGCCTGGAAGTCACAGCCATGCCCTCCTGGGGAAGTGTGGGCTGCTTGAGCTTATCTGTGTGGGTGAATCCTACAGCAAAGCTGTTTGCCTTGTAGTGCTCAGGGTCCCCACCTGACAAGTCAGTGATACCCAAGCAAAAAAAGTCCTTGCAGTGTATGTAGCTCGTGTTGCCTTACGGCCAGCAAGCTGTTTCTGTGAATACCAAGACGTAAGCTTCTCAAGCCATGTTTGGAATGCTCCCTGTGCAACTACCATGGTACTAAAAAAAAGTTTATGCTGTACAAAAGAGTAGATAAAGTGCTGCTGTTGTAGACCCTCTCCTTGTGTGCAATACTGCCTTGAACAGTACTGAGGGATGTGTATGAGTAACTGCAGTGTTGCAAGGCACAAGGAAGGCAGTTTGCTCTGCCATAGCTTGGGGTGGTTGAGCTGTGCTTCTGTCAGGGAGCGTACATTGGTGTATCTCACTTGCACTTACCAGTGGCATCGAGCTGCATAGGAGTAAGGTCTTCCTAGATTGTGTGGTAATTCCAGGTTAGCAGTATACACCAGTGAAGTAATACTAATGCATTTAAGCTATTTGCTAACTACAAGGAGGTTCTGTATAGGCTTTGTTGTGACATTGCTGCTTATATAAACAGTGCCAGGCTGTCAGATTTCTGAATGGAATCTCTTTTTTTTTCTAGAAAGTCAGCAGCAGTGTAAGATTTCCAGTACTGATTTCCAGCTGGTGAACTAACTGATTTCCAGCTTTGACCTAAAAAAACTCAGAGAGAGAGATTTCTGCTCCTGCCAGTCTTTGTGAAGATTCCTATTGCTGCCAGCTAGGAACAGGAATGAGGCTGCCTGCTTGTTTGTAGTTTTTGTGGGGAACGGACAGTTCAGATTTTCTTTTCTTTGCAGACAACTTTTCAGCCATGTTACTCAGCTTGGGTTCTGCTCAGGCTGCTCAACCTGGACGCCAAAGTCTTTATCTTTTTGGAAGCTCAACCTACCTTGTTCCCCAAGAATTACATCAAAATCATAATAAATTTGACTAATCTTAAATTCTGATTCAAGATAGTAGATCATAAAGAAACTTTCTAATTTTACTTGCAGAAGAACCTGATCAGAGGTGTTTTAATGACTGGTCCAAGTTTAAATAAGCATTTAACACCATCAGGCTCTTCTATGGGGGCAAAGGTTCGCTTTTCCTCCACAGCTTTGTAAATTTCACTCTGACTCTGGTTTACACTGGTGTGAATGTGGGAAGTGAATCAAATTATATGTGTTTTATTTGTAAAGTGTCATGGCAAATGACCTTGGGAAGGTTAGGCAACAAGCCATAGTGAAGCAGATTCTCCTATTCCAAGACTGGGTCTCTAGCCATTAGGAAAGGTGCACCTGTCATGCTCTATCTAGACAGTTTGTTTGTTTTAACCTGCCCAAAATATGTGGCTATTGATTTGTTAGTCTTTGAAAACACTTAAAAACTCCCATCAATTATGCTCAGTCCTTCACCCCAAAATGCATCTTCTTATGGTATTATTCCATTGGAGAGCTTGTCTTAAAAAGGGAAGTGTGTGTGTTTGGGTGCCCTTTTTTTGGCATATATTTGATAGATATGGGCACAGATTTTTTTTCTGATCGGGGTGCAAAGTATCTATTTCCTCATGCAAGTATCACTGATGTACTGGGGAAGGACATAACACTGCATTTTTTTCAGGATAACTGAAACAACAGAATTTCTGTTAATGAGCCACTAGAGCTTCACTTTTCCTTCCACTGTTTACATTTATTTCCTATCACCAACGGCAAAATCAATAGGAAAAGAGGCCTGTCTTTTGCCTGTCTTTGGATCACACATAGCCTGTATTTTTCACGATAGTTCTTGAATTCTCTCTCCTCTGAAAAGAAGAAGAGAATGAGAGACAGGGGAACACCATTTGGTGGCAGGGCATAAAGAGCACAATGCCGGGGTCCTGTGGAGGCAGGTCAGGGAATTGGGCTGGCAGTTTTGCTCAGGAAGGAAAAGATAGTAAAGGAGGGGGAATGGAATTGGTGGGAATGCATGACGAAATCTGTGAAGAGAGGAAATGGAATCTGTATGTAGTGTAGTTAACATATATAATTAATATATATATATAAAAAGTCAAGGGCTCTGCATTTAGGGAGTCTGCTCATTGTCAGTACTGTGTCACAATCGCCATTATCCAAAGTATGTTTGCATTAAAGGATCAAGAGTTCAGTAAGAATCTGAGAGATGTCTTCTCAGGCACTGTTCTGAAAAAATATTTAGAATAAAAAAATTGCTTGTCACAACTTCTAATGTAAAAATGAATTTTGAAAAGCCATCTGTGGTAATGTAACACTAAAGTCACATCTGTGTCTGTAACTGCTAAAGATTGTTCATACTTCATCTCAAGAGCAAGTGTTTTGTGGTTTTGGTTTTGTTTTGTGGGTCTTTTTTGTTAAACTGGTAGTTTTTGGAGTGTTTCCCATTAATGAAATATGTTATGCTTGTGACACTAGGATGTTACAAATTTATTTCTATTTAACCAAATAAAATCAAATTATGAAATTTAAATTTTTCCTAGTAAATAGCATGTTTTCATATTTAATTACTAATATTGTGACTCCACTATGCTTCTGCATCTCCATAATCTTCTGATTTAGTCACCATTAAAATGATGGGAGGGGGCACTTTTTAGACTGGTTAGAACTCAGGCTTTGAGCTCAGATCCCCGTTGTTGTCCCAAACCTGATTATAACCAGCAGCCAATTATTATATCAAGTATGGGTTAACCTCCTGTCCTTAGATTCTGGGAGAAGTTAGCTTACTAAGATTTTTACCATAGTAGCACATGCTGACTTGAACGGTATGTTTACAGTCTCATCTTCTGAAAACTTCCAAAGGATCACAGTGGTTCCACTTCCAGTTTCACTGCTTGCCGGCTTTGAGGAGGCTGTTTTGTCTCCAGGCTAAAGGAAATGTTTTTGAGTGTCGGAGACCAGATTTTCTTGAAAAGTTTCTTGCAATGAAAATGGTCATCTGTTGGATCAAGAAATAGATGAGTAACCTAATTTTTATTGCTACTGCTTATTTTTTGCACCTGTTAGGTATTTGTGGTTCCCAATTTCTCCTACAATGACCCTAGTTTAAAAAAGCAGTGTTAAACGAATATAAGGAAATATGAGTATACTAAATGTGCAGATTGATATCAGTAACTGGAATTGTCTGGATAAGTAACTGTCTGCAAGTGATAGAGAACTTTTCCGCGTCACCCAGATGACACATCCCAGCAACTGATACATTTTGAAGGATGAAATCAAGATAACGTTGTTCCCGAGGTGGATATGTAGGCCTGGTAGAAGGCAATGTTAGGTCACTTAGAAGCATACCCAGTTGTTCTGATACAAACAAAATAATAATGAATTAACACTCTGTAGTAGCTTTGGCTTTGTTAGACAAGAACAAGAAGCACTCTTAAAATTTCATGTTAACTGTTAGTTCGTATGTTTGTTTTACTTTTCCCCCCTTCTGCTGGTCCTTCTTCAGTCCTGGATATGATGTTGCTTTTTTCTTTCCAGACTGTGGAAAATATTTTCTCTGCTTTTTGTTTCAGGCTTGTGTATAATAGTATTTAAACTTGCCTGCTTAGAATAGTGTTTCATCTGTGAAGGCAATGTTCATTCAAGGGGGCATTTTGCTTAAGAGTATATACCCAGGAGACATTCTTTTTGTATCTGTTTAGGGCCTGGGAATTGTAATGAATGACTCCAGAAGGATTTTCTTGAAAACCCTTCTGACCCTGGGAGAATTCAGTGCAAGACACTTGCTGGTCTTGTATTAAATGAGTGTCCAGCTTCTGAATGGCAGCTAGGGCTGTCTGTCTTTGTGAAAAGGAATGAGAAGCTTGTCCTGGATCAGGAGTCAGTTAAAGCTCCCTGTTTATTCAGAGGCATCTCTCAACATTCTCTCTTGGCTGAATCCACTGGGTTAGGTATGGGGTTTGTCCTCTTCAGAAGGGAGAGTGGCCCACATCATCTTTTCTTCACCCCTTTTCAAGTGTCCAGTTTTTATTACTTAGAGCCTTAAGCAAGAGAAAACTGGCTGAAGATGGCAGGACTGGATCAATTTTCCATGGACTTGGTGGAGTTGCTATTCATGAGGATGTTCTGGATCTGGTCTTCCAGGCAACCATAAGTATTTACCAAGTCTCATGAGAAGAATTTAATATTTAATTAAATTCTTCAGCTATTACATTACAAGGTTCGTCTGAAACTGGCCATTCCACAAATTACTGTCAGTGGCAGTTCATTAGAGAAGGTGGCTTTGGAGGCCTTTTCTCTTCCCAGGATGCCATTAAGCTACCTGTAAAATTTTATCTCCTTCTCTGGTTCTCCTCAAATCTCACTGCAGTCAAAGCCTCTTGATACTTTGTAACACTCAGAAGTTACAGTAGGCATGAAAGTAAGTGGCTGCAGTAGCTGGTGAAACTTTAAGTTGTTAAATGTATTTAAAATATTTTAAAAGAAATGTAAACATCAACTTGCCCATCCTGGATTTGAAATTGTTTCTTTTCTTGGACACAGTAATAATTAGATCTTTTCAAGGTTTTTAAGCCAATCCTGGGCTCACTGGGAATTTTGACACCAAAAGAAGTGATTTTATTTGCTGTCATTGCAAATACTGGTACTGTTTACCTCTGCTCAGGTGTATCATAGCTGACAGCAGCATGGGAGACATAGGTACTGTCAGACAAATATACCTGATATATCCCCAAGATAGGACAGGACAGAGCACTGCAGGGGAACAGGGTTAGGTGAGGCAGTTCTATTTCCAGGGCCTGCTCTGTTTTTTGAATGTGTGTCTTTGCTGCTGTGCTGGATTGCAGATCTGCACAGCTCTGGGGTCAGCACTTCTACCTAAGCTTCTGCTGTGTATCATTGCAACCTAGACAGACTTTGGATGACCCTTGGGCTAGGAGAACAACACTTTGTTAACAAGGAACATCCATTTTTGCAGGGGGTTAGACTGTATTAGGCATATGTTTGTAGTCTAATAGCACATGTTCTTTTAGAGATCCTAGAAAATGGGGTCCTGTTTCCTTTTTGAAGTACTCTTTTTAAATTTGATTTTGATTTGGAAGGGAAAGAGTAGGAGTCTTAGTAGTGAACAGAAGTAGCCCCCTGCAAGTTCAAAAGCAAGTTTGTTCTTTTATGCTAGTTTAGGGTGGTTCCAGAGTCACAAAAGCTAACTTTACCCTGCTGAGTCTAATGGCCCTGGAGTCCTGAAAGTACAGTAAGTGGTAAGAAAGACATTCCTTTGAAGGGCAGCTCAGAGCATGATCCACCCATCCATCCGCTGTGATGTTACAGCATTGCCAGTCCCAATAAATGCAATCTTCTTTTTTGCTTTTTCTCAATTGTATGTACTCTTTCCTAGTATTTTGAATCATTTCATGTTACCAGTGCATCAGCTTGCACTTTAAGCCGGCATTATCTTTTGTTTTATTTCTGACTTTATCTACGTAAAAATACTTGAGACAATTCCAAATTTTAATTCAGTTTGTTTACATTTTTCCCCTTAGTAGTTACGTTTATAACTTCCTTTGGTGTGGGGAAATGAGTTATTTTGAATCATCAGCTGTATAGATGAAGGTCTCCTATTTGCTATTTTATGGTGTATCCTACTTAGTGTTCCTAAACACTAGTACAAAAGTTGGAGGAAAAAGTCTGGTTTTGTTATGCTGGTTCTGTGCCCTCACAGTGTGCTCAATTTGAAACAAATGTGTTTTTACCAGCAATCTTCCTTTCTGTTGTTTGTTGTTACTTTAGTATCCTCATTGCTGATCCAACTCCAGAAATAACATTTTGCCATCCTGCCAGTTGTATGTAGCCTCTGTGCTGCAGCTGAATTTGTGGCAGGTTTTTAGTGTTCAGCTAATGTTTAGCATTGATCACGACCTTGCCCCCAAACACAACATCTCTAAACTTAATTTTCTCCAGTTGAAAACTTAGGTTTTGTGTTTATCTTCAGTCAGAACACTTGGTAGGCCCAATCCAATACTCAGGAATTATTTTACCTTAATTCATTGGCTGAGGAGAGCTGCACTATAAATAGGAAGAAGGTTCTGTCAAATCAGTGCAGAGCTCTGGATCTCACAGGTAGTCTGTGCCTGTGAGCAGAGGCCCAGTCCTGACCCCCAGTGAGCAAGGAGCTAGTCTCTCTATGAACTGTATGTCCACATTATCTTATATCCAAGCAATTAAAAAACTGTCTATGGAAGAGTTGAGAGAAGGGGGAGCTCCAGGAATGTTTCAGGAACAGAAGGTGGCGATTTGACCCCAGCTGTTTCTGGGAGCTGCAACTTCTTGGAAGCTGTATGAGACTTCAATGTGGGCATTCATCACTTTAGCTGTCAAATACAGTGGTTTTGTTTAAATACACTCATGGAGAACAAAAAAAGGCATACAAATCCGAATTTTATCTACTTCTAACAATAGAGTGCAACAGCTGTTGCTTAGTCCACTGAAACCACCTTCTCTGAGGATCTTGTAGCTGTTCATTATAGCCAGCTGACTACAGTATGAGGAGGGCTGGTAGCAGGAGCTATAACTTTGTTTCAAAGAAAAAGGCATGTTTCTGCTACTTCACCAAATTTGCTACTTCAAATTATATGAGAAGTAGTTTGTCACAGGCTGTCAAGGAAAACTGAGATGATTTTCTGAATTCCATTAATAAAATGCAATTTCTAGTTAGGGATTGAAGTCAAGAAGTAATTTTTGCCTGCTTCAGAACAAAGTAACAGTTGGAGGGATGTATTACTTCAAGTATATGTTGTAATTTAAAATCAATCAAAGATTATTGGAGATTTTAGGAATGTAACTACTACTTGTTGCACAAATTGGGAAAAAAAATGCAGCTTTTAGAAATATATAGGAGAGAAATTCCAAAATGCTCATTAAATCGGAAACTAGATTCTTGGAAGCACCTCAGATTAAACTACAATATCACAAATAAGGAACCAGTTACAGCTTTGATGCAAACAAGTCTGTAGCATCAGAGTGTCAAGTTTGAGTCATGTTTTTTTCATTTACTTAATCCCCTTCCCCACTTTTAAGCTGATGATTGATTGTTAAACTAGCAGTTTATGCTTCCCTTCTATTCAGCTATTTTTCTTCAGGAAAGCTGATTAACTCATTTTTGTTTAACATAAGGTGACTGTGAGTTACCTGTATATAGAGTAAGATGATATGATGACCACTTCATCTTTTAAAAGCTGTACAGATATGACTGTGTATCACAGAGTGTCTGGAGGAGATACCAGTTTCCAGTTTTCAAGAAGTCATAAGTAGTTTATTGTCATGGTAAGGGAGAGAGCTGAAGAGTTACAATTCCGGATGGCCAGCTCTTGTGCTTTGGGTTAGTGCTTGCTCTCAGGTGCAGTAAGCAAATACAAAAAGGATATTACCTCTAGTGTTGGGTAGGGTGTGTGTCCTGCCTCTGATCGGTAAGGCATTATAGCCACCTATAAGCTAGTTTTTGGGATCTCCCTCCAACCATGATGAGTTTTGGATGAGGAAGGCCTCCCACAAAGAAGGCTCTGATGATAACCTTGCTGTTTCATGAAGGAGTTTCACATTTTCTTCCCTGTAGTAATTCAGGGTATCTTGGCTGGGTCAAACTGATGGCTGTGTCTGAACCAATATTCTGTCTGGATGGTTCAAAGTCTTTTCTGAGCTTAAAATTTGTGGCACTGTGAGAACTGGGTTAGCTTGTACTGCCTGTTGGAAATTTCCATGGCTTTTATACCATCTTCTCTGTTTTCTGGACAGGAACAATAAATTGAGAGAGACTTTCTGATGAGATTATCTTAACACAGCAAACATTTATATAAACCAGACTCATTTTCCCCCTTGGGCTTTGTGTTATAAACCTGTTGAAATGTTTTGAGATGCCAAACAGTTTCTGATGCAACAGATTGCCTTTCTTTATATTTTAGTTTTCTTCTGGCATTGAAATCTTCAAGTTGATAATCTGATTGATGTCCTTTACCATTTTAATACAAAATAGCAATCATTTTTCCTATCATTTTTTCAGATTAATATTAGTAAAGTTTCTCTACTGAGGATCTCTGTTAGGATGTCTGTCTATGAAGTCTCTCCTTGATTCTTTGAGTGGCAAGAGTAGTATACGCAGGACCTGACTGATTTCTCTGTTAGAAAAGAAAAATAGCCATGTGTACAGTCTGGGGTCGTTAGTTTTGCTGTACACAGTAAGATGCACTGTGGCCTGAGTTGCTCTTTTCTCAGCTTTTTCATGTCAGCCTTGCTGTTGCCAGGGAAGCAAGGGAAGATTGCATTCCTGCCTGTCAGTATGCTCCACTTTCTGTTAAATTTCTTGTTACAAGTTTTTATACTCTTGCTCATGAAAATGTGCACAATTGCAGTCAGTGCCCTAACCCCTGCATTTTCCATCATTCCTTACAAAAAGACATGTCTCTGCAAGGGAGCTTATTTACTTCTGTAATTGTGTCTGTTAGTTTTAGTAACATCCATGGTCACTTACTTGTTGAAGACAAGTTTGGCAATAGACTTTGGGTAGGATTCAGTTGCCTGTATTTTGGCATCTTGTACAGTTTGAGACACTAAGTTACCCTGTCTGCTTTTCAGCTGCCACTCAGCTGTGTGGTTAGCTAACCCTGAATTAGAAGCCTACTTGTCGATCACCTTGAATAACTCCCTGGGTCTGCTGGCTGTACTGACGACTGGTGTAATACATTTCTTTAAACACACACATTATTGCCATTTCATTGCCTCTTCGTGTCAGGGTTTCTCTGAACTGCCTGCCACATGCAGTGTCAGATGTGGCATGAGTCTTCCGAGAGAATGTCTGCTTCGTGAAGCAGCAGCTGATGGAATAGGCAGGTATCCAAATTGGTGTCTCAGCTGGTATTGTGTATTGGGTCTTCAAAAGATTCTAGTGGGTTGACCCTGGCTGGATATCAGGGACTCATCAAAGCCACTCTCTCACTCTGCTCCACAGCTGGACAGGGGAGAGGAAATATAATGAAAGGTTCAGGAGTTGAGATAAGGACCAGGAGGGATCACTCACCAAATACCATCATGGGCAAAGCAGGCTCAAATTAGAGATATTAATTGAATTTATTACTAACAAAATCAGAGCAGGATAGTGAGAAGTGAAATAAAACCTTAAAAACACCTTCTTCCTACCTCTCCCTCTTTCCCAGCTCTACATTCTCCCCCAGCAGCACAGGGAGACAGGGAATGGGAGTTATGGTCAGTTCATCACCTGCTTTTTCTCCTGCAGCTCAGGGAGTGGAGTCCTTCCCTGGCTGCACCGTGGGGTCCCTCCCACAGGACGTAGTTCTCCATAAGCTTCTCCACCATGAGTCCATCCCACGGGCAACAATCCATGCCCGAACTGCTGCAGTGTGGGTCGCTCTTCCATGCAGTGCAGTCCTTCAAGGCCAGGCTGCTCCACTATAGAAGCAGGGTCCCTCTCTCCACAGGTCTTCCATGGGGTCACAGCCTCCTCTCAGGCACCCACCTGCATGGGGAGGCATGGGGCTCCTCCACAGGCTGCAGGCAGATCTCTGCATCCCCATGGTTCTCCATGGGCTGCAGGGCACAGCTGCTTCAGCTTGGCCATCACCAGGGGCTGCAGAGGAATCCCAGCTCTGGTGCCTGGAGAACCTCCTGCCCCTCCTTCTGCACTGACCTTGGTGTCTGCCCACTTGTTCCTCTCACACATTCCCACCCTGCTCTTCTCTGCCCGCAATTACAACTGCGCAAGGACTTTTTTTTCATCTTCTGAAATATGTTGGAGGCATTATCACCGTTTCTAATTGGCCCAGCCTTGACCAGCAGCATGTCCATCTTTGGAACTGCCAGGGTTTGGCTCTGCTGGGCACAGAGGAAGCTTCTGGCAGGTTGTCACAGAAGCCACCCCTGTAACCCCCTGCTGCCAAAGCTTGGCCATGCAAACCCTCTGGTAAACCATGGTAATCCCATGCTGTATTTCCTTTGACTCCAGTGACAATTCAGACACCTTGCTTATATTTGTAAACCTGAATTATAGATGCCTTTAATCCTTATATGAGTCCTCATATCTTACTGTACAGGTGTGCCATACAATATGGGTGACTGTGCTGGTGTGACAGGTACTGTGCATGTAAATGGCTTTGTAGATCACCAATTTTTCATATTAGTTACTTGACGTTTGCTGTAGTTGTTTAAGTAATTTACTACATCCTAAATGTTTGTTTATTATATTTACTCCAGGACATATTCTATGTATTTCAAGTTGTATAAATACAGTCTTGATTACAGGGTAAGACTTCTGTTCTTGCCCTGCTGCTAACACATCATAATTAAATGTCAGCAAAAGTCCCCATGTTTGGCCATTTTGTTGATTGAGAAAATCTTTATGTTTAGTCTATGATTCCATAATTAGCTGCCTTATTTGTCTGGTTTGTTTTTTTACTTTTCTTTTCAAATTTACATGAAACAATTTTAAAGTGAGTTGTTAAAGAAGGATTGAATCAGTGACAGATATAAATAATATGTACTCCCACATAATGTGATTCTGCGGTAATGGTAATGTGGTCATTGATTTAGAGACTTGCATGCTCTTTGTACCAAATTGGTTCAACATCATATTGGAAGCTAGGGAACAGATATGGTTTCATGATGAAAGAAATGTGCAGGATGAAGTAGTTTTTACCTCAGTTTTCTGAGTTTTAAGTCCTTTTATGTTGTTTTAATGTGCTTGTTCTGTGTAGTAATTCAAAAGAGAGGTTGAACTGACTGCTGATTGAAGAAGTGGTTGAAAAATATGACTGCAGATTTTTAAACTGTTTACTACTTGATTTTTTCTTTCAAAAATACCTTCCTTCCTTTCCTCAGGAAGGTTCTTATTCATTGCACATGAGAGTTGGGAAAGGATAATCCCCTATGGGTGATAATATCTGAAAGTGTGGTAGGATTCGATGTTGTGACCTGGTGTTCACTGCAGCTGCTTGGCCCTTCCTTGCCTTCCTGGGGCTTTATCTACAACTCTTTTCTGCTCCAGTCCAAGAGCAGAGGAAAAAACTAAAGAAGAAACTGTGGTATTTAGTCTTCAGGGACTGGGTTTAACACTGAGCAATAGGGGGAACTTTTCTGTAAGCCTTGCAGCTCCTTAAATTTTGGGTATTAGTCCCTAATAGTCTGTGTCACTTCCTTTGCTTGCAAAATATCTTACCAAAACAATGAAAATAAAAGAGTTAGTGATTTCTCCCCCACCCATCTTATACTTCTGCCAAGTAAAATGCTTTTAAGGCATCACTTTGCTTGCTGTCATGTATTACTTAGCTGTTAATTAGCTGGTAGCTATGTTCATATGTTCATTGAAACTAAGATTCTCTAGTGTAGAGACTTCTCTAGTGTAGATTCTCTAGGCACAGTAAAAGAAAAGAAACCAGGCCACAGGTTTCTGAAGATGTGATCTCATCAGGGTGAGATCACAGGCTTTGTGAGGAACAGTGTGAAGGAGGTGAACTTCAGTGTATGGCTTGACAGCAAAGCTAAGCTGATTAGGAGGAGTTGAAGGGGCTAATTCCATGTACCCACTCCAGGTCAGGAGTTTGTGGCCCTCCTTGTACAGACCAGATGCTCCTCTGAGCTTTCTCTTTACCTGCCATGTGAACTGGTTCAGTGGAGTGGACAGAAAGTTATGAAAATTGATGGAGGAGCAAATGGGAAGAATAAACAGGGGAACCAGCAGTAAGACAGAAATAATTTTTAAAAACAGAGAGACCCTGTGCAATTTCATGCCTAGTGTTTTAATTTTGCTATTTAAAATGTATAAATAAGATAAATTTTGCTAATTAGTCTGGATAATCATCTGCTGATTGTTGCTTTAAGTCATACTCTTGCTAAACTGCTACTGTGTGGCTATCTAGTTACTTGATATTAGAAGACAAAAGTTCTAATTAGGCTGCTCTGAAGGTAATCCAGAGCTGTGTGGTTTTTGTCAACACCAAATAAGCTGCTAGATATAACACAGTAAAAAGAAATTACATAAGGCTTAGAACTTCTTTAGTACTTTTTATAATAATGTCCACAAATGTATAAATATTTGCTTTAAATGTGAGAAATGGCACACCAGAAATATGTTTTACCTTTAGGCAGTTTTGTATGTTTATTTGTAACTGAACAAATGAATTAATATCAGGAGAATAGAAGAAGAACAGAAGATTTAATGGAATTTTAAAGCTAAGACTAAAACCAAACCCTTCTTAGTTAGGAAGCTGTTAACTATTAGAGTTCTGTGACTTGGGACTTTCACAGAAGAATCACATTAACAAGCTTCTAACTAAAATGGGGTTGATCTGAAAAAAACCCTTGAGATGCTTGCTGCTGCTTAGACACTGCCCCCAGTCTATTGGATTGCTGTTCCTGTACTTTTCAATGTTTTAATTAATTATGTGGATGAAACAGTACACTTATTAAATTGGAGATGCTATAAAGCAGGCTTAGAGAAGACTTGCAAGCATTTTGGAATTAGAATTAAAATTAGATGTGATCTTGAAAAAAAATTATTGTCTTTTTCTTTTTTTTCTGTTGTGTTTTTTAATAAGAAAATTCAAGGAAGACAAGAACAAAGTCTCATTAGCTAGGAAACAGATTCACAAAGAGAGCACAGGCTAGAACTTGCTGGGTAGCAGTTCTGTAGAAGAGGATCTGGGATCATTAATGTAATACTGTTGTGAAAAATGGATACTGATCAGAAGGTATAAGCAGAACTCTTGGTTATATAAAATACAAGATATGTCAAGTAATTTTTCTTGCTCAGCCGTGGCTGGCCCTCAGTTGTTCCATTTGTAAAGTCCTTCAGAAGTATGTAATATGTGCCACCAGTACATACTTGTGCACAGATTAAATTTGGTACTCTGGGTTGTATGATGGAGCAGTGTGAAAGTGTGGTGACTCTACTGCATATGTGCATTTTCACTTTCTGCACAGATGAAGTCCAGCCTTCTGTTTTGACTGTTCAGGCCATTAGTTTCTCTGTTGATTGTGCATACAACTTCTCTTTCTAATACTGCTTTTTCAATTTTCCCACATTGTACAAGTCTGTTTGATTGAAAACTCATTGTCCATGCCTTCTGCCTTTTGTGGTGTTTTATCTACTTCATCTGTCTTTATTTATTCAATTACTGTGACATAGTCTAAGAATCATTTCACCTGAGCATTTAGTTCATATTTAACGTCACAAGATAGATCTAAGGCTATAAAGTGATTCCAGAAAAATACAAAAAGTAATAATAATCAGAAAAAGTGTTAACTAATTCTTTATGCTGCATGGTGCTTTTAGCATCATACGAGTGTATTCACAATCTTTAAAAGTATTCTTCAGGTTTTGGTAACGGGGGCTACAGGGGTGGCTTCCATGAGAAGTTGTCAGAAGATTCACTTGTGTCCAATGGAGCCAGTGCCAGCTGGCTCTGAGATGAATCTGATGCCAGCCAAGGCTGAGCCTGTCAGTGTTGTTGGTAGTGTCTCTGGGATAACAGATTTAGAAGCAGGAAAAGTTGCTGCACAACAGAAAGTAGGAGAGGAGAGGAGAGGAGAGGAGAGGAGAGGAGAGGAGAGGAGAGGAGAGGAGAGGAGAGGAGAGGAGAGGAGAGGAGAGGAGAGGAGAGGAGAGGAGAGGAGAGGAGAGGAGAGGACGGGAGAGGACGGGAGGGGAGGGGAGGGGAGGGGAGGGGAGGGGAGGGGAGGGGAGGGGAGGGGAGGGGAGGGGAGGAACAGCTCTGCAGACATCAAGTTCAGTGCAGAAGGAGGGGAAACAGGTGCTCCAGGCACCAGAGCAGAGACTCCTCTGCAGCCTGTGGTGCTGCCCATGATGAAACATGGCAGCCCTGTGCCCCTGCAGCCCATGGAGGTCCATGGTGGAGCAGAGATCCACCTGCAGCCTGTGCGGGAGACCTACAGGATCTGTGGCCCCATGGAGAGAGAGAGAGAAGTTCATGCTGGAGTAGATTTACTGGCATGACTTGTGACCCTGTGGGAGGCCCCAGCTGGAACATTCTGTTCCTGAAGGATGCCATGGAAGGGATCCACCCTGGAACAGTTCACCAAGAACTGCAGCTTGTGGGAAGGACTCAGTTTGAAGAAATTTGTGGAGGACTGTCGCTTTTGGGAGGGACCCCACGCTGGAGCAGGGGAAGAATATGAGGAGTCTTGCCCTTAGCAGGATGGAGTGGCAGAGTTAACATGTGATGAACTGACTGTAACCCCCATTCGCCATCCCTCTGGGTCATAGAGAATGAGAATTCAGGAGTGAAGTTAAGCCTGAGAAGAAAGAATGGCTGGGAGGAAGGTGTTCTTAAGATTTAGTTTTTATTTCTTCTTTTCCTATTCCGATTTGATTAAATGAATTTATTGTCAGTCTCCCCAAGTTGAGTTTGTTCTGCATGTGACAGTAATAGGTGAATGATCTTTTCATGCACTTGTCTAGACCCACAAGTCTTTCATTATATTTTTCCTCCCCTGTCCAGCTGAAGTGGTAAGCCGTAGAGCAGCTTTTGTGGTCACCTGTTATACAGACATAGTCAACTCACAACATTGTGTTTCCTGATACATTAAAAAAATGAATGGACTATTTTACAGCAATATTTTCACTTTAAAATATGAGGAGTTTTGTTGTTGTTGTGTGAGTTTGTTTTGGTTTGGTCATTTTTAGTTTGCCAGGAAAATTCACAGCTTGTACATAGTTTAATAAGAAAGTCAGCTGTTCAATGAAACCTGTGTAGCTGCCTATGTAGTAAGTGCTCAAAAGGGGAAGTGAAGTAAAATGCAGTTCTAGAATATTTGCATCCCTTTATGTGTTTGCTATTGCATTTCTACTGCATCTGTGTGGGTGAGACTATGAGGAGAAACCATTGCAGCATCTCATAAGACACCATAAGCCCTGCAGTGTAGCCGTACAAAAATGGCAGCACTATGACCTGCAGAGTTTGACTGGACAGATGTGTGTGATTAAAACATTGGGAAATATAATTTCTGTTGTGTCTTGACGTGGCAGCTGAGTAAAGGCACGAAGGTGGGAAGCACAGCTGTGCAGTCCAGCTTTCTCTGTGAGGTGCAAGTGTCTGTAACCACTGCTGAACTTGAAGGGAAGCCTCTTTGGAGACACTTGGGTGTAGGAATTTCCTAGGTAGCCACCTGAAATGGGGGGTAGAGACTTTTCTAATTGTAATCTTAATTCTTGTAATCTTAGTATCCTAAATGAGCCATCACTTTTGTATATGTCAGATTTTTCAAAAATATCTGCATAGAAGATGTAAAAATATTTTGATTATATAATTGCATTTCATCTCTGACCAGCTTATCTCTCTCCCCCAAGTCCTACATTTTATGTAGCCATGTATTTTATTATGTTTGTGCTTGTGGCTGGAAGGCCACAAAATGTTTTGGCTTCACTGTTTATGAAACAGTACAGCACTGGTGTATATATGTAAAAAATTTACAGAAAAGGTGGAACATAGCGTTTTTGTCATCTTTTGTCACAACATCAAAGATTGGCTGCCTGGTAGTGTGAAAATGACATGCCATCACTATATCAACTGTATTCTTTCTGTTGTCTCTCTCTACTAGTGGACTTTTAGAACTGATTCCAAATTTATTATCTCCATATCTCATCTGCTTAAGAATTAGTCCCTATGATTATATTACTGCCTGGGCATCTTTCCTTATACAGGTTAATTTACAAAATAGTTACAGCTTCTTGTAGGAGTTCTGCAGCTTAAAAAAAACCAAACTACCCAGCACCCAATATGCTATGGTAAATTCTGATTTCAGAATTGAATTTTCTATGTACTTTGCTTTTAGTGTCTTTTTTCCCCTAAACCTTATCCTGTTCATTTTTGTAGTTCCTCAATACTATTCTTAAACTGATTTTTCTTGTTTTATCCTTAATAGGAAAGGATCCCTCCCACAATTTCTCTCTTTCGAACATCAGTACTGTAGAACATAATATTTTATTTATTAGTAAGTTCTGCTTTCATGAAGAATAAACTTTTAAAATACTGGAAGCGGAAGTGGTAATTCACAACTGGCAGGGCTCAAGACCAGGTGTTCAGTAGTATTTCATGCATCACCATATGAGTGATGCCTTTCTCATACTCATGTTTGTAGGATAAAATGCTGTAAATACTGTGAGTTTCTTAAACTTCAGTTATTGTGATGATATTTCATGTCATGTTGGTTTCATTTTAAATATATTTAAGACATATTCTACCTGATTCTGCCATCATTGACTTTAATGCTTACAATTAAGAATATTCAATTAATTCCTGTTTATACTAATGTATTTTAAATTAGAAGCAGACATTTGTATACCCAAGACTTCTATAATTTTATACCTTCTCAGTCTTTAAGTTAGGCCTTTCTAACAGTACTGCTGTTTTGTATGGCCTTTGCTGTGAAGTGATGGTAGGATTTTTACAGTATGAATTTAGTACATATTTTTTGAACATGAGGTATTTGAACATATCCCAGCTAACTGCATATGTATATGTTAAATCTGTCACTATTAGTATCTTACTGAAGATACTTATGAAAAGGGCAGGTGATTGCACCTCAGTTTTTAATTTTTTTCTACTTTTGCCTTTCCAGAGACTTAAATCAGTTACCTGTCTTTCCTCAGTAATAAAAATGGCATTCTGGTCTGAACCTCTTCTCCAAAGCACAGAGTCACAGTAATAGGATTTATTATTTTCATTATACTAGTGCAACTGTGTTAAAGTACTTGTACTGCAAGGTGTAATGAGTGATTTGGGATCTTAATCCAGCAATACTGTCCCTCTGAGTAAAGATACTTGGATATTTTTAATGGATTGGGGGGCAAAAATACTGATGGTAAACAAAATTTTTTATATAGGTTATTCATTTCAATAAGCCCTCCATTAGAAAGTTTTTCAGGTGTTGAATGGGTTTTTTGGGTTGTTTTTTTTTTTGTTTTTTTGTTGGTTTTTTTTTTTTTTTTTTTTTTTTTTGTTTCTGTTTTTGTTTTTTGTTTTTTTTTTTTTTGATGGGGAGGGAGAATTACCCCAGCAGAAGGAGTAAAGAGCTTGGTGGTAAGCCTGTGATTGATGAGAGCTGAACCCCTGCTCTGCCATAGCCAGCAGGACCAGAGCTACTGCTGGGAGAAGTCCCAGTTGCCCAGGCCACTTGCTGGCTCTCACAGGTTTTGTCTCTCTATCTGCTTTGTACAGATCAGCTCAAATAATACAGTCTATGTACATACTGGTGAGTAAAATATATCATCCTGCTCCTAATGGGACAGGAGAAGCCCAAACCTTTTTCCCAGATGACTGACAATGACTGGTTTCTCTCTTAATTGAGTGGATTACCTGGGATGCCTGCAGGCCCATAAACTGCTCCTGCATAGTTTTTCCGGCAGCAGGAGTTTTCAGCCAGTAGCCCAGATTTTGCCAAGGAGCATACTCCAGTGAGTAATATGGAGTGGTGCCCTAACCCTGGTTTGTTTATGCATGTAGACCTAGCCTGAGAACAGGTATTGGCAAGAAAGAAACTAATTTGAGCAGATGAAGAGATAATTAGTACCTGGCATATTCCAGTTAAATGTTTTAGCCATTGGATTAAAGGCTAGTTTAGGAAATCCTGGTACCTCTGCCAGTAATTTATGCAAGGATTTTGAAGTACTTCACTTGTTGACTGAATAAGCAGTGATTTTTTTTTTTTAAAGAACTTGCATCATTGGTGGGGTTTTTTTTTTGCTTGTTTGTTTGTATTTTCTTCCTTTCCCCTCCCCCCCCCCCCCCCTTTTCTAGTTTTGTACCAGGCCAAAAAAAATATAGGGATTTTCTCTTGTGGCCTTATTTGATACATAAGGTGCACTTCACTGGAGAAACAATGGCAAAGTTTGCAAGTTTGCTATGGCAGTTGGTTGCAAAGTCATCCTCTCTTGAAGATACTGGCAAGTGCTTATCTCATCTGCAGAATAATTGTGTAGAATTTAATTCTAGAGTAGTAATTCTTCCTGCTATATTTCAGGCAGGGTGACCCCAGCATTGAAAAACAGAACCTGAAGCCAAGGTGTGCAGGTTCTTCTCCAGGGATGTTTTTTGGCTCTGAGCTCTGTTTCTCTGTGCATCCATTTGGAAGTAATGTTAGCAGAGGCATGACTTTCGTGGACAGTTTTGTGATGTGGATCCAGGGGCAAAAAAGGAGTGTTGCTAATACCACTGTAGTCATTGGACAGTCAAAATCCAGAGTGCTCTGCTGATAACAATGTATTTATTGCAGTGACAGGCAATGGCACAAGTTAAAATGCAGACTACAGCAAACCTGTCTGGACCCACCATGGCCCCTGTGGTGCTACCCCTGCCAGTTACAGCTACAAATACACTGAGTCTGCCATCCTCAATGAATGGGTCCATTTCAGAATCGGCTGCCAGCTGTAGCAGTCCTGCTGCCAGCCTTGTGGATCCCACATCTTTGATCAACTCACCAGGTAAGCTGGTCCAGATATATTTTCTTTGGTGCTCAAATAAATCTTTTTGATGACTTGTTAATTTAAAAAAAATAATAATTAGGTCTTAAAGAGGATTAAAATAAAGGAGAAAACCCACATAGGAAAATGTTTTGCCTAAATAAACTGTTTACTAAGATTAGTTTCTTTATTGAGCTCAGATTTGGAGTGAAGTTTTAATCTATGATATAAAAGCTCAGGAAAGAACATGTCTATTTTGTCAAATTCTCAGTGTATCTTTTATAGAGAAGTTTTAGTGGGGCAGGAAGGTCTCCAAGTTTATTTTTCTTCCCTAGAACAGAATGTCTTCTGAATGCTTGGCAGTATTTGGTGTTTCCTTTGTGGCCTAATAAATGCTGTAGTTTCTATGCTGAACTGGGTGTAAAATGCAGAAGTGTTGTCCTAACAATTTAAGCAAGAGTGACAACGTGTGTGTGTTAGGGATAAATACAAATAAATTTCAAAAAACCCACAGAAGGTGAAACAGTCTAAAGAAAGCAGAACTAAATCCTTAAAGGGGGAGGTGTTCTATGGGAGTGTTCTGAGAGTGACTTGGGTATTGTGAGAAAAGTCTAAAACTCTGGGAAGAAGCTGGCAGAAACAAGTGGGGACTGCAGGGTTTCATCTGCTGTATTTGTCTCATAACTCTTATGCTACCCACTTCTGCTTCAAAGAGTGGAAAAACTCAGAATTTTCAATTCTGAAAGAGTAGTCAACTCTAGGAACCGGTATACTCCTGACAGTAAACTTTGGTGACACAGAAAATATAAAATAAGCATATGCTGTCCTGCCCTGTCATCTTTCACAAAGACATTTTGGAAAGAAATAATTTTGGGGCTTTTTTAATTGCATGTAATCAAAAATTGTTATTGTGAACTACATAGTCTCGTGTGATTAATATATAAATGTTATTTAAACTTTATATTTAGCATATATGCAAAAGTTGTGGTTAGCCAAAGTATTTCCTTTTTTAAGCATGCTGCTTTTGCAAAGCTTTGTGAAGTTGTGAAGAGTACATTTCTCCACAAAAACTTTACAGACTCTTTATTTACAGCTCCTCTCCAAGATAACATGGCAAACCCCAAAGAGAAAACTCCAATGTGTCTGGTAAATGAGTTAGCCCGTTTCAATAGAATTCAACCCCAGTATAAGCTTCTGAATGAAAGAGGGCCTGCTCATGCCAAGGTAAGGTCACAGTTCCAGGTGATGAGCCATACCTTACATGCTGAACAGATAATATCATGGTTTGGACAAATGTGCTTGTCAAACCCAGCTACATTTCTAGTGTAAGGGCTTTCTTCCTGTTCTTTATTTTGCTGCTCTTTTATACCACACGTTCAGAAAGTATGCCTGTGTTTCTGTTACAGAAGCCCTGTAGATCATTTTGTACTTTACTTTATCTCTCATCTTCAAATTTACATTTGCCGGTCTTTATACAGACCTCATGAAGGTCTTTCCAGGGTATCACCACCCTTCCGTAATCTTTCTGGGGCATTTGCTTTTTAGGCTGCATGAATCTTGCTCTGCAGTCAGCATGCCTCTGATAACTTCTTCTGCATTTGTTTCATGGTAATGCAGGTGATGACAAATTTGTGACATTTTTTAAAGTGCTTATTCATGCAAGTTTTTGTCCATGAAGTTGATAGTCTATCTTTGAGTCTTGCATTCTAGGGCACAAACTTCATTATTGTGCAACTTTACAATGTAGGGTTATACTAAAACTCATAATGTGATTATAACATAGAAGTTTCTAGTGATTTAACAGCTAATTCTGGCCACTTCATGGATGGATGTCCAACTTAATAAGTAAAAATCGGGATGCTTTCAGATGTTGGGGAATACAGAGGAATATCCTCGTGGTATTTTTTTTTATATAATTTTGAATTTCCTCCCTGCTTAGGAGCAAACTGAGGGAGGAAAAAAATCCTAGAAAAATCTGAGTGAGACACTGGCATAATTAGTAGCTGCTTTGTACAAAGTATTTCTGGAGTGGCCAATCACATGAGGCAGCAGGGCCAGGGTGTAGATTGGTAACAGTTTCAGCTCCTCGTGGGCTGTCTCTGCCCTTGCCCCTTGTTCCTGTGTTGCGCACTATGTTGCCAGCTAGTGCAGAACTGATCCAAATCACTGACCTTCAGCTCTGGCTGGTGATGCTGAACATGTTACAGTGGTGGAAATGATGTCAGGAGGTGCGGGGCTGCTTTTAACATCCCTTGTTGCAAATGGAAATTGAAGTGCTCTTCCTCTTCCTGGAGGTGTTTGCCACCACAGGGTACACTGGCTGGTTGGTTTTAGGTTGCAGCATATTAAATTTGTTGGGCTTTCTGTAACTTCTCACTATTGTGTTTATAGTGTTACCTTTTTTTCCCATTTCTGTGAAAAAAACAATTGCTTTGGTTGTGGTGTGGTTTTGGCTGTTTACATTTCTCAGCAGTAAGGAGATTTGAGTTATATGATGTTTATATTATGCTTAAAATTTTAGTAGGATAAGAAATTGTTCACAGATGGAAGGGGGCAGCCTTCTCCCAAGCAACTGGCAACAGGATAAGACGACATAACCTCAAACTGTGCCAGGAGTGGTTCAGTTTGGACATAATGAAAAATTTTTTGACTGATGGGGTGGTTAAGCATTGGAATGGACTGCCCAGGGAGGTGATGGAATAGCCATCCCTGGAGGTTTTCAAGAAATGACTGGACATGGCACTTAGTACTATAGTTGGTGTGGTGTGGTGGTGTTTGGTCAAGGTTTGGACTCACTAAACTTAGAGGTCTTTTCCAACTTTATTGATTCTATGATATATTTGTTATTACTTTTAAAGGGGTTGATATCAGTGAAATGAATTAAGTCTGCATTACCTGCACTTCTGAAATCCAGATTTTCAATGACTTTCTTAATTTTTCAGTTTTTCAATTCACCTCATTCTTTTCATTGTGCTCATAGTGGTAAAAAAAAACAATTATGTGCTCTATAGACTCAGAAGGATATTAAGTCTAATTTTGATCTGTGTAGTGAGATAAAAAAAAGAGAAATTAATGAAGAACAAGGGTGATATTAATAAGATTACACAGGTTTTGACCTATGAAAAACGAAGAAAGAGATAGAATTTATTATGACTCTCTTAGCAGTTTAGTATCATGTCTTGCTAGTAATATGATTATATACTTGACAGAATATGTGAAACAGACCTGAATCTGTCCTGGGAAGCATGACCTGAAGGATGTAGTGCTGCTGTTGCTCTTGGCCATTCAAGGAGCTTCTCATATTGCTTTGCTCTTACATATACTCTGTTCCTCACCACTGGTGGTTTTCACAATTTTCAGACATTTTCTACAAGATAGCTGTCTGTGTCGTGACCACAAATACTAGTAAATTTTTATACCCTTTTTTTCTAGTCTCTGGAAAATAAGTTTAGACAATTGGGGTGAAATGGAAAACTAGAAACAGTGCAGTTGGGAGAGAAGTGGCTCTTCCTAACAGTGCAGTTAGGGTTTCTAGGAGTCTGCTCTCCAGGTGGATTCTTCATCATAAGAAAAATCAGAAAGTCCTTGTTAGCATAAATGATGTTTTGGAGTACGTAAGTCAGATTGATCATATCTTCTGTCCTTCCACATCAGTGTCATTTCAGGACACAAATTTAAAAGGAATAGTATCAAAAGAATGTGGATGGTGGTACAGAAAAGAGGGAAAGGGGTGAGGGATGTAGCACTTCAAAAACTGGGAAGGAGGAGAGAAGTTTTTACATAGAAGAAGTGAGGAGTAAAGAGTTGTCAGAGCTTAGAGAGACTGACCTTACAAGCACAGTAGAGTGGAAACAAGCACAAGCGTGGTGGCCTTTGCCTTTCTGCTCTCTGGACATCAGGTCAATGATGTTGGGTGTAAGGAATAGAAGTTTCCTCAGGTGAGAAATGTCTCTCAGTCAATAGCAGAACTGTTAGCTCTGGTATTCCAGGACTTGAATGTTCCACTGTCTGCTCCAGAGTTTGGATTTAGGCAGGTTTATTCCTTTAATAAAGGAGTAAACCTACTTCTATGTGTAGGTTTTTGCAGGAGGTTTTTTGGCAGATGTGTTAAGTGAGAAGGTTCTCTGACTGGCAGAAATTTACTGAGCAAGCCCTTTATCATCTGGAGTTCCTATTTATTGCTTTAAGCACTAAGAGTTATAAGTAGATAAGGAGCTGTTATTAATCATATTTTCATTTAAATTTGGGATTTTCCTCCTCCTATAAAAATGTTGTACTGATAGTTTCTTGCAAAATATAAAATATATAAACTTTAGATCCAGAAATCAAATTTCAACTTTTTTAGTAATAAGGATATATATTTGTAGGTAATTTATATAATTATGGGTATTTAGCTCTAATACCCATCTTAGCTTTCAGGTGGGGGTAGGGTTTGACAGAGTGTAAAATTAAGAGACTATTTCTCTCTTTCTTCCACGAGGAAATTGTTGTGACTGCTGTGGCAAAAACAACATGGCAGTAAGAGCTGTGATACAGAGACTTGCATTGTGCTTCTGAAAATTACAGTAGGCCAAAACTCAAGGCTGTAATTGAGACACCAGTATGTATTTATAGCATTCAGTTTGAATGCAGCATGTGCATGTGCAGAGGGCTGAGTTGGGAGACACATACATACTTGTGTTCAAATGCTTGTTTGCAAATACTTGCTAAAAAAAATGTATATGTAAAGGCAGATTTAAAGGCTGCCCACCATATTAATCTCTAAAAACCTGGTCCTGAATCTAGCAAGTTTAAATAAGTTTAAAAATAGAGAGCTGTCAAAATTAAAATTTTACTTTATATACTTCTCATACTAATATGTAGATATTTTTTTTCTTTGACTCAAGTAAGTTAGTCTGTTTTCTGAGGTAGGTGATTCTTAGTTTACTGTGTGTATCTGACTTTTAAGTCCTGCCTTTTTTCTAGGCATTATATGGCAAATATATTGAGTTTCTAGCTTTTCTCCCCTTCTTCTCAGATGCTCAAATTTAAACAGAACATTTATGTATCATACAGAAGATAGACTCTATCTAATATCTTAAACATGCATTGAGTTTTATCTGCACAATTTGCACAGCATGGATACTTGAAATAGCCCTCTATCACAGAATTTGAAAAATATGGTTTTTATCAGTTAGTCCATTTCTGAACTGTGGATTTTTACAGTTTATGTCCTCACTATAGGTTTTACATTAAGAACTGCAGTTTCATTTAAAAAGATAACCATTTTTTTGCTTCTTACTTTATCTTTTTGAACATGCTTGAGTTGTGACTCTGCCCTAACAAAAGGCATTATTTTTAAAAATCTGGGTATGTGAGAAATTAATTCACTCTGTAAAACTATCTGGGCCAAATTTTCTGCTGCCTTGAGAAGTGTGTAGTCATTTATATTAATTAATAATAATTTAAAAATTGGTTTTTTTCTTGTAACATGTTTAGTATTTGTTTTCTACAAGTAAAGTGACTAAACATACTCAAATATATGAAGAAATGTGATCATAGCTGACCTGTGCATAGTCTTCCAAGAGCAGAGGATCGGTTTGAAGTCATTCTTACTTGGTTTAAATATTATTCTGTTCTTTGATAATTGACATTACCATTACACTATTTTACTTTGTGATTTGAAGGGCCAAAGGTTGCTCACTGGTAAGGTCTCACTGATCTCTGGAAGAATCAGATGCATTATCTGGGAGTTGAATACAATGAAAAGAGAGCGCGGTTTCTCTTCAGCCCTGGAAGTTTTTATACAGATTGTTCTAATCCACAGTGATAATCTTGCCAGTGTTTACCTGTTCTTTGTCTTTGAAGATGTTCACAGTGCAGCTGACTCTTGGAGAACAGACATGGGAAGCTGAAGGAAGCAGTATTAAAAAGGCCCAACATGCTGCTGCTAGCAAAGCATTGAATGAAACTACCCTTCCCAAGCCAACGCCTAGACCACCCAAAAACAATGTAAACAATAATCCAGGTATGACATTTTCCTCTGAGTCTTAAGATCTTGTGTTGATATATTATAGCACTAAATAAGTAATTTTAACAAGATACTTAAATTTCTAGCATGAAAATCAACATAGCTATAGTATGATGGGATAATGCAGAACATCTAGTAAGCTTTCATGGAAGAATTTTTAATGCACATATCTAAAATGGTTGAACTGTAAGGGAATATACTAATTAGAAAATGCTTAGATGTGTTCAAAGTGATGGTATGTGATCAATGATAAGCAGACAGGAGAAAACCAGACTGAATTAACTAAAACACATTTCCCAAAGCATTATTTTAGCTAACTTTCCAATGAAGTTGGATATTTTATCCAGTCCAATCCTGTGAAATTGCATCTCTGGCATAAACAAAAGGCTGGGAACTTGAGAACTTTGACAGGTAATTTCCTGCATGCTGAGTTTTTCTTCAGAGCAACCTGTGCTTTCAGAAAGCTTTCAGGTGGCTTCAGAAACTTATTTCAATAATAGAAAAAATGTATACTGGTGTCTGGAAGCTTTTTTTTGAGCTGTTACCTGCAAGTTGCCTTGAGTGCATGCAAACCCTTGTGAGGTACACATCTCATGCACATGTCGGTAATCTGTTCTGTCTTGATCAATAAAGAAAAAAAAAATAACTTCATTTCAGACTAATGTAAAGGAAATCAAGTGGTGAGAATCTTTTCTCATTTTTAGTTTTAAACAATCCTTTTCCCTCGCCCCTTTTCTGTTTTCCCTTTTCCCCCTTTAATTTGTCTGCCCCTCCCCTCTTTTAAAAATGTATTCTTCAGCCAATTTCTTAAAATGAAGTAATTTTGCAGATTATCTTCTCTATGTTGGAAAGAGAAAAGCAGGAGTAAATTTCCTGTAGAACTTGTGAGTATTATCCTGAGCATTGGCCATGAAGGATTGTGTGAGAATGGTGTGGTAGTGTTCTCTTGCTCCTTTGGAGATCAGTACATTGCCTCTCCAGACCCAGGTAACTGGTATTGCCCTGTTTCCTTCACAGTCACTGTGACTTTGGCTGCCTAGAAAGCAGAAGTCTCAAACCTCTGTGAAAAGTGATCCTATGTTTGGTTCTTACATTACAGAGTATTACTGAGTTTCTAGAGTTTTTTGGCTTTGAGCATATTCTTAGATGGAAAATCTGATAACAAGAGGAATAGGCTTTAAGATAATTAATTAAAAATTTTATCACTTAACACTTTAATTTTTCTCCAAGAAAGGTGCATTGTATATGCACAGGTAACTTCTCATCAAAATGACATTTTGTATTTTTATAAAAAATTTGAATTCATAATAATGTCATGCTCTGGACATTATAAGAATTTTTGTTGGTATAAGTTTTTAAGTGTTACATAAACATTTCCATCACTTGGCATATAAAGCTTCAATGTCAGACTGGAAAATTAATCATAGCTTTTTTAAGGGTAAATTTATTTGAATCTCTCATGAAAATATTTTCAGAATATATTAACTTCTTTTTATTGGAATGCACATTTAGCTCATTTAGGATTCTCTTACAACAGTGTAAGAGGGGATTACTGGAGCTGAATGTTTTATCTAAGGAAAAAAAAAAGGAAAGAAAAGCTGGATGTAGCTTATTTAGCATTTTTGAAACCATGCAAGTGGGCAAGTACTGGTTGCCTTCTATTTTTGCATTCTGTCACCAGTAGATGGCTGTAGTTGCACTGATTTCCAGGAGCTGTATGCTCAGTCTGTTAGATCACTCCTATGAGACCATTAGTTCTTAGACATAGTCTTAAGTTTTCATGCAAATAAAACATTTTTTCTAACTTGTTGTCAGATTCCTGAATGAATGCAGTACTGCCTGTTACTTCATGCTTGTTTCAATGACACTCTGTTCTGTTTGTGGTTTTATGTAGTGGTATTCAGCAGAAAGACACATTATTCTATTCTCTTTCTAGTTCTTTCAGGAAGTATCATAATGTATTATTAGATACTTAGGGAAGATGAATAACCAGCTTGATTATTACACTGACTTTCTCATTCATATGTGAAGGTTAATCAATTGAAACTGCATAGAGAATGCACTGAGAGAGATTTTTAACTTTCTCATTGCTTGTGATTAAGTTGGCATCTATATTCCCATCTTTTACAGAGACTGAAATGACTTTTTAGTTGCATCTTTTTAATTTAAGTGTAAAAAAATTATCGTGTAGGTCTCTCTTTATAGCTCAGTGCTACTTGTGTGTCTGGTTTAAGCACCTTACACTGTTGTTGTTTTTTTTTGCAGGCAGTATAACACCAACTGTGGAGCTGAACGGTCTGGCGATGAAAAGAGGAGAGCCTGCCATCTACAGGCCATTAGATCCAAAGCCAATCCCCAATTACAGAGCAAATTATAATTTCCGGGGCATGTACAATCAGAGGTTTGTACTCTTTCTGTTATTTTATTTTTTTTTTATCCTTATGTCCTAAATATTCATACAGTTTATAGGTTATTTCAGAGTAAAAGAAAACTAAAAATTTTCAGTGTTTGCAGTCTTATTTAGAAACATGCATAATTACCTCCTAAAAGAGACAGGTGCCCTAAGCTCATCACAAAGAATAAAGATGTGTGAAACTGCTTTTATTTTTTTATGTGCATTAAAAAGCACATTACACAGCCATGGTAGTGAGGAAGAAGAGCATTAACTTTAGAGAGAGGTTTTGGTTTTTTTTTGCTGTCATATCATGTGATTAGAATCTGTGGCATCAAAAATGAAGCAATCTTTTCTTAGAAATTGAATATAAAATTGGAAGGACTGCATTTTGTTTCTGGCTTGAAACCATTCTCAGGTTTCTGGTTTTTTAACCATTCTTCTTGGTCAGCTCTCTCAGTTCCTTAATCCTCAATGTTTATTTAGGAAAACTCCTTTATTTAACAGTTTAGAAACCTATATTCAGAACTATGTCAATTTGTAATCTGGGAGACTTCTTTCTCTGAGACAGGTTTTTTCCCCATTTTTCCATATTTGTCCCCAGAGGAACTGTATTAGATTAGGTCTTTTGAAGCTCCAAAAATGAGACAAAATATGATCTGTGATATGAGAAAAGACCAAACCGAATCAGGTCAGAAAGTTCTAATCACATGTTTTATCAGTGAAAAATGTTACCTTTTTAATAAAGCTTAACTTGATGGATTGCATGTTCATTTTTATGCATCTCATAATTGTCAAATGGATTGAGGTATGAACTCTGAAGGAGTGTTTTGGTTCAAAATTATTCTTCATTAGAAATTGAATTTATTGCGATGTTGAAAAATTAAGGAGTGTTAAAAAAAAGCAGCATTTCAAAATTGTCGAAGGAAAATATTTCAGTTTACTTAATTCTATTTTACTTTTCCCCAGACTTTTAAATCATGATAATTTGGGAAGTGTAGGGTTTTAACACTTCATTCTGAGTCGGATTTTTTGTTGTTTTTTTTTTAATTTGCTTGGCTGGTGGGTTGTGTTGTTTTATAACAACAATACCTAGAATTATAGAAGATGAAAAAAACCCCAAAATAACATAGAAGAAACTGTTTAATTACTGTATGGAACAGTGCCTGATTTTTGTATCACTTGTCTTATATTTCGAGTTACTGCTGACCTGTGTCTCTGCTTACATCCATCATGGTTTAAAAAGCTAATTATGGTGCTTGAAATGAGTTTAGTTAATATTTAGAAATCCTTCATTTATTTGAATTGCTTTTATAATGAGATTAGCTTGACTAGCAGATATAACACTATACTGGAAAAAAATGAAAGCTAGTTAAAGGCATAAAATCTGGAATTCTGGAATCTGAACTTAATTATGGAAAAGTATTGGTGGAAATGGAACGTCAAAACACTCAACAGTTGCTAACTCTTAATATTTCTTTTCATAGAAAATGATTAGTGTGTCTAGCTCAATTTATAAGTTTGCTTCTTTGGAAACTTTCTTTCATTAGAGCCATGTTTTGGTGTTAGGATAAAATGATACATGAAGGTTATTTTTCTGGGCACATTAGGTAGCCAAGGCCACTTGATTTTTCTGATCACAAAACAAACAGAAGGCCACAATCTGTGCTTGCTTTTTCATTGTGCTTATTTGAGTGCAGTTACCCATGCAGAATAGCTAATAATACTGTGGTTAGTAAATTGAGTAATAACTAACACTAAGTAGTAAATAACTGGACATACCTGTCTATCTGCATGAACACATACCCGCTGTGCACACACCATGTACACACATGGATGCCAGAGTAAAGAGGAAGCACAAAAATTATCTGTATAGTACTGTTGATGGACTACTGACTTAGAAATAGTTGTTCATCACCTTGTTTTGCATAGGGAGGTGCTGGCCCTTTATGATTGCAGTAAGAAAGGCACTTAGACTTTGTAAGGCATCATTTAAATGCTGTTTATTAGACCTGCTGGTTTCAGAAGTGGATATTACAGATAATCTTCCATGCCTTCAGCTACCTTGGGCCCTGAGTGGTGTGGCATTGACCAGGACTGTTTCCCACGGGCACCACAGCATGCAGACCTCAGCCTCAGCAGAGATTAACCCCTCTTGGTTATTCACACTCTTACAGGATTTGCTTACAAGGAGACAACCCTGTCAGGAATAGTCAGGAATGATGGTACTGTGAAAACTTTGTGCTGTGCTGTCACATATAGGCAGGGCCGTGCAGGTGGTACCAAGGGGGAACTGCCCCAGCTGCTGCTGGGCACGGGCCCTGCAGCTCAGCACAGCCCACATGGCTCAGCCTGGCTGTGCTGTGGGGCACTGGCTGTGATGGGCATGATCCTGCACCTCTTCCAGTCAGCATTGCTTGGCACTTCCTACTCACCCTCGCCACAGGCAAGCCTGGGGACACAGTCTGGATCGTTTACAATAGCCAGTGAAGTCTGAAATATGAAGCATATGATGCAGCACTGTGTTATGTTCCTGTGGTATAATATGTTACATTTATTTTCTTCTACTGCCACATTGTATTTAGCATTCATTTGCTGATTTTTGGGAATTGGGTAGCGGAATAGAAGTACTGCTGAAGTACCCAAGTAAATGCAGACTATATAGACAGTTAAAAACAAGGTATGAGAATTAATGTAGATAATATGCTGCATTAGGTTTTTTTTTGATTGACTGTAGATTATTTTCTGTTACTAAAAAAGATACAAAATACATTAAATAAATTGGAAGCTTTGTCTTTTATACTGTGTCTGCATTCCGTTTACTGATCTCTGTTTAAAGAAATGTGCTTTTCAAATAGGTGAAGATACAGACGAAGATTAGGAGATTGCATTAGGGAAACTCTGATACTGGCAAGACTAATGTCTTGAGGAAAAAATAGATTATTAAGTTCATTCCAGGGCATATCTCTATACCAGTAAAGTCTAGTGTTTCAAGTGGCACAAAAGATCCTTTTCAGTACCTCATGGAAACATGATCTGAGAGTTGCAATTCGTATGCAAAGTTTACGGCTAGATTCCCTGTCAGGCTAAGATGATTTATGTCAAAGTGGCAGTGATTCCTCCTCCTTCATTTGTCCCTAGACTTTGTGTCCCTGAATATTTCCTGCCTCCAGCACTGGAAGTTAAGCTGCTCGGAAATTAATCAATTTTTCAGAGGAGAGGAAAGCAGAAGTTACTTCTCAACTTACAACAACTGTACTCAGACATCTTCTTTTCTAGTCACACGGGAGCTTGTGCCTTCACCAGAGAGGGACTGGGTGTATTTGGAATGTAAGGGCAACTTAGGTTGATTTAAGTGTGTGAAGGACTATTCTCTCACATGCTGTGGAGCATATTTATATAGGCAGTATGTTGCACAGGTATGTTGAAGCAGGTTTGTAAGGGGCCAACATCCATTTGCAAGGTCTGCAGCTGATGGCATAAATTTATAGTGATGGTGATAGCTACTTTCATATGGAAAAGGAAAGCAAACTAGTTAGAGGAAAAAAGGAAAAGGGGAAAATTTTCCTAGCGGTCAACGTGGAAAGCAAGTGATGTCCCAAATGAGCATCCTTTACAGGTTCTCTTCAATGCAGCAAATGTTCTCAGTAACACTTTCCCATAGAAATTCTGTGGATTTTATCAGGACATGCTCTAGCTACCTGTTGCTTACAGTGCAGATAGTGCTGCACCACGGTAGGTGTTGGATACTGGCTGTTTATAGAGCTTTGTGCATGCAAAACTCAGCATGGCAGAGAGCAAGACATTTAAGGCAGCGTTTAACACCATGGTAAGGTCTTAGCCTTGTAAGTCTCTTCCTGTGCTAAGTTAGAAGGTACAGGGCAAGTCAGCTCCCCTCTTAGGGTAGCTAAGTACATAAAACACAGTCCAGCTTGGAACTGGATGAGGTATGAATGTTTTCATTCTGACTCTTCACTCAAGATAGTGAATGCAGTACTGGCTAACTTGTTAACAGCATTGGGTTGTTACCATTGTACTGCATATTGTGACAGGCTGATGAGGTCTGTGTGAGGCTGAGCTGAATCGTGAAGTTACCAGCGTAGGTCTCTGGTAGCTTGTGTATCTGTATACTACAGTTCATTTATTTCACAGTGTAGATAACAACTTGGAGTCTTCTCTGGATTTTCTTTATTAAAGTAAAATCCATGGAAGTTTGGTAAAAGAAAGTTTGATGGCCTCTGATAAGACAGAGATTTTTAAAAAGTTGTCAACTCTGAATCCAGCCATGTTAGACAACTTCTTATTTAACAAAATTTCTATATTCCTAACAGAGATTATAATAGAGGAAAATACTCTTTTGGCACTCAAAATTTACCAGTTATATACAACCAATTTAAAAGCTCACAGGTTGGAATTTCAAGCAATTTTGCAGCAAAAGCACACTAAGACCTTCCAGTTCAAACTCTGTATGTTACAGAAAAGCTAAAAATGGTGAAGATTTCATTTTTATGGCTTCTTTAATCTAAGGGTTTTCCAGGCTGATTCTGGGGAAGGAGGTGCTGATGCTTTCAGGGCTGGGTTGCTAGCTGATGGAGCTTGCGTGTTTGTCAGCACAGCATTTGGCATGAGTCAGGAGAACTGGCACGCTACTCAGCACAGCCCAAGCCTTGAGACAGCGGGTCAGGTTTGAAAACTATTGGCAGAGCTGAGGACAAAACATGTGCTTACTTCCATATCTGTAGCCATTGCTAGAACCCATACTCCCTTGCATCTCTGGCTTAAATGCAATTGGCTTAAACCATGTAAAAAAAGAATTAAAAACATGGCTGTTTAAATTAGAGCAGTTAAACAATAAAATAAGGTATCAATTCTGACTACTAAGGGTTGTCCAACTTGCCTTGTTACCATTGAATGCTGGTTTGTTTTATTTTTTTCTTCAGTTAGAATTGAAGAGAGTATTCCTAAAGTTTAATTATCCTGCAGTACTTTCAATTATAGAATGTCTGTAAGTGACAGAAAAAATTATATCTTACAGATTTACCTAAACTAAGAGTTTTCAGCCAAGAAATAAAACCACTAGAAACTGAACAGCAGCTTTTGATGTTTTAGTTTGGAAAGTAGTGTTAAAGAGATCATAAAACCCAACCCTTGTGTTTTGGGATAATTCAGAAGTTGTTTTCTTAATATATAAAATTCCTTAATCTGTGTCTTGCCACAATCTAGAGAGGCTGAAAAATCTATATATAAAAAAAGAGGTTTCGAAATTAAAAACACTTGTGAAATACAGGAACAAAGGGAGTACAAAACAATGACAAGCTAAAGAACGGAAATAAAGTAATTAAAGCAGTTTCTTGCTTGGTTTTAAGGAATTTGGATGGTGTGATAGCTCTGCAAGCATGTCACGCAAAGTTTTGGTGTCCCTAGGATAAACTGCAGCTTCTGTGCACTTGGACAGTTTCTGATGCACTGAGCCTTCTTCTTGGTCTTGTGTAGGGTTGCTTCTTCCTGCATATACATTGTGTACTGCAGACTAAGGAGAAGATTATTCCCTTTCTCCTCAGAGCATGGGGGAGTGCACAAACCATTCCTCTTTTTCTCTTTTTTCATAGCTCCACCATTCTGAGCACATTTTTCTTTGATGTTAATTAATGCTTCTTTACAGTGCCCTTTGCAAGACCAAACTCAGAAAAATAAGGCAGCAGCGTATCCTTGCCTCCTGTGGAGCCAGCTATGCTGCCTGGTCACAAAGCACAGGCTATCATCCTACCTGGGCCTGTAGTTCCTACCTGCCAGGTAATTTGCTCCCCTGCTGGGTACTCAGTTGCTGCATGGAACTGTAGACTTCTCTGCTCCTGAAGTGATGTATATCAGCCCTGTGGACCAGTGCCTAAATACTGAACAAGCACTTTAAAAATGGGGGATAATAAAAGAAAGCTTGAGGGCTGGTCTTTGGCCAACTACATCTGCAGCTGCTAGCTTCATAGTGAACTAACATGTTATCCAATCTAATGATCAAAGAGAGAGTAGACTGTGTGATTATTGGATAAATTGCTAAAATTGTCAAGTCATATTTATAAAAGATTGTATGGTGAAAGAATGGAATAAAATGAGGAGTTTGTTTCTTTTATGAATGCTGACCTAAAGATTTAATAAGTGCATCAAAGGGAAAAGATTTGAGGGAAGTGTTACTTGACGAGTGCTTAGTAATGCAGTCTAAATCCTCACCCAACTTAATTTGTTTCACAAAAGTTACATAGTCCTATGAGGGGAAAAAAGAAAAATCTAGCCAGAACAGCTGTTGAAGCCAAATTTGAAGTGCATGGGTTGTAATGCAGGAGACAATGTAAAAATCTATTGATATTACCATCTCCAAAACTATACCTACAGTTATACAACCCAGTTATCTAATTTACAGAAAGAGAATGAAGTTTGAAATTTTCCTGAGCTTTAGATGTTCTCCTGTGCTGCTTGAGCACCCTGTTTACCTTCTAGCAAAAGACTGCTCTCTGCATGGAGAGCCTCATCTGTTTGAGGCACAAATATTCCAGTACATAACGTAAAAGGTTGTTTGATCTGAAAGACTTCGATCTCTTATTGATTAGATTGGCCAGCAACCTGGAAAATGTAAAATTCAGATTAGTCCATGCAGTCTTTTTGTTACTCTAGGCACATGATTAGCCTAATATCTGTTGCTGAGTTCCCATTATTGAAGTTTTATGTTGGAGCTTGCTGCAACAGAGGAGGATTTTATGCACAGCTGTGTGTAAAGCAGATTTTTTTCCCCAAGCAAATATGCTGTGGCAGATGTGGGACACTAAGTCGCCTAAACATAGGTCTCTAATGCCGCTTGAGACATCGTAGGGTGTGTGAGACATCCACACGGTACCAATGGATTTAGCAGAAGACCTAGAGGAGACCTTTACTAGAGTGGCAGCGGAAGGTCAGGCAAAAGGTCAGGAAGGTCAGATACCCTAGAGCATTTCAAATGGTCCTGCGTAGCTAAGTTTAGGCAATTGACAGAATCCCTAAAAATTATGTTCAGTCATCGTAGCGTTTCATATAATCCACTAGGACTCCAGCTATTTGTGAGAAACTTGTCTGTTTCATGGGTCAGTCCTGTGTCACATCATGGGGATGTTTTAGGTACATGACTGCATCTCAGGTTGTACTGTGTGCTTGTGTTTTAGGCAGCTAGGTGCAGTTCTTTGGGATGCTGGTGGGATTTGGATCCAAGCTCAGATGCCTTTCAAACAGTCTCTCCCTGTGCATTAGAAAGTCTCAGTCTCTGTTTATAACCAGTGGAAGAATTAGTCAGAACAATTCCTAGTCCAGAATGCTGTTTGTCATGCCTTAAGCTAGTTTGTCTATGTTTTGTATGGATCTCTCCAGAGCTTCACTTTTTTACCAACTTAGTTTCTACACATTAACTACATACCTAAATTTAGGCATCTGAATCTAGAGCTGAATCCTGCTCTGAGAAATAATCCTAAGAATGTTGATTTGCAATAATTTTGTGAGTGCTATAGTGGGAGTAATTTGACTGTCGCAGTGGAAGGACTGAAAAAAAGACAAAAATCTCTCCCCAGAGAGAAGTGGGAGAGAAAAGTATTAAAAGAACAAACTATTTAGGGACATATCTGAGTAGCAGCAGTTTTGAGGAGAGGCAGGCATGCAGGCACTGAAATGCTTTTGATTGAATAAAGTACTATTTTGCTGCAAGAAGCTGTTTGGCTGTGGAGACCAGTGCCCTTGGTCCCCACGTGAAGTGAACCCTCAGTTCTGGAGATTGTTGTGTTGAACTGATCACAGCAAACAAATCCCTTGGTTTGTGGGGGAGCAGTGTAGGGTGCCTCTGGGATTTTTACTTTGCTACAGTAGTCAGCTTCAGACCTTAGTCATAGGGTACAACATTCTTCCCCCAAAAAAGCCAGAATCAGAGGTACTTTGCCTGCATTTCCAATCAATGTTGCAAGATTCTGTCCTTAAAATTTGTATTTTAAGGATTGAGAGGTGTGATGATAAAAATCTTTACTGAATGACTTTGCAAAAACTCCTTTCTGCATTCCTCACACTCCTCCCAGTAGTTTGGGGAAAAAAACTTGGAAGAAATATTAAAAACTACTTGGAAATAGAAATTAAAAGTTTGCTTAAAATAGGTTATATCTTTTTAAATATGCTACTATTTCATTCTGAACAACAGATACCGATTTCAAAGGATTAAAACTGAGGGAAATAAAGAATAGTCCAAAGAATAATGCAAGTGATTGTTCAGATTTAATTGTTCAGCTGTAAATAGCTGATTTAGACCATTAGATGGCAGCATGAATTTGCAAGAATTTCTCAGCAAAGGCATTCTCAAAAAAAGTTGCCTTTTTCTATTCTGAAGCTTTTCATTACTTTAAAATGTCATAATTCCAGCACAAATCAATTAAAACCAGGTTTTCTGCAAGGCTTTGTCTCATCAATTTCTTCAAGTTTTCATCTTCTATAATTAGGTTATATTTATATATTTTATATATTTTATATAATTTTATAATTGAGGCTCTAATGCAGTAGCTTCAATGGCAGTTTTCCTTTTTTATGTAAATATAGTGTGAGTAAAGGATGCCAGTTTGCCAGCAGTGACAATTAAGCGTTTGGTTTATCTGCACAAAGCACGAATTCTGTATTTCAACATATTAATTCATTCCTCAGGTCTGACCTAAAGATATTTCCTTAAAGATAAGGCTACAACTTGGCCACTAAATCTGCAGTCTGTTTGTACTAAAGAAGCTTTCTGATGATTTTAACATCTATTTGCATGTAAGGGACTGAGATTGCCAGCTGATACTTAATTCAGTTGTGTACATTACCAGCTGAGATAGGATTCAGATCATATCTTAAAGTGAAGCCTTGTACATCACCCTTTTATTTCCCCTGCTAGTGTATTGGCATTATGGTGTAATAATCCAGTCACAGACTTTCCAATTAATTCTTTGTGTTCATCTTCTGCTTGCTACATTTCACTTCCCCTGGCCTGTTTGTTCCCACTAGTTGCCTGCCTCCCACACAGACATATTGTTACAAGAAGAGTGTTGAGTACAGCTGTGCTAAGATTTTTCTTTGCTAGTGTCTGTTTCTAGGAAAGGAAAAGGGAGAAAGTCAGTCCATTTCCTGTTGGTTTAAAACAGCAGAAACATCTGTTTGTCTTAAGATAGTTTTCCCAAAAGAACAGTGGCAAGGGAGCTTGCAGGTGATGAGCTTTGCCATTGCCAGTAGCTATCAGTTTAGACAATAGTGATTATATGGTTGGCTTAAAACAAAATAAGATTCCTTAAGTGGCAGAGGATATTTATTCCTGCAGTAAATTTTTGACAGCTAATGTTTAATTTCTACAGTGTTTTAAATCTTAAATACACATAGAGAATCTGGGATCGGAAAACCCAGATTCTGCTATGGAATCTACAGTTTCCACTAAATTCTGTCCACGATTGATTTTTCTGCAGTCCCCTCACCCTGTTATCATGAATTTGCACAATGCACACAAAATGATGTTGGGTGATGTGTCCTGGCACAGTGTGCATATAATCCTTCCAACAAATGTCACTACCATCCACTGCATTAATGGGTACATTTAACCTGTAAGGGATCAATAACATATATACTCTTAAGTGTATTTACAAATTACACTGACAGCTGTTAAAATAATGTTACGAAGGCTAAAAATCAAGTTGACAGAATAGAGAGCAAGGTTTGAGGTTAGTGTTCCAAGTACAGTGTCTCTTCATTCTCCAAGTCAATGCACTTACCTGGTATCATTGAAATCTTTTTAGCCTTAATTGTAGAGCATTCTAGATGGTTCGTCGCTCTTCATGCCTAAAATGTGATGCATCAGGCATGACATTTTACAGTATTGTAGCATTCTAAACAATCTTTGCTCAAGATGAAGTTGTTTTGTCAATGACCTCTTGGCCCTATTTGTAGAGGAGGTCCTAAGCCCTAATGCTTCCATCTTTTCTTAATTAATGTTTTTATTCATTTTCTTTCAGGATATAGTGACTTTCCCAGACCACTTGCTTTCTTGCTCTATCTGCTAAGAGGACTGCCTTTGCCTTCTGTGGTCCTTGGCTCATGTTTTGACTAATTCTCCTGAAGCTTCTTCAGTGGACAGTGTTCTTTACTTTGGGTCTTTGACTTCCTCAGATTTTTCTCTGCTCTGGAGGAAATGCATCTGGCTCCAGATGTGTCTCCAAGTTTCAGATGTGATTTTTCGTGTTCTTACAGGGGCTGAAAACATAAAAAGGTGTAATACAATCCTTATCTTCGGTTTCATAATGTCTGTCTTTCAACACTGCCCTTCCACTTGAGAGACTTCCTGTAGACCTTCTGATCCAAAGATCCTCAGAGCCAACAGCCTGCCCCAGCACCTTGTGAATCGCTTCAGTCTGTTGGCTTTGCAACTCACTGGGTGTTCTTTCTCTAGCCCTGCCTTTAACACAGTCAGCTTTACTTTCAGGATATGGACAGAAGACTAGTCTTGTTGGTATGTATGAAAACAAGCACTGATTCAGAATGCTCCTCCAGGAGCAGGAATATTTTGGGTGTGTTTGTTCTTTCCACGCAGTTAGCTTTTTATTCACCCTTATCTTTTTCCCGTACTTCTGCTGAGCTAAGGGTATTTCAGATAGGACACCTGTGAGATAGTGGGTTCAATGGAAACCAGCCTGGGTGGGCTCCTTTCTTCTTATGGCCTTTCTGCTGTCTCCAGAACCTGAATATTGGCTTCCAGTAAATATGTTCTCTTTCCTTTGCCTGCTTGTTTTGATAATGACAGAGGTGAACTGCTCTTAGAGCTCAAACTTTACTTTGAGAGGTTGCTGTAATTTTCCTGAGGGAAGCAAGCAGAAAGGTTAGTGGCTGATTTTTTAAACAGCTTATAACTTTGTAAGATCTGACTGGAATTGTATTCTATCCCTACAAGGTCTTTGTCATTTTTGAAATGAAGGTTCTGCCACAGAATGAGGAAGTATTGATTATTCTTAAGAAAGTTTTTAAAGATTCTTTTGTAACAGAATATATGCAGTCTGAAGGCAGAACTTTTCACCAGCAATCACTGTGTTATGGTTTCTCTTCACATCTATATTCACACATATAATATTGATTTTGGTGGGTGCTTGTGTTCAGTGAAAGAAAAGTAGTTAACATGTCTTCTGAAATGCCAATTCACAGAAAGGATAGGTGCACTCACAGGTGCTCATCAAGTACTTTGACACCATAATTTGTTTGGCTTATATTTTTTACTAAAATGGGTCTGAATCCCTCAGTGTTGTGATTAAAAGTGAAATAATCTCGACAAAAAACAGCCCAAAATTAAGCTTTGAGGTTTTGTTCCACAACAGAGGAGAATGTGGAGTCTAATCACCTTATTGATTTAGATTGAAGTCTGACACTTGTGTCAGGGAAACAGAAATGAGAATTCTTAAGGCGGTGGACATCAGCAGCAGAGCCTTGGTTCCTTTCAGTAAAGGTAATCTCTATGTTGACCTTGTTTAACTAAGCCAAACACTGTAATAACCATTCCACATATTATGAAGAATTTCTTTACAGAAAGAGTTGTCAACCAATAGAACAGGCTGTCCAGGGAAATGCTTCAGTTACCGCTACAGGAGGGATTTAAAGACACATAGATGTGACACTTAATGAAATGGTTTAGTGGTGTACTTGTTAGTGCTAGGTTAATGGTTGTAATCAATTTTTTAGAGGTCTTTTCCAACCTAAATAATTCTATGATTCCATTTTAACGGTCCTTCAAGATTTCTTTTGTTCTCTACAATACAATTCCACCCCATTTTATAAACATTTCTTATGTTTCCTACCTTTTAGAAAGTCTGCAACTTTGTATTTTAGTGTACTGATCTAACATGATCTACATTTTTTTTTCTTTGCTAATATTCGGTACTAAATTTTATTCACTGGACCAACTGAGATCAGTCATTGTGCTTTGGTGACCACTACTGTGGCAGTCTCATTGCATTACTTATGCATTTGTATTAGCAATGACTTGCTATTTATTTGGCAGTCACTGGTGTAAATCCATTGAAAGATTGAAAAATAATATAAAATAACAAAAAAGAATATTAAAGGATATTATGTCTGCTTCCCCAGGAAATTTGCACTTTTAATGTTTTTCAGTAGAAAGAAATCAAAGCACCGAAAGGCTTCACCAATCATTTTTGGTTTCTGATCTTTTGGCCCTTTACAATCTTCTCTATGGTTGATTAACAGACACCTTCCTTTCCCCTTCCAGGTGTAGATAAATCTTCCTTCTTAAGGCCATCCACTTTGTTGTCAGCATTCTGATATGATGTTCAGGGCAACATGAAATGCTCTCCCTTTGCAATTGACCAAGCTCTCTCTCACATTTCTTTTCTTTGCAAGTCTGATGGCACAGAGGAGAAGATTTCTGGATAGAAGCTTGAGCTGGCCATGCATGGCCATTTTTAGAGGTTGCAGAGCTGGTAACTAGCAAGGTAGGGGAGTGTGCATCTTCAATTAACTGCACTCATCTGCTGAGGGGTGGCCTATTAAATCAGAATTAAGTGTGCTTTTTCAGCTTGTTCTTTTTTTCAATCCTTCAATTTCCAATTTTTAAGTGATAGGTTAAATTTCTTACTCATGATAATGCAATTTAATTCCTGTATGTTTACATTCCTCAAAATGGGAAAAGAATGTAGATTTGAATTTAATTTGGATGGTTAGAATCACTCTGTGAGCTTTCTTGGGCCTTCCTCCTCTGTGGACTTTCAGGTTAATTAATTCCTATGAACTCCTAGCCCTGAGATGTTTTTACTAGTAACACTTTTATTAGTATTACATTACTGGTATAAATACATGATAAAATGAAATAAGTGAGATACTTCATTCTCTCATTTACTTAGTGTCTGGGCTGGCAAGTGACATGATTTTTTTTTTTTTTTGACATGAGTTTCTTATGTAAAAAGAAAATGATTCTGTAGTCAGATATGCAGCATTGTTTATGTTCTTTTACTGTAATGGCTATTTGGACAGCATTCTCAGTAACCACTCTGCATGCTTGTAAAGATTAGTGAGTAATACAGTTCATGGGAAATTTTATGAGTTGAAGTAGATAAGAGTATGAGATGTTTGCCTTCTGGACGTCTGCTTTAACCTCTGAAGTATACAGTGTACATCACAGCTTCCTTATGTTTTTCCCTTTTATTCTTATTGTACTTGGTTTTGTGTCAAAGAAAAGAACGTTTTTCCTTGTATTTATCTTTTCCTTCCCCCAGCCCCCAACTCCATTTCAGCACTATCTACTTGACATTTTCCAATGTCTTTAACTCTGGGGGCAGTATTCTTCTTATGTTCCTGTATTATTTATGCTATTTTTACAGTCAAGAAAAAGTTGACATTTTGTAGACCATTCTCATTACTTACTTACTTACTCAGTTAATAGGTAAAAATACTTCTTTAGATGATCATAAAACTTGTTCTCTTTTCTCTTATTGATTCTGTTGGTTTTCACTTGTTTTTTCTACCTTAGTCTTCAGTATACAGTACTTTGGGAGGTTTTTCTCATGATCATTTTTCCCCTGAGTTTTTCCCTATTACTTCTTCTTAGCCTTTTTTTTTTTTTCTTTTCCTTACATATCTCTTCCACTAGTTTCTCTTTAAGAGAGAGTACTTGGTTTTGAGACCCTTCTGGAACTTTGACAAGTGCTTCATCTTAGCTTCAGGGGTTTCGATTGAAGGAGAGAGAGCAATAAAACTGGAAGCAGAGACTTGAAATTACTCTGAAACTAGTGCTCCATAGCTGCTTCAGTATGTTTGCTCTATTACTTGTCAGCTTAATCCATGACAGTTCAAACTCCTTAACTTAAAATATCTGTAGCTTTCTGTTGGTTTCTTCTAATTACTTGTGATGAGCAAGAGTTTTATTTTTACTTCTTGTTGTACATATTTGCTATAAATGGTAAACAAAGTAGTGATAAAGTGATAAATGCAGACAGTAAATATTGAAATATATATTTCAGTCAAATGTCTATTGAGCAACTTGAAATTCAGAGAAACAGTGATGTGGCAATATTATTGTCTTGTCATCACAAATTCTGCTGGGAAGAATCCAGATTAATTAATGTTACGTTAAACTGAATCCTTCTCCCTCTTCTTTTTCACTCAGGAATGTTTCAATGTTGTGATTGTGGAAATATGAGTAAATTTTTTTTTTTACTAAGTTACTCATACTGCATGAAGGAACTACATAGCCTCTAGCTCAGGAAAAGAAAAAAAATAGAAAAGGGAATTATCATTAGCTTCATGAAAAATTCCCAGACTCATAACAAAGTTTAAAAAAAAGTATAAATAAAGACAGAAAAATATAAAACTCAACATGAAATTACTGTGTATTAAAGGTAGATTTTGTATGGCTAATGTGTTAACCTTACATGTTATGTGCCAACTCATTTTTTTAGGTAAAGCGAGTAAAGTAAATCTTATATTTGTGAGACTCAGTTAAGCATTTTATAGCATTAGATAAGGATAATGTTTTCATTAAACTGAAGGAGAAGGGGATTTGTGTAAGAAATGCAGGGTGGGAAAGGAAAAGAAAAATAATCAGCAGTATTAAAAGTTAAGCTAGGAGGAAGATTATTAAGTACAGCTCTTCCAGTTTTAGAATCAACCTTTTAAGTTCTTTTTGTTAAAGGTGTTTGCACAAGAAGTAGGAAAATGTTCGTAAGATGCAGAAAGCATCATTGATACACAGAAAGGTCAAGTTAGGCAGGAAGACTTGGGTGATAGAGAGGACTGACATATTAGAAATGCAACAAGACAAGACTTTCCAGTCTAAAATGTAAGATTAATAACAGAAGCTCTAGTAGTGCTAACTCTTTTGTCACCCGAGGGTTATTCATTGAAAACGACAGAACAGAAGTGTTGTATTATTAAGTATTTGCAAGATAATCTGAGAAGAACTAATGTGGTTGAATTAGCGGAGAGGCAAATGTGATTTTTAAGATGTGTTGAGCAAGATAGTTCTGGTATAGATACATAAATATTCATATTATAGAGAACACTGTTAGCCTTTTATATGGTATATTGTCTACCATTCTTGGCTTTTGTATTTCAGAACAGGAGCAAATATGGGGAAGGGCTGTGAAGGATGCTCAAGACAGTGGGTAGCTTTTTATACAGAAAAGTTCTGAAATACTTTAACTTGTTCCCTTTCAAAGCAAAGGCTGATAGGGAGTAGGAAAGCTCACTTTGGAGGATAAACAACAAAGAAATAAATAAGCTATATAAGTTACAGGACAGTATTGACACAGAACAAAATAATGTATGTTAAAGTATAGCCAAGGTGAACAGTAGGAGATTTCTAAGTATCAACTCAGCTTCTAGATCATCCTCCCAGCAGAAGCAAGTAATCTCATTTGTTTTCTAATGGACTTTAACAGATAAAGAGGATTACATTATGCAGTTGCCTGCAACTCATGGATCTTGACTGCTTAATGTGGGATTTTCTTACATTCTTGCATTTGAAATAGAGAAGGGATTTCTATGTTTTAAAATGGGAAGCATCTTTGTTATGTTTTCTGACTATTTTTTAAAAAATGGACGGATACTTTTGAATGTCTTTCTGTTAATATGTTTCCATCGCATGGTTTTCTTTGCAATTCTTACATAGTCAGTTAAACAGTCTTTTGCTTAGGGATTTTCTATAACTAGGTCAAAATTGGTTTCATAAATGACCATAGCAAATATTAAATAGAGAAAAAATACTGAATCATTCAGAATTAATTAAATTCATTTAAAGTTTTTAAAGATTTGACTTATAATTTAACACTGTCTCTTGAATGAAGAATAATCTGGGGCAAGTATATGTGAATTTTATTCTTTTAATTCTCATCTAGGTAGCTGGGAGGAGGTCAGCATTCAAATGAGGGATATCTGTAGCTAAAACTGATGCATAGCATGTGCCTTGCTCACTTTACATTAAAAATGTTTTTGGAGGATGTGAAAGTAAGCTAGAAGAGATCAGACAGACTAATTAATCATAGAATCATAGAATGGTTTAGGTTGGAAGGGATCTCAAAGATCATCTTGTTTCAACTCCCTGCCATGAGCAAGAACACCTTCCATACAGAACCCTTCCGTACGGGTTGCTCCATACAACACATTCCAGTGCATCACCACCCTCACAGTAAAGAATTTCCCACTCATGTCCAGCCTCTCATCCACCAGCACCCCCAAGTCCTTCTCGGCAGAGCTGCTCTTGATCTGTTCATCTCCCAGCCTGTGCTGATACCAGGGGTTGCTCCAACCCAGGTGCAACACTTTGCACTTGGTCTTGTTAAATCTCATGAGATTCCCATGGGCCTGCTTCTTGAGCTTGTCCAGGTCCCTCTGGATGGCATCCCATCCCTCAGGTGTGACAACCTCCCCACTCAGCTTGATGTCACATGCAAATTGGCTCAGGATGCACTTGATCCCTTTGTCTATGTTATTAATGCAGATATTAAATAACACCGGTCCCAGTGCAGATCCTTGAGGGACACCACTTGTCACTGATATCCATCAGGACTGAGACACTAACTGCTACATTCATGCTGCACTGTCCAAACACTTTCTTATCCATCTAACAGTCCATTAATCAAATCTGGTTCTTTCCAGTTTAGAGAGCGGGATGTTGTAGAGAGTGGCTTGGCAGCTAAATCCACTTATTCCCCTCAGGACTCTGTTGCAATCCATCAGGTCCCAGAAACTTGTTTATATTCAGGTTCCTCAACTGGTCAAGAACCTGACCTTTACTTACAATAGGAGGGACTTCGGTGATGTGAGAGAGGTTGCCACTGAAGACTGGCAAAAAAAGTTGTTGACTACCTCAACCTTCTCTTCACTTGTTGTTACTAGCTTTCTAGCACTGTTTTCCAGCAGGGAACACTTTCTTTGACCTTCCTTTTCTGGTTAATCTACTTGTAGATGCCCCTCTTCTTATTCTTTACATCCCTTGCCAGGTTCAATTCCAGCTTCACCTTGGCCCTCTTCACCCCATCCCTACAAAACTGTACTTCATCTCTATACTCTTCCCAGGTTACCTGTCCTTGTTTCCATGCCTCTGCATTTGCTTATTTCCCTTTAGTTTGACTAGCAGTCCCCAACTCAGCCACACTGATCTCTTGTTTTCTTTGACCAGTTTCTTGCTCCTAAGAATTGCTAGCTCTTGTGGTCCGTGGAAGACTTCACTAAAGATCTGCCAGCTCTGTTCTGCTCTCTTGTCCCAGAGAGCAGTCTCGCAGGGGACCCTTATTGACTATCTCCTTGAAGATATGGAAGTTTGCTTTCCTAAGGTTCAGGAGCCTAAGTTTACTCTTTACCTGACCCATGTCCCTCAGAACTGGAACTACACCAAGTCATGGTCACTGTAGCCCAGGCTGCCTCCAGTTTTGATGTTCCTGATTAGCATTGGTGACCAACAGATCAAGTATGACATCCCCTCTGGTAGGGCTATCTATTACTTGGTTCAGGAATCATAAAGTAGAATCATCAAGGTTGGAAGAAACCTTTAAGATCATCAAGTACAATATCAATGCAGCACTACCATTCTTACACCACTAAACCACAACACCCAGTGCCAGATCCAGATGCCTCTTAAACACCTCCAGGGATGGTGACTCCACCACCTCCCTGGGCAACCTATTCCAATACCTCACAATCCTGATCATGAAAAATTTTTTTCTAATATCCAATCCCAATTGCCCCTGTCTCAGGTTAAAGCCATTTCCTCGTCTTGAATCTAAACAAACCCAGCTCCCTTGGCTGTTCCTCATAAGACACATTTTCTAGACCTTTCATGAGCCTTGTTGTGCTTCAGTGGATATGCTCGAGCTCCTCAAATTGAGGGACCTAAACTGAACACAGTACTTGGGGTATGGCCTCACCAATGCTGAGTACAGGGGGGTTCCCTAGTCCTACTGGTTACACTATTGAGACAGATGCCGTTGGCCTCCTTGGCCACCTGGACATTCTGCTGGCTCACATTCAGCCAGCTGTCAACCAGCACTGCCAAGTCCCTTTCTGCTGAACAGCTCCTCCTCCAGCCTGTAGTGCTGCATGGGGTAGTTGTGAGTGCAGGACTTGGCAGTTTGCCTTAGTGAACCTCATGCAGTCATCCTTAGCCCACTGATTGTCTGTGCAGGTCTCTCTGCAGAGCCTTCCTACCCTCCAGCAGATCAACAGCCACACCCAACTTAGTGTCACTGGCACATTTACTGCACTCAGTCGCTACGTCCATATCATCAGTAAAGAGATTAAACAGGACCAGCCCCAAAACTGTGCCTTGGAGAACACCACTAGCAACTGGCTGCCAACTGGATTTAGCTGCATTCACCACCACTGTCTGGGCCCAGCCATCCAGCCAGATTTTAATCATCAGAGAGTCCACCCATCCACACTGCAACCAGACAGCTTTTTAGGAGGTTGGTGGGGGAAATAGTGTCAAAGGCCTTACTGAAGTCTGGGTAGATGACATCCACAGCCTTTCTGTCATCTGCTAAGGTGAGTCAGTTTGTCACAGAAGGAGATCAGGCTGGCCAAGCAGGGCTTTCCTTTTGTAAATCCATTTTGGCTGGGCTTGATCCTCTCGTTGTCTTGTATGTGCTATGCAATGTCACCATGGATGTTCTCATGATCATAACCTTGCCTGGAACTGAGGTCAGGCTGACAGGCCTGTTGTTGCCCAGATCATCCTTCTGACCCTTCTTGTACATGGGTGTTACATTTGCTAATTTCCAAACAGCTGGAACTTCATCAGTTGACCAGAACTGTTTTTAGATTATTGGGAATGGTTTGGCAAGTTCTTTCACCAGTTCCTCTATTACTCTGGGGTAGATCCCATCTGGGCCCACAGTCTTGTGAGTGTTTAATTAGCACAGCAGGTCACTAGCCATCTCCTCCTCATTTATGGGGGCTTCACTCAGCTCCCCATCACCAACTTCTAGCTCTGGGACCTGGGTATTCTGAGGACAGCTGGTCTTGATATTTTAAAGACTGAGGCAAAAAGGCATTAGGTATCTCTGCCTTTTCCTCATCCTCTGTCACTACCCTCTGCATTTAACAAATGCTGAAGACCTTCCTTTTGTTGCCAGTGCATTTATAGAAACTTTCTTTGTTTTCTTAAACTATAGTGGCTAAATCAAGTTCTAGTTGGGCTTTGGCCCTTCTAATTTTCTTCCTAGATGACCTTGTGACATCCTTATAGTCCTCCCAAGTTACCAGAACCTCCTTCTAGAGTTGATATATATCTCTTTTTCTGGTTAAGAGGTTATCCTCCATGCATTTCAGGAGCCTAGTCTCCTGGATTGCCTACAGCTCACCCTGCTACTTTCCCAGTGGATATCAGGGTGGTTACAGTTCCCCAGCAGGACAAGGGCCTGTGAGCAAAACCTTTCTTGGAACTGGAGCAACAAGGCTTCATCCATAGGCTCTGCTTGATCAGGCAGCCTAGTCTGTAGTAGACACAGTTCAAGAATAATGGACTGTAGCTCTCAAAAGGAGTACTTGGAAAAGAGAGCCTCTTTGTTCCCAGGTGTTGTTGTGGATCTGCTGAAAGAACCAGGAGGTTCACTGTGTGGAGACAAAAGTGACTATACTGGATGTTTCCTTCTTCAAACCATAGAACTCACATCTGTAAGAAATGCACGTGGCTAATGGACTGCTTAGGAAAATAGGATATAGCCAGGGAACAGCTGCACTAAGCAACTTGCTCCCCTAGAGAAATTTCAAATGTTACTGAGAAAAAGTTGTTCACGGTAAATGCTCTTTCCTACTCCCCTGCATGGTCTGTGACTCTCTATCTCTCCACTCACAAAGCTCACAGCATTTTCCTGATTTAACAGTGCCAGCAGGGCTGGCAGCTTGATTGACTTCATATGAAAATAGAGCCAGATAGAAAAGGTGCAGAGAATGACCCTTTCAGCAAAGCTGGCATCTGAAGAATGACTTTCCCATACTGTGTGGTAGCTCATATTTTAGTGACCTTTATCTTGGCCACTAAAATGTGGTCCCAGTTACTCTTCACTTTGCATTATGGAATGGGAATAGGGTAATACTTCCTATAACACTTGCGTAGTGGGGAAGTAATTTGGTTTATTTGTTCTTTTTTACTTAGTTGAAGAATATGTTGACCATTAGAAATTAGAGAAAACTTCACTGATGTTTTAGCATTAGGCTAAATCTAAATAAACGTCCTGGTTTCTGTGAGCATGCAAGTACAAGCATCTTGTACTTGCTTTTTTTCCCTTTCTAAGAAGGTGGTAACAATATTTATCAAAAACATTTATGCCATTGAGGAATCCATAGAAATGCAGGAAATGCAGTACGAATACATAACGTATGTACTAATACTTTATTTGTGTTTGTGTGTGTGGATTTGATGGCCAAAAAGGAAGAGGCCCCAAGGGCTCCTTAGTATGCAATTAATATTTTGGCTAGAAAAGCAGCAGATTGTTTCAGTATGCTTACATGTTATGACATCATATTCCAGTAAAATTATAATGAACAGAATTTTTGTTTGTCTCTGTGGCAAACCAAAATGAGTTTTCTAATTGTCAGCAGACCTTGGTGATTTATTTAATTATAGTGGCGCCCACTCACACCAACTTAGTTGAGGTCTGTCAGCATTTCTGTTATGAACCCCTATTTTTAGGGGTTTATAACTAGTTGTAAATATTTACTCATTGCTGAAACTTGACATCCAAGGTCACATTCATAGAGCAAATATCCTTTTTCAGGTTGACTGTTCTAGTGGCATTAGCTAAAAAAGTAGATTTCTAATGCTGTGAACTTAAAGGGAATAAAGGGAACCTGCTTTCCAGACCTCTTATTTGAAGGATCTTTTTAGGAATCTGAAATGTCCAGAAAAGCCAGATGAAAATGAGCTTATTTTTATAGGTTATATGTTATATGTGTATTATCTGTTATCACACTTTGTTTTCTTCCAACTGAATGTATAATTTCACATGCCATTTTGTTGTCTTCTAGTCTTACAGTCCTCTGTCATTTGGCTGTATTGGTCAGCTTATGTTCTGAGGAGTGTGCCAGTATCATCTGAAAATCTCTTTTATATAAGAATTTTCTCCAAGGAAAATCCTAGCATTTGTAGCTGACATGTAGAATGCAGGAAGATGCATATTTTCTAAATCAATATAATTTTAAAACTTTTGAAGACCTAATGATTCCATATGTGAGGTGTTGCTGTTTGAAATCCTGACTCTTTCAGTTCTGTGGCTGAACAGAGTGACAGAGGACTGAGGAGTGTAGAGCTGACGTGTAGATGTTCTTATGATGGAAAATATTGTGCTGATACATTATTGCAGAATAATCACTAAGTTCTATATAATTATTCCAAAGATTGCTAATGCTTTCAGCCCTTTCTGATAACTCATATGTGGTATACTAGGAAGGTTTGTTAATGATCAGTGGCAGATACAGCATTTTGCATTTGCATGGGCTTGTTCTTTACGTGAGTGTACATCTTCAGGATGCAGAAACATTCATTATTAAAACTCAGTTTGATTGTCACACTGTACTTTCAGACTGTGATATTACGATTACTTTTGAGGCTTTTGTTAATACAGTCTCTGTCCTCACCATTGAATAGAGGAGAATGTTGTTTCCTTTGACATGTTCCTTGTTGTAGAGAAGCCAGTAACCTCACAGATTTTGTTCATTTTCTGAGGATTTCAGGTGTTCCTTTGCACTTTCCTGGCAATGCTCATATTATCAGTGCTGTGTTACAACTCTGCTTGAGGCCAAGGAGAGCAAGAAAAATTTAATCAAAACCATGTAAAAGCTTAATCATTCTGGCAATGCCAAAGAGCTGCATGAGGCTCTAGAGCCACAGGCTGAATATCATTTTTCCTTATTATCACATAAATAGCTCCCTAAACACTCTTTAAAAGAAAAGGTGGAGAGGAGAGAGGGAAAAAGAGAAGGCTTGTTGTGGGATTTGAGTTTATAAAGTGGATTCATGTGCTTTCCTCCTTTGCATGCAGTGGAAAGGTAGGTCTAGTAACTCAAGAGGAAACAGGAACTTCTGATGGATATTGTATTTTCCCTAAATCTAGGTAGTTGCTAACAGCACTACCTCATTTTTTTCTATTTAAAGAGGATTATGAAGTAATGAGGTGGGACATGCTATCAAGGTGCCTACTGCTTTTGCATGACACAGCTTGTCTTGTGCTAAGCAGCAGCCAACACATGCAGCCATTTCAACTTCTCTATCTTCTGGGATGGTGGGAAAAGTCCTGGAACTCTTCAAGGAAGATGAGAGTACCTGTTGCTGCAGGGAAAAGAGATCTACAGGAGGTTGTGGTTTCTAGCAAGCTCTAGCAGCTGCCGGTAAGGTCTGTCAGCTGCTCCTGGTCAAAAGCTGCATTGGGCTTTCCTTCCAGTCATCTGATTAGAGAGGGTCAAGCACCCTCTCAGCAGATGCTGGGGAAGAGCAGATGTAAGTGCAGGGCCCAGAGCACTGCTCCCAGAGACAGGCAGCAGGCACAGCAGATTGCACAGCAGAAGATGCAGAAAGGAGTTGGAAACTCTGCTGAGGATGGGGTTGTGCTCAGCAGTGCTGGTGATGCACCACCTGGCACCGTTCCTAGCACCACGTGGAGCAGTTCTCCTGTTACATCAGAGACCTTGAATCAGAGCTCACTCCAGAGCTCTAGCTAGGCTGTAGAGATAGTGATCTTGTCTGCAGGAGGTGTGCTGTGTTGGAAGATTTGTGGTTTTGTCCTTTACCAAGTAAAGAAGATGCAGGAAGATGTCAACAGACTGCTGACATCACTAGATCAAATGAGTAAGGGATCACTTGGATCTTCTCTAAGACCCTGCAAGTACAAGAGCATGAATTCCCAGCCATACCAAAGGAGGAGCAGGGAGAGTCAGTGCTAATTGGGCTGGGAAACTGGGAGGGAGTCCTGTGATGGCAAGAGCTGGAAGCTGGTAATTTTTGGCATTGGGAGGAAGATTTCTGCTCCATCTTCAAATCTGCAGCAATATCAGTGCCAAGTATTTGAATTCCATTAGGCATGTAGGAACTTTGTAATAGTTTTCCAGAAAGTGTGGTCCAACACTAGAACAGGTCATCCAGAGATGTTGTGGAATCTTCATCCTTGGAGACCTCCACAATACCTTGGACAAGGCCTGAACAAGACAGTCTAACTTCAGGTCTTGACCGTGTTCTGGATGTTGCTTTGGGCCAGATCACCTCCAGAAGCCTTTCCAGCAGAAGTTATTTTATGATTTTATGAAAATACTTATAATTTTATGAAAATATTACATAAACAAAAGCATTTCCAGGCCTTAATAATTCTCAATAAGTGTGTTAAACTGTAAACAGTATTAAACTGTAAACAAGAAAGCAAAGTAAATACCCACTTTTTGCATGTCATAAAAGCAACTTAGCTCACTCCTTCAAGGCCCTATAGCCAGAGGCATATTAGAGCCAGTGTTACGCTTGGTTCTTTCCATATAAATGTAGTTTTAGAATTAGGCACAAAGTTTAGGGACATTGAGGCCAGAGTACATATTCACATTTATCTGCTTCTGAAGTGTGCTGCTCTCTGGTCAACTTTGTATTTTGTTTCACAGTTGAAATGACTGGGTTATATTTATTAATGAAAATTCATACAGTCTTAATATAAAAAAGTTGCCATCTGTGTCCACAGATGAAAGTGGAGAGAGCACACTTTGAAAAGGATCCTTTCAGAGGAATAAGGAAAATATAGTAGTGTGTTTGATTGAATCTAGGTTGAGTCAATCTAGTTTAACTTGATGGACCTTGCTTTTGTCCATGCTTTTGGAATCCTGGAATCCTGAGCTTTCTTACATTGCTGTAAAATATGAACAAGTTATTTGTCAAGTGAGGATCCATTTCTGCTAGGTATATTCTCTGTCATCTGACTTTGTTGTCTCTTAGAGCTGAGCTATAATGACAGGTTTCATATGACAAACTTCACAATCCTTCTTCCTCCATGCCGCTTGTCTAGGGACAGGAGTTACCTCCCAGGCAGGGCTTCCACTGGAGTTTTTGGTTCTCCTTAGGTTTCATCTTCTCAAGACTCAAACCAAGAGGAGAGCAGAGCTAGGCTGTTGGGCTGATAAATAGTAGAGCTCATTGCAGAGCTCCACAAATGGAGGTGAAGAGCTGGTTTGCACATAGGAGCTGCTGTCAGAGTTACCAACTGCCTTGCTGAGGAACAGTCCATGTATTTGAGTACTGGGTCTTATTCTGGGAGAAAAGATAATGTTTCATCCCCAAATATTACTCTATTTTACATAAAATGGATGGGTAAAATTCCTAACTTATATTGTTGTTTTCTTTTCATGACTTCCTTCCAGGTATCACTGCCCAGTGCCTAAAATTTTCTATGTCCAATTAACTGTTGGCAACAGTGAGTTTTTTGGTGAAGGAAAGACTCGTCAAGCTGCTAGACATAATGCTGCAATGAAGGCCCTTCAAGCTCTTCAGAATGAGCCTATTCCAGAAAAATTACCTCAGGTCTGTGCTTCAGGATTTTTTTTTTAATTAACTTGCTTTTTCACTGCTATATCTTTAAGTGGTGTATATTGCTGCTTAAAAATTAAAATATTGTGTCATATTTAAAAAAATACTGAACAGAAACATTATTCTCAGAATATTCTTTCTAAATTGAAAGCAAAAATATAATAACATTTCCCAGTCAAAGAAGCCAAGTAGGTGCAAGACCTCTGGGAGCAGCTGAAGACCACTTGGGATACCGTAGGTTCTCAACAGCAGGTGTGTGTTTGAAGGAGACTAAATTCAATCCTCAGTCAAGTAAATCACCGTGGCTTGGTTATGCTGAGGTTAAGGGGCACTGGTTGCAGGTTAGTCATCAACAACACCTCTGTCACTTCATGGGTTAGAGCTGTAGGTGACTGGAGAAGGCTGGAGGTAACACTTTGCTGAGATCATGGTGGAGGGAGTACATGGTGGAGGGTTGCACTGTGTAGAGCTGAGTGTAGCTCTCCAGAGAACTGGAGACTGGTTGAGATAGAGTTTAAGGGCTTCATGGTGCCAAGTTTCAGGCTCCTCCCTGCTGCTGCCCGTGAGAAGTGCACACAGGACACCATGCAGTGGTGGGGTGTGCTTTCACCATGGGACATGGTCCATCTTAGTAAAACTCTATTTCCTTCAGCAAAACTGGCCAGCTTGGTTATCTGTGGAAGATGATTGATTCATTGCTCCTCAAACATCGGGCATGGATCAGAGCCAGTACACATTGTACTCATAAATACATTATGAGGCTGAGCTTCTTTCTTCCCCACTCCCTGACAGTGTGCTCCTGAGGGAGCAAGGACAGACCTGCTGGTACCCATCTAGTAATCCCATTAGTAACTCAGTGAACTTGACTGGGATGGGATCCATGGAATATAGCACAGTACTTACTTGCATAGGTCTATCTTTTGGCCTTCATGGCCATCCTTAATGAAGCCTTCTGTATATTCTTCTATTTAAGCTATCATTGTTTCCTTTTATTAGAAAAACTTAATAAAGGATAAAATCCTTTATCTATATTAAACCACTGAAAAGGAGTATTGCCATCTTAATACCTAATTGGGCAAATGTGTAGAAGAGCATAAGGTGAGCAGAAGCAATCAGCCAGCAGGGCAGGGCTGCTGGTGAATGTGCTTTCACAAAGAGCTATTGTGTGTCTGCCAAAGCACCTCTGCTGTCTCATAGATGTGAGCCTAACAAAGGCCTTACAATTAAAGTGTCAGTTGTGGGAATCAGGATCAAATTTAAATCCAAAGTGCCTGAGACACTCCTGAATATATTTTATCTTCTAGGAAGATAGGCTTGAAACTTTATTGCTCAGTACTAATGTTTAAACCTTGATCCTCCCTTTTCTCTACTCACTGTTCTGTTGTCTGCTATGTTTGGTGAAAAAATATGCAGGGAGTTAAATTGTAGGGGCAGAAGGGACAATGAGGGATTTTCTGGACAGATGTGTTTGTATTGATCATGAAAATTTAAACTATAGTTTCTATTTTAGACTATACATATCTGATTAAAATAGAGTACAGCTAGAAAACCTAAACATTCTTGGCCTGAAGGCTTGCTGAAAGTCCAGTGGGCATTATATTATTTTATGTAAATTATGCAAGTGTTTGATTATTCTCAATTTCAAAGATAATTTGTGAGGTATTTCTTTTAGAATTCATTTAGCTTCATTTTCTATTTAAGTGGTGTTTTCTTATGTTTGCTAAATGAAACCAACAGATATCAAAAATCTCTCCCACACATATATTTAGAGATTATTCTTAAGTATTTTTGAATTTTTTGTAGAACTGATTATTTTTGTAATGTCTCAGTGCGAAGTTGTTTTTTCTAATCAATAATTCATTCTTTGGGATTTTTTTTTTGCCAGCTTTTTAGATTATCAATGTCCTTTATAAAGCACAAACTTAATTGAACACCATATCAAGTAATATTCTCACCACTGTTTTTTTGCAGAATAGTAGGATCCCATTCTTTATATCCCCAGATTTTTTTTTCTTTTAAATATTGTCCTTTTAACTCTGCTGATCTTTCTCAGTGAAACTAATCAATACTTTGCCTGTCCTGCAAGTAGTGATCTACTTTCTTGATTTCAGTGGTGCTTTAATTTCATTATATGAAATGAACTAGAGGTCCTACATAATTTCATTGTAAATACCCTTGTTATTGTTTTGGAGGTTCTATAAACTTTACAATATTTTGTTTTGTATTTAGCTCCAGATCAATATCAGGCACATAAATGACTTTTTTGAGAATAAAAATTTTGCAACAATTTCATGAGACAAAAAGTGTTCTTTGTCTGCATGCTGTAGCTGAGTACTGGATTTTTGGCCCTGTGTCACCTTAAAGATTAATATATTGAGAGTTTAAAAATGGTAGATAAAAGATTTATCAATTTCATTGTAATGTGAAGAACCTAATATTTTTTAAATGTTGTTTTAGAGCTGTGGTATCTGGATTTTGTAGCTATGCTGGTGGCTGAAGATTTAGATCAGACTTTGTTATGTAAGATGGGAGCTCTGCAGGAATCCACCTAATTCAGCCCAAGTGTCTTTGATGTTTACCTCCACTAATAAAAAATTAGGAGCCTGGCCAAGGTTACATGATTGTTGAGAGATCCCAGTTTGAAGTACTTCAGAGCTTTGCAGTTTGAAAATAGCTGGAAGTGAAGCCTCTGAGAACTAAGGAAATGTGGCCTGGGGGACAAACACCAAAGGCAGTAGTTGCAAAAGGCAAAACTCTGACTGATCCTGGTGCTAATGGTTGTGTGAGAAAATTTAGATTTACCTGAAGAATAAAGCAAAGCTGAATTTTAGGCAGAATAATGTTTCATGTGCCTTTTGTTTTTTTTATCTCTTTGCCTCTCTGTTTGTTATATTCCTATGGATAAATAAATAATGTTCTGTGTTGAGCAAGCTGTTCTCTGTCACTACCTTTTCACACTGGTCATAACTCCCAGAGGGAAGTTGATGGAGGGGCCATTAACCAGCTGGACCTGCTGAGGACACCTGTAACCTGGTGACCCAGTCGAGTGTGGGGGTGATTGACTGAATTTCTTCTGAGAGAAGTACAGTCTTCTGTACTTTCCAACAAGCACAGATTTCCTCCTTGCTTAGAAGGGGTACCTATAGAGAGCCTGAGAAATGGGTCAAAGGATCTGTTTGATCCTCATGTTTGACACAAGTGTGTACTCAGACAATTGTTATCCACGTCATTAATAAGACTAACATCCATAGACATGATTTTGCTGTTTATAATTAATTTATAAATTAAGGTGTATGTGTTCCTTCGTTGTGAAACATAAGCACAATATATATGGCTTCGGTCAGCAGATGTCTGATAATGGGGTGCTGAGATGGATGTACAAATGCTGATTTCCAGCCTGACAGGAGACTTCAAAAGTCTTTGAGAAATTGGGAGGAGAAGGATACTATATTTTGTTGATCTTCTTAGAATTGTAGTATGATTATGTATGCATCATTTTCAGAATGGAGAAACAGGAAAAGAATCAGAAGAAGATAAAGATGCAAACAAATCTGAGATCAGCGTAGTGTTTGAAATTGCTTTGAAGCGCAATATACCTGTCACTTTCGAGGTATGTGTTACATTTTTATCTGTGTTACATATTTATCTTACTAAGAAAGTATTGGAAAAAGGTACCACTAAAACTCAACACATAACATTCATATATGAAAAATATGAATTTCATATTCATGGGAATTATAAAAAAAATTGTCAGTATATCAGAGTCTAAGACAATTACTTTTTACTGGTAAAATAGATGCTCTTTCAGAACTTTTAGAGATCTAATATTTGGTTACAAACACTTGGAAAGCAGAAAGACAGTTAAACCATTTTCTGTACAGAGCTGTGGGGTTCGAATCTGTAGCCACACTCTATCTGATTTGAAATAATCTTCAAAAGAGTTAGCCAAAGTCTTTGCTTTAACTGTTGGCATTCATATGCTAGGAAAGTTCCAATTGAAACATTTCACCTTCAGTGTGCTGTCTTCAGACAGTCATGAGTATCTTCCACTCTGATTCTGTTTCACTTATCTATTTCTACTTAAGCTTTCATGGGGTTTTTTTGTTTGTTTTGTATGATTTTATCTGTCAACCCATTTCTGACACCTTTGTTTACCTGAAGTGATAAAGAGCATTTGGAATAGCTTCAGTGCTATCAATGAAGCAACTAAGGGAGAATGAGTGATACTAATAGGATTTTTTTCCTATGAGAAAGTTCTTACAAAACCTTGTTGTAAAAATCTAACATTGTTGTGGTAGGAAGCACCAGAATTTCAAGCTGTTTTGTTTTTTGGTTTTGTTTTTTTTTAATGCAGAAAATGCTAATGTAAGTGGCCTTCTAATATTTTATTTTTCTGCATTTTGTTTTACATTTAAACTGAGTCTGCATGAAAGATGTGGATAGTGCTTATACTGGTGATGGTTATTTTCTCCAGTGCTTTTTCCTGTTAAAGTATAGGCATGTATTTGCATGTGAAAAGAATCAAAACCCCTAAGCTGTGGCATGCCTTGCAGTGTGCTGTATGCAGTTTACTGACATGTTTGGCCCATGTCCCTGAATTGGCCAACATCAAATAAGCTATTTGGACCTTCTTACAAATCTGAGAAATCTCTCAGAAGGTAGGTAAGAAAGACAAAGAATATTGTTCATGACTAAGGAATTCCTTGGTATAGCAAAGGCATAGATGCTTAATATATGTGATCTATGTGATATGGACTAATTAAAACATTAAGAGAATGTATAATCTAGAGGATAAAACTGGTGTGTCTGGGGCTGTTGGTGTATCAGTTTGCCACTACATGCCAATCATCCAACTCTTAGCTAAGAGCAGACATAATGGAAACACATGCTTGTGTTTCAAAAAGGAAGCTGATAATTAATGTCTCAGTTTTCAAACATTTTTTTTTTCTACCTTAAACATTTTAAAATATTTGGAATAATTCTGTACCAATCAATGCACTAAAATGTAAGGAGATGTATGGTCACTGGTCACAGAGGAGCTTGGAAGCTGTAAAGAAAAGAGGGGTAGTGCTTTGAATGTCTTCTTCACTCCTGTTTGAGCTTATTCAAGGGAGAGCATTTGATAAGGAGAGAGTGAAGGCAGAAATACTTTGTAAGGAAAAATTTAATGTGTCACTTGCCAAAGAATGTTAGCAACATTGAAAAAATACCGTTTTTTGCTCTCCTGAGAGGTTTTGTGTTATTTCCTGCCTTTAAATCTAAATATAGGTGACATTCTCAAATAGAGTTTTGATTGAACTTGATTCTGGCTTACTTTTCAATAAAACTGCTAAGCAATTATGGATAATCCGCAGGATCTGATGTTTCTAATAGGATTTTATTCACTAATGGTCTTCTGTTATTCCAGGCAGGCATCAAAGCTTTTTCTAGCTTTTATTTTGTGTGTGCTAGCTATAAAATGATCTGCCTTTTCTTCATCTGACAAAGCTTTAGCCAATGTTCCAACAGTGCTGGGTTATGCAACAAAGTAATGATCATAAATATATATTAAGTTCTATGTAAACATGTCCTCAGAATTGCACGAGCGGTGAACAGTCCTGTTTCGTGTAATGTGGCTAGTTTTAATTGTCTAGGAACTTTAGGATGATTTTAATAAATTTTCTATCTATTAATTTGTTAAATATAAACATTCAGTTGTAACAAGGAACAAGCTTTACTCCATACTTGTCACTGGTGCATTCTTAGCTAACTTTGATTCATCAACTTTTAAGCCAAAATGCAACTGCTGTACAGCATTTGTGGGGTCCTCAATGAACAGTTTTTAAAGATGACTACAGAAGTGACTGCTGTGGGAATTGTTAGAGTAGAATGGTCAGTTCACTTCTTATTCCTGCCTTGACAGTAGGCTAAAATCTTGCCTTTTTTTTTTTTTTTGTTGTTGTTTCAATAGATATGGTTTTTATTCCTTATTTGTCAGTAAGGAATGGATGAGCCTAGAAAACATAACTGAGGTCAACAGCTTCAGATATTAGAATGTGTTGGGGTGTTTCAGATTGCCATTTTATTTTCAATATTTTTCTTTGTACTGCTGTGTTATTTCTTTAGAATAGCAAATATAATAATGTCTTTTCATTCAGGAGTGAAGGCACAGAGTGCGTAAACAGGCAAATTTTCTGCCCCTCCATCCCTGTCCAGTGTTCTGCTGCAAAGTGTTCTTATTTCCCAGTCTTATCACAGTAAGATTCTGCAGAGAATTATCAGAGTTTCTGTGTTTTGAACCAGGGACAGGCCAAATTGCAGACTCTGGGAGAGTAGTTCTCAGCAGGAAGTTTCACACCTGACTTCTGCTGTCCTGGAGATTAAAGCTTTGGATGACTGAGTACTGAGTACCCAAATGAGTAACTCTCATTTGGGTTTTGCAGAATGGTCACCCTTCTCACTGCAGTTTTACGCTTCAGCATTCAGACTCTTCCTTTTCTCTTTTTTTATTTTTTTTTTTTTTTTATTTTTTTTTTCCTTTGTAACTGGGAAAATCTGGTGTATCGGCCTGCATAAGCTCCTGGAAATATATTGATATTTTAATATCTTATAAATAATTATGTATTCATAGATGTAGGTGACATGGGTTTTTTGATCTGATTTTTGTCTCCTCTAGTTTTGGGGGGGGGTTAATGTCCATTTAATCTTGTCCTAATCTTTTGAATTTTCTACCTGGCATCTCATTAATAATTAAAGCAGTGTTACTCTTTCACTGTAATCATACTTCTGTTTTTCATTTGTCAGCATGATTCATTAAGTTGAGCCAAATTCATTCTTGATGTAACTTGACCTTAGATGTGTTTTGGCCCCATGTGTTTTCTCTTGCTGTAATAATTCTTTAAATCCATGGAACAGAAAAAGAAAAGTGTATTGAACTGTCACCCTTAATCAAATTCTCAGCTTTAAATTAGCCATGATTAGGTCCACAGGTTGTATCTTTCAACTGAAGAAATAGTTTAATGTCCTAATGTGTATAGTGTTCTTAGATAGCAAAGGCTGAATTTCTTTTTAGTGTTTTCTGTCCCGAGGCTCATAGCACAACTGTTTGAAATCATATGGAGTAAAAAAGATCTGAAATCTGGGGTTAACCAAAAATGTTGTTAGGTAAATATTTTTTTTGCTTAATTACCAAATTTGGATGTTTAGCTTGATCCACATCCCGTCTGAATCCTATGGGGTTCATTCTATTGACAACACAGACTTTTTTCCATTTACACACTAACAAAGACAGAGTTTTTAATGTTTTCCAGTAAATTATTAACCTTGTGTCACATACTTAAAATTTAAAAGATGAAAAACACACCAGAATGCATTAGTTTTATATTAAGAAATATGTTTTTATGTATATGAAAATATAATCTGGTTTTGTATTAACATTCTTTCTCTCATATATATATATTTGTGTGCATTTATATGAATACGAGAAAACTTATATAAACCAATATTTTAGGAACTCAGCAATTATATTTCTTAACCAAGTTATTTTTTCCTTTTTCATCTGGTCAGTACAGACATTCTTGTATATGTTATTAATACATTATATTGCAGGTAAAGACAAACACCTATATAACAGTATTAGTAGAACCACAGAAAGATTAAGGACCTTAGTAAGGTTAATTTAGCAGTGTTTTACAGTATGTTGTAATACTTGGATAACAAAGTACAGGGATGGTTTGAGGTGCTGTAAAATCGAGTGGGAAGTGCTGCAGTGCAATGAAGGTGCTCAGCACGGACACGACACCCCACTGTGTCTGAGAGCAGGAGATCCTGGCACTGGGCTCATCCCAGCTCTGGTGCAGGCAGTGCAGCATCCTGGGGCTCAGTGCATTGAAAGCACTGCTGCCTTCTCATGTGGTCAAGCTTTAGTGGGCAACTTTCAACTGAGGCAGTGTTGAAAAGACTTCTGAAATTAATAACTGGAACCTTACAGTGGGAACACTTCTGGACTAAACAGGAAAATCTCATTCTGGCATAGATGTCATCTTATTCTGGGAAAATGAGACAAAGTTGTCTGTTAATTTTAATTTTGTGTCTTTTTATTGATATATGCTGTGGTAATTGTATTTGCTGGGTGAAATTGCCACAAAAGAGAACTTAAAAAAGAAATACAAGCCTAAGGAGACCTCATTACAGTGCAACAGAAAAACTAAATAATGCAAGGGACATGACCTTGATAAAAAGAACCTTAATACAAAACATGTTGTAATAATGCCAAGATTGAAGGTTTGAGCACATTAAAACTACAGTTATTACACCAAGAAGGCCCTGGTACCTTTACCTTAGTTCCCTTTCCCCTCCCTCCTCAACCTAAAGAGACATAGCTCTTCTTCAACAAATGGTTTGATGTGATTCCATCAAATGAAAAAAATATTTATATTTATATTGATTTTGAAGATATTATAAAGAGATGCCTGTCAGATACTCTAATGTCTCCTTATACATATTACATATAACAAAGATTAAATTAGGTAGCTGCTTCCGCCCATCAAACAAAATAACTGAACCTTTTCCCAAATGAGGTCTCTTAATTCCTGATAGACATTGTCCAGACCAGTAAATGGTGTGTGCATGCATGAAGAGATGGATAGCTATCCTGGCACTTGCAGTGCTCTGATTTGGGGTGAACACATCCTAGCATCAGCCTTCTAAAAGGAGATGTATATGTGTGTGTGTGTGTGGTGTGGGGGTGTGTGTGTGTGTGTGTTTGTGTGTATGTATGTAAAAATGAAGACAGAAAAACAACTAAAGGAAGGTGCAGCATTCAGAACTTAATTTCTTTCCATATTACTATAACTTGTTGCAGTGAAGTACTTCAAATAGGTTTTCTTATCTTTGTCCTAAATGTGTTTTTAAGGGAATTAATAAATTATTTTTTTTCAGAAATGATTGGCTTTTGTGTGAGTTACAGTGGCTCTTCTGGTAATTCTTTTCAGTACTGTTGGGAGGGACAGCTGAGAGTCGTGGAGGCAAGAATGTGTCAGCCTTTCAAATAGAAGGGATATTGCTCTGAGCTGTGTGTTCTGGCAAGGCAAGAGTTGAGAGCAGGCATCCAGCCTGCACCTATTGAGACTGAAGTTTGGGACTATGAACATCCAAGGGTTTGATGAGAATAGAAAAAATATTACAAACAGGTTGAGGTAATGCCAAATTAATACAGGTTTGAATATGTTTTATATAAAGAAATAGTCAAAGCCTGGTAGACCTTCATGGATTTAATTGCTTTAGTATGTGAAGCACCTTGCAAAGAAAAAACCCATCAGCCTTGGTTTAAATATGCATAATTGTTATATATTGTTTATTCTATAAATATTTAAAAATTTAGGTCTACTCTTATTTTCTGTGAAACATTGAATATGGTGGTTAGATTTGCTTTATCCAATCATTCTTAATTTTTTGTCCTCAAATCTTGTACTGTCATTAAGACTTGTCCAAGTTCTGTGGAAACCAATCTAATGCCTTCAATTAGCAGGAAAACTGGACTAGTAATAAGTTCATTGCACTGATAACAAACATCAGGTTATCTTCTTGTAGGGTGCTTTGATTCAGTGTTACTTTCTCTTAAAAGGTGATTAAAGAAAGTGGACCTCCTCACATGAAGAGCTTTGTTACACGAGTTACAGTAGGAGAATTCACTGCAGAAGGAGAAGGCAACAGTAAGAAACTCTCAAAGAAACGTGCTGCAATGGCTGTCCTACAAGAACTTAAGAAACTTCCTCCTCTTCCTGTGATTGAAAAGCCAAAACTTTACTTTAAAAAGCGTCCAAAAACAATATTAAAGGTATGTCTCCACCTTTGACACAATTAAGAATGTTTGCTCAGAAAGTAACAGTCAGATTAAAAATCATGAAAGGCTTATTTGTCATTTTCTGTCAATATTGTTACAGTTGCTTGTTACTGTCAATATTGTTAGTTGTTTGCCTGTGCTAATAGGCATGGGCTTTTTTTAAACCCTGAGAATGCTGTGGGATTCTCAAACAGAATGGCTTGTAAATAGCTCACATCACTGAGGTCTTCAAGGGTTTGCTTCAGGTCCAGTGGAGGATCAAGCCCTCCAAGCAGCTCTGTCCAGCCATGTGAAGTTTTAGCATCATCTCCTCAAAGAATCCCTTTTAGCATATCTGGTCGTTCTCTTCCTGGGCTCTCTCCACTCCCCAGTTTGAAGAGGGAGAGAGATACATGAAAAAGTAAATTAATGGGGTGCTACTTTGGTGCTTCAATATTTTACTAAAAGTTTGACCATTAGAAATCTGTACACTCAGGAAACAAAAGTGCAGAGTTCTGAAAGAGCAGCCACCAGAAAACCACTTTAAAATAAGCAAATACTTTGGAGAGTGCAAAACTGGATTTGGAAGATGTACAGAAGACTTATTTGTCACCTTTCTTTTTTCATTTGCCTTCAAATATAGAATAAGTGATCATTTAGAAAAACCTAGATTAATTAGATACCAGTCTCCTTTTACAATCCTGGGGATCTAATTCTCAGAAACTTATATGAAAAAATGGGCAGGAAAATGATTTAATGGAATACCATCAGCATTAATGCAGCCTTAAAGCTGGAAGATTGGAAAAGTCTTTTGGCTTTGGTTTTCACCAAACATCTTGGAAAGTTTTTCTCAGGAAAGACGCTAAGGGTATAATAATGAAAAGATTTCTTATATTACCATATACCATTTGCCATTACAAACTTTAAATTTAATTATACACAGTTGGCCTTGTTAGAAAGAACATTAATTGTCAAAATAAGCTGAATGTGTAGATGGTTTTTATTTTTTGAATATCCAGACTTCTGAAATGCTTTCAATGTGCCCATTTCTTTCAATTAAATTTGCATGTGTTTTGAGCATCAAAAAAAGTGGCAACAATAACTTCTTTTTATTTGTATATGTATTTATGAGGCTGTATCTTATGGCCTGCTCTTTATTTAGCCTGCTCTGCATTTTGTCTCTGCCTGGCTTCTTGCCCACACAGCTGCCCTTGTGTATGACATTGTCTTAGCTCTTTCACCTACATCTTCTCTAACTACTTCAGCAGTTACACTACGTAGGATTTGTTGCACAGCTTTCTAAATATAATATCCCTCTCTGGTCTTTGCCTTCAGTTGCTGATCATTTCTTCAGGTTCCTGAACACTTGTTTGTTATTTGAGAAGCTCAAGCAAGCATGAGTGCTCATCTTCTCTTAGCCTGCGAATGGTTTCATGAAAGGGAAATAGCTTCATAACATAGAAACAATTCTACATTCAAATGCCATTTACATTTGCAAGTGCATTCTTTGTGTTATCCTGTGTAAATCAGTTAAGTATGACTTCAGAAAAATTTTTGTAGGTCTTAATATCTTCTTAAAATCTACAAACAAATATTTTCATAGCTGTGTGCTTTGAAAGAGCTTTTGCTGTGTGAGCAATAATTCATTAAAAGAATTTCAGAGCTAGAGAGTTTTCAAGGACTGTAGCTTTCCCCCGTCTGTGTAATCTTGGACAGAGCACTTTGTCAGTCCTTTTATTTCCCCAGCCTGAGATAAATTCCCCCACCAACCACACTTTTGGAAATACTATTGTGAGGATTATTGCCTGTTAAGCATTTGAAGTACTTTATGGGTAGTTCACAATAAGCAACAATTCTAGGGTATATTCATATGACACACAGAGTAAACCCTCTGCACCTTTAGTTGCAAGTTGCATTGTAGGATGGAAGGCCTGGAGTGCTGAGAAGGAAAGCAGGAAGGCTGGAAGAGGAAGCATCTTGATGTATGGCAAATGGTTTTTGTCCCTGTGTAAATCCCACCTCTTCTCAGTGTAGCGCATGTTCCAAGCTATTGGCAAGCTATTTTAAAGGGTTAGGGGGAAGGGTCCTAGAAACAGGGCAATAAGTGGCTAATGAATCTGCTAATTTTCATCCATCCTGATGAGGACCTCCACAGATAGGAGAGGGTTTTTGTAGCTTGCAGATGCAAGGTATGTATACTACCTGCAACAATGGCAGACAATTTCTTTCCACAGCTTTGAGCCCTGAGGGTTCTTATCTTTTGTCTCATAATCAAAAAATGGAAAGTAAGTTACTTCTTATTCTCTCAAAGGGAGTATTACAAAAGAGAGAATCCTAGTAAATGCTTATTGAAGCAATGTAGTAGTTATAGGGATATATACTGAAATAATGGTTCTTTCCTTTAAACCTGGTTTAGACTGGACCAGAATATGGTCAAGGAATGAATCCCATCAGTCGTTTGGCTCAGATCCAACAGGCCAAAAAGGAGAAGGAGCCAGAGTACGTTCTTCTTTCAGAGAGAGGAATGCCTCGCCGTCGGGAATTTGTCATGCAGGTATCATTTGTGTCATGTTAGAGATAACGGCCTTGCTGAGGGTTTTGTTCAAACTCAAACAAAATGGTGGCATAATATGAAGGGAAACTCCCTCTGTTTAGCTTTTTGCCTTGCTGTCAGATATACAGGAATAGTATGAAATACAGTATCAGAAATCCCATCTAAGCTTCCTTCTTTCTCTTAGTGAAACAAATGGCAATTGAATTAGGTGCCCTCCAGATGCTTTTCATGCATTATTTGATACTCTTATTTCTATTTCAACTGATTGCTATTGTCTTTATTCCTGATGTTCATGATTTATTTACTTTTACTTGTCTTTTTAGAAAAAAAAAAATTGGACTGGTGTTGATCCAAGGATGCCAGCAATACCTAGTATTCTGAAATATGTGTATTAATATCTCCATATTACCAGGCATTTTGGCTTTAAAAAATAGTGTTGTCAATTTTTTTTCAGATTTCTGGTTTCTTTGTGACTTTGTTATCTCTGAAATACAGCAAAAAAAGCCAACCACATGCTTTAGACTGTCCTCTGACTGGACCTAATGCTGAAACAGTAGATCATTAAAATTCCTTTCAAATTTAAATTAAGAACATGTACAAAAATTTGGTATAACTGTGATATTTTGTTAGATAGCACAACAGCAGGTTGAGAAAGATTAGAAACAGGAAAGGATTCTGTATTCTTGTGTTTTCACTCAAGGGTAATTTTGTGCCGGAACAACTCAGAGCTGCATACCTCAGCGTGTTTTGACTTGTTATCTACCAACCACACCAAAATGTCACTTCTGATCACAAGCAAAATTTATGATGTTCCAGCACCTCCTTCTCCAGAAAATTAGTTATGTTTTCAATTCAACCTCTAAGTTCCTCCTCCATGTCTATGAAGATAAGATAGTGATCTTAATTTTCTTGGGCCTAAGTGGTCTTCCTTCATGATTTATTATTTTTCTCTCTGAAGGAAAATAAAGTGTTGTGTTCTTTTGTTGCAGACTCTTTTTTTGAATATAAACTTGGATTTCTAACATTTTATGAGACCTGAAAGTACTTGAAAAAGAGTGATCCTGTCACAGAAAATCTCCTTTCTCATGCTTAGACCCCCATGGGACTGTCCACAGTTGGTAGTTGCTGTGTGAAGCCTCAGCAGAACAGTGTAACACAGCCCAGTATTAGAAAGATGGGCTGGAAGTTTAGTTTTCTGTTGGAGGAGTGTCAATAATGGCAAAGTCTTCAGTTTGTTTAAAAAAGGAATCTTAAAAGCAGTCAATATGCAGAAGATTCCTGTATCTAAGAAGGTTTGTGAAAGAGTTAAAGAAACTCCGCAGAGCAGTTGCTTTGTTACAAATACTTTTAAACTCCATGTTCACCCTTTTGTAAAGCCTTCACACTAAAATTATTCTTCTATTTATCCCACCTTCAGGAAGTCTCAGTGAATTCATTATGACATGCAGAAAACCTTTTCAGAAAAAAATACCTTTGTATAAACTACTTAAACCATGTTTTCATTTAATTTAATTGAATGTGGAAGTAAAATATCCAGAGATAATATGTTCATTTTTATCTGTCACACAAAGAGCAAGTTTAGATGTGATGAAATGGATCCAATTACTTGTCCTGGCTACTAGATAAACAGAAGAAAACCTCTGATGACATTAGTTGGTGTTCTGTTCCCAAAGTTAATTTCAGAAAGCTCTTTCTCTTTGTAGTCAGGCCTTTAATCCTTGATAGAGGTTATAATAATAGCTAAACCAGTTTTACAGGTCTGAGAAATAGCAACACATTGATTTATGATGACCTATGCTATAAATTATCTTTTTGTCTTGTCCCATTAAAGTCCCTCAATTTTATTGCATATAAACTTGTAGCAGATTGGCTATTTTCTAATTGTTGTTGTGAACTGCATAGGAGATAAAGTTTATATTTCAAGATTGTTAATACTTTTGGCTTAGGTAGACAAATCTTTTCGCTTAATGATATATATATATGTACTTTGAAGGGGCATTCATGATTATTATTTATTTACATCCTCTTCTTAATATTTAGAATTAAGAGGTATTTGAGTAAAGAAGAATTTAAACTTTTAGGAAAATACATATATGATAAATTAAGGAAAGTGAATAATTATTGAATGACATAAACTACTAAATATAATTTATTCTTTATTTAGCATTTGTATGCCTTTTTTTACAATGTTTTTAAAGCTCCTTCCAAACTGTTTCTGGTCTTTGACCTCTGGGGGTTTTTTGTTATTCAGATCACCTTGATGATTTTATTATTTTTACTTGATTTTGATTTCCTTTTTTTGACATAGTTTTGAAACTGTGCACTATTTTAAGACACAATTTGGCAAATAGAAGGGTTAATGGACTGAGCAAAATACACCCATCAAAGAGCTATGGATGAATAGCAGTGAGAGTGCTCATGTCACAAACCAGACACATACAGCTCCAAGAGTTTTAAGAATGGTACCAAAGCCAAGGATTAAGTTGGAGCCACACATTTTATGGATATCAATTGCCTACAGTTTGTCCTTATTTTGGGGTTTTAATTTCTCCTAGTCTTATGAAAGGCATCATGTTTGTCAGAAACCCTTTGTACTGTACACTGAGGAGCCTTCTTTCCAAGGACTGTTTGGATCAAAGCTTGTCAGGTGTAAGCAGTTCCAGCCCCTGTGTTCCTTGCAGTGCAACAAAGTGGGAGGAAGGCAAATATGGTTTTCATCCGTCTTTAAAAACCATTCTCGTTAAATCTCAAGTCTGTTTGTCCCTCCATTGCTCTGCACTGTCCTGATGAAGCTGGGGAGCTGCTGCAGGCAACACTCCTTCCTACAAGAAAGAGGAAGTGCAGACCCTGGGGCAGTTCCAGTGTTAACAGAGTAGGGGAGAGGTTCATGAGGGAGAATGGGGGTAACACAGAGCCTGGTGGAACAGAGAGGCAACTGTGTGTGCACTGAGATGCAGAAAAAAGTACCTCTTGGGTATGAATTTGGTGAACTTCTGAAAAATCAAAACAAACCCTTCTAAATGAATACTCTAGTCCCCTTTTGCACTACTGTAGCTTTTTCAAGATTGCATCTTCATCAAAAGAGCTGACAGCTGTTGATAAATCAGCAAGAGTATTATATGGTGATATTAAGGAGTCTTGCATTTATCATGATTATGATCAATATTTTCTTTTTAAGGTAAAAATAGGCAATGACATTACTACTGGAACAGGCCCAAACAAGAAAATAGCTAAAAGAAATGCAGCAGAAGCAATGTTGCTACAGCTGGGATACAAAGCCTCTACTCCTCTTCAAGACCAGACAGAAAAGGTGAGAACCAATTGTTGTGATGCCCACAATTTACCCTTGTCTAGGTTTTTAAGCTGTATCAGCTAATCACTTAGTAAAACTGGAAGCTTAAGCTTGTGCACACCCTGTTTTAGGGAGTTGCTTGTCACAGATTAGCCTTTATTTAGCTACAGCTCTACAGCTACCCTTAGTATTAAGTGCAGCCTCTGCTCCTGTGAGAGTAATTAGGAACAGAAACAGAGTTCCATAGAATAGCATGTGTGCAAAAGTGTACATGTGATCCATGCACCTCTTTCTACTTACAAATCAGGATGAAGGTACCTCTTGCTTTTATTCCATTTTGGGCATTCATGAGAGTCCAAGGGAACGGAAGGAACAGAAAGGAACAACATTAGTAACTTTCATATATGAAGTAGTAATCAATGTTTATCTTCCCATTGCATGTGTACTAAAAGCATTACAGAAAAGTAATGGCCTTTTCACATTTGATGACTGATAAAGAAAATGTGTGTCACTTTTTTTAATGAGGAAGGAATTGCATTTTAAATTCATGTGTTGGAAGTATGTATTTCCACGTTAGCTGTCTGTAACTTAGCACTCCTCTCCTGCCTTGAATTTATTGATTAGGGGTTTTGTAACCAAAATTGGCTGTTAAAGTTTTGCCTTTTGTTTTCTGAAAAGATACTTGGTAAACTATTTGACTAAGCTGTGGACCCTAAACAGCTTCTGTCATATACAGGCTCACTGCATGTATATATTTTGATAATTATTTATATGTTTACTGTGGCTGCACTAGGTAGCCAACAGAATGTTCTGTTGGGATTTTCTAGGACTATATAATAAATCTGAATACAGTATATATGTACACATCTATGTATATGTAAATATGAAGATATTCTGTTCTATACGTTCTGTATTCCTAACCAGGAAAAGAAATACTGTACTGGTTACTTGGCCCCACCTTCTTCTGTTTCACTGTCCTTTGAGAGTAGCAGCAATATGTGTGCTGTTCACACTCACCTTCACTATGTTCTTCACTATATGTCTTAGTCATAGACAAGTGTGAAATACTCTAAACAGACTACTTGGAATCTGGATGATGTTCCTAGTGAGAACACACTGCGCAGACATGGCCATTGAAAAAAAAAGCTTCTGACTGAGTCAAATGATAATTCATTTTCACCAGAATGCGGAGGCATTTCTGCTGTAGAATATACTCTCTATGGTATAAAACTATCAACTTTTTCTTCACTTCCAGTTTTACCAAATGGCTTTAATAAAACAAGTCAAAACAGAAAAACTAATTTTTTTATTCTAATACGAAAACATAGGTTTTTATTCTTGGATTTTAAATTGGCTGAACTAATTTTACTCAGTATGTTTCAGAGATAAAGGCTGAAAAAAATCAGCCCACAACATAGTTTCTTTGGAGAGCTCTACATGGTGGAAACTTGTGGTTACATTGAAATCCTTACCAAAAAACTGAGTGACTAAAAAGGGATGCTGCTGCTTTGTTTCCCTACATTTATTAAGCTATTGCTTACAAGTGCATTGTCTTTAGAAAATCAGGCTTAATTGCATACTTGCAGATGTAGACATTTTAGGATTGGTGGACTTGTGTACAGTGGCCTAATATCATTCTGAATACAATGAACAAACAGGTTACTGTATCCAAAAAATGTGAAGCACTCAACTTTGATGTAGTAGCAGTATAATAAAAAAATCATCATAAATTTTTAAAGCTTTGTTGGGGTTTAAGGACATGAAATATCTAGAGCATTTGGTTTTATCTTCTGTGTATATGTCTGGACATATTTGGAGATGCACAAGTTAGTTTGTGTAGCTGAAGGAATTTTAACTCTCAAACTAAACTGTGGTGGAGAAGAGGGAAAATAACCCTTAGATCTCTATCAATTTGAGCATTGCAAAATTCCTTGCATATAAATTGCACAATAAAGATATACCGTTAGAAGATACTTGTTTCACTGTTTGAATCCAAAATGGATCCCAGTGTAGATTAGTTGATGTAGCAGGTTGGCATCTAAATAGATAATTTTCACCTGTATATTTTTTGCTGATGTTACAAAAGGCAATTCTTTTTTCCCCCTGTGCCCCCTTTTCCTCAAGTCCTTCCATTCCATTCCTCCTCCCTTAAAAAATAAGCAAAACTAAATTCAGTGGTTTTTTTCCCTTAACCCTCTTACATAAAATGTGACTGTATTTGTTGTTTTAATGGAGACCTAAGAGCATTATAAGAGCTATGTGTAGTGCTGATGGCAGCACAAGTAATCCAGGTAAATGTAGAAAAGTAAAGGCTCTGCTCTTTTCTGGGTTAAACTGATTCCTGAAAGAAATCAGTAATGGTTGTGCAGAGCCTTGAGGAGAGCAGTCTGGAGGTATGCTGGGAGACATTTTGCAGTTGTCAGAATTTTAGCTCTATGGATGAGAATGGGGAGTTGTAATAATTTTTTCATGTTTCCACCTTTTTGTTTCTTCTTGCCACTTGTATTCTCTTAGAAAGAAGAAAACCAAGATAGATTGCATTCATGTGAGGCAGCAGTACTAAGGATCACTTACTCATAGAGGAATTGTTGTTAAATTCCCTGTCATGATCAAGTTAATAAACAATAAAAAAGAGAAGAATGAGGAAAGTTGGAAATCTCTTATTGTAACAGTGTGTTCGTGCTGGCATCATGTTACAGATGGTCAGGATGGATTCCTGAGAAAACCATGCTGTTGTTAACAGCAGTAAATACAAACATATTTATAGATTTCATATTGCTTATTCATATGAAGAACTGCTGTCACTCGTATTTTCAAATGTACATGCTACCTGCTTCATAATATGAATAAAACAAATTATATGAAATTAAAGTATATGGATGTAGGTGACCAGTTTGAAAGCTGACTGTAATGCCTGTCCTCCTTTTCCATCAAATATCTCCCATTTTCACTGCACATTGCCAAGGCTCTTTGTGAGGTACATGATGATGAAAAGCAGGGAAACAATCATTGAAATACCTGCATTTCATAGTGTGCTCTCCCCTCCTCTTTTCCAAGTAAAATGTATCATTTAGTGGTCTGTATTATGACATGGTAGTAATCTAAACAGCCTTAATGCAACCTCTGAAATGCAGAGGCAGATTTCAGCTGGTAAATTTTCCTTCTCATCTCTTTCACTTTCCAACTCCATCTTTGAGAGCAAATGATTACAACTTTGTTCTGGCATATAGCCTGTTTTGCTGTGAAGTTTTCTATTTGCATAGAAAACCCCAGTGAAATCTGAAAAGGATCATTCATTTCACATTCATAAAGCTGGTTGTTGATAGCTCCTCAAGTAATGAGGAAGCTCGGACTTCTTTATCCAGTTTTATACACAAACCTAGGACATTGCCCTCTTATTTACTGTGTAAACCTCAGTAGTGGCTTCATTTTGAACCTCTGTGTTAATTGTTCCCCTTTTCCATGTCAGAGTAATACCCATAGTAAAATTAATTTGAAGACAATCAGCTTCCTCAAAAATATATTAAAATAATGGAAAACTGTAATAATTTTTAGTTCCACTTCAGTGACTAAATTGATTCCTAACAAGTAAATATTTTAAAATTACACCCAAAGTACTTTATAGTGTTTACACATTCTTTCATAGGTGGTAATTAGGATCTTGTTTTGGAATGTAATAACTCTGTTGACTGTTTATGTTTTCAGTTGAGAGCCGCTTAAAACATTTAATTTTATTTAAGTCTGATTTGGTAATATATTGAGTTGAACCTAATCCTTGGGGAAACATTTATATTTCAGTGTTAGGCAATAGTTGTTAATGTTTACTCATGAAGGGTACATTACTCAAATAACGTATCTTAGGCAAAAATGAAGATGAGTTAGCACAATTTTGTGAACAGATGTGGCAGTCTCAACTCATCCTTTTTAGTATATTTCAACTATTTTTATAAACAGGAATGTTCTGTTTAGGGAGCAGTTTACTCTTTACTTACTTCTCTTTCTCTACCTGTTTCAGCTTGGAGAAAACAAAAGTTGGAATGGCCAAAATGTTGGGTTTCCTGAACCAACAAGTAATAGTAAGTATTGTTTTCTAAATTTATATTGATACTTATTTCTCTTTGTCTCTGTATGATTTGGATTATTCAAGACAATTGTAATGCTTTTTGTAAATATTTTAGGGGTTTTGTTGCAATTAGATTAATTAACCCCTGAGCGTCGTGTGTGTGAGTGTAGGTATGAACGAGTGCAGAAACAAGGAAATTTTTATCTACTCCTTGAATAATTGAATCCTTCAGTTTGTAAGGAATTTTAGGAGGTCACCTAAACTGCTTGTTCAAAGCAGAGTCAGTGCAGAGTTGAGATAAGGTTGCTTGTGGCTTTTTCACAGTTCTCCAGTGATGAAGGTTCCATAGCTTCTCTGGGCAGCCTGTTTCAGTGCTTAACTGTCTTCACATTGATTTTTTTTTTCTTTTTATATCCCATTCAGAACATCTCCTGTTTGTTTATGACTATCATCTCCTGTTCTTCTGCTATATACCTCAGTAATGTGCCTGCCTCCATCCTTTCTGACAAACTCTTCTTAGATATTGGAAGGGTGCTATTGGGTCCCAACAGATTTCCATTATCTAGGAATTTATCTACCTAGACTCTAAAATCACAGCTTAGAGATAAGGATGCTGTGGGAGACAGCATGTCAAAATCCTTGCTAAAGCCAAGGTAAATGACATCCACTGCTCTCCATTCATGAAACCAGTCATTTTATCATGGAAGACATGTGTGCCCACAAATGGCTTTAAGAGGACTGCTTGATTTTCCCAGGGACCAGACTGAGGCTGACCAGCCTGCCTTTTTTGAGTATAATGCATTTCTCCAGGCACTGGAGATTTCTTCTGATCTCCATGACCTTTTGAAGAGAACAGAAAGTGGCCTCGTAATGATGCAAGCTGGTTGACTCAGCACACTAAGATATGTCCCATTTGGTCCAATGGATGCACAGGAAGTTCCACCTGAAAATGAGGGAGAACTTTACTGTCCAGGTGACTGAGCACTGGAACAGGTTTCCCAGAGAGGTTATGGAGTCTCCTTTACTGGAGATATTCAAGAACCATGTGGACACAATCCTGTGCTATGTGCACTGCAATGACCCAGCTTGAGCAGAGGGATTGGACCAGATGACCCACTGTGGTCCCTCCCAATCTGACCCAATCTGCAATTCTGAGATTTTGTTATTTATATGGGTTTATTTCTAGCTTTTCTCACAACATCCCTGACTCTGATGAGGTTCTGCTACTGGCAGTTCCTCTCTTCCCTGAGCTTTGTCTATAAGACAGAAAAGCTCAACAAACCTTGTTGGTGAAGATTGAATTCTGTTTCACTGCAACAGGTAAAGAACAGGACAGTACTTGATGAGTTCATAACTAGAATTTTGCTGTTTAAAGTGGTAAAGATAATATAAATAGTACTTTTTCACTTTTTCATGAGCCCTGGATTTTTCTCTAGAAAAATCATGTGTAGTTTTGAGCTTCTTAAGGGTATCAAACATTATCTCCCTCACCTAAGGATTGTACAGACATGGACACACACATGAGCTACCTTCTATTTTTTGCCTATATACATCTGAAAGACATGGTCCTAAAAGCAGGTTTTAGTGGAGTTTCAGTGGTGTTCCAGTGGAGTTCAGTGGTGTTCCATTATATATATGGTCTTCCCAGTCACCACAGAGGGACCCAGAGACCTGAGGAGTAACTTGTGCTTCAACCTACACAACAGTTTGCTAGGGTTTAAAGTGATCTTGGATTCAGCACATGCAATTGTGTTTCCCTGAAAGGAAGGATTCTACAGGATCTAAGTCTTCCCATTAACAGCTTCCTTACAGCCTTGTCATCAACCCCCATCAATACTTTTAGATGATTTGTGTTTGTATTGTCAAAATCTCTAAGGACAAGATCTGTGAAATATATTCAAATGTTAACATCTTAGAGTTTGAGACAGCAGAATAAGACCTCTATCTTTTCTCCTGTCCTTTCAGGATCTTGTAGCAGAGATACTTATACATGAATCCACGATTTTCTGTTAAACCAACAATAAAAAAAAACCACAATCTCTTAGGCTGCTCAAGACAACTTTGACAGTTTTACCTTTAAATCCAAATCTAGAAGGAGAACACAAAGGCAAACTCATTCAACAGGAGACAAGATTAACAGAAATTATATTTTAGATTTGTGCTGACCAAATAACTTATTTTTCACAGACCTGCTCAGAGACCTTTTTGCAGCCACTAGAGCCACAGTACAGAAACAGGTTTTCATTCTGAGACACTTTTGTACTGCTTGATGCCTTCATTTCCATTCTTCTGATCTACAAGTAAATTGGAAGTTGAAAGAGATGGAGCATGCCAATAGACAGGAGCATTTGTTCAGAGAGCATTGTTCTTAATCTCTTAACCCCCTTTTTTGAGGGTTCCAATCTAGAGGCAACATTAATAATAAGCAGGTGATTAAAGTGTATCACAGAATGTTAGAGGGTTGGAATGAATCTTAAAGGTTATCTAGTCCCAACCACCCCTGCCATGTGCAGGGATGCCATCCACTAGACCAGATTGCTCAAGTACTTATCCAGCCTGACTTTGAACACTGCCTGGGTGTTTTGAATAGAAGAAATCACTTTTATGCATGATCTCTCATGCACCTGTGAAGTGCAGGGTTTTTTAAAGTCAGTTCCAAACAAGTTCCACACTTGGAGATAAAAAATGTCACATCCTTACAGGTGTGAGTTTACTAGTTAATTTTTAAGAACAGCACTTTTTGGTAGGTGAATTTACTTTTGAAGTTTTTTAAGTAATTCTTTTTAAGTTAGGAAGCTTTAAAAGAGGGCAAATGGAGCAGGTTTGCATTTCTTGTTACCATAAATGTAACTTTCAGTGGTCTTGAAAATCTGAGGCTCTGAGATTGCTACATCTACCATTTGGCAGCTTTTATTCATATTTCCAGTAATTTTATACCAGGAAAACAATTGTGTCCTGCTAGGACAGGCTATTGTGCATCAATTTCCTTTTGCAGACAGATAGTCTTTCTTTGTGTGTATAATGCCCTGTGTTTCCATCTGAGTCAAATAAAACTGGAATAGTAAAGGGAATTTGTGTACTTCAGTACAACAGAAAACAAAAATCATAACCATTCTATATTTCAGTACAGTTGAAGAAGAAATTTCATTGTACTCTTATGATGTTGTTTGTTTTTGCTGAGAAATACTCTACAGTCTGTATCCTCCTAATTAGTAGCTCAATATATATTTAGTATTCCCTATTAAATAGTCTTGAATATTAACTTCTCCTGTTGCTCTTATAAAGTCTAATAATAATGTTACTCTTGCATTATCCATGTGGCAAACCCACTTCTGTTCCTCCTACTCACTGGCAAAGCTTCTTCCCACAGGTTTACTTCTTTACCTGTCTTCTTCATTTCGCAATTTCAAAGAAAGATGAAACACAAAGCTATTGGTTTCTTGGTTTGGGATATCTTTGACATTCTTCACATGTGAAATGGCGAGAATATTGACTGAGTTTTTTCCCTTATGCTTCTGGAAGAGATTTTGAGAGACTGTGAGCAGACCAGAAGCATTTGCAGCCCATACAAAAGATGTTTACTGTAAACAGTAAACATTTATCTCTAGATTTAAGTAGTTATCAACAGAAACAAAACATGCAACAAAAGAACAATACTATTACAAAGTGCATTTTCATGGAAACATATTTTTTCTTTGTATTTCTGGATGGAGTAATCACAAACATCGTACAGAATGTGTTCTAGGAGAAACTGTAGATGAGCTATGAAGAACAGTATAAAAATAAAAGTAAAATATAACTGTGTTTTCATCTATTATAATTCTAAGAAGGAAAAAAAAATGACCATAACTGTTTTTACATGTTTCCCAGTTTCAGTTTTCCATCATATAGGTTTCCTTCACCTATTTCTAACAATTTTGGGAGTCCCAAACTACTGAAAATCTGGTAATTAAAAAAAAAAAAAAACACATTCAGAGCAATCCTACCTCTCTCTAAAGGACAGACTCTTTGTTTTTCTTGCCTAACATTTTATTACTCGGGATTCGTGCATGACTTTACAGTCTTTGTTCTTTGGAGTACATCTGCTCCTGCTGTTTGTTCACCACCTGAAATCATAACCATTTGTTTGTGACATGACAATTAGTTACTGTGAAGATGATTAGATTGTCACCAACAGATTATTATGATTTCAGATGGTAAATGAGCAGCAGGAGCAGATGATCTCCAAAGGAACAAAGATACTTGATCTCATACAATTGTTCTCAGTGACAAAAAAAAAAAAAAAAGAAAAAGGAGAGAAAAAAGCAAATAGATATTCTGAAGAGTTTCTTAGGTCTGTAATGAGAAAATTTTATATTTTTCTGTAAATAACATTTATTTTAGTATTTTTAAAACTCTACTTCAATATTAGATTAAGAAATATAAATTAAGAAATATAAAAAATACAAAAAGATTTGGTGTTATTATAAGCCCTAAATGTATGGATACATTCAGATTCTTACTTAGATGTTTCTTCACCAGCTTTTTGGAGAAAATAAATGCAATATAAATTATGCATTTATGAAATATTGCATACTAACACATCTTCACATTGAAGGAAACAAATTTGTTTGAACTTTGTAGTTCTGGCCCTCAGTAGCTTCAGAAAGATATTTTTTATATAGTCCTCTAATTGTTTGTTTTTCAACTGGGGATCTTGATGAAAACTTCCAGTAGATAATTTAATACCCCTATGTTTCCACGAGCAGGAACAGAAGTCTACAGTTTTGGAATAAAGTTTTTGTTTTGTAGTTTGGGCATTTTTAATTGGAATGTTTGTGTGTTATATTTTGCTGAAATATGTAATTCTTTTGGGTATATTTCAAAGGTGATTTATAGTGGATTGTGTGCATTTTTACTTGCTGAGTGCTACTGTTGCATTGGACTTGGCTTCTGAATTGCTTCCAAATTTACTCAGCTTTGTCAATTGTAATGTACTCTTGCTAGGAATTACATTGATACATCACTAAATGTTCGCTGAATTATTTGCCATTCTGACAAGAAAACACCACTTACTTGGTGAAAGGCCACAGCACAATAGTTTTCCATCTGTTCATTTTGATATTTTTGTTCTGTTTTGTGGGGATTTTTTTTTAGCTAGCAGACTGTCAGGTGAACATTATACCATCAGTGGAGCAGTTCCTTCAGCTGAGCCATTTGTCCTCACTTTATATGTCTCACAGCCTTGACTGGAGTCTCTTATCACAGCTGGTTATGTTTAAATAATACCTTGTCTCTGTAACTGCTGAGTTGATTTGCTAATTTTCTAATTAAGTTTTCTTTCTAATTGAAGATACTGGAAAATTAAATTTAGAAGCAGAGGAGATTTGTTCAATTTTATTTCTTTCCTAATTTACTGAAACTAGGAAATCCGTGCTGCATTTGGCATTATTAATAACTGATGTGTCATTTTTCAGTTTCATTTAACAATGAAAATAATTTTGTCCAGCATAATACCAATTAAATGCATCTTACATATTTTCTTTAATAGTTGAAAAAACTTCTAAAACACCTAATATTAAAAAACATATTAAGAAAACAGGGAAGGGAGTGTTATTTTTTTCTTTGCTGTTCTGAGAACTAGTGACAAGAGCCAAATTAGCATTTTTATGTGTGCGTGGGATTTGGGCTCAACTCTGGAGTGTAAGACAACAACTGCAAGTGGTCCTTCTCTATTTCCCACATTTCCACTTTTGAGATGCTCAGTTAAGTGCTTGAAGTTCTGCAAGGTTTGCATCTTCAGAGATGATGATTTCTTTGCTGAGTTTAGAGTGCAATGTGTGTTTATGAAGAGCCTAGTGTTTTAAGCATGTGCCCAGAGCATTGGAGACTTAGTTTTCTTCTTCAGCAGGAGGAGAGTATTCATGGAGTGCAGAGTCATCTGGATAATGGCAGCTGCCTTTTGGAGATGTGGATCTAATATGATTTGCAGCCAAAAAAGAAACAATCAAATGCTTTTAAAATATAGGAAATTCACAGGGAAGGAGTGATCTAAAGTAATCATGACTGTAGTTTGCCTGTTGGTTGAAACTCTTGTGAATGAAAGTGCAGATGTGTATTCAGGTGTTCTCTGGCTGGTTTGCAGATATTCTGCCTATTTTAGATACAGCTTAAAAAGAAAGAGTTGTGAGAAACCTGCTGCCTGGTTCTTAAGTAGTACAGATTGTGCATATGTAAGAAATATAGACTTGGGCTATGAGGTCTGTGGTTTGGGTGCCCTCAGGACAAGAAGGAGCTGTCTGGGAGACTGCTTAGCCATCAAGCTTTTGATGTATAAAATGTATAAAGAGGAAGCAGGCACCATGGCAGGAGACAGCTAGCTCTGTGAATGGAGATAATTTCAGATCATGTAGCCTTTTGTTTTTACCAGTCTCCTAAAAGGCCGATATGAATTACATTTTTCAAGGTTGCTAGTCTATTTCTTTGGAAAAATCTGCTCATGAAGCAGAAATGCAGAGCTCTTTTTTGATGTTAACTCTCAAATTCAAATTTAATTATGTAATTATGCTAAGTATCTGCATTTGGTTTTCTGTCTTCAGGTAAGAAAATGGAGCAGCATCACATAATTCACCTCAGAACGGTGTTACTCTAAATACTTCCACTTTTCTGGAGTCTTTTCTCCTTTTCCAAGTCCCTTCCCTCCAACCTGGAACCCACCATGTACTTCACCCTTAGTCTAGGATGATCATGTCCTTGAAAAACTGAATCTTCTGAACTGAAACTTTGTTGCTGCCAGAACTAAAACTTAATTCTCCATTCTTTTCTTCATGCCCTTTCAACATCAAACACTGGTTTCTCCTCCTCTGATTTCCTTCTCACTCATACATATGCTGTGCTTGTTGATGGCCCCCTTGGCCTTCTTAGCTTCAGCAACCTCTCTGTCCTTGTCTAGTAGATCTGCTTATTATTTCCTCTCTTCTCCATGTGGGTCAGGCCTTTGTTTTCATCATCACCATTCTCATTCCCCTCCTAATCTGTTAATGAATGGTCTTGCCTGCCTCCAGTTGCACTTAGGCACTCTCCTAAATTGCTTTTCCCCCACAAATATCACTTTCTAGCAGCTGTTACAAGCACCTTGATCTGCCAGCTCACTAGCTTGATTTGCTCCTGCTCCAAATTTGCTGATCCTCTTTACTGCTAAGCATATTGACCTTCCTTCTGTATTTGATTGGTTATTTTCTGAACCTGCTCAATCTTAATCTTTGGGTATGTGGTACGTGGACATATTGCTGGAAAATTATGATGCAGAAACTACCATGTAAAACTTAGAGTGTAGATGTTTCATCTGTCTATTGGAATATTTCATAGAATATCCTGTAGAAATTCCCCACTGCAAATGCTATGTCTTATTTTTTACCAAAATGTTATGTATTCAAGCTGTAGTAAAGCTAGGGGAGAATTCAAAGGACTTTCCTCATGTTAGTTAAATACCAAATTTTAAAGGAATGCATACAATTTAAATCCTGCAATACTGCAATTTCTGTTTCGGCTATACAAAAAATAATCCAGTGAAATTAGGGATATCAAGACCTGATTTCATGAAGAACTAAATAGTATATACTTCAGTACCATGGTTGTTTTAAGGTTAAACAAAGTTCGTATTTTCACGAGCAGCTTTATATAACATCAGTTTGTTTAAGGTCATGTAGACGAGATCTTTTGATTGAAAGACATTGTGTAATGACAAAACATTTTTTCATGTCTGAATATTGCAGTAGCTGGTGACTTAGAAATACCATGGATAGCTGTGTTAAGTAATAATTGCAGCTTGGTATTTCAAGCCAAGATTGTGTGTAGACAATTGCTGAGAACGTAATGGCCATACTATTTGCCTATTCAATTGTCTGACTGACCTTTTCTGAGTTCCTACTGAGGTAATGAAATTTGAAAATATGCTAGTATATAAATAGCCTTTTACACTGAATGGGGTATAAAACCATTTATTTTTATTATAATATTTACATTTTTCAGTCTTGTTATTTGAAGTAGTTATTTGGTTTTGTAAATTCTTTTTTCTTTTTTTATGTCAGTAGATTTGTAATGGGCCATATTTTAGGGCCTGTTGAGAACCTGCCAGTTCTAGGGAGTAATTATTGTATTTGAGTATCCCCCATGCCTCTTAAGTTTTTGTCCATTTTAATGTACAAAATTTTGAATTCAGGATTAGATCCAGTTCTAACTTTTCCTTCTTACAGCCTTACTACAAGATTTTTCCAGGTACTTTATGCACCACATTATAGGCAGGCTTTATTCAATGTGACTACAGATAGCATAATCTGAAAGAAAGCTTTTTGATGATTATCTATCAAATATTTTATTCAGTTCCAAAACTACTGATTATTTCCTTATGAACAGTCTTTTCTTCATCTAGTAATAGGTTATTTCAAATACCAGGGTGCTAAACTTAATTCATGAGCATATCATATACAGAATTATACCATTGTTTACTCTGCATCATTGCACAAGACATGAAAACACTCCTGTGTGCCATGTCCCATATCATTGGTTGTAGTGCAGGGAAGAGCATGTGCTCTTAGCAGGGTCAGGGGAAGTCATATTGCAGCTGGCACTGCTTCTGACACATGAACAAGTATAGCTTTTTTGTAGGATAAGCAAAAATTTGGGGAGAAAACTATTATCCAAGGAAGCATAAAGTTGTGGTTTAGACCAAGTATAAATGTGAAAAGTCAGTGAGTGCCCTGAACCAGAGAAGTCATTGAGTGAAGGCAGAGGAAGAGTATCCCTACACTACTAATTAAGTATAGAAAAGTAGCACTGACATCCATATATGTATATATATATATATATATGCAGATTTTCAACACAAGCCTGATTCTTTAGTCCATCTTGTGGAGTTGAATGATAAAATTGAAATATCAACTTCTTATGTTTTCTGATCTTCCTGACAGAAACAGAAAATTGGAAATAGGTACCTGTGTAGGCTCTAATAGCTGTGAGTGTGCAGGCAATGCTGTCATCAGTGAACTTTTCTTAACTTAGTAGCCCACTGCTGTGGGGTAACTTGTCACTGTTCCTGTATCAGCAAATTCTGTTTTTGCAGAGTATTATTACATTGATGCTTGTTCAGTAATATTGTCAGTTCTTGCTCTTCACCCCATTACCTATGCAACAGTTTTTCTAATGGTTAGTTTTGTTTACCACAAACTCCAGAAAGTGGAAGACCCATTTGTAGAAATGTCCTCCCCAGCCCAGGGGACACTGAAGAGAAAGGGTTAGGGATAAAAATAACATCACTCAAACAGAACTTTCAGAGATTGTCTCTATTATGGCTGCTTAAAAAAAAAAAAAAAAAGGTGCAATCAAAACACTGAGATTACATTTCCAGGGCAAGGCTTGTGAGGGATCATTGGGCCATCTTGTATCTTATTCATACATTTGCCTTTTAGCTCTTTTGCTATTATCTAGTATGTGACAGCAGAAGTAGACAATGGAAGATGAAGAAATTTATTCTTAGGTAAGAAAGGTCTTTGGTGTGTTTTCATAGACTTCAGAAGATTGTGAGAGACTGCAAACAATTACTGCCAATGATGAGTAAGACATGTTTTTTAAATGTTAGTGATTACATTGCATAGCTAGCCTGCATATTTTTGTAGTGCATTTGCCCACAGGTTTAAATAATATAAATGGAAATTATTTTAACATGTTTCATAAATGTGCCTCTAAGTTAATGTCCACCAGAAGGTGCAGTGTTGTTGGTCAATTATAGATCCTGGGACTCCTAATAATTATGATTCTTCCTGTGAAGTATGGTGAAGCTTGTATGGGATAAATATTTAGTGGACACAAAAGTTTTTCTTAGCTGAAAATAAAAAAGAATGAAAATGTTTGCCTGGAGATGTTCTCCTGCAATGCATAAATGTGTTAGACGATAGTATTTCTTTTCCCCTTGCTTTTTAATCAACTGATTGTTAGAAGACAAGATAATTTCTGAAGGGTTCTTTTGTTCTTGCACTTAATCCTCTGTTGTTGTATCCCTTGTCATTTGATAACTCTACTACTGTAACTAAATATATTTATACACTTTCCTATCATACAGCAGAGTTGAAGTAAGCAGGCAACAGTGAGGAATGATATATAAAATAATAGATAATGAATTACAATTAATATATGTTTTATAGAAGTTTTCAAAGAGACCAAGTTTCTATTGACTTTTTAAAACATGTTTGTAAAAAGCTTCATGAAACATAGGCCCTGAATATAAAAAGTTAATATCTAACAACTACATTAATGTAATGTCTAGAATATTACATTACTTTGTTTCCAGAGATAATCAATGATGGTAATATAATATCTGCCTCTCAGAGCCAATGTATGATTTAAATTAATTATTGCTTATAAAGCACTTTGAAGTCTTTAGCAGTAAGGTGTTGCAAAGTGTAAAAGTACTATTATTAATTTAACATCACCATTAAAGTCAGTACTTTAAGAGCATTTGCTATACTCTGCTCAATATCTTTCTATTCATCATATGCTGCATATTAGTTATTTTAACATTTAGAAAGCTTAGTAATCTGGAAGTATTCCAAACCATTGTTCCAGACAGCAGTTAGATATTTGGGTGGATCATGTAAAAACAGTGAAATGGCTGAGAAAGCATGTAAAATGTTTGTTTTAAGTAATATTACATCAATGGAACAGACATCTGCAGCACTGGACTTGATTTTAAACTTCTTTAAACTTCTTTTAAAGTTAACATTGTACTATGTTTTTCTAAAATTTATTGGGGGGGCTAATATCATGTTATTTCTAAACAAGTAGGCTGTTTTATCTTTTGTTCAGTTTACATTTCTGTTTCTGAAATATTCGTGGGAAATCAGATTTACAGTGGGCAGTTCTTAGGAGGTGGTGAACACCTGCCACTCAGTATTTTTACTGCTGTTTGGTTTTGTAACCTAACGTCAACTATCAAGATCTGTATTATCTTTTTTTTTTTTTCAATTTTCATTAATCTTACGTCTTGTGTAAAACTTAAAAAATACAGGCAGAGGTAGGGCTTGGAGGTTACAGCCTCAGGAAAAGTGTGTAAAGTCTCTCTTCTCATATAGTGATTGTGTGCCATAAAATAATGCTGTGTATTTACACAGTTGTTTATCTATTAGATTATGTTTGAAATTGTCCCAGATGGAGAAAAAGAAATTTTAGGGATTCTATCCTCCATCTTTCCCAGCAGCATTGTTTTGAATTTGTGCTTAGCTCTGGAGCTCAGCTCTGGAGTTCAGTCTACTGCCTTTGGAGCCAGTTCTAAACTAGGTAAAAGCAGCCTTAATGTTCAGGATCCAACCAGACTCCCCAGGAGGTAGGTGGGGAGAGCAATCAGGTGAATAACAGATATGTCTTTCTAAATGATATAAGCAGATGTTCCAGATTTTTAAAAGTAATATGAATTTAAAGCCAAATGTATGAGTAAATCAATTAAAAGATTCACCTGAAAGCAATTTGCTGAGTCGGCAGTGAGGAAGTTCCATTTTCACCATGTAGTTGAAAATGAGGATATTAATTACAGGTAATATTTTTTGAGTCTTCTCCTTGTGGTAGACATTTTATTTAAAAGTACTACTTGCACTTCTAGGATTAAAGGAATCGTTCCTAGGTACTGGAAATTAATTTCCTCCTCTTCTTTGAATTTATTCTACTTTCTGAGATTAATTTAATATGTACTACAAATGAATTAAACATTGAACCCTTTGATTTCTCTTGGGATTACTAAATCAGTTAACAAACAGGTTTATTATTCCTAGAATGAAATGCCATATGGCTCAGGTTCACTCATATTATGTGCTAGAAGATTAAAGTATGTTCTTAATATGAAATTACACATTTCAAGCTCATTTTCTGATGCATTAATAATAAGAAAAAGGTTTCCCTCTAGTATCAACTAACTGGTTATTTGTGTTTCCAAAAAATGCTTAATTGTGTAAGAAAACTAGCAAACTTCAGACTTAATTCGGCACATTTCCATGCACAGGACTATAAGCAAAACTGATCAAGTATTTATTTCTGATTCCAAGCAGGTTTAGAGTTGAGATATTTTCTAAAAAGGTATTCAAAATGCTTAAATGTAGATAAATTATCCCTAATTTACATCTCACTGGAAATATTTGGAAGTTATTCACATAAATAAATCTGGCTCTTTTAATGTTTACTTTAACTCCTGTTGATATTAAGTAGGACACATATATGCTTTCCTTTTTCAGTATAAACATTCTCAAAGGCAAGTAACTATTTGAAAACTATAGGATGAAAACTATAGGATATGCAGCTAAATAAATAAATAAATAAATAAATAAATTCCTCTTCACTGCAGAGCAGTCAGTCACACCAGAGTCATTAGCACAGTAACACTGGCTGCAGGGCAATTTAAGATTTTTTTAACCACAGGCTGCCCTTGTGATTCAGCAAACACTTCAAGCCAGCACTCGAGGCAGTGGTGCTACCACAAGGATCCACACTGCCCTTCCTTTGCCTCCAGCAGCTCATTCTCATGAACATCCCTACATGGTCCTACAGGTGCTGCTGCTGGCAATAGAGCAGCTGGGGAGTACAAACACCAGCTGTAGGAGGGAGGAAAAAACGAAACTACTTCTGGTGGCAACAGTGCTGATATAGACTAGTTTCAATTATTTGTGAAAAAACAGCTGAAATTACTGTATCAGATAGGAGGTAGAAGAATGTAGGGAAATAATGATTGTGCTACTATTTTGAAGTAACATCTGTTCTCATGGTTTGTAGGTCTTGTTCATATTGTGTGTTCTATGCTACCCACAGTTTAGTTTTAAAGTTAATGTTTGTATCATTTTAAAAAGAGTTGGGGAAGAGGAAGAAGAGGGCCCCGTCAGATCTGCTTTGTTTCTAAATATATTAGGTGACTTTATTTACAGTTACTGTAAAAAATATATATACTGCTTCTAAATTCTTATTTTGTTTTTCACTGTAAAATATGTTAATTAAAATTGTCTACATGTCAAACCCATTCTAAAGTAATGAGAATGATCTTTGATTTTGTTTTCAGCACCAAAGGGAATACTCCATCTCTCTCCTGATGTATATCAAGAGATGGAAGCAAGCCGCAACAAATCAGCCCCTGGTACCACTGTAAGCTATATGTCATCCAAAGAAATGAGCCAGACTTCTAGCTCTTTCTTCAGCATATCTCCTACCACAAATAGCACGGCCACCATTGCCAGGGAACTTCTCATGAATGGAACGTCCCCAACTGCCGAAGCCATAGGTCTAAAAGGAATATCTCCTGCTTCCCCCTGTTCTACAGTGCAACCTTCAAAACAGCTGGAATATTTGGCAAGGATTCAAGGCTTTCAGGTATGGGAGGGGGAAAATGAAGCTCTTCAGCCCGAATCATAGCGTTGCCATCAATGTTTCACTCTTGCCCTCTTGAATGTGGGCATGCATGTAACTTATCTTGTAAAATTAGCTGGTGTCTGAGGCAGTTTCTGGGTCCAGGAGATACAGATTTCCACCTTACATTTATCTTACTGCAGCCCATCTTTCTCTCCTATGTCTCTTCTCCTTAAATAATTACAGGCTTAAATTATGCTTTTAACTTGCACTTCTTTGAGAGTCTTCACCTCTTGGTTTCTCCCTTCAACTCTGATCCAGAAGCTACTGATGCACCACCTTACCTTTGCATTTGTCTTCTAGGCCAGGTCATTAGTTTTTTTTTTGCTTCCCACCCTTTACCTCTTAAATGTAACCTGATGTTTTGGTTTAGGAATGGTGCTATCCAATTTAGTGTCCCACTGACATTCTCCAAACCACTGCCACTCACTCACTCTCCCCTCCCCTTGTGGTGGGCTAGAGAGGAGAACTGGAAACAAAAAAGGTAATTGTCATGGGTTGTGATAAGAACAATTTACTAGAAACAGTGGTGGGTTAAGAAAACAAACAGTAACAGCAACAATGCTAGTGACAGAGGGTAGAAGAAATGAACAATTCCCATGGATTCCCCTGAGAATAGCCAAAACCTGACTACGCCTTCTGCCACGCTTACTCGACTGGAAGAGACTCCCTCCCCCAAACCTGGCAATGACATGAGGTGGTATAATGGAATAATATCCAGGTTCTAGCCATGGCCCTTCCTGGCAATTGCAAAAATTAACCCTGTCCTGGCCAGAACCAGGACATTATCCACCCCTTGTTCTGTAGCATGCCCAGATCCTACACTATATGCCAGATGGGTTTGCCTCCATGCTTCCAGTTGGCCTTTCTCCATTGATCCAGCCACCCCCATAGAGCATTTGTCACCATCCATGAGTCAGTGCAGAGGCAGAGCACTGGGCATTTCTCTTGTTGAATGATATTAAAAGCCAGCTAGACTGCTTTCAGCTCTGCAGCCTGACTTGATCCACCTTTTCCCTTAGCTCTTGTGATTAGCCATACAGCAATCCATATGGCAGTTTTCCATTTTTGATGTATCCCACAATACAGCAGGATCTGTCAGTGAGGAGAGTGTATCACTTTTTGTTTCTGGTAGCTGATAATATGGTGGGGTCTCCTCAGCATATGTCACCTTTTCTTCCTCCTCTCCTGATGTTAATAAAAAATTGTCACCTTTATGCTAGTTCATGATGACTTCCAAGATCCCTGAGCTTTTGGGGTTTCCTATTCAAGCTCACTGTATGATCAGCACAGTTCACTCATTCTATGTAGCATTAGTGGCATGATGTATGGAAGAGAATTTCTCTTGAAAGAAAAAGCCCAGCACTGGCAGTCAGGGTGACAGAAGAAGCTGTGCTTCAGTGCCAATCACTTCTGAAGCAGCTTGAACCCTTCATAAGATGCCAGCATCCCTTTTTCAGTGGTTGTGTACCAGGCATGGATCCTTTGTATCTCCAGCTCCAGAATCCCAGGAGTCATCCTCCAGTGTCCCCTGGTACTTTTTGGCAGAGACTCCAGGAAGGACCATTCTCCCCAGCTGCAGTATAGAGCACGGTTTTCACATCTTGTCCTGTCCTGACTGACCCAAGAGCTATTGCATGAACAATCTCTTCCTTACTTTGTTCAGAAGCTTGTTTTTCAGGACCCCGCTTAAAATAATTAATCTTCTGCATCATAACCTATAGAGGACTTTTGACCTGACTGAGCTCTGGAATATGCATTCTCCAGAAGTCCACAGCTCCTAGGAAAACCTGTATTTCCTTCTTGCTGGTTGATGGAGACATAGATGCTGTTTTGTTGACCATGGCCCTGAGAATCTGATGACATCCATCTTACCATTTTATTCCTAATGCCTGGATTTCCTGGCAGGTCCCTTGACCTTACTTTGCTTTAAGGCAAAACCAGCCTTCAGGAGGATTTGGATTATCTTCTCCCCTTTCTCAAAAACTTCTTCTGCTTGGTTGTGCCGCACAATAATGTCATCAATATATTGCAAGTGTTAAGAAGCCTCACTCTTTTCTAGTGCAGTCTGGATCATTCCATGGCAAATGGTGGGAATGTGCTTCCACCCCTGGGCACTTGGTTCCAGTGTACTGTATGTCCATTTGGGTCCTTGAAGTAGCCACTCCTGAGGTAGACTATGCAAGGATGCACAAGACCTCTGGCCCATCACAGTGGGGTGGTTTTACTATTCATTCACGTAAGACCCCAGAACTCACTTGACAAGTCTTTTAAAAGGGCTTGCAGGTTTTTTATGTACCATTAATTAGATGCAAGAGAGAAATACCAACAAGATATTCTCAAGAGATGAAAACAATAAAAATTTTACTGGCAAATTTCAGAAAATCCCAGAACTTCAGCAAAAGTTTAGAGCAACATTCAGACAACATAAAATGTTTTGCAAAGCCTTAACTTAGCAAACTCTAGGCCTGACCAACTTAGCAAACTCCAACCAACCCAAGTTTAAGTTACTCAAATTTTGAGAAGAAGGCATTATAAGAAGGAGAGGAAAGAGAAAAAGACAAAGAGAGAAAAGGTGCAGAAAAGAATGAATACAGCTAGCACTGCTGGGTTCCAGCAGTCTTCTAGCTGATAAAAAAATCCAAGGGATGGTAGGGTCAAGTCATGTGCCTGCCTGGTGTCCTGGCTTAACTACCCTTTGGTTTTCCTGGGCCCTTCCTCCAGGCGAGACTTCTGGTTTGGCCGCCACTGAGGAGCTGGGTTAGGGGCTTCAGAGATGGGATGAGGAGCATTGCCTCCAGTGTGCCTGTGACTGGCAGTCACTGTGAAGCTGGGATACAGGCTCTAGAGGATGGGGTGTGTGGAGCAGGGCATTGCCTCAGCAGGGCAAGGCCCAACCTGCCCCTTTGCCCAACCTCACACACATCCAGAATGTTTTGAGCAAGCAATCTCCTCCAGTCTCTCACAATACCCAGTCTTGAGTGTGTCTTCCAGTACAGGCAGCTCTTGGGATCCCCTGTCACCCCAGAAACAGGGGTGGAATCTGCCCCTGCATATCTTGGTAGCATGAGGGTACATGGTGCACTGGTGTCAACTAAAGCCTTAAACTCCTGTGGGTCTGGTGTGCCAAGATATCAGATCCACACAATCCAAGAGATCTGATAGTCCCTTTCCTCCACCTTGCTGGAGGCAGGACCCCTCCAGTTCTGGTCATGGTATTTGTTGCTCACAAATTTGAACTGAAGGTACTTCAAGTGCATTAGAAGCAACATCAGCCCTCCTGTTTTGCCTGAGGATTTGTCTACTGGAAACTGGAGTAGAAACTGGAAACTTATCCTTGAAGGATTTTCTGTGGTAGTTGTTCTTCCTCTCAACTCATGTACCCATGCTGCAAGGGCAGAGGTGGGTTTTCCATTCCACTTCCTCGTGTTCTCTCCGTGGTCATGCAAGTAAAACCACAGGTTACGTTGTGGTGTGTACCCTCTCTCTCAAGCAGGCAAGCATTTGCTACCAATAGCAAGGATTCTGGTCCATACTGGCAGGCCATGGGACATGTCCTCTCTAGCTTGTCCAGGTCTTTCAAATCTGTCTGCCATCTTCGACAGTCTTTCCACAGCTGAGGTGCAGTTTGTTAGGGAGGAAAAACCTTCATACCTTCAAATTGCCAGAGTCATATTGAAGCACTGTTTGTTCTCCTTCCATTGCCATTAATGTCAATGGTGTGTGATGATGGCGTGCTCTGCACAAACTTCCTCCATGTGAACTCTGTGCACTGAACCTCATCTGGAGCTACAGAGGACTGCTCTTTATTTGAATCTCTATAAAGTACCTCTAGCGCAGCTAATGCTCTCAGGTACTGGATACCTTTCTCCATGGCATTCCACCTGCTTGGACACAATATTAGATCATCCTTGAGAGAAGACCCTTCCCTCTGCTTGGCCGGAGTCACTTCCAGAGGCTGAGAGTTTCTGTCCTCTTCCCAAATCCTTTGTCAATACCTGCATCTTGTGACAGGGATTCTAGTTGCTTCGCTTTATTACCACCTATTTTCATTCTGTGAGACACAATGTCCCAGCATTGGAGCAGCCAGGTCACCAGGGGCTCCTGGCTGGTGGCTGACATATTTTTGCTCCCCTGGTGTAATGGTCAGAGGCACCCACCAAAGCTGCTCTCTCCTCTGCATCTGGATGGGGGAGATAAAATATAATGAAGGGTTCATGGGTTGAGGTAAGGACTGGGAGAGATCATTCATCAAATACCATCATGGGCAAAACAAGTACTCCCCAAATGCGTATCAACTTAGACATATGCATTGAATTTATTACTAACAAAATCAGAGCAGGATAATGAGAAATTCAGTAAGAACCTTGAAAACACCTTCCCCTTGTTACAAATGAACTAACTTTTAGATACAATTAAATGGGGACAAAGTTTTGTCAAAGCAAAAGAAAACTGTTTGTTATTCATGATTTAACTGAGTTGGACGTGTACCTCTCTCCCTTAGAGCCCAACACACATACTGTCCAACAGAATGGCTACAAAACATATCCTTTTCCCATCTAGGGGGCGTCCCTGAGCCCTTTCCCATTGGCTGGGTACTCAGGGACTTAGATTATCTCCCAACTGCCTACTTTTCTGTCCCCTCCTGTCTCATCCTACTTCCTTTTGGTCATGTCTTCAACTCCACCCCTCTCCCAGCAACACCCAACAAACCAACCCGAATAAATCCAAACCACAAACAATACCACACGGAACCAACAATTTTCACTTAACAGCCTTTTGGCTTCAGCAAAATATTACCTAATCTATCATAGCCTCACCCCTCCTTCCTTCCTACTGACAGCAAAGGGACACAGGGAATAGGGGTTTTGATCAGTTCATCACCTGTGGCTTCTCCCACTGCCCAGAGAGAGGAGTTGTTCCTCCGCTGCACTGTGGGGTCCCTGCCACAGGAGACTGTTCTTTATGAACTTCTCCAACATGAGTCCATCTCATCAGCTGCAGTCCTCCCCAAACTGCTGCAATGTGAGTCCATTCCACGGGCAACAATCCATGCCCAAACTTATGCAGCATGGGTAATTGTTCCATAGAGTGCAGTCCTTCAAGGCCAGGCTGCTCCGGTATAGGAGCAGGGCCCCTCCCTCCAGAGTCTCCCATGGGGTCACAGCCTCCTCTCAGGCACCCACCTGCATGGGGAGGCATGGGGCTCCTCCACAGGCTGCAGGCAGATCTCTGCATCCCCATGGTTCTCCATGGGCTGCAGGGACACAGCGGCTTCAGCTTGGCCATCACCAGGGACTGCAGAGGAATCCCAGCTCTGGTGCCTGGAGAACCTCCTGCCCCTCCTTCTGCACTGACCTTGCTGTCTGCAGAGCTTTTCTTACATGTTCTCACTCCATCCTTTTCCAGCCACAATTGCAACTGCACAACATTTTTTTATCTTTCTTCTTAAATATGTTTTCTCAGAGGTATTGCCACCATTTCTAATTTGCCCAGCCTTGGCCAGCAGCACATCTGTCTTTGGAACTGCCAGGGTTTGGCTCTGCTGGACATGGAGAAAGCTTCTGGCAACTTTTCACAGAAGCCACCCTTGTAGCCCCTCCCTCCCAGCCCCCTCAAAACTTAGGCCATGCAAACCCAGTACACCTGGGAACAGGGATCAGGAGATGGTCTCTGGCCCTGCCTCTTTCTCTTGTTGTGAGGGCTCTACCTCCTCTTTATCCCTCACTGAGTGAGCTGATTTGGATTTCTTCTTCTGTATATGGGCAACTACTACTGGCACAGGTGGTTCCTTGGGTTCAACTGCAAATCAGGCCACAGTGCCTGTAGGTCTGTTTTCTTCCTCTTTCCCCTGAGGGTGCTGTGTCCAGTAAACTGTGTCCAGTTGAACTGTGTCCAGTAAAGAGTAGCCAGGCCCAGCACACTACAGTAAGTTGCCCCTTTCTTGAGCTGCCACAGCATGCTCCTTGCTAATATTCTGTCACTTTAACAGGGTCCTGTAGTTGTTCAGGGATGAACTTCCATACCACTGGAGCAGAAAATTTCATTTTTTGCCACGTTTCATGCCACTCATGACTATCCACCCTTGGGGCAGATCTCTGAATGAACTTCCTAGAAATCTGTTTCTTTACTCGAAACATGGTGTGGACTGAGGAGACCAGTGAGTCTTAGCAACAAGAACATGCTTTCCTTAACATCCAAGGGAAATTCAAAATTCTCAAAAGCTGTTGTAACAGCTGAAGGAGGAGAAGGAGGTGAAAGACTGGGGAAAATCATCCTCCCCTGTTCCCCCTACAGACTGAATATGATTGTTAATTGACTCCCAAAGACAGTGCCTAAAGTAAAAGTAGGAGAGCAGCACTGAATACACTTTCTAAATTACATTCATTGCCCTTGAGCAGGCAAGGTTGATATCCCATAATACAGCAAAAAAGCAACTCCAATCCCTCTCCCTGCTCTGAAAAGAACATCACAAGGACCACATATAGGAATATAGGGCATTATGTGAATACGGGATTAGGTACCACAACCACATGAACAGACCAAGCAACATTGTGACCAGTGGCTGTGAAGTTAATGCAACAAATGCTTAGATTGAATTTGTCATCTCTTGTTACCTCAACCCTTAACGCCACACACTGGGTGCCCAATAAGGCTGTAGTGATTTAGGAATGGTACTCCCCAATTTACTGCTCCCACTGAGACTCTCCAAACCACATGCCACTCACTTGCTCCTCCCTTCCCCTCCTCCCACCCTTTATATGGGATGGAGAGGAAAATTGGAGGCACAAAAGGCAAAGATCACAGGTTGAGATAAGAACAACTTATTGGAAATAGCTGTGAGATAAGAATTTGACCAATATTAATGACAGAGAGTACAAGAATCACACAGAACCTCCCCACCAATAGACAATATCAACCACTCCCTCTGCCACACTACTTGACCAGAAGGGACTCCTTTCTCCCCTGAAGAGATTCCCTTTCTGCAGCAGTGATGTGAGGGGTCCTAGTCATGCCTCCTCCTAGCTACTGCAAAAGTTAACCCTTTCCTGGCTGGAACCAGGACACCTGAGAATGGTGTTCTGTTCAGAAGGTGCAGCATAGAAGCCAGGCTGGTGTCAGAGCAATGCAGAATGTTTTTGCCATCACAATCAATACTCGAGAATGTAAGATGAACCCTGCTGGGTTAGTGCATGAGTCCTTGAAGATTATCCAGCAATGCCAAGTACCCTGTATTTCATAGGACAGTGGCAGCCTCTGTAGTACATCCAGTCATTTCTGTGGTGTGGATGTTAGGAAAAGGAAGCCACTTCTCTATCCCATTACATGCAGAATTACATGTGTATATGGATAGTGGCTCATTTTACTGTGTTGAACCATCAGAGATACATGTAGAAATATACTTTTTTCTGTCATTGGTTTTTGTTTCGAGTTTTTGTTTTGTCTGGAGTTTTTTCCCTTTTCAGAATTGTGAATTTGCTTCATTTGAAGAGTTGGTTTCGTATGCTTTAGCATATGTAATTTGATCATGTAACTAAATTCTAAAAATGGGAAGTTCCTTCTGCATGCCTGATAATGAATTTTTTGTCAAAGCCCGTGTAATTTACAAAGTATGCAGTTGTTCAGTGACTTAAAAAAAGCTGCTAGAATTTAAGAAATAGTGTCAGATATTCTGCTGGTATAAGCAGCATAGTTAAATTACTTTTTCTTACATCAGATATCAGCAGTTGTGGATTTGACCTAACACTGTTTTTGTCTAAAATGTACATTCAGCTTTCTTTTGGTCTTCATTTTTGAAATGTCATTTTTGCTTCATTCACTTGAATGTCTCTTAATGAAAGAAACAGTAATAGCCTCAGCCTCACTGTAGTAGAGTTAAGCTGCTAATAGGAATTCAGTTTTCCTGAGTTCCATTTGTTACCTGCCTGCAGTAGAAACAGATGAATTCTGAGGAAAAGAAATTCAATCCATGAAGTTTTCACTGCTCACTTTCACATCTTGTCAGATTGCTTGTGTCTTCTAGTAACGGTTTATTTTCACAGAACCAATGCACAATTTATGTTACTGTTTTGGATCCTACTTGCCTACAGTATGTGATTACTGTAAAATGATTAGTCGTGTTTGTCCCGGTTTGTTTTTTTTTTTTCATGCTTTGATTCTAGATGCTTTTGTAGAAACTGTTTTTAAAGGGTCTTACCTTGAGCCAAAAAATATAATCCTTTTCATCCATGAACCGGACTACTACTTTTTATTTGGCCCTAATATAAAGCAAGGACTTCGGTACAGAATCTTGATTATTAACATCTGTCCACTGTGTATGTAACTGATGGTTTTACATCATCTTAGCATGCTTTTTAACACCTCACTTGAATAAGCCTGGTATTGATGTGAAACTCTGCCACTGCTGGGTGGCTGAGCTGAGGTGGAGCAGTGAACAGAATCTCTGTGGGAAATGGCTCAGTGGCCTGTCAGGTGCATATCACAGGTCTCTTCACCATTTCAGCCTAGAAAGCTCTTTGTGTTTTAGAGTTTAAAAGCTGATTCCTTTACAGGTTAACTTTCTCAGGCATATTTGCTAAAGGAGAAGACTACTGCATTTCCAAACAGCTAGCTTGTTTCATGTTTCCTGAATGACCCAAAATGATTTTTAAATTGTTAGCATGTATTTGTATTCTGGTCCAGATGATAACCATAGTTTTGTCTTTCATTGAAGAACGTATACATTCTGTTCTGTTACAATGTATTTTTTGAATTTTTAAAAAAAATCAATAAATACTCATATGATGTTTCATTTGTAAATGTAAACAATGTTATCTGCTTATTTGAATGGTTTTCTTGAACTGCTTTAGCTGCAGGGGACACATCTTTAAAACACATTTATTTAACTTAAGTTCTTCTAAATAGTTTGTGTATGATCTCAGCTAAGTTCTATTGTAAGCCCTTAATATTAAGTTATTGGGACCAATGTATAGTTAAGTAGTAAAAAATTGCATTTTCATTCTTTATGATTTATTATTCTAAAGACATTTGTAATTGATAAGCAGCAGCTCAGTGTTACTGAAGAACAGGTGTTTAGCTTGGATACTTTCAAAGGTCAGGCTTCAAATTACCTGTGATAATTAAACACAAATTCTTCAAGCAAGCCTTTACAAACTCTGAATAAAGCATTTTAGTGCTTGCTTCGTATTTATGAATACTATCTACCCAGTTAATTGTTTTGCCGACTTTGCTTGGGAATGGTTTAAAGGAAAATTCAGCTTTGGTAAAATTGTTATTTTTAAGTGACTATGTGGTATTTTGGCCATTGTTCTGTAACCAGACTAGGAAAGTTGCAGTTATTTCTGCTGACCATTTAAGTGCAGTAAATTATTCAGAGAATTTGTTTAATTGGAAACATTTAGAGAAGCTGTTTACACATGTATAACTTGAGCCTCCAGTTTTTACTGAAGCAAAACACAAGTTGCAGGTAGTCCAGTAGGAAATTCCACTGTGAATTTCCACTAAGAAAAGATCAGAAAAAAATGTAAAACGCCAGGACTGAGTGCCCACAATCAGTCCCAATAAGTGGCTGTCGGCATATTTGGCTTCCTACATTGGCAGGGCTTGGAGCTCTTAACTTTTCCTCCATAGTGGCTCCATAACAAAACCTCACACAGGATATAGTTTCTATGTGATGTTCTCCTTTGATTGCAATGGTTACACAATTTTCTTTTCCCCTCCACATTTGTTTACTCGTTAACTGTTCCATTTTATACATGGATACTTAAATGTTTTATTGTGTGGCATTTCTAAATGTTTCTCCTTTCCCCAATGGCACACGTTTCTGAAGGGTTGCACGCACAGGAGAGGTCTTGCTGGATGCTCTGGAGTCAGGTTTACTTGTGGCTCATACGTTCCAGTGCATGGGTTTGAATTGTTGGCAGGACTAGACTGAAATTAAACTTCTACACTTGTATTAGGGTTGACACTGAGCTCAAACCTTTCCCTACAGTTGCCTTAAACAAAACAAAACACTTTGTGGAGGTTGGATTTGGAAATCAGTGTAGGAGTGCTTGGATCTCACTACTGAGGTATGCATCTGAGGAGAATTTCAGAGAAATTCAGCCCTCAGTGGATTTCAAGGAAAGACCTGCAGTTTGGGCCTGATCTTTACATAATTTATGATTTCTCTGAGCAGGTCAGATTTTTAAAAAGCGCCTAAATACAATTTTCAAAATTGACACAGGCCCAATGGATGCTAATAGGAAGTCATTTAAAGCTGTAAAATAATCTAAAAAGGTAGAAACTGCTTGAGATTTTCATAAATGTCTGTGCAGATTAGGTACCTAACCTCCACTTCACTTGCTAGTTGGGGCACCCTACATACTGTTTTGCAAACTTGGGCTGTTTACTGGTTTTTTGGAGAGAAGGGTTCTGTGCACTGAATTTATTATAATGAAGATAGTTGTAGTTATAGTCTTAGCTGCCAGAGAGAGTGTATTTTCAAAGCTCCCTGTAAATTAATGAGTCAAAGGAATGTTTTAGCAAATCTCCTGATAAAGCCAAAGAGAGAAAGTGCAGCAAATGCTAAAAACAAGAATGTAAATCCAGATGATACCATTCTGTCCTTGAATGTGTTGGCTGTGGACACAGTTTGTAGCCACTGTCAGCTTGGGACTGGAATCCCAGAAAATGGGCTAGTGCTGAAGAATGCAAAAGTCTCATCACTTGTTCTAAGTAGAAAACCCAAATAATTATTAAAGGAAGCTTTTGAAATTACAGCATCAAGCTTCTTGGAATCATTAATGTAAAACAGCTATGTCCACAAAATGTTTTCAGGTAAATGGTTCTTTGAAGATCCTATCACCAAAAATTGGGAAAAATTAGGGTATTAAAACGTGAAGATGTTTGCAGGATTGTTGTAGAGAAGAATACTTTTGAAATAAGACTGCTAAAGACAGTATTTATTTGCCCACATTTGAAATCAAACCCCCCTATAATTCTATGTATGTAACTGTACATCTACCCCCTTCCCTCCCCACACCCCCAGAACCATTGGGGACTTCTTTCTCAGCAGGATTGACTAGACTGCAAATATTAGTGAAATTATTCTAAAGTAGCAGTGTAGTCAGGCCCAGAGGGAACTGTGATCAGCTAATTTGCCTTAGTGTTAACACTCAAAGGGTAGTGGGAATTATTGAATTTATCTTAAAAATATAATGATCACTTATTCTTTAACTCCCTTCAAGTAGCTTAAGAGTGATTGTGCTGCCATATATTATCAACACGTGCTTCTGTAAAACAAGCAGTGGAGTTGGGCTTTTGTTTCCTGTCCTGGTGCCTGAGATCTTAGTCAGGTGTACTATCACTGTTGCTGCTCATTGGTCAGATCAGTTTTTGTAAAATGATGTGTGGAATGATGTTGTGCTCTGTCTTCACCAGAAGTATTAAAGCCTGGCTTTTGGCAGAAGGGCATTATCTCTTGTGTGCTTGTACTGTGCCATGCTCAATGGCCAGTACAATAATCTCAACAGCAATGTTTGTCTCTTACTCTCAGGGAGTATAAACACCGTTAGAAATGGTTGACAAAGCCCTCATTATCTCAGTTTCTGTGTCTTCTGAAAGCAGTGGGGATTTTTTCTAACGGGAAGTTTGCACTTTCACCAATTACCAAACTATTGCCTGATGTTCCAATTACTATAGGCTTTTGTTGTGGGTTAACTCTGGTGAGCAGCTTAAGCCCCACACAGCTGCTCACTCTTTCCCCCCTGGTGGGATAAGGGAAAGAATCAGAAGGGCATGAGTGATAAGACTCAGGAGTTGAGATGAAGACAAAAGCTGTGTGTGCAAGCAAAGCAAAACAAGGAATTCATTCACCACTTCCTGTGGGCAGGCAGATGTTCGGCCACCTCCTGAAAGCAGGGCTCCATCACGTGTGACGGTGACTTGGGAACACAAGTGCCATAATGCTGAATGTCCCCCTCCTCCTCTCCCAGTTTTTATCACTGAGCAGAATATCATAGGAGTGCAATATCCCTTTGGTCAGTTGGGGTCAGCTGTCCTGGCCCTATCCCCTCCCAGCTCCTTGTGCGGCCCTGGACTGTTCACTAATGGGATGGGGTGAGGAGCAGAAAAGGCCTTGGTGCTGTGCAAACCCTGCTCAGCAACAGCTGAAGTACCAGTATATTATCAACAGTGTTTTGGTCACAAATCCAAAACTTAGCACTATATATGCTTTTATGAAGCAAATTAGCTCCATCCCAGACAAAACCAGTGTAATCCACCCTTTATTCCATACTATTGACACTGTGCTCAGGTCCCACATTAGCCAATAGATTCTCCCTCATTAACCACCTCCTCCTTCCCATCCTGGAATATGTACACAGAAATCATTAACTTAGCCTGTGGATCACCCCTTTAAAAATCCACAATATATCCATTGAGTCCATTTAGTCCATGTGTATTCAGTCTGTTATTCAATCTGTGTTCAATCAATTCACTCAGGACAGGAGAGGTGGTGTGATGCATGGAGTTACTGGGCACCAAAGACAGCTCGGGTTGGGTCGCTGTTGCACTTCCACATCTTGTGAGGTTTGTCCTCCATTGGTTCAGATGGTTCCAGCTGTGCTGATTTCCATAACATGCTACTCACATCCTGGCTTACAACAGTTTAAAGGTATTCCTGTGACAGTCTTCACCTCTGGTTCCTTTGGGCCAGATTATAGGGTTTAACAAGAAAACATAGTAGCTTGGCTAGTAACAAGGGGTTCCTGCTATAGTAATTCCCATGACATGCAACTCAGATCCTGGGTTACAACTATTTAAAGGTGTCTCCATTACAATCTTCAGGCTTCATCCCTTTGGACCAGACCATAAGATTCAGCATTGCAATGAACTCCTCCTCTTGTCCCTCCTCCAGTTTAAGATTACACACAGGCCCACAGTCCGCATGGGGCAGTGTGGACTTGTCTGCAGACCACCATCCTTTGGGGATGTAGGTGCTCCAGAATGACAATATCCATAGGCCACTCTCCCTTCAGGGCAGTACTTGCTCTAGTATAGACTTCTCCATGGCCATGTATGTTTTTGGTTGATTTTAGCCACAGTCACAGTCCTGTGAAGTTGAGTTCCAGCCTGTCCAGCACAGGAGTGGGAGCAGTGCCCTGGCTGTCTGCCAGCCCATTCCTGTTATCAGTGTGTTCCCAGACAGAACAGAATAGGATGATAAGGAGAAAAGGAAACAACAGAAGCAAAAAGCAGTCACTAGTGAGCACTAGTTACTAACCTACATCCAGGCAAGCAAGCCCCATGGCAAGCACAGAAGCCAATTAATAGCTAAACTGATATAAATTTGGTATAGCATACTCTGATCAAATCAGTTGTTATCTCTAACCTCTCATGCCCCACGCTGGCCAGAAGGGATTGTTACAGCTATACCCTGGTGGGCAGCTCAGCTCCATGCAGCTGCTCTTACACCCCTTCAGTGGGATGTGGGAGAACAACCAGAAGGGTAAAAGTGCAAAAACTCGAGGGTTGAGATATAGACTGTTTAATAAGAAAAGCAAAAGCCACACATTCAAGTGAAGCAAAGCAAATCATTTGTTCATCACTTCCCCTGGGCAGATAGGTGTTCAGTCATCCCCAGGAGGGCAGGGCTCCATCACATGTAACAGTGACTTGTGAAGACAAACACCATCACTCCGAACACCCCCCACCCTCCTTGTTCCCCCAGCTTTGTATGCTGTGCCTGATGCCATATGGTGTGGGATATCCCTTTGCTCAGTTGGGGTCCTGGGTGTGTCCCCTCCTGGCTTCTTACACATCCTCAGCCTTCTTGCTGGTGGGGTGGTGTGAGAGGCAGAAAAGCCCTTGTGTGAGCACAGCTCAGCAATAAGTATCGGTGTGTTACCCACACTTCTGGTCTCAAAGCCAAAACACAGCACTAAGCAAGCTACTACGAAGCAAAGTAATCCCATCCCAGTCAAAACTGGGTACAGCTTTTTATGCTTCAGTAACATCTTCGCCACTGTGTGCCACTGGGCAGAGTCAGGAAATAGGAAGCTGCTTTTATCCATGTGAACTTACAGTCATTGTGCTTGGAAGAGGACTTACACCTTTTTATCAAGTTATTTCCTGCAAAATGTACTAATTTATTCAAGACAACTACTATTTTTTTGTTGTATTTAAAGGGAAAAAGGTTTTCTCCAAGAATGACAGCAAGTCAGGCAGGATTTTATTGACAATTTTAGGGACATATCTGATTTGCACAACTCCAGGCTACCTGATAATTGAGAGTCTTTACTTGGCTCTCAGAAACTTGCAGGAGTCCTGCTACTGAACATCAACTTGACATCAAATGGTTGTGTTATGTAGGAAAGGACTTCTAGGTCTCCAAACCTTGATTTATACATGACTAGCCAAAGGAAAGAAAATATGCTGGGAATGTGAAATAGAGGGAGAGATAAACCAGAACAAGATGATAGCAAGAATTGATCTTCAGAGAGAGCCTCAAGTAAAAATCAAAGCACCTGGACTTCATTGCATTCTGGTTTATAGGTTTTCTTAATCACCTAACTTCTGAGGGAAGGTAGGCAGTACCACAGTTGATGGCAGTGACCCAAGGTAGATCTACAAGAAGTGGTTTTATAGTTTCCATTTATTTCAGAAATGATTCTGTGGACTACACACCATCTAGTTCATATGAGCCTATTTTTGACCTTAAAGGAAGTCAAAATGGTGGTAACATTCTGCGAGAAAAGAAATCATTCTCATGAGTTTCCACAAGAAAAGGTATGCAACACAGAAATGTAGCCTATTTGTTCACAGAACATACTGCAGGAGGTAGTATTTGCTGCAGCAAGAGTGTCTCCAAATTGACTCATGAATATGCAGAATTAGGAAAACAAATGCAAATCTAGCACAAGCTATCCAACTAGCTGGGCCAGAATTCTATCTGAACTAGCTTTCTTCTATTCTGGCCATCATTACCTTTATCCCTATTTCAAGCCCTTTAGAGGCTTGAAACTTCAGCACTGCTGAAGTTTTGCTCTTCTTTTCTCCAGAAACAGCCAGGTGCCTCTTTTTTGTTTCAGTTTCTGAAAGGCAAGAAGGTAAACAGAGAATAACTGGCTAGTGGTAGTGTGTGGGTCCTCAGGTGTGGTGTGGATGTCACCTTGGTAACATTTTAGCTTGTCTTCTTGGCATCTTGCAAATAAGGGTTTGAAATCCTCCCACATATCCCTGCATGTAACTTGGTCTGTGGAAAAAATATGGGTTATATTTTGATAGCCAATTTTAGAATTTAGGGGATTTATGTATGAGAAAGTTTAAAAGCTATCAGGATCTCTCAAAATACTGCAGCCAGCACTAAACACACCGGACTGCATTCTCTGCCAAAATCTTTCTCACTAAATCCTAATGTGACTTGATAACTTAGCTACAGACCTTGGCTTGGAATAGAGCCCAAACTTTGAAAGACTGGAAGTTTCAGTTGGCAAAAATGTAAAGGTGCAGTGATGAATTCATAGCAGACTGGTGTTTAGTTTTAATTATAGTAAGGGAATTCAGCTCTCAAGAAAAAAAACATGAAAAGAGAAGCAACAAGAAAAGGTGAAGAAGGAGAAAGGAGACAAGTTAGAGTTTATTCCCCTCTCTGTGACTGAAACTGAGGCTTTTAGAGAGGGTTTATTTGGATATCTTCTCCTTCAGTCTCATTCAAAACTGAAAGCACAACAGAGCAGGGTAATTTTTGGAAGTGAAATTGTTGTTTCTTGTTTTAATTAAAGAAAGGTGGCTCTTTATGCATACTGCCCTATTTCTAAGTTAGTGCACAACATCAGTGTCTGTACCAGCATCAGATTTCTTAGCCAATTCAGGAGCTGATTTTCAATTCACAGTTTCACAGTGATCCTGTTCTCCCTTCATTAATGCAGCATTTGGGGCTTTCACACGTAGTTTGTAAACAGAGAATCATTAATGTTTGCTTCAATCTTCACTTCAGTGACAACCTTAGTCCTTAAAAAGAGTGTTCCTGAGAACTTATTTCCATTCATGCTGTTGCTAGAAAGTTATTTCAAACTAAAGCAATTTTGTCTTTCCAGACTAACTATGTTCCTCTCTCGTGTCATCAGTTGTTCAGGTTGTACCCAAGACACAGGCTCCTCCACTAGTGCTCCATACCATGCTCATCCTCAGGGTATGTTATTAGCAAAACACACCCTCTCACCTCCCTCCTACTTTTTAGGCCATGTGATGAAAACAGGGGATCTGGAAACAGGATTGCCAGTTTTTTCATGTTTCCTTTGACTGTGAATTATAAAATTAATTAAAGCTCTTCTGTCTGGAAACACCCTATTTACCTATTATATGTATGGCAGACAAGTTGTTTCTGCAAAAACCACGTCAGCTCTAGTTTACATCATTTTGTAGGGCTTTGCATTGTGTTAATTTCTGAATAATTAATTTATTAATTTTTATCACGTTTTTATTATTTATTTGGGGAGAAGGTTGTATTAAGTGTTTAAACTCAGTATGGTTAAGCTACTCTCTTCTATGTCAGCAAAAAAAATATGTATATTATTTACAGAATAGAGGAAGTGAACAGGGTAGCCAAGTAGTTTTCAATGTGTGTGATTTTTTTTTTTAATAGAAAGTCCCATCTCCTGATTTCAGGTTTCCTATCAGACAAACAGGTCTTTTTGCACCTCTCAGTGCCAGCCATTGTAAAACATAGTTGCTGACTTTGCATGTGCTGCAAAGGAATGCTGTCTGTATAAATATATACCTGGGTTAAGATTTAACAGATGGAAGGTGAGCAATAAGCACCTTACTGCACTGATTATCCTCTCTGCTATGATGGCAGCTGATTTTCTCTTTGGGGAAACCAAACATCACATCCAGAGGTCAGACAGAGCTGGGTCTCCCTTGCTTGACTGAGCATAATATATGGCTTGACCTTCCAGTTCTCATGAATCACTGAAACAGGAGCTCTGAATTCAGAGGATATATCTCAATAGCAGGGAAAAAAACCTTGTACAAGCTTCTTCGGCTCAGAATTGCTTTGCATTTAGCAGATATTTTATATATTGTCTTTGGAAAGCATATCAAATATTTTTTTCCTTCTTATTTGTACTTTGCTGGTTTTTGTAGATGTCAAGTATCTGCCTTACTGTAGTCAGGAGCGTGAAATACTGCTGCAGTAACCTGTGACAATGCCTTTAGTCTGCTTGTTGTTGCCTATTTATGGTGCAGTAATGGTTTATTTTGTAGTCTGAACCCTAGGACTGTATTTTAATGAAGATTTAAGGCTATGATACAGCTGCTATTCAAACTGTGTGAGAGAGGCATGTTGGAATAGCTCAAGATTTACTGCTGAACTGTCAGTCTTTAAGCTACCAAGTGTCTTTACCCTTTGGTGCAGTAGCTACGGAGGAAGCTGTACCCACTGCTGTGAGGCAGACACGGCGATTAATGAACCTGAGGCGCGCTAATCAAACATATGTTTTCTTGGCACAATGATTGTGTTATATATCACATCCCAATGTACAGGCCTTTATCTTTCCTTAATGATCTAGCAAGGGGGCTTTTTTAAATGTGGGTGTTTTTCATGCTCTCCTTAGATTTGTTCCACAGGGGGTGGCCGTTAAAAACATCTGACGGGCATGCAGTTAGCCAGCGCCCTGCTGAGATTAGTAAAATACTATATTTAGTAATCGCACTACATCAAGGAACTCCAGCATTGCAGGAAACAGTTTGATTCAATGCTTTTTTTCTGATTTTTTTTTTTTTTAATTTCAGTGTATGTCTTATTATTTCATCTGGGATAATTTTTTTTTTTCCAACTTGGATTTGGTTTTTGTGTCTATTATTCAACTTTTTAAAAAATATTTGTTTAGATGATAGGATTTCCCCCCCTCTTTTTTTTTTTTTTAATAAAAAAGGAATTGTTAAACAGGTAGTAGAATGAAAAGTCATATTTGGAATCTCTCTCATGCTGCTCTGTGTCTGAAGAAACTGATCTAATATTTGTTAGGAAACCTCTATGGATAATACATAATACAAGGATTCATGCTTTTAAGTACTACAATATGGTGAAAGCTCCTAAAATTGGCTTTGAGAAAATGGTTGAAATGAGCAAGTATATGAAATTTATTTTTGTGCCCGAAGTATTTCTTCACCAATAAATAAGCATGAAAGAGACTTGGAGCTCAGACAGGTTTGTTTCATTTTTTCCTTGATAGTTGACATGACTAACTGTAGATGAACAACATAAAGTGGAAGATAAAAGGCCCATATGGAAGAGAAAGCTTTTCACCAGGATGCCAAAGGAAGTAAACTGTTTCATGAGACTCTTGTCCAAATCAAAATTATTATTTTAACATCTGATTTCTGAGCCTATTCTGGTTTTCTTGTTGCTGTAAATCCAAGCCTATGTAAAATCTTGGAAACCATTCTGTAAATTCTGGACTAAATCAGGTGCTCTCCCTTTAAGGGGCAGATTTAAAGGAATACCATCCTTTGTTCTAACAAAATAGTCCAGGCTTGTCAATCCAGAAGATTTGTGCATTACTGAACATAATGGCATTTTATTACCTAGTTTATTTCTGTCTAGCATTCTAAGACTCCTGCTGATGCTTTGACTCAGAGTAGTTTTCATTTTGGAAACTTGAACTCCAGTGTCACAGATGACTTCTTTCTTTCGGTAATTTGTATTTTTTTTTTAACTATTAAATGTTCAAGAAAGAAAATGTTTGTCCTGACAGAAGTTGTGTTTCAAACTGTGAACATCTAAGCAGCAGTGTGTGAAAAGAGCAGCCTTTATTTGTGCTCTCCTCAGACTCTTGTTAGTTAACTCGTTTCTAAGAGTAGTTTGGGATATTATAGTCAAGTTTAATGATTAAGTAGTAGTACAACAGGTCTCTCACCCTCCTCAGCTGTGATTCAGTAAACCACAGCCCTTGTCCATGCAAAAGCATAGATGTTCAAATTCAGACATGCATGCTGAAGGCCAGGAGACTGTGCTGTTCTTGAAGTTAGGAACATTGTATTTGCAAAATAATTTCTGCAGTTTAACTGTGGCCATTATCTCAAATTGTGTATTGATCTAGTTTTTAAAGCAGCTTATTGCAAGATAAATCCTGAAATATTTCTGCAGTTTCCATCAGAACACTTGCAAGTAGGGAGGGATATTATAGTAAAGGTAGATTGAAGAGACATCTTTATATAAATATGAGAGAAATGGGAAATTTCCTGCTTGTGAAGCAGCATTATGAGAGAAGTACCCTAAAATGTAATTTCCTATACAGTTTTTTGCAGTGTAGTTTACTTTCTCCTGTATAAAATACCATATAAAATTAAGAATTCTGGCTATACCATTCCCCATTAATTTGTAACATTGTAAAAATTCATCTTATATCTTCCTTTACATGTAGCTATAAAAACCCATCAGAATATTTGCATTTCTTCAGTAATTTAAAATACTGAAAACAAAGGCCAAATTTCAGCATAAGTTGTCAAGTGGTTTCAGACCTTCACATAAATTTCTTTATACACCAGTGAATGGTACTCATCCATACATACTCATACCACGCTGCTTGTTCCTGACTGAAGCAATCTGTAAAATGAATATGCATTTGCATGTCATGTGAATATGGAACATGAAAACATACATGTGTGAGTAAATCCATGGCATTGTGAAAAAATATACTTCTAGAATTTATTTCTGTTCTTTGATATCCAGAATGCCCTTTGTGTTTTACGCACTGAGGTTTTGTGCCCTGCTGTGGAGTGCTGTTTTTGGGATTCTTGAGCTGGCTATACATGATTTATCTCAGGTGTATGTAGTTACCCAGGAGAAAAGCTGGTAGTGCTGTGTGCTTTTCCCAATAAATGAGCAGTCTCATTTAGAATTATTACCAGCATCTTGTTGTGCTGACACCGCTTTGTGCTGTGTAGACAAACCTTGGAGGAGAATTACATGTAAATCACTCATAATAGTCTGAGGCTGGAGTCTTGCATTTTACTCAGAAACTTGCACAACTCTTCCTAGAGATAACTATATTCTGGCCATTGTTTTTTAACCAGATCCTAATTATTTTCCATCAGATCTCTGCTTATATGTTATCTAAATAAAACATTCTGAATTTTAATGAGTGAAATATCATTGCTGTTTAATCCTTAAATGCACTGAGCTAATCTGTGAGTGTGCCTTAATTATAAAAAGTGAAGCTGGGAAATTAGGTCCTGGACACAGAGAGTAATTATTTTCATAACTCTTTTGTTTTTACCTCCATAACATATGGAAAGAGAAAATGACCAGGTGTGGTTAGACCAGAGGCCTTAATGATGGGTTATAGTCCCAGCACTGCCAGTCAGTCCAGTCCAGCTTGGATGAGTCATTTAAAGTCTGTCCACAAAGTGTCCTTACCTGCCTAACAGAGGTATGGTGAGATGGGCTGTAGTTAAGCACTCCTGACTCTTTAAGGCACAGAGGAACTTAGAAACTGGTTATTTTTGTCATCATGAATCTCAACAATGGCTTCATAATCATCATCAGAGCATTTGGCCAGCCTTCAGTCATCACTCCTTGATCACAGATACCGACTCAGGTATTTGCTGTGCTCTCCTTTAAAGGATATGATATTATTTAAAGAGTTTTATAGATGTTCAGATTCTTCCCATACTTAGTAATAATAGCATGGACATACAAACTGAAATATTTGCAACATGCTTCTGGCCAAAACCCAAGAAATATCTGCTGCTGTTTGGGCTATTTGATAATTATTTGACTACTATTATTTCTTTCTGCGTGCCTTATTTGGACATTCTGCTCTAATAGGTAAATAAAAAAGCTCCAAATTTTGGCTCGTAGATCAAATTTGAGGGGGAAAGGAATAATGTAGTTTGAGAATGTAGCAACTGGACTGATAAATAACAAAACAGGATTACTGGGAAATTGCACATACGCATGCCAAATGTAGAAGTCTGAATGTTTCTTCTGGCTGCACAAATCTGTAGACTAGAGAGATTTGATGAAAGGACAAAGTCTTATTTGTTCCTATTTAAATTCCAGTCTTTTGTGTTTTATATGACTATTCATATCATTAATATAGAAAGTGTTTCTTTTGGTTCAGCTGAAGAGCTTCAACAGAGCAAGAGATAATTAGAAAACTGTTGTCTGAGAAATTACAAAATAATGGCCTTGATACATTGAGATGAGGCCAAAAGTGCATAATGAAATCCCTTTGGGGAAGTTAAGCCTATAGAGATACCAAAATTCTGACTTTATTGCAATTTCAGTGTGGGATTCTAAAGGGGATGTGAGTCAAACCTGCTATTGCAGATAGTAGTGTCTTGAAATACTAATAGTTTTTTCCTCTGGCTATTTCCCGTTCTTTCAGCTTGTTAGTCATTCTTTATTCCAGTGGACACTAGTGAATTGTATACTCATATTATTCTGATGAAAACTTAACCAACAAACATGCTGTACAGTTCAGAAAGTGCCATTTTCCCATTTCTACATATATGCTTTTCTTGGTCATCAGATTTTACCCCTTTTGCAATGTCATATTTGCAGCACAGAACCATCCTCTTGATCTTTGCTGCCCCATTTCTCACATTGCATTCTCACAACACATACTCAGCAGAAAATCTACTTTGCAACTAGTTGTGGAAGCTTGATAAGCCTTTGTCATAACAGTAGTCCCTGACATTTAAAGGACTTCAGTTTATATTTGTCAGCCAAATTTCATACCTTCATACCTCTTTCAATTAATCAAAGTTAAACCATTGTATATGTGAAGGGGCCTCTTGTGGTTTCTAAGTAAGTAGTATGGCTTTTCTGGCAGAGAGCCACAAGCAATTTAGTAGGCTCATACTGTGGGAGTTGAGAGGAAGAGAGACAGGAATAATCCAGAAAGCTTTAAGAAGGGCTGAATGAAGTCAGTACTTCTATACACAGTACAAACTTTCGCATTCTGTATCTCACTTTTGGCCACAGCAAAACTGTTTTGGTGTGTTGTCAATAAAGTAATTCTGAAACATAGCACCAACATGGTTTTCTTTTTACTCAACCAGTTTTGCACTGGTTTTACTTCAGTTAAAGTATTCCCAATTTGCACCTGTGGCAGAGAAGAGTTAGGCACAAGGGATTTAATACACGGTTTACAATTGTCATATTGTCACTAAACTGTTTCCACAGGAATAAACCTGATGTAGTTCCTAACTGTCTTTAGAAACAGCAAGATTTATTTTGGAGCCTAAAAGTCAGGATGAGGCTTTACCATGCACCTTTTGCCTGAGAGCTATACAGCTGTAAATAGATACTAACATAAAAGGTCTGTCTCCAGCAGAGCTGATCTCTCTTTCCAGTTCTGACAGGGGTCACATAGTCAATGTAAATTACCACCATAAACTAAAGTCCACCTCTCCTGTAGAACAATGTGCTTGATCTGCCTGTCTAGAAGTCAGGAGCTATGCAGAGAACTGTAATATTTCAACAATTCAGCATGAGTGGCAACCTGTTCTTAAAAATGAAATACTAGCTACATTTAATTTCATTTTGTTTCACCATGTTAAAATCCATCCTTTTTTTAGGGGATTTAAAAACCATCTGAAGGGAACCTGAAGACAAAGAGAATAATTCAAGTAGAAGCACTATCTTTCTCTGTATTTCATGCAAGTTCAGGTTCAACATGCACATCTTGATGCCCACAGGGAATGAGTTACATTTAGAAAAGGATAGTCTAGACACCTCAAGAAGAATGTGATTTCTCCATTTTATCTGTCATTTTGATTTAATTGAAATATGTGTCATAATAGTAATGTCAAAAGCGTTAGTGGATTTTACTAGAAATGAAATTAAAATTAAAAAAATTTAAACTATTATTGGCAAGTTTTTCGAGGTTGTAATGATTTACTTGAGTGTTTTATAACTAAGCTACAATATGCTGTTAAGAATGACATGTAGGGTGGAAACTTTAACTTGAAGCTAGTTTCTCATATAGATACAGCATCTTGAATTCAGTCTGAAAGATGTCAGAATATGAAGAACTCAGCACTTCAAAAATTACGCAACAGGCATGGAAAATTGGGCCCCAGTTCAGCATGTGACTATCTAGACTATTTTACACACTCTTTTTTTGATATTAAAGATGAATTCAATGTAAATGTCTGGAATTCTTCTTACAAGCTTGTTGAAAAGGGACAGTATTTTAGCATGACTCCCTTGTGCAAACGTGGTGTTTAGCAGATTACGTATGTTATTCTGTTATAGGTACACTACAGTGATAGACAAAATGGCAAAGAGTGTTTGACCTGTTTGACACTGTCTCCTGTGCAGATGACTTTCCAAGGTATCGGAAGCTCCATTGAAGCCAGCCATGACCAGGTATAATGCCTTCACCCCACACTCTTGTGATTTTGTTAATATCTGGTAAGGCCAGAATGTCAGCGTTAGTAAATTTAAAATTTCGACACATCTTGTGCTTTTTGTATGGCATGTTCTTGTCACAGGGATTTGCCTCTCTTGCCTTACTAAAATCCTTATTAGATCTAAAGAGTGAAATGAAAAGGAGACAGAACTATATTGCCTTTTACATATTTTTAAGATATATTAGGAAAGCCTGAAGAGCTTGCTTTGGTTTTAAAGTCAGATGTAAGGTTTCTGCAAAGGTTTTATTTGCTTTTATGTGTGTATCAGGTCTTGTCTATCCTATTTTTGTTAGAAGATTAAGAGTAGTTGGAAAAGCAGAGATGAAGCCATCATCTCCAGCCATCATCTGTCACACTAAACTGGCATTTGAGAGGAGAAAGGCATTTTTAATCAGACTGTGTAAAACTCTCATTTTGTTTGGCTGTTGCTAAAACATTTAATTTAAACTTCTGGCAAAAAGCCAGAAGAAAAAAAAAGTCTCAATGTTAATCATTTATCACCCTGTTGCTTCAGATGGGAACTGAGGGGGACTTCCATTCTTGTTGTCTTGTCCTCCAACACTCATACGTATAAAAGCAAGACAAGACTTTGATACTCTGAAAGTATTAAAAGCAAAACGGAAACAAGCAGAAGAAAACATTAAACCAAGCCTTGCACCTTTCATATCTTCAGTAGATTAGAAAAATTGCCATGTTTACTTGCCTTTGCAGGTTATCTTTAAATGGTACTGTGTTCACATTTGCTGTACATTTTATCAGACTCTATGCAAGATTCTCTAAGAAAAAAAAAAAAGGAAAGCTGCCTTAAGAATTAGCAGAATTAGTTACTTTTGGGGAAAAGTTTCAGACACTCTTAGCCATGTTTTTGCTTGGTGGGTTTTTTATTGAAAGTTCCTAAGTTAGTTGTTAACATAAACTAAGGCCATTAGTTATTTACATGGTAACATGAGGATACTTCGTGCCCTTAAGTGTTTGGTGTTTTACAGTAATGGAGAGCTGTGGTAAGTCAGACCATACTTTGACATTCACTTCTCATTTCATCCAGCAACTTGTTTATGCTGCTCTAAAGCTGTTCCATTTTTCTTTCAGTACGGATAGGCTTTTAAAATATCGTTATAACACAAGTATGATATTTAGACATTTCAATGAATTTAAGGTGGTCCCTGTCAATTTGGTAACAAGTACATTCTGGGCTACCAGCCAGCTTGGCCTTTGTCTTAGCATTTATTTAGGCTAGAGTATGATATGTAAACAGAAAAAAGACTCTGTAAGCAAAAAGCACATTTAAGCCATCTGAATAATTATATATTTAAGACCTCTAAATGAAAATGTTGTATTGAGCCTGCAAAATCAAGCACCCAGAAATTAGGAAATTCCAAATTATGTGCAGCATTAGTTTCATCCCAAATGTACCCATTCTATGGTCCAAACAGGATATTCTTCCGAGAAGAAAAAAAATTGCATAAAATCACATAGATAAAAATTGTAACATAGCACATTCACAAATAGGTAGAATTAAGTTTACTTGGGCCATTATGTAGCTGGAATTTCCTCATCTTGTTTCAATTTGAAGTTTAAAAAATGTTCATAATTGGTTTTAGTTGTGTAATTTTCCACAGGGTTCTTAAAATGGAAAGATAAATGTTTTGTTATTGCATGGTGGGGTGGTTGTTGTGTTACTGAACCCACATCACTTGTGCAAAGATTTCATCTGAGCCAAGAGCAAAAGAAAATAATAATCTGAAAGCCAAATGCCAACCAGTGTCTCACAAAATAGATCCATTCACTGGACAGGATGCACAAATTTCTTCTCACGCTGTTCTTAACTGTCAAAGGAATTTCATTTTCTGGGGAAGAGGGATGCTATTGACAGGTTGTGTTTGATAAGGGGGTAGCACAGCTAGATTAAAGTATCATTTTCTATCACCTGAATACAAAGAGAAAAAATTAATCATTAGCAAGTCAAGGCACTGGAATTAATAAATTAATGACAAAATTAGGGCTATTAATGGACTAACTAAAAGAAAATTTCCCTTTTCTCTGTTGTTCCTGTGTGCTTGGTATTTTTTCCTTTTTTCCTACAATGTTACTCACAGAAAGTTATTCTTCTTTTAAAAATAGGAGACAGAAATGCTGCACCTTTGTCAAACTGAACTTCATATTTAAGGGTCAAATTAAATAAGTGCAAGATAACTGTGTGCTAAAAACCTTGAACTTTAGAAATTCTTCTTTAACTTTTGTAATCTGTTACTTTTAAATCATGTCTGTGGTACTTTATGGCTATTAGGATGGGCTAATCACTTGGAAGCCTGTGATTTCAGTGGAGGGATGGTGATTTCTGCCTCAGTAGTGAGGCCTGGCATAGTTTGACATCAGGAACTGTCAGCTTCTGTGCTTGTGAAGATAATTTTTCTCACATTTGTTTTAAAATATTGATTCTATAATTTCTAGAGGTTTTTTATGGAACACTTTAGGAATGAGACTCTGGAATATTTTGGTGGAAAAGGGGTGAAAAGTATTGTGTGAGAGTATCTAATAAAAAAGCTATATACAGGTTTGTCACTATACTGTGGCAGAAGAACCATGATACTGCGGTACATGGCAGTTGATAAAAAAAATAGAAATTAAAAGGAAAAAAAAAAAAGAAAACTATGTTGCCAATGACATCTCCAGCACTATAGAATAGCTTTTAGATTGGACTTGTCTTTTGCAATGTGTCTCCCTACTCATATCCAGTGGGAGATTTGTTACCCAGCAGATACCAAAGTGGTTACAATCCTACATAAGTACATTATCTGGTTGTTTCAAATATGTCAAGACTTGACACTGCAGTTTTTCAAGTCTCTTGCTCTTTTCCTGTACTCTGTAGGGAGTTTTCATTCTTTAGATTGGTTTAGCTTGTGATTTTAATGAGTTCAAATATTTTCCCTACATACTTCATCTGAGCAATTTCAGATTAATGTAAACATACCATAGTGGTACACTAATTAGTGTGTATTTCGAATGTCTGATTGACAAGCCATATCTCATTTGGTCATGAAGCAGTATTGTGGAAGCAATTGCTGATCTTTGATATTTCTTTTGACAAAAAGAAAAAACGGGGAACATTCCTAAAGCACCACTGGAGTCTATCCTGCCACATGTTTTGCTAGGTTTTGCATTCAGGTATGCCAACCTCTTTTATAAAAATTTAATGGGGTTCACAATTTTTTTTTTTTCCTAAATGATTTCCTTCTATTTTTTCTGTTTCTCGTTACCTGACTATAACTCTAAAATTTTCTTTCCTTAACGGTAACTATCCTTTGGAAATATTTTTTCAGTAAAATTTAGTTACAAGTAGCTATTACTTAAAATGGTCACCACTTTCTATTGATTTTCTCAATAAAAGCTGAATTTTTCCTTAATGGTAGTAAAGCCTGGCATTTTTTACATTGCTGTGGGAATAGTGACAACCTATTCTCAGGGCTTATGATGGACTTCAGGCATATATTGTAAAGCTGGGGAATGAATTGAAAGTCAAAGTAACAGAAGGAAGTCCAGATAGTTTTTTATTTGTGTCACTGAGAAAATTAAAGATATGAAAAGTAGGAGACAGAAAAGGGAAAAATTCATAGATAGGAGGCTATATGAGCAAAAATAGTTGGAATGAAGCAGAAAGCTAAGAAAGTGCAGGGAAATGAGGCAGTGAATGTCTGAAGGCCACAGAAGAGTAATAAAGTTAGAGCTAAGCAGAAGGGGTGGTCAAAAACCCCACCAAAAAAAGACATCTGCACTGCCACATCTCAGAGTACTGAAATTAAAAGGAAAGTACTGAAACCTGAATTTCTTGTTACTGCTACAAATAAATATCTTCCAGTTTTAGTGAACTGCGACACATGAAGAGTTCTTTGAATTCTTGAGTGCAGTCACACTAAGAACTGTAAGTTAGAAGTCGTAATGCTAGCAATTGTAGGAAATGGAGATTTGTTTTCCCTGGAGGACTCTAGTCAATACCTTAAAGTTGTTACAAATACACTCAACAAATATCACTGGATTCACTATAATGGTAGCTAGGTTAAATTTGATGCCCTATGTCAAACAAGACAGCCTGTGACATATTTTCAATCTTAGAAGTTATATACTTCTGCTATGCCTTGAACAAGCCAATGTCAAACTCAGCTTCCATGTTTACATGTATATTTTAGAAACTTGCCATGTTACCATCTTTAGTGGCTTTATAATAATTGTTTTTCTGAATGTTACTGCTCTGAGTGATTGAGTGCTTTGGGGTATCACACTCCTGTGGTTGTCATAGCTGTGAAAGAATAAACATCTTGGGTGCATTCTTAAGGCTTGCTGAACAGCAGGCAAATTGAAAGTATGAACATTCATTTTAAAATAAAATTACTTAAAAGTCAGTGCTAGTGATGAGAAAGAACAGCTTGGGCCCATTTTGAGATTCAGAATGCTTGCATGGAGTACTCTGCCTGAACAAGTGAATTTTTAACTCCAAGTAACTTAATGTTTATTGAGGAGTGACCAGTTCTCTACTTGAATTTCAGGAGGCAGATCAAAGAGCAGTCCATTGTCTTAAAGTCTCATTGCTTTAATATTTTTTGATGATTTTGGAGGTTTTAACCATATGCATGTTTTTTTGGAGCTGGCAATACTGTAGATTTGTTTATTACTGAGTTCAGCTGTTTACTTCACCTAATTGTGCTGTTAAAGTGATATTAATGAACATTTTATGCCTATATTTTTATTCCTTGCTTTCTTAATGTTATCCATTATATTTATGTTGTATATTAGACTGTAGCTTTAGAGCTCTTCTGCACTTTGCAATGCACAGAATTTATTTTTAAATACTTTTATTTTACAGGAAGATACCAAACTTTCAATGTTATATTTAATCTACCACTAATAACACTTTTATTTTCAAGTATAAAAATAACTGGAAAGAGAATGAGCAGGGGCAGAAATTGTAGAAGTGGAAGAGCTACTGATAAGATAGACTTTATCAGAGAGCCCAATGTGGAGATGATGTCCTGAAAGGAAGATGCCACACTCAGCAGTTTCAGAAATCACTGATGAAAACTTGGCAGACAGCAGTGGCGAGCAAACTGAAATATGCTCTGTATCTAACCATCATAGCTGGCCTGCAAACAAGCATTTCTGGACAGGGTTAACAGAGACTGGAGATGCCCAGATGTGAGCATCTCCTGGTGGCATTTGAATACAGGACAGGCAGGAGTAGTTCTCAAGGAGCAAAAGAGAGGGGTGACAGGCTCAAGGGAAGGCGCTTGGAACATTAAGTTTTGAAAAGAAGCTCCACATCGCTGTTATGGTCTCAGAATTGCTTGCAGATCATGCTCAGGCAGCAGCATCTAGGGAATTTACAAAAGCCAAAATAACTAAAGGTGTAGTCACTGAGTATGCAGAGGAAAAGAATTTGTCCAGTGCTGTAACCAGAAAAGATAAATGGGACTGTGTTTTTTGTTAAGATACCTTTCCAGGTCAGAAAACCAGATGATTTACTGGACACTACATAAATTACCAATTAATTTATTTTTTTTTTTAAATGAGAAGTCAGTATTTTCTAGATGTTGAGATTTACTTCACAGTGGGTTTTTATGTCCTGGACATGGTCAAAAAATGTCAAGGTTTCCTTTAAAAATACATGTATCCTTTTTTTGTCTTTTTTTTTTTTCCCTTAGGTGATGTTATATGCTTCATTTGTCAGCTTATATCTACTTTACTTATTGTAAATGCAGTTATCATTTCTTCAGGGTGTCTTCTTCAGTAAAATGATAAAACTTCAGTTTTAATAAGTAAAAATTTTCTAGCAGTTTTCCCAAAGTTTGGCAATTCCATTACAGCCCCTTCATCATCAGCACTTTTTCCTGATCTTATGAAAACATCTCACACAACTAGGTCTCCTTCTCCTTCAAGGGGGGGTTGTCAGCATGACCACAGCTGAGTGCCCGATGCTCCAAAAGAACCAGTTCATGTAGGACAGAAATTTAAACTACTTTTGATATATAGCACTTTGTTTCACTTTTCTGTTCTGTCTCTTAGGTTGATGCTGCAGTAAGGAGTCATCCCATCAGGTTTTAGTTAGGCTCACTGGATTGTTGTCTGCTATTTGATATTTTTCCTCATCTGTTGTGCTCCACACGACTGTGTGTGGAAGTACTGGTACATTCTCTCCGTATTCTTCATCTTCTGTTTCACATTATGTCAGTCTGGATGTACGTGACAGAACATTTGCTTTTCCCTGGCAGCTGCTAAAGTTTTCCTTGATGAGCCCAAGATCAAATGCTTGTATTTGCTCAGGAAGTGTAATCTTTAATTTTCAAAAAGTGGGTTACTAATTAACTGCTGAATGGGAAAAAAATGCAGACCAAGGCAAGCCTATCTCCTTGCCAGACTTTTTCAGTCCTCTCATTCAGGGTTTCCTGAGTAGATTCCCAATGTGACTGCTTCTTGCTGAAGATGCATAATAGGATTTTTCAGTGCTCTGTGTATGCATGTTTGTTTACACAGCAATGTCAGCAGGGTATGAAATGCTTCTGTTGCAGTCTCTGCCTATCTTACATGCTTGGCACGTAGCTCATAACTAATGACAAACAAAGACCATGTATGTTTTTGGGACTGTTGGAAAAAGAGAACAAAGGTGAACTATCCTCCTGACTGCTATTGGTGAGTTTTCACAAGTATGGTAGAGGTTCACAGGATCACACAATGGTTGAGGTGGGAAGGGACCTCTGGCAGTCACCTAGTCCAAGGCCCCTGCTCAAGCAAGGCCACCTAGAGCAGGCTGCCCAGGCCATGTCGAGGCAGCTTTTGAGTATCTTCAAGGTGAGACACTCTGCCCTGGTTGTTCTTTCTCATTTACTTTATCTCCAGTCCTGGCTGCTTCCTAAACTGCTGAGCTAGGTGTAAACAAGCTCATTGAGTTGAACTGATCCAGTGGGGCTCAGATGAATGCCAGTGCTGAAACAAGGGTGACATCAGGATTGCCCACCGAAGAGGAGAGGAGAAGGAACCATCCCTTTCCACAGCAGCATGCTGTTGGCTCAGCTTACCCACCTTGTAAAATGACTTTTAAAGGGGATGAGGCAAAAATTAACTGTACAGAGAAGTTAATTTCTTGTAGAAATGTTTGTCTTTAGTACCCTTAAAGCTGTTCACTGTGCAGTAGCATGACCTGGCACAAATAGGAGATCAGGAATGGCACATGGAGGGAGGAAGAGCAGGGCTGTACCTGACCTGCAGAAGTTTAGCTGTTTTGGAACTGCACCCTTAGTAGTTGCTTGCATTAAAATACCTTAGCAAGCTTTCAGTGCACTGTAACATGTGGAAGTGGCAAGAAAGGCATTAACAACATAAAATGAGCCAACCTTCCATGGACCACAGACCAGCTGTTCGCTATCCTAAGTTTGCAATCTGTTTCTGGTTTGGTTGTTTTGCAGTTACTTAAGGCTCAGTTGGACAATGGTGGAATGTAAAAATCTTGAATTTTCTTGCTGCTGTGTCTGTTAGGAAAGGGAAGAAGCTTAAAAGGGAAAGGTATTGGAGAAGTTTGGAAAAGCTAAAAATGTCAGTTTACTGCCTTGTCACGCTTCAGCAGGAGATTCAGCCCACTTGTATTATCAAGAAATCTAACAGATCTTTCCCTGTCAGGGAAAAACACGGGGAAGACAACAGAGGTAGGTTCTTCTCCTACTCAACAGCTAAAAATGGATAGGCATACACCTACTGGACAAAAGTTAGTAACAGAGATGGAGGCAAAAATCAAGTGGAAGGAGACCCACCCCCAAGTAGCTTGTCTTGCAGTTGGGTTTGAAAAAGATCTAGGTTTTTCATTTAAACCCCTGACAGGCAGCATTTTAATTTTAATAATTTTGTCCATTTTAATTTCTAGCATTGGTAAAACCTTTCAAAGTTATGAATTAAAACTAACACTCAGTCAAAGCCCAGCTTTTGTAGACGCCTCAATTTTAGACATTAGCAATATATATGCTGAAATTTGTTGCCCACCCAGTGCTAGCTAGTGTTGTTCTGTGGCATTTTCCACACACTACTCAAAGTAATGCTATGTCTGTTTGGTGATTTGTGTTTAATCACTTGTCATTCAGTGAAGTTGCTTAACACCCTAATTATATAATTGGCATTTCAAGTTACATTTCCTTAACCATTCTACAAGACAAAATAATGATTTGCACATGTGGCATCTGAAGAACTGTGCTTTTGCCAAAATTCTGTTTGCCACCTAATTTTTCTACTTCTCTTGAAATAATATCCCACGGCTGGCATTATGCATGCATCTAGCACAAATGAAATTTCATCGTTTCTGGTTTGCACAATCATTGTACAACCCCTTGATCTACACAGTACAAGCAGAAACTAAATATGACATCCGACATCCCTTCATTTCAAGGATTCATTTCACGAAGCCAGAATCTCATAATAAATGCTCTGACAATAGACTTGAGGGGAAATAAATGAGGTCAGGAATCATGAGTAATTAGTAACTAGTAACAGGTAATTTTGTAAGTATGAGCACGAGAAAGTTGTGGAGCAATGTTGAGGAGCACTATGATTAAACTCTGTTCCTAGACATCCGTGCTTTCTTCCTTGGAAGTTTTTTTAAATACCCCATCAAAAAAGAGCTGAAGACTTACCCTGGCTTGATGACTAATGGTTTACCTGAGAAAATTACTTCACTTCTCTTTTTTACATGCTTGTATTTGATGCCATGATGGAAAGTGTCAGATATCTCAAGGGAAAAAGGTGTTTATGCTCTTTCCTATAGCTCATTTAGCATAAAATCCAAGTTCTTCTGTCTGCTTCCAAACTCATTACCTGTACAGGTTTTTTGTAGTCACATTGGGTTTCTAAGATCATTGAGTTAGAACATCCCACTGTTTGAGACAGAAAGGAGTCAACAACCAACCTTCTCTTCAAAGCATCAAATGTGCAATGTCCTTACTAGATACAGGAGTTTCTGTATCCCCAGAAGCTCTGTATGTACTTGTGCCCTCCATTTCATAGCCCTTACAGACTGCCTTTATTCCAATACTAATGCTTCATTCCAGCAAGATCCTTCACATATGCTAAATGTAAGACTGCTTCCAAGTAATTCGCTCTCTCAGGGATCCAGGACTTGAGATAATAAACACTAGAATGGAGGTATCAAGCAAAACCAAAGCAGTGAACTCTTAAGTTAAACTTTAAATTTTATCAGTATTTCTTCATATTCATTCTTTTTCTTTCCCATCATTAGAGAGACTGTGAGACCCAGTTTTCCACAGATCCTTACGGCTGTACAAATAATTGATTTTACAGTCCAAAATCTCCTCTCTCATCCTTTATCCCCTCAAAAGAACCCCACCAGTTCAAATTGGTCCAAAATAAAGAAAAAAATGCTTCTAGCCAAAAAAAATAATTAATTTTGTACTTGGGCATTTGTAGTGAAACGAAGAAAATGGCTGAGATTTACAAAACTGGTGGGAAAGATGATGAACTATTTTACCAATAAGCTCAGGGGCTCACACTCTCACGCAAGATGCAAAAGATGTAAGTTTTAGTCTGTGCTTGTCCCCACAGGACCATGAACCCTCTTTAGGAACCCTTCTTATGCAACAGAGAGTCACAGCTGGGCAGCCCCAGGAGCACAAAGTGGTAACCACAGAGCAGTCCTGTTTTTGACTCAATGAACAGTTTGCTCAATAGAGCTGCATGAGCAGAAAAGTTTGGTGGAATTCTCATTTGATATTAACCCCTTTGATCTGAATAATGAAAAGAATGATTCTTACCCTCCTGGGAATTAAAGAGACTTAAGCTATGATTTTTCACAGTCCAATATTTACCATCAAGTCAATACTGGACTTGATGGTCAATACTTCTTCCCCTTCAGTTTTCACCACAAGTGGACAAAGCTAAAGAAACTATAGCAGATAACTCCTAATTTCTAAAGGTATTTACAGTTTAAAATGCAGAATACCCATCCTGAGTCTGGGAGCATATTTGGCCGAAGCAAAACTGCTCTTTCCAAGGTATTTCCAATGTTTCCTGGCGGAATATGCTTGCTCTGCTCTACAGCCAACCCCATCCCTGCCTCGGGTAGGTATCCAGGTGGTGGCGGCATTGTTCAAACCTCCAGCCATGTGCTCCTCTGGGTGGAAGTTGCCACATAGACCCGGAGCTGAGACTGCCAGGTCAGGCTATGAAGGCAATTTAAGGCAGTAGGACGTGTTGAGAAGAAGTCACTGTGTTCCCCAGCAGTACCTGGAAAGTCTTTGTCTTCCTGCCTTGTGTATTTCTTCTAAGCATAACCTGCAGACAAAACAAGATCTTTCTTTCCTCAGCATGCAGCTCTTCAGCTGTCTGTAAAAGAGCTTTACATGTGTTTCAGGATATTTAAAACTTGGTTGCATGGCATGGATTCATAAAGGACATTTTGGCAGCTGCTGTTGCTGAATCTCTTGTATTGGCTGTAGATAAAGTAAGGCAAGTGCCAAAGCCTCGAGTCTCTTATGCTGATAGCAGTGGAGCTCTGAGCAGTCCCTGTACCCACCACATCTCAGTCACTTAGATAAAAATAACACCTTTTGCTGATACTGGTTACAAGGCTTATCCCACAAATGGAAAGACTTTAGATGGTTTGTGAGGTCATAGAATGCCTGTTTAGACATTTCTTCGAAACACTGGGCTGTTCTGGGCTGTTCAGCAAGTCAGTCTTATTTCATACTCCCTCCTAAATAGTTTCTGCTTCAACGTTGTTTTGAATAATTGGGGTAGTTTTTTCTAGCACAGCATGCTGAATGAAATTATGAATTGAGGAGATTTTTACGTTGTCGTGTTTGATTCAATACTCCATTGTCACTTATGTGAAGTGGTATAATAATACACTATCAGTCATTTAATGGGGAGCTGGGCATACATGAACCTTTGTGCCTATGAGTGGGGCTTCCCAGGGTGCCTCAGTTCATCAGTGCAGATAATACTGCAGAACCTGGGGCTTGATTTTGGAATGCCACAAAACAGGATCATTCTTCCAAATTAAATAAAAAGTAAAGGCTCAGTGTATAGAACTTTTTCTTCTTTTTTTTTTTTTTTTTTTTTTGGGTCATCATGGTCCATGAGAAAAACAGTAGGAAAAAGAAAGGGCAAAGGAGTGTTTGCCATAATTTTATAAGCTGCAAAATAATTAAGCAAGAAGATGTGGGTTTGAGAGGGAGTTAAGGAAATTAAAAGGAGGCATCAAACATTGGCTTGATCCAGAAGTGCTTAAAATCCCATTTGCCCTTACAGAATGAAAATACTAGCGAGGAAGTCTGACATGCTGGCAAAGACACAATTTAGACATGTCAAACTACTTTAAGATAATTTGAAAGTTTCTTGGCCCTCATTTAAATAAACTGAATCTTGAGTTTTTTGGAACTCTCCTGATAAGTAACACTTAAAACCCTTTTGATCAAATACCCTTTCTCAGGCAATTACATGTTCTTAATTTAGAGGCCAGTTCAAAAGATGTCTTGTTACCTTCATTTAACAAAGGTCCAAGTGCTGCAGTTTTCTGATCCTTTTAAAAAAGGCAAACAAGGAGAGTTTGCACAATAAAAGTTCTTTTTTATTCTCAAATTAATTATTTTGAAATATCTCACAGATTACATCAGTTTCTTCCTTGCATTCATGTTGCAAGATGGTGAGTATTGTATATTATTAGTGATGCATTAAATTAGTTGTTTACATTATAAAATCTAAACATATTAGAATCTTTTGTGTTTGTCTTCAAAGATTCCTATTCTAATAAAGCTTTCTGAAACAAGTAAGGTTGTCTTTTTTGTTTAGTTTATGCATCAGTGGAGAACCTAAAGATTTGTAGCCTCTAGCCGTCCCTGTCTGTGTTTAGTAGAGTGTAAGGAAATTGTGTTTTGGACAATATATATTATTTTTTCATATAAAAGGGAAAGTTATATTTTAAATAAATTATTTTGCATTTAGAAAAGGTAACACCTGAGACAAATGTAAATGGAAAGAGTCAAAGTTTGTATTCTTCTCTCAAAGAATTTGTTTTGCTGCAACTTTTAATCGGAATAAAAGAAGTATGTATATAGTCCTGAAAAATAAAGCTCTTGGCTGAATCCTCCCTATTTTTGATGGCTTTGTTCACTCTTCAGGTCAAAGTGTTTCTGAGTGTTAAGTGATACAAGACAACATTCAGCAAAGAACAGTAGTTGGGATTTTAAAGAAATGTTGCTGTTCGGACTCTCAGTTTTGCTCTATGACAAATGTTTTAACAGACTTGTAATGAAATATGAAAAAGAAAATCAAAACCTGATAGCTTTAATATGTCTAGAGCTGCTTGGTGAAAGCAACTTTCACTTTTGAGGAAGTTCATGACTGAAGTTTTAGAAGCAAAGCAGCTTCTCAGAGAGTCAGCAGAGCAGCGTGGCAGTGGGTCCACACTTACCCCTTGACACAATCCTTTCCAGTGCAATATGTCTTAGTTCTTCATCTAGAGAAATGACTGCTCTAAGATATATATACACTTACATATATACACTTTGACTTTTTAGGTCATATTGGTCATACGGCATCTGCCTTATGAATCTGTGTTTTAATATGTTTAGACATACATCTTCCTATCCTAACAGTGTTGGCAAGTCATGAGTAAACAGCAGGGTTTTATTTACCTGTCAAAGCCCCAAATAACTTGCATTAAGCCAATGACCAAATAAAATGTCACAGTTATACTTTATATCATCTGGAAGGAAAAGTAGCAAGCTAAGTGTTAACTCCAGAATCAGATTATTTTCTGTGTACAAGATATGCCTTTTAGAATAACATGCCAAGAGCGCTTCATATCTCAATAGCCTCCAGAACATACAGCAATATAACAAGCACTGGGTTTAGTAAAACTTGGGAAATGTGACAAAATAAGCAGTGCAGTGAAGAGAACTGTACTGAAACCAGTTGAAAAAACAGGAAGGATAGAACTTGATAAAATTATGGAAAATCTTAAGGAACATCTAGTTTCAGATCATGACAGTGAGAAAAGTGGTAAGGAGTAAACTGTTATTTTTCAATAAGCTTTCAACTTCAGACAAAAAAGTGAAGTGATTGAAAGGTACCAGAGACTTTTGATTAAATCAAAAAGTTGCTTTTTAAAGTTATATATGCAATTATAAAAAAGAGAATATATTATTTGCCTGAAAGATTTTCTTTAATGAAAGAAAGCATGAGAAGGTATGAAACAGTCTGATGTAACAGCCTGCCAGAAATTGTTTCAAAGGTTATCATCACTTGCTTAGTTATTTAGACAAGATGCGTTCCCTCAGCAAACCTAAGGAGAGTGCTATGTGTAACAATGTAGTAGCACTCATCTGAATAGTTTTAATAAAGTTAGAGGTTAATCATGAGGCTTTAAAATAATACAAACTGTGAAACAAAGTCTAAAATACAAATCAAGGCCTTGTGAGAAAAAATAAGTCTACCTTTCAAATACACCCTCTACTTCTGGACTTCTGATTTGAGATACTTTATGCTACAGTATTTATAACAAAGAGCACACAAAGCTTTTAAAACACTAGTTCTTTAAGAAATTCTGACTAAATATCCTGATCCTGTAAACCTTTCTGTACTCAAGTAGGTCTACATATGAGGTGTTCCATTAGGTGACCCCATGACTGGTCTGTGCAAGGTACAGAGTCAAAAATGCAAGTTCAACTGGTGTGAGTGGAGGTTGACCTGAGGTAAATACTAAATGCAGCTACATCGTCCGGGGTTAGGATCCCATCTTTGTTTTGGCTGGGCTCTTTTCTAAGTGCTCGAGACTAAACTACCACATCTTTGAGCATCAGTCATGTTAAGAACTGATGTTCCTATAGTTACTTTTTTAAAGCCCAGGGTGCGCGAAAGTTGCAGTTTCCAGATGTCTCATGATTGTTATAGCAGAATGAGTAATTTGTATTTTTGAGCTCCCTTTTGCTCTTTCTATTTTGTTTTACAAAACATTGTAGCTGGCACTTGCGTGCCCATTGCCTCCAGCTGGACAAAAGTGACTGAAGTGGAAAATTTTGTTCACAGTAGTAGGAAAAGAAGTGATGAGAAGCATAGGAAAGTAAAGGCTCATTGTTGAAATCTCAGGAATTCATGCCCCTTTTCCTGAGAAGAGATATGTTGCTGGGTAGTATCCTGAAGAGCAGTGTCTTGTTTTGAGTAATGCCTCTTACTTCCCTCCTAGACCTCCCTCCTAAAACCTTGTTCCAGATCACAAATCATTCACAATTGAGAGAGCAGCAGCCCAGAGAATCAAAGGCTGGTATTTGACTGATGGTTTGATCATGAGTGCAGTTTTTAGGGGGATGGTCTTTATCAGATAGAGAAAGATTCTGTGTTCTATGTTTTGAACTTCTGCATTTGCAGTCATGTTCTCCATTTCAAGTAGAAATTAGGAGGTAAACAAGCCAAGTTGCTAGCTAAAAGTGGTATAACCAGGTGCCATGCCTTGATTTCTGTTACATTAAGAATTCAGAATGTCTTTTCAGGTTGTGAATTGGGCAGTGTGAGTAACTGGTGCAGTGCATTGTCTCTGGAATCTTACTAAAAACAGTGTTTCAGAGTGTGCATCTGAAGTTTCCATTCCATTCCTTGTCGGCAGAAGAAAGAAAAATCTCAGTATGACTTCTCTTTACTTTGGGGAAAAGTTGTGCACCTTTCTTCCAATCTCATCTTCCTCTAAATCTTAAAGACCTTGGTTTTGTCTTTGATACCCTTAAGACATCTCCCAGCAAATCTCTCATGTTGTAGGTATTGCAGATCCACTGTCAGGTTACCCCTGCCTTGTCTCATAAGCAGAATAACTTAAACTTCCTTAGTCTTCAAATACAGGGAAGATTTTGCATCCTTGCCCTATTTTTTTTCCCCGAAAACATCTGGTCTTTCAATATACCTTTTAAATTTTAGAACTTAGAGCTAAATTTGATCAAGTTCTAGTATATCAGTGCTATCTCTACTGCTAATAACACTTTCCTGTTTCTTGATATCATTCTGGCCATGTGCGTAAGCATTTGCTGCTGTAGCCTTTGCCTTACTTTTGATATCAATTTTTTAATGTTGTCTTTTTCTGGAATAAATGATCTGCATCTGAATGAGATGGAACTTGCATCATTGTGGATTACCCGTTGAAAGCTCCATTTTACAATGCTTATATGTCAATGTTAGGGGTTTACTCCCTTTTTATCAATTCTTACTCTTTGCTTGGGAGAAAGCAGAGAATACAGAGAATACAGCAAGAATGCCTTATCTGTGTTGAAAGTAGGTCCTTATAAATGAAAAATAAGAGTAAATTTCCCCTAAATTTGATTATTTCATGAATTCCATTCCTTAATTACTGAAAGTAAAGTTCAAAATGTTATCATGGTGGTATGATTAGGATGCTTTTGATGAATGTGGTTTGTATGAGGCTGGACTCCCATTCAGAATCAATCAATCAGTGCCCAGTAGGTTTTCTAAGTAAATGTCATTAAAAGTTGCATTTACAGAGAATGTATTTGTGTTCTCCAAATAATCATCTGGCGTACTCTTTGCATAATATCCTTATGTAGTGTCAAAAAATATAGAGAAAAGACATCTTGCAAAATGCAATTTTTCCTACAAATGTGCAGGAAGCAGCATCCATTTGAGCAGTGATGTTGAAACCAACTTATTAATCCAATCCTATGTCAAAATACTTATACATTGTTGAATATAATAAAATTATGACTTTGAGTAGTTCTTCCAAATTGCCCCAGACCAAAAAAAAAAAAAAAAAAAATAAAAAAAAAAAAAAAAAATACTGACAGCCTGTCTGTCTACATAGAAAGTAGTGTATATATTTTATATTCATTCTGACAGAAATTGCAAAAATTTCTATGTCATTACAAAGCACTTGTATGAGTAGTTAAAATTAGTTCACAGGAATAGCTTGTATGTAAAATCACTCACATAGCATTTTCAAGACCAGGCCCAGTATGTTTCTATCAACATACTTAAAATACCTTGTCACTGTGGTGTTTCCAGTATGAAGTATACATCGGATACAGAATCAAATTATATTTCACGTTTGAAATGCATTTTAAATATTTTCTTTTGCTATAAATTTCTCCAGTACAATGTTTTTTCTGCTGAAATCTAAGAAGATCTCTTTAATTGTGTAGTGTTGTGTTTCAGTAATTCAAGTCATGGTGCAGGTGGTACATGCAGTTTACTGATGTTAGAGATAGTATTTAAACAACTCCATGCTCAGAGGTAGTATATCAAAAGTTTTTAAATTGAGGGTGACAGAAGCTGGTGCTGCACTTTCATGTTATCCAACAATGTGGAAGAATTTTGACATATGGCTGGAATGATCAAACTACACCAGTTTTACTGTCTAACTTCATTTGACGTGCATTTCAAAGATATTTCAAAATTATTAACTTGTATACAGTCTTACAGTTGGAGAGTTTACCTTCCTTATGGAACATTTTAATAAAGTATGATACGAGGGAGCTTATGATCTCAAAACATTACATGAAGCTGATATATATTTTTTGTAAATCTTCTTTTATGTTTAATTTTCAAGTCATGTAGAAGCTGTAGTTTCTACAGGAGCTGTTACTATAAAAGTGAAGCATGCTGCTACTAACCAGCCCACATTATTTTGCAAGCACCCTTCTTCCATTGATACAGGAAGAGACTGGCCTAGAAATACAGAAAATTGCTTTAGCTCACCAGTATTTTGTAGACATATAATAGGTAAAATTAGAAAACAAAGGTAGGGCTAGGAAGCCCAGGGTAGTTTGGTGATACATTAGAAATTATATGATCTGTGCAAGCTTAAAATGAGTTGTAGAATATTTACTGGTTTGTTGCTTTTTGATAGAAAAGCCAACCAAAGTTTCTTTAAATCTCTTTGTTGTTTTGCTTAATACTGATGTGACTCAAAGAGCGTAGGGGTAAGCATAGATATAAACACTTTTTAATAGGGTAAAAACTGTAGTTTAAAATTTTCTATGAACACTTGCATTTGTTCTGGATTCTGACATCTGGGACACAAAGGACTTGATTTACTTCTGTAGTTGCCTGAATGCACGTGTCCTATAAAAGAAATTAGGATTTCAAAACTTAGGGAAATTAATTTAATTACAAAAACTACTGTAAAAAGTAATGATTGAATGTTAGTTACATTAAAAATACCTACTTGAAAGTGGCTTCCTGGTTTTTAATTTAAACTCTTTTTTTTTGTTGTTTAATTATTATGAAGCATTTCCCTACAATTTTAGCCAGCATAAGATATTTTATGTCAGTGATACCTTTTTCTGTCTGAGTACCAAGTGCATTATTGCACAGGGATTCACAAAGGGTACCTCACCATAACAGCACTTCATAATTATCTGACAGAGCAGCGAGTGATGGTTTGGTGTTTGCCGTGCTTATCTGCAGCAATAACAAAGGATTAAAAGCTTCCTCGCTCCTGTGTTACAGTCCCTGTTCTTTCCCTGCTGGCTCACACAGGCCAGAGAGACATGTTTATACCAAGCACAAAGCTCAGCAGAGGCTGGAGGAGGGAGTTGCTAAGTAAGAAGTCAATATATGTCTCATATAAGGAAAAGCAGCGTCCCGTGCCAGAGCCATTTCTGTTAAACAGAAGCCTATGGGGGAAGGATTATGACGTGTGATTGAGACACCTGTTGAGAAAATAGGCAACTATTGACAAGTCTGATTCATGACTGAGTGACTGCTCTGCTAGTCTTCACATGATCCCCACCGAGAGCGAGCCTCGACCGCCTGCTAAACAAGGGCTGTTTGAAGTTTCTTTTTAACATTTCCAAGACGTTAATTCAGCAGGACATCTCCACTGGGGTTCTCCATGTCACCAAATCAGCAGCTGTTGAAATCCATTCACTTCAGCATGAAATGTTTGCATAAGTTTTTTTCTTTTTTTCTTTTATTTGTGACAACAGCAAAGTAAATAAAACCCTAAAAATCCTGCACTGCTCAACTTGTAGATGTGTGAGAACAGCTTCTGGTCACAATTGTAGCTGCTAAGGCAAAATATTTATTTGTAGAGAACAATGACAGTGAGAGTTTATTATGATACAGAAAAAGTACTGATTTTAATAGACATTTCTGTCACATTTTTCTATGTAAACAATCAGTTCATTTTTGTGCCAGCTGTCGAACTTGTGTGAAAAGTGTTTTGAAATGGAATTGTCTTTGTTTTTCAATTCAAAAAAATCTTAAAAGTCTAAAAGCAAATGTTTCCTATTCTTTCCAGTCAGTAAATGAAACGATGTTTTTCTTGTAGGAAAACATTTCTATCTGACTCACATTTCCCTGAGAAAACAGCTTGTATCATAGAATTAGTTTAGTTTGAAGGGGAAACAGAACAAGGCAAGACATGTAAACATATTACAAAGCTTACTTTGATATTTAAATGCTTTTTTTTTTCCTTTTCATTTCCTGGCCATCTGAAAAAAGGTGTGGTGAATGTAGTCAATTGTAAATAGAAACTCTGTATTTTCAGTCAGCTTCATTGTTAAACCCGAGAACTGCTGACCACATATGAAGACTCCCGGTTTGAGCCATCCTTCCTCTGTTTATTAAATCTGTTAAGACTTAAGTGTATTTTTACAAGTTCATTAATGTATTCCATTCTCTCTGATGTATTTTTTCCCACTATTATCAGATTTCATTATATGGGAGGAATTATCAGATCAACCCATTATAAAGCCGAGCAGCGTTAAGTCTGATTGGAATTTGGGCTTCCCTCCGTTTACAGGGGGAATATTGTGTAAATCAGACTCTCGGGTTTCAGTGGGAGGCACAGGGCTGCACAGCATCCATTTGTCAAGTTGATTGCACCTCAGCAAGGCTGCATTAGCTTGTCTTTGAACAGAAGTGAAATCCTATGCGAAGCTCCCCTTTCTGTCATTTACACTAACATCCATCCTCTTAAACCAAGGCCTCAGAGAAAAAACAAAGTGATGGCACAATATAATCAGTCACTCAGGTTGTCTGTCATCTGTTTTCTTAAGGAAATGACTTTTAAGTTAGTGGAGCAGAAAATTGAACAAAATTAGCAGAAGGTTGTTGTAGGAGCAGGAGGAATTTTTAAAAATTACAGATGTACAGGGAGAAGCTCTATTGCATAAAGCCAACAGAAATGCAATTGATTCTGGTTTTTGGTTTAGTGTTATTACAATGCCAGCATACCCAATATGCAATAATTCAACTTTTAATGAGACTTTATTCATAAACTTGAATTGGGTTGTAAATGCACAATAAAAAGCTGGTATGCACATTTTCAGCTTTTATATCAGTGACTGTGTTTTATGATGCTGAATACTCCAGTAATTCGCACTCTTTTCCATGTGTCAGGAAACCTGCCTACGTATCTCAGAAATGTTAAGCTGGAAAGGCAGTTGTAAATAGCTCTGGGAAGAAACTTGAAAGTTTACTGAAAGTCAGAGAACTGGCTTTTTACCTGATGAAAATGGCAGTAGTAAATAACAATAATTACTCCAACCAAAGCACAGTGAAATTTGTACAGTACAACTGCGACTGTTGCTATAGGCTTAGAGGTGTAAATGAAGAGAAGACAAAGACACACATTTTGCATAAGGTAAAAAGCACCACATTTTAATTCACTTCTTTTCCTCCCATCTTCCTAACTTTTCTGTCCACTTTGGAGGTAAGGTTTTAATTAGGGATACTTTGGTTTCACTTCAATCACTAGTAGAGTCAGTTTTGTCATGTGTATCTTAAGGGAACATTTTTCAGTGTGGTATTTCTTAAAGGAGGATTGTGTATGGCTATTTTAAGTTAGAGCAAAATAACACATTCCCAGTCTAAAATAAAAACAGTGAGTTCTTGCAACAAACTGGTGTGAATTTTGAATTTATTTAGTTATTTTGAAATAGATACGCCTTCTAACAGCTTATCATGTAGTAAGTGACTAGCATCTGTCAAATGTGCTTCTTTCTTTTTTCTTTTCTTTTCTTTTCTTTTCTTTTCTTTTCTTTTCTTTTCTTTTCTTTTCTTTTCTTTTCTTTTCTTTTCTTTTCTTTTCTTTTCTTTTCTTTTCTTTTCTTTTCTTTTCTCTTCTCTTCTCTTCTCTTCTCTTCTCTTCTCTTCTCTTCTCTTCTCTTCTCTTCTCTTCTCTTCTCTTCTCCCTTTTTCATTCTGCCTGAGGGAAAATTGCATGTGGTCTTTATTTGTTTATATTATGAAAATATAGTAGTTTAAATCTTACAGTGCAGTAATAGAAATATGACTGATCTTGGGTGAGAAATCTCTTTTTTTCCCCCCCATTTTCTTCTGCTAGAGATAGGGGTACAAAACCTCACAAAACAAGTCAGGTTATTAAATTGCTCCATCTTAACATTCCTTGGAAATGTAGGAAAAGGTTATTATTTTCAATACTATGCATAGCATAGTATAGTAAAGGAACATAGCATGTTCCTTTAACTTTCATAACTAACAGTAGATTGAAACTGGTTAATTTTTCAGTCACTAAGTATTAGGATTTATCACGTGTCCCTTGAAGAAAGCTTAAATTGGCTTGACAATCGTGAAAACACTTAAATTTGAATAATTTTACTCAAAGACAGTCAGATATAAAAGCATCTGCAGGATCAGAGCATAAATGAATCCATTTTTCTTTTAAAAAATAAATCTTAAACCATTTCAGAAGGAAAGTATTTTTAAACTGAGCATGTGAAATTATATAAAAACTTACAGAAATATCAAATGCACTAGTCATGCAACTCACATTTCATTAAGATATATATTACTTGAGGATGTGGTACGAAGATGATAATGGCTACATTTTCCACTACTTTTCCCTTTTATAACTTAATGTTAACATTTAGGAATTCAGGAACTTGAAAGCACTAGAGATCAATCTTGATTAGTTTATTTTCCTTTGTTAAGATTTTGATAGCCTGGTAATGCTTTTGTTTGAAAGAGTATTCTTTACTTCCTCTTGTGGGGCATGAAATATTGTTACCCCCAGCTCTTCCTCTGAAATAGTGAAAAACAATTTAGGTAACTGAATCTTTGATGAGGAGACCTGAGATTGAAAGTTCTGGCATTTAATTGCCCTTTTACACATAATTCTTCTATGTTTAACCTCAAAGGTGATTAAAAAACTTACATCTTAATTGCATAGCCTCATTCAATCATTAGTACTTTGCCTTGAGGCAATTTATTACAACTTTATTTCCCTGAACCATCAATGAAGATGATGCTGAATTTTATATTAGCCAAATGTCCTTTTGAGATTAATGTGGTAATATAGATTTTATGCAAGCCTTTTCCGCTTTAATATTTGTGTTATTAGATTGGGGTTATAGGTGTAGCACAACTGTTTGGGCAGTTTAGAGAATGCTGCATGCATTGCCTCAAGAACTGATGCTGGAGTTTTCTTTGAAAATGTGCGTCTGCAAGAGGAAATAATAGCATTCTCTGATGTGCTTCTCTATAGCTATTTTTTGAGCTTACTCACACAAAGTTTTCCGCAAGATAATAGTTGGACTCCCATTGTGAGGAAGCCCTGGGATCAGATGGGTGAGGAGGTAAGGATGTGGGTGCTGTGCCACAAATGCCATTGTTAATGTTGGGCAAGTCACTGTAAATTGCACTTATCTTTCACAGTGGTCTTTTGGAGGTTCCTATATTCTTAAAATTTTGAAGGGTTTCAGCTGTTAGGGCTATGAAATACCAAAACCCCCTTGTGTTAGTTGGAACTCATCATGAGCATGTTTTCTGTAATGTTCTTTAATTAATTTTGGATAGATATTTAAATATGACAGGTAGAAAGCATTGCAACACTTATGCTACTCTACATAACTGCCATAATTTAAAAATTCACTGCTTTTCCATACCATTCCCAGATTAGAACTGGCAGCTACTAGCACCCACTTTATAAGCATTTCTGCTTGCTCAGAGCTCAGGGAGATTTCAGTGGATGAGGCTGGTTTGATGAATGCTGCAAGCGAGGTGTGCTGACACCAGTGCCAAAAGCACTGTCCTGCCTTTCCCCCACTCCTGACTTCTCATTCCTGACCCTCTACCATGCTATCCTTTGAGCTATCACAGCTGTTTATCCTACAAGCAGTGAGGGAGAGGAGGCTGGGGGAGGACAGGACTGCTGCCATCACTCACTGCTCTGGTACAACCAGCAGAAGTGTTGGTTTGGCTGCAGACTCTGGAGCCAGATGAGTGGGCTATGTAAGCAAACCAGAAGGGTCTCCCAGCATTCCAGAAATGTGAACTTGTAAAGTACCATGGAATTTGGTGAATGTTACATCCTTCCTCTAAGGAACAGGTAAATTCATGTTAGCAGCAACGCAAACAGTAGCAGCCGCCACTCTAAATTCTAGCAAATTTCATCTCTGGAAACAAAAGCATAAGTGAGGGCGCTCAGACACTTGAATTAAGTGGAAGAAGAGTATGACTGGATATTAAATTAATCTCAGTGAAAATTGAATATGTCTGGAAGAGTAGGGCAAAAGCAAAAGAAAGAAAAAAGCAGGAGAAAAAGCATACCAGAAGACTCAAAGGAGGAAGATTATGTGAAAATAAGAAAGAATTAGAAAATCACTGTGGCAGTCCTACAAAGATCTCATGGCTGGTTGAAAAGGCTTCAAGACGGGAAGGCAAGGATTTTTGTTGTTGTAGTATATCTTCTGCATTGAAGGAAACAGGAGTAAAACTGGGGGTGGGTGATTTTGGAGGTGTTTTTTTAACTAGATATGCCTAAAAGATGCTTGACTTCATAATTTTCTCCTCCTAATAGAAACAGCCCTCAGGGCCTCAAACTTTGGCTAATCATTTAGGTCAAAAGGGTAATAATAACGTAGAAGACCATGAATTAGAAGTATACCCTGGGGAAAGTTTGACCCAATGCAGAAGTAGAAAATAACCATACAAAACTCTGTAATGGGATCCTCTGAAGCTGAATGGGAAAATGAGGGCTCATACAAATATGCTCACCATCTAATATGAAACATAACTCCAGACGTATGTATTTTTATTCCCTGTTATGAGTGAAACCACAGTGGAGTTACTGTAACACTGAGGCTGAACTAATCCCATCACAGGATCAGATCTTGGTAATAAATAGTTCCAGGTGTGATCCAAGGATTAGGAATGTTTAAATGTTTTTAAACTGAAAGGTGTAGAGATTTTTCAGTCTTTCCACTGAGAAGGGAGGATGTGTGTGAGGTGTCCTGTCTCTCAAAAGACAGACCTGACTATTGCATATCCTTTTTTACTGGTATAACTATCTCAAATACTTTACCAAGAAAGCTGATATTATTCTGCATGTGTTATGAATGGAGAAATGAGGAATGAGGATGCTCAGCATCTTGCTGGAATGATGCTAGCAAACCTGGAACTACAAACACTGTCTCAGTGCTCTATTTCATGGGTTCTTCTTCCTTCCAGGTCATCCTTACAACCTACCATTTTATTTATTGTGAAACTTTGGGTTTGTGATGGGACATGTTTGGAAAAGAGTGACTCTTGAATATGCCCATCTTGTGTGTGGCATTAGACAGGGATGGAATGAGCATGTATGTAAAGATTGTGCCATACTACACACAAACAAAGGACCACACTAAGGCTACATAGGCAATCTCATAGCCAGTGTCTTCACACTTCTCAGTCTTCATGGGCTATGTCTAAGTGCTTGGAGGTCTATGAAATAAATAAACTTGTGTGTGAGGTTGTTAGTCTCAGTTCCTTTCCACAGGCTGTGGCTGTATTGGCAGCAGATAGATGGCATAACAGCAGGTGGTGCTGATTATCTCAGACCCATAATTTGGGTAAGTTTGTAACTACAAAAGTAGCTGCCAGGAGTTGTCTCTGTGGTCACACTAAGCATTTATATCTGTTTCTGTACCATCATCCCTCCCCAGAATTTATACAATGGTATATAACCATTTATACAACGCCATGCTGCACTACAGGCTTGGGGAGGAGTAACTTGAGAGCTTCTCAGCAGGAAGGGACCTGGGAGTGCTGGCTGACAGTCAGATGAATGTGAGCCAGCAGTGTGCCCAGGTGGCCAAGAAAACCAATGGCATCCTGGCCTGTATCAGCAATAATGTGGCCAGCAGGACCAGGGCAGTGATTGTCCCTCTGTACTCAGCACTGGTGCGGCCAGACCTTGAATCCTGTCTTTAGTTTGGGGCCCTTCATTTCAAAAAGGACATTGAGGTGCTGGAGCAAGTCCAGAGATGGGCAGTGAAGCTGGTGAAGGGTCTGGAGCACAAGTCCTGTGAGGAACAGCTGAGAGAACTGGGGGTTCTTTAGTATGAAGGAGGTTGAAAAGAGGTTGTTGTGAGGCTGGAGTTGGTCTCTTTTGCCATGTCTCAAATAAAAGGATGAGAGGAAAGGACCTGAAGTTGCATCAGGAGAGGTTTAGTTTTGATATTAGGGAAAAATTTTTACTGAAACAGTGGTTAGGCATTGGAATATTCTGCCCAAGGAGGTGGTGGAATCATCACTCTGGAAATGTTCAAGTGGCATCTGGATGTGGCACTTGGGGATATGGTTTAGGGGTGATTATGGTAGTGGTAAAATGATGGCTGGATTAGGTAAACCCTGGCAATCCTGTGATTCTGTATCGGACCATCAGGTAAGTGGTCACTTCCATTCATTTTCCATGTGTGCATTTCACTTCCGGGCAGGATTAAAACGGTTTGGGACCTGAAGCCCAAATCCTTAGCCCCCTAATCCAGAGAGATCAGGATGAAAAGAAAGCATGGTGAAATAGAAAGAGTGCAGAGACAACTGCGTGTCTGCATCCACACTGGCATTTATGGGGAGAAAGCAAGCAGGTGCTGAAGATCTGTGCAAAGAAAAGAATCACCAGTAGGCATCAATTATAGGGCCTCAGACTATTCTTTCCTTCAGTGTGTGCTGCTGAGCAGAGGCCCTGAGCCAGGGACAAAGTGTTCTGGGACATGTCCTGTGTAATACTTTTAGATTTCTTGAATAATTCACAAAGCTTTTGGACACCTTTTCCCCAAACACACACAAAGCCAATTGTGCTATAGAAGAGAGTTTGAGAAACTCTGTAAGGAAAGCAGCTTACTTCTTCAGCCTTTATATAGGCATTTTAGAGCAGATTGCATGATTCCCTATTTTGAGAGAATGACAGCTGAACATGTAATGTTTGCAGAGTTAATATGCTTTAGTCATTTATTTTGTATTTCTTTATGCGACTTACTGCCTTATTTACAGTGTAATAGTAATAGTCATGTTCTGCACATAGGTATATTGCCTTTGATTGGGAGCAATACCAACTCCTATACCAAACGAAGAAAACTGAGTACTTCATGATTTAATTACTTGTGTTCTTTGCAAGAATAATTAAAGGGTCATGCCAAAATCTTATCAGAGCATGACTATTTAGTATGCCAAGACTGAAGCTATTTAGGTGGCATACTAATGACTTATTTGCTGACAAGATTCACTTTTAGAAACTCTCTCTTCACTCTTTCACTACTGATAGTTAGAAGTGTAAAAAGTGTAGTTATCAAAATGCATTAGTGGGAAGAAAGAATAAATTTTCAAGTGACTTGTGATTAGAGATGCTTCACTTTAGAAAAAATCATCAGAGAAATGGATTTTTAAGAGCTGAGCAAATATTTTCTGAAAAATCAAGATATGGGTAGGTATTTGAAAGTCAACCAGCACTGGCACAGCTACTTATGTTAATCCTTCTCTAAATCTTCAACATAAAATTTTTGCACTCCAGTTACTTATCTAGAACACCACTTTAATCTGTAAGTAGTAGCTTGTTTCAGAAGTGTTGCAGCTGAATAGAAAAAACTGATGGTCAATTTTTTCTGAATAGTTGAACAATCCAAGACACTGTAAAATTACTGTAGCCCATATATGCTTTAAAAAATAGATCCTCTATTTGCCATTAGATCTTCTTAAGCCACAAATATCTACCTGGTTATTTTTTTCATAAGTGTTTTTTCTCTAAAAGTAATTCATCCATCCCCAAGCAATATATTTAACCATTTCCAGTAAAACATAGTTTTGAATGTTGCATATACCTTGACCTACAGAGTTAATCCACAGCTTTCCTTGAAGTATATACACAGAAATATCGTTCTTTTGCAGAAGAGACTTTAAAGGATTTATCTGTAGATGCTTGAAGGAAAAACCATTTGCTAAAGTAGTATTAAGACCTACAGATTATGTTTAACATTTGAAATACATCAGTAGCACTAAGTCAGTTTGAGTGTCTCAGCAACTAACTAGTCCCAGAAAGAATTGGTGGTATCCCACAAAGTGCTGATCTTCAGCATTTTTAGTGCTTTGCAGAATTGATTTCTCAGTCCCAAGGCAATTGTCCATATCATGCAAGTGCTGCGTACTATTTTAGCCAAAAGCCTCCGTTTGAAAGTAATCCAAGAAAAAATGCCAGTGTATTGTTTTCAAGTTATTTTCGTGAAATATTTGGCTTCAATGCATAGCTAATTTTCAAAAGGCTTTTTGAAAGTCTCTCATTAGAAAAATAGATATTTTTTTATGTGTGCATAGTTCATTTTTAAACCAAATCTAGCTAAAAATTGCCACATAAGCTGTTTTTCAATTGAGGGCCAATAGCCATATTTTTGTGTCTCCACAGAAGGAATACATTTATATTTTAAAAATATAAGTATTTGAGTAGCCATATAAAATAAGCAACATGAAGGTGCCATATTGAATTCATTAAGATTTCTCTCTCATATGTAACCCCAAGTATCTAGATCCTTATAATCTTATTGGCAGAGGGAACAAGTACATGGCTTGCCAGATCAGCTGGGCTATGAATAGCTAAACATTAACACACTTCCAAGCTCATGTCTTGGTTTGGGTTTCTGCCTTCAGTGTAGGTTAAGAAGTCCCCACTGCTGATACCATCTCCAGACCATATTTAGCAGACGTATTTTCCTGTCCTGGTATCACCTCACCAAAGCCAGGAGATGAAGTATCCTTTGATCCCTGGTCCCTTTGGCTGGTCACTGCTCAGCTTTCTTGCTGCTCTTTGTTCACTAAGGCATAACTTCAAGCTCAGTACCACAACACACTTGCTAGACTGCGGAGCTGCCAGGCCCTAGGAAGCTGTGATTCCTATGGCTGTTGCTGTTCCAAGCATCAGTGGGCTCAAAGAAAAGCAAGAGCAAAGAACAGGTCACTGATTCGGTCTCCTTCTCCTTTGATATAAGTAATTACTAGGAACCAAAACTTAACTTTCACTTCATAACCAGAAATTAGTACCATTTTTGTTTGACATAGTGACATCTTAAGTTGTTAAAGGGAGCCCTTGGTGGCTCTCAGGGATTAGTAGGGGGAAATATTTCACTTGCAGGTCAGCTGCAAGGATCTGTCCTGGGGCACGGGTGATTGACAGCTGTTCCAATGTGATGTCTGCAGGAGGGCCTGTGAAGGAAGCTGCAGGTCTGGGGCTGGGTAGGCAGGTGTCAGCGCTGCAGTCCCACGCTGCCAGAATTAGTAAGCGCTGCCGGCGGTGCCATGACGGCTGCAGGGACCGCGTGGAAACCCAGGCTCAGGGTGAGACCCGGGGGCTTTCTGCTGCCGGGGCTGTGCCTGCAGGGGGAAACAGTGTGAAACCTGCACCTCGTACAAACTCTCGCTGGGGTAAGGTTGCTCAAGTGAAGCAGGAACCTGTCCCGAGTTGCTTTGTGCAGGCAGTTCTCTTTGAGCTTGAGCATTGCAGCGTGGGGCAGCTCTGGAGACAGCAAATGCCAAAGGGAAGGCTTTAATGCCCTTCCCTATTTCTGTCCCAGATTCCTTCCCACAAACCTGCATTTCACCAGGCTTTTTCCCATACTACTTCACCTCCTGGCTACACTTTCCCAGGCAAGCTTTTTTTCCTTGTAAATGATGTGAAGCAAATACCTAGTGTTATCTTTCGTGCTGACACAAGAAAATTAGAGGAGGTATATTACAGTGCTGTTCAGTATTCTTTCCAGAGAAAACTGCTGGTTAGGTCAATTTACTTGGCACTGTTCACTGCTTTAATCTTAACTCGAGGCCTGCTATAGATGTACAGCAGCTGGGTCTAATGTCTTCATGCATGGTTGCAAGCAAGTCAGTTAATTTCTGTTTGTTGAGAGGTAGGAATCAAGCAATTTTTTCTCTGTTGAATGGAAACATTGTGGGGCTGGTAACAGGTGAATAAGCAATACTGGATAACAAAACAACCTGGAATTTCTGTCTGAACTTTGAAGGGCTGGATTCCATAACAGAGAAGTCACAGTTTCACCTCCTTTAAAATGGCAGTAGCTTGTCCCCAAACCTTCAGTTAAAAGAGTTAAAAGGAAAACTGGCTTGACAGACTTTGTTTGTGAGAAAACATGCCACCAGTGAAGAAGCATTTGGCTTCAAGTCCACTTGCAGTGCTGTAAGCTGCTAACTGGGTTGGTCAGTTTATTGCTAAACCTTTATTCAGGGCACAAAAGCTAAACAAATCGCTCACCTGTCATGCTGAGGTCTGCTCAGGCTCTCGATGACCTCTTGGGTTATATTCATCAAGATTGGTGGTGTATGTCCATAAAGGTAGCCCTGGCTGTGCAGACTGTCACCCATGGCCCAAGTTGCTGCCATATTCTGTGAAGTCATCAAAGATTGGAGCTAAATTCATTGGATCTTTTGACTTGAAACATGTATTTAGTGTTACAACCAGTCAAAGAGTTTACTACTTAAAAATAGGTGCTAATAAAAATGTCCAGTGTTCTGGTTAAATGTAAGATGCATGAGCTGTGGGCCTGTGGTTCATCGTATAACCAATAAGCTTCTATCATACTAACTAATGGTAGCTTATTTACAAATACACCTTAAAATTACCTATAACTGTTCATATTTTTATGAAATAAAACTTCAGATTAAAAAAAAGACAACAAATATAAAGAGTAGAAAATAAAATCCAGCTCTTCCTTCTCACAGATGACATTGTGCTCTGGGTAAAGGGAGAGAGGGAGAAATAGTCTTCTCAATTTACTATAATTCTTTTTTGTTGTTGTTCTTCCTGTGTCTGTATTCATAGAACCATGGGCCATGGGCAGGGACACCTTCCACTAGATCTGGGTATTCAGAGTAGAAGAACATACTTCCAAGCATCATAATTTTTTCTAACAAGACCTTCTTCATCAGTATAGCCTAGCTTCTCTCATTTAGTGCACAGGCATATATAGGAAGTGGGAAATCTCAGGCCAAGTGGGATGCCAAATTAACCCTTCTTACTCCACAGTTGGCATTACTGCTGAAGTCTCCATATTGTCAAATCACCAGCTGAAAGAAGCTGCCTTTCAGAAACCTTTTACCAAAGAATCAGTAAAAGGCTATTAAAAATGACAACCTGCATGGGATAGAAAATAAGCATAATTAATCTTGTAATTTTCATATAGTGTATCTCTGCTGTTAGTTGAAAGAACAGCTAAGATGCAAATATTAGTCTGATATTTCCTCTCAAGCTTGGCTGCTTAAAGCACTTTCCTGTGTTTACCTAAGCCCTTAAGGGAAAAGCCACCTTCCCCTCCCCTACCCCTAGTGGAGCTAATGAGCCATGCCTGTTATCCTCCCAAAACTCTTGTTTCAGCAGAAATTAATCCACTTTCTTTGCCTGGTTCTAACACATGCCACCATGTTAAGCCAGGAAAATGAACCTTCTTGCCCTTTTATGCTCACTGGAGACTGACAGATAGGTAGTACTTCTTTGTGTTTTCTTTAGTCATTATGTAGTTTGACTCTAGAACTAAACCAGCTTAATTGCTCACTGCTACCCAAAGAGCCACTCTCATCCCTTTCCTACCATCTCATTCCCAGCTCCATGACTGCCCTGTATCCTTTGCATGGCACTTTTGCATGGTGACTCAGTTTAGAGTTCTAGACTTAGAAAAAAAGGAACCCTATAAAAATACATTAATAGAATTACAGCTCCTGTTGGGGGTCAATCAGCTGCCCTTGGTGGTGAAAGTCTGGGGCAGCAGCACCTTCATGGCCTGAGAGGGGTGAGACTGGTCAGCCAATTTTAGCAGTGACACACTGTCTTGCCAAACTAGCCTTGGTATTCTGTAGAGGGTAGCATAATTGCACTATTCCACAATAAACCTGTGGTGAGTCAGCCTGTATAAGTGAGTTAACTTTCCCAGTGAATCATGTTTCTAATGTAGTTCACTGGCATGGCTGCACAGACCATCTGTTAGTGGTGAAACTGATGTGTATCCCTGACATGCCACCCCTTCTCTTGGTACCACTCTTCAGACCTGTAGGAAGAATGAAGTGGGAAAACTGACCAGTATTAAGCATGATTTCATTTTTCCTGCCAAATTATTTGTATACTGGTCATTGGTATGTCCTGAAAGACAGTTGTAGCAACATAATTAATGGAGCAACACAAAGGCTGGAGTGGTGATGGAGGAGTGGAGAGAAAAGGAGCAAGGAACTGCTTAAGCAAATATTGGCACCAAAAAAAAATATCACTATAACCATGTCTGTGGTAAGGATTTAGCAAAGGTTCTCCTTTATCTAAAGTGTAAGGGACATTTACATTTGGAGCAGAAGGTCTGAGTTTAGCTGTATTGTCAACATGCCACACTGAATTGTTGTGACAATCTCAAAGATTAGCAGGGTAAGGCAACTTGCTTCTTGTCAGTCAAAGGGGGTGCGACTCTGAGCCCTGAATATAGGGAAAGATAAAGCAGCTGTCTGGCCAAAACTGGCAGTAAGTTAGTTTTAGAAGGATTAGATAGCATAGTCAGCATTTGTAGGTTACACAAGATGAATGGGGAGCAAGGGGCTGAGAGGAAGAGCAGCATTTTGCAGATATCACCTGTCTGGGAATATGCACCCCTCTGAAACTTCTCAGCTGGATCAAACATCCTGGGTAGATGAGAGGACAAATCTGAACCTGCAAAAGTTTGGATTTCTATACATAAACCTACCTTAGCATCTAAAAGAGTTATGCTGGCATCAGTGTAACTAGAGCTCTCTGTTTGCTGGTATCTTTCAATAAATGCTACAGCGTAAAGACCTGTGGAGCCAATGCACTCTCAGATTCTCAGCGGGAGCTTACTGAAGCAAAAGAAGAATAACAGAAGAATCAATCCCACAGTATGACAGTTATCTTTTACAAACAGCTTTGAAGCATTTGAATGTGTAATATTTTGTGATTGCATGTAAAGTTCTCTGATGTCTTTCAGAGAAATTTAAAATCTTGCCATATGCTTCAACTTTCTTTTTTTTTTGTGTCCGTGGGTTATGTGCAAATCTTTAGGGTGACTGCTAGAACAGTTGTGAGCATATTGGATGCCTGCATGATTCAGGGAGCAACTTGAAATGTGCTCAGCATCCCACGCTGACTACGGCCCATTGAACCAGAGAGCTCTCAACACCTTGCCACAGCAGGCTCTTAACAAGTGGACTGCATTATGTTAACTTCCTTGGAAGGAAATCAAGTACTGCTCCCTCAAAATCTCCTGTGCCTTTCTGCCCAAATTTATAGGGGCTGACAGACTTTCTCTCAAGTAATTCTTTAGTGCTACTTTGCTCCACAGTGCGTGAAGGAGGAAATTTGTCATGGAGAGTGTCCTGAGAGCCAGACCCATAGGGCATGTCACTGCCACCTCAGGTTCTTAGAAGGCTAAAACCGGTTTGTGTCAATGCTCCCCATTAGCTGCCCTAATTTTCAGATAGAAACATGACTGTCACTTTGACTTAATTACATTGTTTCCTACCATACAATATTGTTCAGGTTTTGTTTTCTTGTCTGTGCCGTGTGTAAAGTCTTTATAACAAGACCTAAAACAATGGCTTTTTAGCAAATGAAAACTGGTATTACATATTAATTCCATTTCTTACAGCCTTTCAAAACAGAGGCAGAGCTACCTATATACAATTTTTTGTACTCCCTTAGTAAAAAACCCCGTTCATTTAATGCCAATTTTGAACAATTTTTTAGTCAGAATGGGATCACCTGAAGTATTTTTCATGTATGCCTACAGAGTGCAGCCACATGTTACATAGCATGTTACAAACTTTGAATATTTAATGTGTGTAAATATGTTTTATTACTAAAAGTTTGCTTTATGTACTGTGTGCCCTGATCTTTATTTTAGGACTTAGTGTTTTACTTCTAGCTGTCTCAGTTACTAAATTTGAGACAAACAGCCTCAATTCACAGCTCAGTCACCTTCTATTTAAAAAATATTCACTTGTTTCCCCTGAAAAATTCTGAATCTCTAATTATCAAAGGGAGCTGTTTATCGTTGTTTGAGGTGTTTGTTTGACAAGCAATCATGCAGAAATAGTGCAATGTGTAGGCTCCCAGTATAAATAGAAGCAATCATGATCCAAACTGCAGATAAGTAATTGGAATAATAAGTAGAAATAAAGGCGCTTTGTCAGTTTGCATTCCTTTTTCTGAAGCAGCTAAGGGCAAGTGTAGAAACTGATCCTTATCTTTAGTTTTTCTCCCAAAAATAATGATAAGATTGGATTTAAGAATAAGAGCCTACCATATGAATTTAGGTTTATGGAGGATGTATTCTAGCCTGTCAAAACTAGTATGCCTAAGGCAAATTTGCTTCTAAAGAAAAGAATGCAATAAAGCTTAGGGTTATACTGAAACTGAACTGCAATATATTATGAAATAGCTTGGTTCAGTAATTCCTGGATTGTTGCATTCAGATTTTCAACCCACTATGATTCTCTGCTGATTAAAAAAATCCTCTGATAAATGCCAAGGACTAGTGAAATTAAGGGTGTAACTTTTTCTCCTGTCTGAACTTTCAGACCAAGAAGTAGATATTAATTTGCACTTACCAAAACCAGCATGGTGACCTGAAGCTCTTTAATATATTTTAAGGAGCTGATTGAGAGTAATGACGATGAAAATAGCCTCAGTGAAAAGTGACCATCATGCCTATGTAAGAGATAATGTCTGACTAAGAAGGCTCTGAAAAACTGGTCCCTTTCTAGATGCTTTTCACTCTCTGATATAGGATCTTGAGGATGAAGTCAAAGGACTTATGTATGGTCTGTGCAGTGCTCTAAATTGTAGCAGAGCAAGCTAGTCTTCTGATTCTTCATTGTACCATCTACTGAACACAAGAGCCTTTTTGGATCATTCTTTGCTACAGGTTTGTAAATATTCTAGAACTAAAGAATAAGCAAATGCAACCCATTTTTTCTTGTACTGAAAAAATGTTCTTGTTTGTAGACTAGTTGTAGAAATAACTCCAGGACATCTGATATCTTATTCATATGAAATATGTTGGCAAAATTTGTCATGAATTGATTCCATTTCTTCAAGTTCCTTTTTGGTTCTCTCTCTCTTTTTTTTTTTTTTTTTTTTTTTTTTCTGTGGGAGTATTTCTATTTTTTCAATCATTTTGGAATTTGGAAGTTTATTCATATCTCCTTAAGCGTATAATAGTTCAAGGAACACATAATCCCTTTCAGGCAGCAGCTTTTATAGCATGTGGTGGGTGCCTCTGAATCAGCATCAAATGTTGGCATCTCCACTTCCTTCTTCATCAGAAGTAGTGAAGTTTCATCAGACTAGAGAGAAAAAAAATATTTCAAGAGAAGCTAAAAAAGTGGTGTTCGTTTCCTCAGGGGGAAAAAAAAAGAAACCCAGATTTAATATTAAATGGAAGAAAACAAATCCACTCTTCAAAATCATCCTGTGTACTTCCTTCAAGCTTTACACAGTAGAAATTAGAATTTTTTCACTGAGGATGGACACTGTTGATAATTAATAATGAGAATTGACTATGGTTTTTCATAAACCAGAGCTCCTTTCCCTGAATATTTGTAATGTGATTTGATGTTTCTTCCATGTGTGGAAACCTTAGATTCACAATATCCTGTTTCCGGCAGGTCTAGAAAAGAACAAACTTCAGAATAATGGAGTTCTTAATCTGTGGAGTCAGATTAATAAAATATCCACCAACCTACTTTCTCCAACTTTCTGATCCATTTGATGTAACTACTGGCAAAAATATTTGAGTTCACTATTTGGAAAATCACTTTTGGTCTCCTGAGCCTGGTACTCTGTCTGTCTCTTAGCTTCCTACAGGGACAAGAAGCAGGTGCCCAGCAGCCTTCCTTCCTGCCTTCTTTGCACCCTGACTTTCCTGGGATATTGTCCCTGTAGGTAGGCCAGGGAGGACTCACCAAGGTGAGTGAAATATGCTGGTTCTGGTCCTGAAGAGGGCTGAAAGTCTGTGGTTGTTCTCCTGGCTGATGTTGACATCTCAGATAATTCCTTTGTATCCAAATCTTCCTCCTCCAAACTTCAAATCCCATTGTTCAACAATCTGAACTCTACAAGAATAATTCAAGAAAACGCTTCAGGCAATGGAACGTAAAAAAGTTTCTGCTTGTAATGGGATCCCAATATCACTTAAATTCATGGATAATCTGATTCTTTTTTCTTCTTTAACTGGCTATTTATAAGATAGAAAATCCACAGTGTTTCAGCATTGAGGAGTTTAGTGGGAAGAGCCTATTATACTATAGGCAGGTATTACCCTTATCTCTCTTGCCAACATCCCTGGTTGAAATAACAGCCTGAGAACAGGTCACTTTATATAAAATAATAACTGTGAGGGATTCATGGCTTTGCTCTTCCCAGATTATGAGCCCAGACACAAAAGTCTGACCAAAGCAATGGAGCCTTTTCAAAACCTTTCCAGAGGAAGGGCTGAATGTCTAAGCTGTTTTCCCATCCCAACTCAAAGAAAGATTTTTGTGAGATCATATATCAACAAATAAACTTTTGGCTAAGCTATGGGAACAAACCCAAGTTATTTTGGCAAGTAATAACATCAGAGTTGAGTGAGGATGATGCAGAAACCTGAATGTTCTTAATTTTGTCTCATATTTCTAATACTCTTTGAAATTAACAGATAACATTCTATCTTATTTTTACTTTAACTTTATTTCAAATTTAAATTTTTCATCAAAGACACATCATTTCTCAGTGTTGAAATCAATATTCTGTGATAACTTAATTCCATTTCTGGATGCAGCAGACCTAGATTCCTTTCTACACTAAATGGAAACAGAGTGCAGGGTATTTAATATCCTGTCACTGAGACAGTGCAGGCTGCTACTATACAGTGAGTAGTATATAAGTATATGAGTTTTGAAAATTAAAATGAGCTGGTAAGCTAACAAAAGAGTAAGATATAAGCATAGTAATTGTTTTTACATCTAAATGAGGTCACTCTAAATAATCACAAGTAATTTGAATGTTTTGAACAATCTCTTTTAGTGTAAACTGTGCAACCAACTCTTCATAACATTAATACTTTGAAATATTTGGTTTTCAAATACTGAAGCAGGCAGAGCATGAAGCTTAAGAGTGCAAGGCAATAAAGACAAATCAGATTTGTGTAAAGATCTATATTTTAAAAAGGCAGTACTAAGTTCAATGAAGCACAGCTCATCTTTAAAACAGCCTTTGTCCTGGGTGGAAAGAGCTCTATCATATAATATGTGTAGCTTTTATTTTCATGAAAGAAATACAGTATTGCTTAAAGGAGGTGGGCATTCATTGCTTTGTCAGTTATAACAATCTACAGTCTCAGGCTGTTGAATTTAGGATATAAAGTTGTTTTCAACTTTATATACTATATACCCAAATAACATACACACCTACTTGGGCAAGAGCAGAGCTGTAAACAACTCGATCACTTACTTTCATAATCTGAATTCAGCACCTGTTATTGCTCCTTTGTTATCCAGTAGTATACTGGGTCTGGCTGGGATGGAGTTAATTTTCTTCCTAACATCCTGTGGGAGGCTACAGTTATGATTTGTGACAAAACCAGTGTTGGTAACACGCCACTATTTAGCCACAGCTCAGTGGTACTTGCATAGAGTCAAGGCCTTTTCTATCACAGTCTGCCCCAGTGCAAGCAGTTTGGACTGGGCAAGAGTTTGGGAGGGGACACAGCTGAGACAGCTGGCCCTGCCTGGCCAAGGAGATATTCCATGCTGTATAACATTATGTTCAGCAATAAAGCAGGGGCAGAATCCTTCCAAGATAACCATCACTTGGACAGTGGCTGAGCATTAGTCTGCTGGTGTGAGGTGGTGAGGGATTGCCTTTACATCACATGGATCTACCTCCTTTTTCTTCACTTATTAAATGGTCTTTATCGACCCATGAGTTTTTTTTCACTTTTGCTGCTCCAATTCTCTCCCCCATGCCACTGTGGGGAGAGGGAGTGAGAAGCTGGATGAGGCTTAGATACCAGTCAGATTAAATGCACCACCAACATTGGATGCTTTCAAATATTTCCATTCAGGAGAATATGGTATTCTGGACTAACAAGGTGTATAGTACTGAAAGCTCCCAGCTTCAACTTTGATATTGTTGTCAATAATCAACTTTATTCTCACAATATAACCAAGGTGTGGGCTAAATATTCCTTCCTTTTTCTTTTCTCATTTTTTAACTCTGTTGACATGGGCACATATTTCAAGACTTTGATCACGTATGTATTTCTTAAACCTACTCTGCCAGGGAAGTATGAGAAAGCCATGGATTTTGAGCATGCCATGTACTGATGCCTTGAGAGGCTGACCTAGAACAGAGGCTAGACAGAGCTAAGAGAATAAAGTAGGTATTTATTAAAAGGCCTTAAAGGATACACCTTGGGCAGTACAAGAGCCTGGCCAGGGCTACACCCAAGATGGACCAAAAATGGTCACAAAATGGACAATGGGTCATGAGGCTTTACAATTTTATAAGTTTGGGTCCCTTTGCATATTGGGGTTAATTGTCCAATTACAGCTTCAGGTTATGAAGTCCCATCCTTGTTTTATCTCTTCAGTCCACCGTTGTTTACTCCTTTTTGGGCCTGAAATTTGTATAGGTTGTCCTTGGTCTCAAGCTGGAAAAGGATTGTTTTGTCTACCTACTCTGTGAAGAGACCTTACTGAACTTAATGTGAAGCTCAGAGCTACACACCTAGGCAGCACAGAATCTAAAAAATATGAAAGCTAAAACTTAAGGCATCATACTAGGATCAAAACAGAGGGTCCATGTACCTAATCTACACAGAAATTGGATCGTTTGGCCTGCAGTGTCTATATATATATGTCTTCATTTCAATGCTATCATTAAGTTATTCAAAAACTGGAGACTAGGGCAGAAAATGTGACCTGGCGTTTTATTATATATACAGCATTTCCTGAGTTGCGTTGAGAAATCTCTTCTAGTACACAAGACTGTATTGCTCTTTCTCTACACTATGCAGAAATAAACATTTCAACATTATAGGCAGTATGTTCATCAGTGGTCTGGAAGTAAGCATGAAATCATCTCTTGGTAATGTTTACTGATACCATGAAGGCCAACAGAGTGTTAAATGGTGATAAGTTGTAGAATACAGTGCAGTAAGCCTTGCTGACTCCACAAAGTACATTCTGACTCAGCTAACTGCACACTTATTCATCAAGGACCAAGGGATCAAAGCCATACTCTCAGCACAGAGAATTCTGGCTTCTAATTAGCTGATTGGGGGCCATATAGGATTGGCAATTAAGTAAGAAGTCCCATTGAGCACTTGAACATGAATGTAAAAAGTAATAGTAATTATGAGTTACAAGATATATCCTTGTATGTGGCATTGGTCAAGCTGATGCTGGAGGAATTCATCTAGTCCTGATGTCAGCATTTTTGAAGGGATATGGAAACACTCAAGTAAGTTCAGAAAACAGCCACAAAAAAGTATTTGCTTGAGGAAGTGGGGAAAATACCTTCTGGTGAGAGACTTGGAAGCTCATTTGGTGCAATGTCTAAAGGAAAAAACTGGAAACTGGCTTGATTCTTTAAGGAAAAATACTTAGAAAAAAATCTGGTTTTTCCTAAGGGACTCTTTAATCTACATTAGAAGGACATAAATAGAACCATTAGCAAAAATCTGAAGGTACACAAGTTCAGATGACAAACAGTACATTTTTCTGTTCTGAACAGAAAAATGCTTACCCGTGAAAGCTTCTAAATGTCCCTAACAGGATGGGATTCCTTTGGTCAACACTCAAGGACAGCAGTATCATAAGAGGACAGACTAGACCAACCCAAGTTCCCTGCTGGCTTTATGAATTAATGAACATTTGTGTTTTATAACTCCAGAAGAGCATAGAAATCTCACAAACCTGTAACTTTCATCACTAGACCAAGTCACACAGGCCAGGAAAATCAGTGCACATTGTGACAGAGAGCACGGAGCTAAACTGAGGGAAGCATACAGGAGTGTGGTGCCAACTTGCTTTCATAGTGAGGTCTCAGGTGAAATCTGAGGAATTAATTCTACTACCTGTGAGTGCTTCTTTTTGTAATTGATGATTCATGTCTTTTCCACTTCTCTTTGGGTTTTGAGTAGTGAATTCACTGTGCTTACGTGGTGTTTTGGGCCTGTCTCTCTGTCTCCTGCAGTTTCTAGCTATGATGAATTTCTCAAAGTAGAGAGGAAGCCTGGCATCTGGCTCTGCTTAATGCAAACACAACTCAGAAGTGCAGTTTTGCAAATGGTTTAAATCAACGCAATCAGGTTAATTATTTAGCTCATTTACTGTGTTCTGGGGGAAAGCAGGACAAGTTGCTTTTAAAACTATTATATGTAACTTAGGCCCTATTCTTGCCTCTCTTGTTCAATGCTAAATCCCACAATTCTAATGGGATTGAAGAACAGACTTCCGAAAGACAAACACTGTTGTTCACTCTGGAGTTCTTTATCCATCTAACAAGTTACTTTTACATTGCTACTACTTTTTCAGCATTGGGTGGTTTTTCCTTTTTTTAGTCCTTTTAGTAAAAAAAATGATTAATACTTTCCTATGGATACTTAGCACAGCATATATTTCCTTACACAATATTTCTCTGTTGGTAGAGTGAGCCTATTTTTTCCCATGTTTTATGACTTGATAAAAGCTTGAAAACTACAGAGAAAAGTTATAGGAGGGCTCTCAAAAAACTTTGGTGACTTAACTTGGGCTCCAAAGCTGTGGGTTCAAAGCCCATCCTGAAGCTTGAACTGGCAGACAGTAACACAGTTTAAATACTTCCTGTTGGATACATCATTCAAGTGAAAACATAGACAACGGGTTGTTTTTTTTATCTGATGGAAGAATTCTCTCTTTCTAAAAGACTCCTTGCTCTCTACAGAAAGATATATTATTTTCTACTGCAATCCCAAGATAAGGATTTAAGGTAGGGAGTTTGCTTGTATCATAGAGGAATTTGTCCTTAAGCCACAGAATAGTGTAGCCTGTAGTGAAGCCTGCCCCAGTGCAGGCATTACTTTTCTTCCCCTCTTAATAATCAGAATCCATTAGCAAGGCTTAGCATATCCAGATCAATCTTGCTCGTGTTGTTATCTCTCCACTAGCACAAAACAAAAAAGGGTTCTGCAGTGTGCAAGGTCTCCCAACTCTCCCCTGCCCCAATTCTGGTTCTTTGTTTCACATACACCAAAGAACCCCACAGGCTGATTTTAAGACATCTCTGGCCACTCTGCAGGAATGAGCAGAATTTTTTTCACCACGTGTACAGGTAATTTAATTCCATATTTTATAACTGCTGTGATTTACAACTACTATGATTTATAACTACTGTGCTGGAGTTATAATACTCAAAGCTTCCTCATAAACTATAGTCACTAAAGCATCTTGCATACCTTTCAGATGCCTACAATGCTTCTAGGTTGGGTTAATTTTATGAATTTTTCTGTAGTGGAAGTACAGAGAGAAGCATTTCCAAAGGCTCATTCCTCCCATCTGTTTATTTAGGAGAGGATAATTCATACTCTAGAGATACCTAGACTCTTTCTGTCTCTTTCTGCACACAACAATGAATTTTGACTATGTGCTTGGTGAATTCAGGGTTAAGTAAGGATGGGTCCATCCATTAATTACTAGCCTGCCATTTCTTATGCAACCAACAGTTTATTGGGTTTTTTATTACAATAAAAGATACTGCTGCTTATGAAACTTTAGCTTTATAAATAGGTATAGTTTTTTAACTTTAGTTTTGCAAGAGCACTGGCAGTAGTGACTCATTCTGGCATTTGCAGACATTTTGCAAAGTGTTTATATGAGACAGCACCTCTGTAGATCAGATACCTCTAGACCTGGGTAAATGGTACATTGTACAAGGATCTTGCAGGATCGATTTTAAGAGTAGAGTTCTGAGTAGTCCAGTTCCCTGTAGTTACTCCTCTCCAATGAAAGTTAAAAGTTTTGTTAGCTTGAGGCTGGGCACAGAAATCTAGCCATATTTAGCTCTAAGAGAATATGTGTTTCACTGGTAAAGGAGACAGTTGTGAGTATGGCCTAGAACTAAAGCAAAAAAATTTTTTGAAGTGGAGGAACAATTTAAATTCTTAAAGCTCCACTTATATTAGCTACTTCTTGGCTTCTAGTGTATGAAAGCTTCTTGGCATGTGCCCTGCCTGGGGTCAAGTGGGACGTGGGAGAGATTGTGCTTGGATGTCTGGAGTACTACCACTTGGGGGGGAAAATGTGTAGCATTCCAACAGATATAATTAATGACAAGTGTTGTTGTCTTTCTCCTGTGCCATCCACCCAATGGCTGCCTGGTGCTGACCCCTTGCTGTCCCGCTGACCTCTCCAAAGTTTATTTTAAAAAGGCATCCTTGCTTTCCCAAACTTTTCAGCTGGGCTTCCCTTGGGCTTCTTGTTCAGTGCATGCCCACAGACTATGCCTGTGTCCACTGCTCAGTGATCAGACACAAGTGTTTCCATTAGAGGGATGATTAATGGAAACTTCCTTGGGAATGGGAAAGGGAGAAGTGGGTAATACAAGTCAAGAAACGTGTTAAAGCTGAACAAAGAAACTTTGTTTCTTTGTTTCAAAAATAACTTATTTTTTAAGTGCGCTGCAAATTGTCCTTAATCACTTAGGTCCTGCCCACATCAGTAAAATGCTGCAGTTGTTTCCACAGGGGTGGGCTTGAGAGAGGTTTGTGCTTTCAACCCACTTTGTAGTGAGTGACCACATCAAATAATTCCATCAGCAGAACTGGCTTCTTTGTTGGCAGATTTAGTAGATATGGGGTTTAATGCTGCATAATGCAGGTGCATGGAATTTTCTACATCTAAATGTAAAGTAATAAAACAATGACTGAAGAGCATAGAGGAATCCAAACTGGCTATTATGAGAGTGCAGCTGTCAAGTTACTCCTTACCAGTAGCATTCTCCAAACAGAAAACTGCATGACTAAGTCCTTCATTTGCATGATGAGGATCACAGATTCTGTCTGATCTCAAGCTTCTCCTCATGCTCTGCTTACCCTTGTCCAATTGTAGGATGCTAGAGGCAGAAACCTGCTTCTTCCATTCCCCTTAGACACTATATTTAGCTCTTTGAATATCCAGGGATAGGATCCACCCTATCAGGCAAAGCAACCTTCAGGTTGAAGCAGCACAGCAATGAAATGGGTCTAATGACTGATGTTTTGCTGCTGAGGGAACCAGTAAAAAGCATGAATTAGGTACTGATAAACTTGGGAGGAGACTAGAAGCTCTGTGCTGCTGCTTCCCAGGGAAAGCAGTGGGCTGAAGTTTCTAGCGGTACCAAGTAGGACCTTCCACAATGCTTTACAAGGAAAAAGTTTTGCTGTTTTCCAGGAGAAATCAGAGCTTTTGTTGCCTGCTCTCTTAGTCTAACAGTGTATAAGGAGTTTTGAAGAGACCACAATAGAAAATGTTACCTTTGCACAAAGCAAACAGCATGGGTAGCAACTTTGCCTGCCAAACATTGCTGTTCATCAGAAACAAGCAGCTGACTACTCAGTAAGTTGTTATTTAGCATGTGCAGATCATATTCTCTACAGAGTCAATTTTTCAAGGCTAAATCTTGATTCTGTTGCCAAATCAGAAAAACTGGGCAGTTGTACTGTAGCAGAGCAGGGAAACTGATGCATGGGGCTGGAACTGCTGTTTTTCAGGTCTGAAGCTCCTTTGCCATGTGTACAGAAGCAAATAAATTCATTCCATGTTTACCCCATCAAGCATGGATGTGCCTGTGCTGGCTGGGACCTCTGTGTGCCTAAGCAAAGGGAAGGCCCTGCCCCTCCCCTGCATAGCAAAGACATTCTGCTTTTGTGACATCTGGGCCACTGCAGCTGTTATAAGGAGGGGTTTGCTCTTTTTAGAAATTATTGGCCAAGTAAGCATGTTGTTTATCAAAATATTCAATGTATGTTGTAAATTTGTAACTCTGATATAGGAAATATCAGCAAATGATTCTGAAATTTATTGAAGACTTCTTCCTGTCCCTACTCCAGTGAAGGGTGAGAGTTATATTTGATTGAACATGTAACTCAAAAAATACATTTTTTGACTTTTATATTTTGTCTTTAGAATTCATAATAATTTATATTTAGTTATAAACATTGTAAGTTAAAATTGCATATGGAAAATCATGTAAAAATATTGGAGGAAATTATTTGACTTTAGTTCTTCATATATGATGAGTTTTGATGGAATCATTGGAGTAGTTAAAATACAAGAGAGCTAGTGATCATGAAGAACATCTAGAATCTTTTTTCTTATGTTTCATCAAAAACACTGCTCATGTACAAGTGTGTTGATAACTCAATATGCAGCTGTTAGTAACACTGATGCCAGTAGAACAGCTTTTAGTCAGGCATGATATTTTAAATGAGACTGAAAAAGATTGAAGGATAGCAATATATAATAAGCATATATAACTATATGAAAGAACAAACTTTGTGTAAATTCTGCAGAACATACTTTCTTAAGAATGAGAATTAATAATATTAGTACAGAATATTTTGCCATCTTATTAATGAAGTGTTCTTTCACAGTCCGTTAAGTATAATAATTATTAGATATTTTTTTCTCCAAGATTGTTGAATTTTTGTTGGCTACCATTTTTCATTTCTTCTCTTTATACAGACTTTTCTTGCAGCATTTGAATGATTGATATTCACTGTATTGCTAATTGTTGCACCCTTACCGGAGAAGACTAACAAACGTTGTCAGTTCATTTCTGCTTCTTTTGTTTTCTTTTGTATAATTAATGCCCATTGTTGATACCAAGTTACAGTTCAGTCAATTGTGGCTTAGAAACAAGAATGAAATTAATGTTAGAGAAATATAAACTATCAACCAATTTGCAGGGGTGACTGATTCTAATGAAGTGAGTTTCTTTACTAAATACATTTGAATATTAAATTCCTCTACGGCATAGCTAGAAAGAAGGAATGCCAGAATATTTGAAAATAGGCTTGCATTGTATCATTAGCTCCTTATTTCAGTAAAACATTTTTTTAGCCCTGTGGAATCTAAATTGAGTAGAAACAGGGCAGAAAATGGATATGCCATACACCCCACCTTCAGGGCAGCTGGGTTAGCCCACTGCTTTAGCATCCTTAGTGCTGTGTGTCCTGGATCTCCGGAAGCCTCACCTAAGGGTGCACAGAGGGTTTACACTTTCTAGGCCATATCTACAGAAAGAAAGCAGGACCCCTTCACATCTCTTCTAGACAGGCACATGTTGTTTTCTGGTCTAGAACAGTTTGCTTCCAGATGATAGGCAAGGAGCAAAACTACAGTCCTGAGGTAGAAATGCCATCTACAGGAACACTGTATTTTACTGGTCAAATGGAAAGGTTTTCAGCACTGGATCGTCTCTCTTGGTGAGTAGTCTGTAGGAAAAAAAAATACGCTGTTTTGCATATGTATTTCTAAAAATGAAGGTGAATGTAACCACATAACAAATAAGGAGGATGAAAAGATTTTCATAGAGGAGCAGGTTGAAATACAAAAAGCAGTGGGGTCCATTAAGAAGTATTTTCCTTTATGGTTGGTCCCAGGCTCACTTTTGTTTAGCTGAATGTGTTTTGCAGTATAGTAAAAACACACAAGAGAGTCTGGGTCTTGTATCCTTAGTGTAGGGCTTGAGTTCTTTCTCTAAGCTTTAAAAAGTTCTTCCTCATTTACAGGGAAAATGGATGGTAAGTATGAAAGTACTCCTTACTGATGGCTCTTCCAGGGACTTGCTTTATTTTTTGTTAGAACCACTGTAGTACTATCCTTTGCAGACTGACATTGGTTTACATCACAGTTTGGATGATCTTCTCCAGTTGTATAATCACAGACCAGCATGGGGAGTCTGTGGGTGGTTTTAAGAGATTTTCTTTGTTTCAGGAGTTTGGTGTCCAAACATTATATGATTTGTTTATACTGATTTCATTGTGAAGGAAAGAATAAGTCTGATCTCCACTTTACTGTAACTCGATAGCATGACAGTTATCTCATGCCTGGCTTCAGTTAGGTCTTATTTGTGCTTGAGGAATATTACTGTCTAATATGCATAACATTATGCATGCATTTTCTCTGCTTCTGGTAGCAGCCTTAGAACTCTAGTGCTTCCTTCATGCTCTGATTTTATTGTTTATGTGACAGCTAAAATTATTAAATTATTAGAACTAACTGAGACTGGACATAAAGTTTTACTCTCTATTATCATTTAACTTACATTAGTATTTTTGCTTTTATTCTGAGTGTGTTGACTTTAACTAACCTAAGTGTACTCTGTGATGGCACAGTAAAATTGTTTGTATCCTGATCCTGGAAACCCTCTCAAAGGGTTTGCTTACATGTGAAGGCTTATTGGATCATTTGCATGAAGAGAGCTTGAATAGTGAAGGATTATTACTATTTATCTTAATAAAATCTTTTATTAAGATAGAGCTGTATATTCATTAAAATGCCTTATTAAGAAGAATGTTAAATGAAACAGCATCCTGAGGGCTTTTCTTCTTAGCTATGGTTGGATAGCTGCTAGTGGTTTCAATGCTTTACACAGTAACACAGACTTACTCAGGAAACATGAACTCTTCCCACAGCCTTCAGGTATTAATAATTACATGTCACAAGAGACTGTCTAAATGCATGTGCAGCCATTTATCTACCTTCCCAGATAACCAGAGCCTTCACATAACAAAACCTTAAAATACTCAGGATTGCACAGAGAAAGAATGAGAAGGAATATTATTGTATCCTACCTTTTAAAGAAGCCCCCAAAAGCAGAAGTACTGGATTGCAATTCCTGCTTTATCACTTCTGAACTTACTGCTAAAGTACCAATTAGATAAAGAACAGAAATTATCTAGGGAGCATGGAGTGATCCTCAGGACAGCTTAGTAACTGCTGTGATCAGCCTGTGGAGTCAGACTCATCCCTTTCTTTGGTCCATATATGACTCCATGTTGATCCATGTTGACTTTTTTTTTTTTTTTTTGCAACAGCTGAATCTTCCCTATCACTGATCCTGGAGGTGAGATTATCACCTAGGAGGCAGGATATGTAGTTTGTTGACCTAAAGCTAAGAAATCTGAAATCTGTATGTCTCATTCTCTGGACAACAGTGCTCTCATCTGTGCCATTGACAGAAGGACAAAAAGGAGGACTCACTTGCACCCACTTCTCTGCTGGTCACCTTCTCAATGACAGCAGCAAGCTCTGCTCAGGAGTCTCAGAGAGCTGAAGGGCCAGCTGTCTTCAGGAGAGGACTGTACATTTGTAGCCACCAGCTGACCAAGCTGCCAGGCCTCTGCCTGTGGTCCTGGCTTTGCAGATGAACTCCAGAGAGGACCAGGAGCTCACCCCTAGGCTTGGAGTACCTCATTGCCTGCAGGTAGCTCCAGACTCACCATGTAGCTTTCTCAGCTCATTCTTCAGAGAAACCTGTCTCTGATCTTAATGCTGAGTAAAAAAAACTGAGTAGTTTAGACCTTTGATTTTATTCCAGGGATGTGCTGTTTAAAACTTCATTCTTACAGCGCCTAATTTGTAAGCACCTGAATTTTTTATTGAATCTAATCCTGACAGGCTATTTTGTAACTAGCAAGATTTTGAGTTAGCTCTTTTTGACAGCTGTGGTTAATGAATTTTAATAAGAGATGCTAGAATGAAATGATAAAATAGCCGTTAGCAGATCTTCCAGACTAAACTCCAGCTGTTTGGTAAAGTTTTTGGACATATATCTATATTTTTGACTGCAACTGTAAATGGAGTAAAAGCAGGTCTGTAGATGCAGAGCTCAGTTAATCAGAGACAAGGAATGTCTAACGTTCATTAGTGACCTACCAGTTGGAGAGGTTCGTGAATTCAGTAAGTTCTTGAGGAAATCTGGTTCCTACTGTGTCTCTTGAAGCACTTTTTGAAGTACACAGTACCCAACATGTACCATTCTTATCAGAAAACCACACAGGACAGCAATCATGGAGATGACTGAAGATGCCTCTTGCTACTCTTTTTATCTTTCTACCTGTGCAGCAGCAGACTGAAGTAGGACTTAATGACTAAAGCAAATCCAAGTGAACAAGGCCAGTTCCTACTTAACACACAAACAGCAACAGAAGCTGAATCTGAGGGTAGATTTGGCCTTTCCTTTAAAAAGAAGACCTGTTAGCAGTAGAAAATAGAAAATAATGCAATAAAAAGTACATCTACCGCTTTAAAAAAAGCACAGCAAGGTAGCTGCTACTGATTTTAAGTGAGGACTAATCCTTCACTTCAAGACACATTTGCTAAGAAATGCTTGAATTTGTGTGTAAAAAAGCAGCACTGGACTAGGCAGGGGGAAAATATGTATTATGAGGCTTTTCTGCAATGGTGTCATTTAACTTCATCACCAGAATGATGAGCCACTGAAGGCAGATTAGTTTATTTCACCTTAAGGAAATACCCAAATACCCTCACAGGATTTTGATGTAAAAAGAGAAGCAATGAAGTCATATTACTTAATTATTAGCTCCTGTATCGCAAAAGGGCAGGTCAAAATATTCTACTTTAAAAAAAAATGAAGAATATAAGCTTGAAAAGGCACAGGAGGGACAGAAACACTATAGGTTTGCTTTTTTACTAGAAACCCAGGGTTTTTTCCTTCCTGCTTGTTGTATATTAAAGGCAAACTTTGGGGCACTTGAAAAGTATTCTCACACCTGAGACAGAGACCTGAGTCCGAGCATAAGGCTCAACTTCTTTTCTTTACTAAGAGGCTAGATAGTGTACAGCTTTCATTTATCCACCAGATTCAGCAGCATCTTCCCATTTTTCAGATACTGCCAGAATTCTCAGACCTAAATGGTAGGTTGGAATTTTTATACATGTAATCTAAATTTTTAAGAATCTGTAGAAGACTTCTTTTTAAAAATTAGCATTTTCACTTGCCTCCTTCTGTCAGAATATCTGATGCTTTCCACACACTAGCTCTCAAAAAAAACTGGTTTTATTTTGCAGTTCACCTCTAATTCCAAGCACTGAGAGCTGGGAATGCTGGACACTACGGGCTAGTAAGGAATGTATAGGAGCTTAACAGCAGGAGCAACAGACGCAGGTTAAAAATTCAGTGACCAGGAACAAATGTGCCTTTTATTTCATCTCCCAGCTAAAATCCTAGATACAGTTTATTGGCTTTAAACTTTTCTCATTTAGTAGAATAATCTAAGCTTAGTGTTTCTTCTTAATCACATCCACTTAAAATGGGACATATATGGCTCTATAAATTAAGCTTGCACAGAAGTATTCTTTGTTTAAAAGACCTGGAAATTACTTGACAGTTAACTATTAAATGGTATCTAAAATACCTGGAATTTTCCCTGAAGGAGGTTATGCCTCCACTGAAAATGACAAAATAAGTTTAAACCACAAGTGATGGAAATGTACCACTTGATTATCTCAAAGTCAGGAGCTAAGTGTATGTCTGAAAAATATTGAGCTGAAGTGTTTCTTCAAGGTGATACAGCAGCTTAATGAAAAGAAGGGTCACCTTCTTTTGAATAAAACAGATTTTTTTTTTTTATCCCACAAAACACATCAAGTGTACAAGTATTTCCATTCACTTTTAAATAAACTAGAGACCTGTTGAATTTTTCTCATAGCGACAAGCCAACAAGTATGTGGCAACCAAACAGTCATTAGTGCAGTGGTTATATTTGGCATTTGTCTCTGATGTTTTGACTGAAGAGTCTATCTTGGACCTAAAAACCTTTTCTCAGAAATCATAAATTCTCATACAAAGTTTTTTCTTAGTTCAGTATTTTTCTGAGGAAGAATTTTGACCAGCTCTCCACTAGGCTCCTAGTTGAATGTCAGCTGCAGCTGCTGACGTGTCCCCCTGAAAAATATGTACAAGATCTTGCTGCTTTAAGGAGCAGCAAGATCTGCAGCATCCTTGTAATATTGATGTACCTCTTCTCAAATTTGGGGTCCTGACATAAAAAAGGCTGGAATGAAGGATATGGTGTTGCGCATACCCAAGTGAAGGCAGGGAGCCAACAAAATGCTGTTGTAATTACAAGTGAAGATTCTTGTATCATAAAACTGTAAAGAAAAAGCTATAAATCCGAGCTGGCCTGGTGGTCCCTGGCAGCAAAGTGCAAAAGATTTGAGCTCATTCCCTGAGCTAGCCAAGAGTGGGATCCTCATGGCAGCAGCAGCAGCTCATTCCAAGGGAAGGCCATTCCTTGTGACTCCTGGGTGATGGTCATGAAGCAATGATTTTGGTGGGAGTCAGATCCAGCCTTCAGCCCTGAGGGAGTGATAGTCTGAAAAGTGCTGGCCATTGTGAAAAGTAAAGCAAGCTGTGAACCAGAGGAATTTTGTCTTCAAGAGAGTTTGTGTGTGTGTGTTTAGGAGCCTGCTGCTTTCAGAGCTGGGTTTGCACTACTGTTCAGATCCCTATGTTGGATCACTTGTACTTCAGAATGCAAGATTGTCCTTTAATTCAGGTAGTTAGTTTCATATTTCTCTACACTCACTCATGACACCAAATCATGCTAAAACCTTTGTATGGACATTAGAAAAATGCAAAGAAATGAAGTAATGCTATACAAAATGTCTCTATTGAAGTTCCCATCACTAATGAACATGGACCCAAATTTAAGCTTCAGTTAGAAATGGGGTTTTCTTCTATCCTGGAACATTCTTCTCTTTTCAGATGTCTCACAAGGATGTAGCTCTTTAAAAATCATTGATTTGTGTGGATACTTTACTAATTTCAAAAGTAACTAAGTAGCAGAAAGGTAGGAAATTATGAAAGCTGTTAGCATTGGGCAGTTTTCTAGAGACATTCTTTAATACAAACTATGTGTGTTAATATTTCCTGTCCCTCTGAAAGATGTGGCTTGATCTAAGCCTACATTTACAGTTTGTGTTTGGAAAATAAGATGATGTACTGTTGTTAAAATAAAATAAAATAAAATTTAAAAATCCTAAGGGTGTGCAAGTGATTACAGCAAAACAAACCCCAAATTGACAGCTGCACAAACAACACTTGCACAGCAGTGGTAGTCAGCTACTAAGAATGCCCAGTTTCCCATCATACTGGTAAGAATTTATAATTAATATCACATTTGGAGAGTCTTCTGTAATAAAACCACAGTATAATAAGCTAACTTGATTATGGAAGAGATAGAGAGTGGACCAAAATTCAGTATTGTTTTGCAGGGTATGTTACCTCCCTGTTGATAGCAGTAAGAGAGCAAGGCAGATAGAGTTTTCCAGTAAAGCCCCTACAGTGGTTTAAGAGGTGCAATCCTGAAAGGTGAGGGGGTCTTTCCCAAACAGATGTGACCCCCTGCAACTCTGATAAACTTCCCGAAAAGATGAGGGAAATTTAGCACACAGGATGTGCTCAGCACATTGAGGGATTGAGTTAGTAATGTCCCTGATAATTGTGGATACCTCATTGTAGGAGTCAGTTTTTATTTAAATTTTTTTAATAGGAGTATACACATCTGTCTTTATACCCAGCAGCTTTTCTGGCCCACAAGAAGTCCTCTGTGAATTTCCCCAACTGAGCTCAGTGGGATCTCTGTCAGCTGCAAGATTTATGTCATCTTTTTCAGTCCTGAGAACTGTTCCTTAAGCTTTTCACATCTGGATTTAATTGGAAAGACATTAAAAGACATTAAGTGTGCTGGAAAAGCATATTTTAGAGAGGATCTTTATAGACACTTCCATTAAGGGAGCTGATGGTTGTAGGTTAAAATGGGATGAGGATGAGCCATCAACAGTTAGCAAAGACAAAATTATATTGCAAACTACTTCAGATGAGAAGTTTGTCCTGTAACTCTTGGGTCTGACTCTGCTCACACTTAAATCAACTTCAATTAGGCAAAAAATACCAGCTAATGCAGTGAAAGAATACTCTGAGATCAGAATAAAAAACTTTTTCCTTTTGGAAACACTCAAATTTCTAATTACATGCCATATATACTAAATATAATGCTTTTAGCTGTCAATCTAGATTTGGTACTTTGTTGGACATATATGCACACTTGTAAAATGAGACTTGGAGAATGAAGAGGGGGATTGGTCATTAGGGCTCTGAGGGTGGAAGTATCCTTCTCTGAATGCCAGTGTGGCGGCCACAGGAGTAGAGTTTCACAGAAACAGAGATAGGATACAATTTAGTACGTGAGCTTCATTACAGATGTTGTAATGCAAGAATCTACAGCCCTAGACTCCCCCATTGTTCCAGCTACAATTTGCTCCTTGAAGAAACCAATGGCCAATGCTTTGCATTAAGTGTAATCTATTGCTTTTGTCTTCAAACTGAAGTTTCTAGCCATGTTTAGATTGACAAGAGCTTAAAATTTAAGGTAATGGACTCAGTATGAGAGAACAAACATTCTTTCATTCTAAAATTGCTAAAACCAAGGAATCTGATATTTAGGAAATTGCTCCCATGTCTAAAGCAAAGTGTATGGTCTTTAGACATAAAAATATGTCACGTTTAAAGAAAAAAATAGGTAGTTTCGTTAAACATTGTGGGCGGCAAAGTACTCTTTAGAATATTTCAGCAAAAAAAAAATTGTGAGAGGCTCTCACCAGTCATCTTCTCCTAAAAGGGTGACTTTTCCTCCTCTATAGAAAATGTTTTACATTGTTGGGAAGATGATAGCTTGATGAGTGATAGTGAAAGGAATGAGGCATTTGAATTAAATGGCTGTAGTGCAGACTTCAAAATTTTCTATCATTAAATACCTTTATTCAGAATCTCCTTCTATCTTGGCCTATGACAAAATGCATGTAAACTAGTAAAACTGATTCTTACTTTTATTGCCTGACCTTGAGCCAGCCCTTTCTGTGCTCATGTTCTCTCTCTTTGGTTTCCTTCTCTTTTAAAACAGCATTAATTAAACTACCTCTGTTCTTTAGTGACACTTTGTCTTATGAAAAAGAGGATATTTGCAAGGAGAGCCAAAAAGTACCTAAACACTAGTGAGAGTGTTTTACAAGATCAGTTTACTAAGTGAAAGAGTAACCATGTTGATGCAAGTATTGAGTAATACTTGATAGCTTGAATCTTGTTGTATACTGATTTTGGTGTGGATATTTGGGAATTCATAAAAAACTTCTAATATCTATTTTTTTGACCACTCTGTATGAGCAATTACCTAAGAAAACCACTTATATAGCAGAATAAATGTTTATAGCTCATCAATTTTGTTAAAAGAATTCTAGCTATATCTACATTACTGTGTGGGTCAGGGCCCATTCCCTCATGGGGAATAACACAGTCATTTATGTATTGACACCCATGCAGTGAAGGCAGCGGCAGTGATGTCAAAACCAGTATGGAGCTGTGGAGGTCAGATGAAGGAAGAGGATTGTTTAGAATTAACAAGTGTATTTTAGAAGCCACTGTAAACTCTTACACAATCAGGAATCTCAGTCAACTTATTTAAAATCAGGAGGTCAAAATGTTCTGCAATATATATAGGGTTAATGGCAGCAGAGTTGCAACTCTATTGCAGTGATGTGGAGAAATGCCTATAAATAAATAAATAAATAAACCAAATCATTCTGAGAACACAGCTGACAAGGATATTTTCCAGCCATCAGTGATGAGAGAGTGATTCATGGCCTTTTTTCAATGCTGGTGCAGGATTTTGCCTGAGGATATGCATTCTGCTGTTTTCAGCTTTACATTTGAAACTGTCTTTCTTAAAATCTCCTATAATTTTTGTCTGCAGCTCTTCAATCATGCTTGAGTGTTGTCTTTGTTGCATAATTTAAACCTCTACCTACCAATAATTGGACATCTAAATACTCTCATTTGGAAATCTCTAATTACTGAAAGCCCCTATATTACTTAAATGTCTACTTCCTTTTGAAAGTTAGTATTTAAGTAGCTTTTGTCTAAGGATATAAAATTAGAAGCAAGATTTATTTAAGATTAATTGCTGTCTAGTAAAATTCTGTTGTATATATGTAGTGCAAACACTTGGAAATTTAATTTTAAAATATTTTCTTTCATGTTCATAAATAAGCTGTGATGATGCATGATTCTTTCTGTATTTGTTCTTGGAATTGCAGCAACTGAAGGAAACATTTGAATTCTTGAACTTAGAAATAAGTTTACTTTAAAAGAACTTCCAGAATACTAGACAAAAACTATAGCAGATAAACTGAAAAGATACTGAAAATATTTGATAGAAGATTTACCTTACTCTTAATTCTGTTTTAACTGTTTAAGATGTATTTTAAGTGCTGGTACTTGGGGCCCAACTTTCACACTTCACTTCACTGTTAGAGGATGTAGACACACCTCAGTAGATACTGGCACTGAACCTGAAAGCTCTTTTGAGATGTTCATGAAGAAGCATCAACTTACTGGTTTCCTGCATAAATTGTCATGCAGGCAAATGTCTTGGTAGCACTTGAGTATATTGCCCCTTTCAAGTGGGAATATGAGTGTGGGAGGAGTCTGAGAAGATGCAGATTAAAGAACAGTCCTGTACAGTCTGAGTCCCATACAGATCCTTTAGCAATCCCTTCTTCTCTAATTCCTACCTGCAAATAAGAACACAACCTAAACTTGGCAACTAGACTAATCTCTCCATGCTGGATTAATCTCTTATGTTCTGTTAAATTAGATGTTTTTTACTTTAAGTACCATTGATTAAATCCTCTTCATAGAAAAGCATACCCTTTACTAATTTTTAAATAGGTGCTTTTCAGCTTTTCTCTCTTTGTGACTGGAAAGCATTCTATCACTATTAAAACAATCTCAACCCAGATGATTATGCAGCTCTTTCTTGGGCTTTAAGAGAATGCTTCACCATTCCTTACTCCTGGAATTATTGTATGGTCACAAGAATGGCAGTCAGATTTTGAGTGTGGTGGTTCACATGGAAAATAAGCATGCCCAATTGACTCTCTCTACTGTTAAGCAGTCTCTTCAATAGATGAAGTAGATGAATTTAGGTTGAAGATCAAAACCTATGGAAATAAAGTTCCATGTTGAATAGTGTCTTTCACTCCATGCACTTCTCAGCATATTAAGAGGCATGGAGGAAAGAGTACATGTCCAATGAAACTAGGTGGAAGAAGGTGACATGCATGCTGTTGATAGAAGCTCTGTTTAATATGTTGGAAAAATTGTTCAAGAACAGTTAATCCTTACTTTAGGATTACCCCCAGAAAGCTGGCAAGGTCAGGCTGTACATGGATTGTGTGTCATTTAAATTCTGGCTGCATGAGTTGCCTGGGGGCAGCATTAACTACAACGTGGGACTTGTTCTAAGCTACATCTGTGAATCATCATTCTTTGTTTGAAAATAGTGGACTCCTCCTATCCTCCAAGCTCCTTCTCTTGACAGGTGCAATCAGCAGCCTTAAGTGTAGTGCCTATCAGGTGACTATACCTTTGTGTAGAGATTAATCAGTTTGGAAAATGCTATTTCCATGTAAACTACACGAGTTAATCAGATTATAACCCTGTGTTTTTCATGCATATCATAAACCATATGAGGAAAGAGCTTAAAGTCATTTAATTAAGCTTTACACTGTGTGCTGTGAAAAACCTTTCTGAACTTAATATTCAAACAGATTTTAACATTGGTTCACATGAAATCTAATCAGCTGGAGAGAACAGCACATTGAAAGGAAAGCAATGAAAACTCCTAGCAGGAGTTATTGCTTGCAATATAGTAAATTCATTTACAACAGAAGCTGGGGGAAAAAGGGATTTGTTTGCAATACTTAGTTGGTGTCTAGCTTGCGTGTAGCCAACCTGACAAATTCAAGAGAATTAAATAGGGATGTTAAGGAGTCAAATTTTAGCTACTTTGTGTGCATGTAAGTCTACACAAAGAAACATATCTTCTCTTTGTGCATTTCTCTATGCATGAAGTACTGAGTGTGGGCAAGTTAAAGCCAGGTGGAAGCTTAGTCAAAAACTTCGTCATCTAGAGAAATTAAAAGCAATCACCAAGAACAATAATTTGAATACATACAAATTTAAATAGTTGCTCAGTTTTGGGGGACTGAACCTTCAAACTCACCTCTTTAGCTGTAATATTGTTGGGTTTTTTTCAATAGCCTTTAAATGTGAAATTAAAATCCATATATTAAAAATTCATGAAGTGCATCTCATTACTGATGCAGACAGCTTTGCTGCAATGTTATTGCACAGCTGACTCTGCCTTTTGAGGCCTCAGTAGTCAGGGAGAGGGAAAGAAACTCACTGATTAGAGGGACATTTTTTGTTTTGATTTATAAAACAAATAAACATTGATTTGTTTGTAAATACTACCAGTTTTTTGCTCATGCTCTACTGTTGTCTAGGCTTTTGGCTAGAAACTAAAATCCAGGTTTAGAGTCTGTGATGGTAACCTGGTATGCAAACATGTTCTCAAGTCTAAACTTGAGCAATAGAGACTTGCTGATGCATATGGCATGTGACTACAAGAAACATGACCACAATGAATCATTTGACTCAGCAAAGTCGGTCCTGAACTAAGACCCAGCTACTAAAGACAATAAAATCTTGTCCTGCATGAACTTCTCTAGACCCTGACAAATCAGTCTTGCAGTTTCTGCCCATAATTTTATGTCTTCAGAAAACACTGATTAAGGCCAAGCTGAATATATTTTTTCATGTACTTAGAAAGTTGATGTTAGGAGGCATACTGCCAGTGAACTAACAGTATGAAACAGTGTCTTTATTAGAATTGTCTCAGACCTCCTTGGTAAAGTCAACTGGAAGAGCCACAGAGAACAACAAAGTTTTACAATTTTCAGTTTCACGTAATAAGCTGAAATATAATATAGATTTAAGAGGAAAAACACAAACCACATACTGTGTTAAAACAAACATGAAAATTTTATCGTGAGGATGTGATCTTAAATGCATATGGGCTAGTGGAGTGCCTGTCTGCTGCTCTTGCTACAGAATGATCTAATGTTACTAGATTGTCATTATAAGACACTTAATCCCCAGAGTGAGAAACAGGAAGAATATTTACAAGTTTCAGTGCTATTTACTAATTGCCAATTGACTTGAGGAAAGCTAAAAAATGACTGGAAACATCCATCCTCATCCTGATACACACACATACTAATAATGGAAATGGCAGCCAAGACAAACAGCTAGCAGCGCGGTGCATCCTGTTGGCATCGTATTTTTGGCACTGTTGTAGCTACACAAAAAACAAGTGATACAAGAAATGTGTAAGGACATCTGTTCTGTAACCTATGGGGCTTCACTCACAAAACAGTTGTAAAATCTTCTGGGGGAGAGAAAAATTTCTCTGTATCTGTGCAGATGCTGTATTGTAAGAAAAATATCAATGGAAGGAAGTGTTGAGCCTTTGAAAGAGGAAATTGTTCACCAGATTCACTGTCAAATGTTCCATTCTTTCCTTTCCTTTTCATTTAACCTAAGTTATCTGCCATTCATAAGTTATATTTAAGCCGAGTGGTGTAAATCTATTGGGACTAATAGAATTGAATCATGGGTTAAATTACCCTGGTGTCTGCTTGTAACTCTTCTTCGCTGCAGATTACTTGAGCTCTGTGTTGCTCTGCTGACTATTCAGGTCACAGCCTCTAAGCTACCAGCTTCCTTCCTGAATCCAGCATCTTCATGTCTGTCTAGGGGCATGATGGGGAGAGAAGAAACATTAAAGGCATCAATTAAGATCCAAAGTATTGTTTACTCACCTGCTTCTCTTAGCTCGCTGATCCTTCCAAATACAAGCAGGCTATGGGAGAAAGAAAAGGGGGAGTTTTCGGTACACTGCAGAGCTCTCTCTACCATTCCTCTACTCCCCTTCAGCCACATCCCACAAGTGAACCTTTGAAAAAGGAAATAAACCTTCCCAAAACTCAAATCTTGTTGCAAATGTTGGGATATAAGTAATTAGGCTTCCCCCACAGGTAGCCTATGGACAGTAAGACATGGTTCCATGAAAAAGAAATCAGACCTCATATTAACCTGGAACACATTAGGAAACTGGAAGTTTAAGAGGGACTGTGAGGTGTAGGAGGTTGAGAGAACCTGGGGAAGAAAAGCTTAGCCCTGACAGCTGCTGAAGTCCTGGGTGGGAGCGCATTTAGGAGCTGGAAAAGTGCAGACTTCAACAGTGCTCACAAGAACACCTTGATACCTGTAGCCAGCATATCAAGGATACAGGCACAGACTGCTTCCCTGCCAATTGATCTCTCTGATATTTGGTTTCACAAATGCAATAGGTCTGAGATTTTATCTTTTATGTCATATTTCAGTATGGGAAAGGCATGGCTTGAAGAAGGGTGAGATGGCAAAATGAGACTGCAGCATATTACAAGCATTAGGATTTCGGAATTGTGTTGGTATTAAACATGCTTATCATTGAACACCTTGAATCATATTTTAATTTCATGTATTTTCTCTAATTGTTCCATATTTACTTTTTGACAGCCATATGCTCCCTTGCTCCCATTGACACCCAGTGATCCATGTTTATATGCAAAATGTTCATTATTTTATATTGCAGTACTTTTCCCCTTGCTGTTAAAAGAGGAGAGGGGCTCTCTTGATCTGATCCTATTAAGCTAGTGGCTAATGTTCATCCAGAAAGTTTCAAATCAGTTTTCCTGGAAAACAACCCTGAAAGCTGCTCTGTAATTTATGTGGGATGCCTTGCAAATAGTCAGTTCTGTGAGTAAAACAGTAGTACTAACAGAGCTACTCAGCAATTCTAGAATTTGGATGTTTGTGTTGGTCTAATTAATCTCTTGATGATTTCAGGATTTCAGTTACCTCTAATTGAGACCAGACTGTTCTGCAGATCATATGATCAATCTGTGATTTAATCTTGAATGAAACTTTACTTGGCTCTACTTACAAACTATGATCAGGGCATTTTCGTCCAAGTCACTATACAAACAAATAACCTGAACACAAAGTTCTTCCACACTAAGTTCACAATTCACACATCAGACCAGGAAGCAAAGAGTGGGTATGAAAAAGTAAACAAAGTGGGTTGAGAAACATGTGAGGTAGCAGTTTAACTGTGGGAGGAGCCGATGTCTCAGCTTCCTTCCCTCCCTGCAGTGCTACCTGGTAATGGGCTTTGGTTTACCATACATAAGAAGGAAGGAGATTCTGATAGTTCTGCTAATATGCATCAGGAAAAAATGGATGTGAGAAGACGGGAGATTCTTGGGTGCCAGTCCCTACCCATTGGATTATTTCTCACAGTTACTAACCCATGACCAATTAAAGTACAAGGAAGCATAGGAGCCCAAATCACTCCCCTTCCTCACCTGATGAGTTGTGCTTGCATTGTCATGAAAAGGACCTCAGGGAGAGGAGAAGAGAGAAACTGGGATGAAGAAATGTGTCGGGTTACTGGAACAGAAAAGTTAAGAGGAGTGTAGTTGAAAACCCTCGTTGCCATTGGAGGAATTATTTGCAATGAGCAGTGACTTTGCTGTGCAATCAAGATCAAGGATGGAAAGATAGATGGTGGTTAGATCTTATAGGAGTAGAGAATGTACATGTGAAACTTGTGAAGGGACACTATGAGGTGCTAGACAAATAATTTTTATGAAGAATGGAAATATATCAAAACATCAAGAAAACCAGAAGAAATGAGGAAAGAGAAAATTCTCTCTGGGGAACTCAGTGAGTGATAAAAGTGAAAGATCCAGTAATGGGATCTCATAAAGGGGGCTCAGAACACATGGTAAAGGTGGAGTAGATTGTAAGTAACAGTGATAATTTAGGTTTACCAAGAGACTTTATAAAATGTTAATTGCTTTTTTTTTTTTTTTTTTCCCCATCAGGGCACAAACCATAACATTTCACAGACTAGAAAGATTCTACTTTCATGTGTGATGGGTGGGAGTGCCTTGTACAGCCTTCTGAGGCTTCAGCAGCTAGTCATTACTATAGACAAATATAGACAAATATGGGACACGTGGTCCTTTACTTTGGGGCAGCCTGGCAATTTTTGTGCTGTTATTCATCTCACCAAAGTACACATTGTCTAATAATATTTAAGTTGTATAAACATACCTTTCAAGCAAAGGAGTTGTTGAGAGAATCCAGGCAAAGAATTAGTACAAAGGCAAATCTAGTGCTTCATTACAATGGCAGCTCCTGTTCCAGGCAGGGTCCCTGCTCTCTGAGGGAAAGGAAGATAGAGTCCCAGATTCTTTCTGTCCCAAAAAATAAGAAGAGAGCAGCAAGTGTTGCTTCACTTTGAACAGCACTTTAGGGCCTCCAGTCAGTTCAACTGCTTGAGGTATTATCTTAGGGCACAATGGGAAGAGTCACCTTTTCTTTCCCCTGTGATTAGTTCTGAATGCATCTCAGGAGGAAGTGATTAAAAAGCAAAATCCGTTTTGTGATTCTGCTTTACATTTCACCTTTTCAGTAGAACTGACCTCAGCTGTTTTATTGTGCTGACTCTATCTTCAAAGTCGGCCATGTGGTGTCAGAGAATTTCATAATCAACCTTTTCTGAATCAATTACAAAAAAGAATTTTTTTTTTACCAAAGCAGATAGAGGGAAGAGAAGAAGAAGGGGCTTACAGCAGATAAGGCAGAAGTTGGTCAATGAAGAATGTAATGGAAAATATTAGATAAAAACTGACTGTTCTTCTATTCCTGATTCTCCCTAATTGCCCCATATAGGCTCCCCCTGATTAAGCACATTTCACTACCTGTGTGTAAGACATCAAGCTGTAACACTGTTCCAGATCTGACTCTGGAGTGCTGGTAGCATCCTGCTGACCCTCTTCTCACTTCTCACACCTTCTGCAACCATTTTAAACTCAAAAGTTTGTCCATAGGATCTCTGGAAAGTGTGGGCTCTAGGAAAGCATGTGGGGAAGCTCGAGACACTTTACAGCCAGAAAGCCAAGAATCCTAAAAGTATGTCCTATTCTTTATATAAGTGATGAGGCTTGCATAGACACAAATGGGAGTCACTGATATGCCCAGGAAGAAAGAGATCTCCTCAATCCATGCACAAGCACAGCTGTTTATCATGGAGCCGTGGTGCACCCACTCTTAGCTCTGGAGGCTAGATGGCTTCAATACACAGGAAATTAACTGAATCTAGAATATCAAAACACACACCTTCCTTCATTTGGTGCTAATATAATTGTGCCAGTGGGTTTTTTGACAACTCATTTTTTTCTTTAGGCAGCGTTAAGTGCCTTGAAACAGTTTTCAGAACAAGGACTGGATCCAGTGGAAGGAGCTATGAAAGTTGAGAACGGATCGCATGAAAAGTAAGTACCATTTAAATCCTCTGCATTTTAATGCCTGTGTGGCATGGTAGATAAGAAATGTTAATTAAGAGCTTAGTTGCCCTTTTAAACTTATGCAAAACTATTTCCTCTGGAATTTACATACAGTTTGTGACAATTTGAGAGGATAAACACGATTTCAGGTTTAGTGTTACTGATAATGTTTACTAATAAGCTATGAGATAGTCAGTCCTGTGGAAATGCTAAAGAAAAGGATTTTCTTTCCATAGGATGGATTCTGTGTAAGTAGCATAACATGATTTTTGTCAAATGTGTTGTAGCACATGATATTGCCTGTAAATAAGCATAGCTATCTGCCAATAAGTCTTTATGACTGCAAGCTGAATTTTACCTCAGAGAATTTAAAAGTTGAAATTTCTTTCAGGTCTTAAAAAAACTCTGATATGGAATTTAGCTTTAAGTAGTAGACAATAGAACAGGGTTTCACACTGGATTTTCAATTATTTAAGAAAGTGGGATTGTCCATCCAGTAAAGATTTTTTTTCCAGCTGCTAGTCTGTTTATGTAAGAAAGTAGTCTTGTGTTACTAAATAAATTAGGAAGTAATAGAATAAAAGAAGTAAGACTAAAAGTGGCATTTGGAATTTTCAGTAGATATATTGCAACTATTTATAAACTAATTTAATCAGAAACATTTTTCCATATGATCTCATCAGCATAGTATTTGAACATAAATATTGTTGTTTCACTTTAAAATGTTACCTTCCACAGTGACCTTTGAATCTCAAGTGCCATCTGGTAATAAACATGTCTTAAAGATGTGCAACCCTGGACCTTACCACTCTTGTTAATGTATTAATCTTTCAGACAAGTCAAGCATCTGGGAGAGAAAGCAGACAATAAACAGACTAACTCAGGCACCATTGCTCAGGACTGCAAGGATTCAAAGACTGTCGTCTAGGAGCTTCCCAGCACCCACGGCTGCCACTGCATCCTTATAAACCTGTCAACACGCAATAGGGTGTATGTGTACAAGGAAATGAATGACTAATACCATTATTTGAGTCTTATGTGAAGACAACACTATTTTAACACAAGAGATAGTATACATGGTACTGTTTATTCAACTGTGGAAAAAAATAAAATTGAACATTTCCCTTAGAACTCGAGATCAGAGCATAACTCAATTGCCCAGAGGCAGAAGAAGTCTGATCGTGTTACTGGAGGTTAAAATAACAATGAATTAACAAAAAGTGTTGGGGGAAAAAAAGGAGAAACTTTACAATTGATTAATATTGAGGAAAACAAGTCAGCATTGGTTCAGTTATACAATTTTTGTAGTGTAGTTTTAAGTTCAGCTTACTGTTTTTTAAATAATGCTTGAATATTTTAAAATTAACCAATGACAGTGCTGTGAGAATTGTAGTTGTTGTCTTCATATATAGTCATACAGCTTATCTTTTTATGCAGACATTATGCATTCTTCATTCTATATGAATATGTATGACTTTAAGATGCACTACTCAGAGTTGTATGCAAACAGAAGTTTAAATCTTGACAAGTATTTGCTTAACATGAACAGATGTTAGTTATGATCATTTTCGATATACTCCAGGAAAAAAGCAAATATGGTATTTGATTTTCCTTGCCATAATCAATTAAAGAGGCGTCTTGCCTCCAAGCAACATTTTCCTCTTCAATTCTGCTCTCTGTTGTGTGAAGCACATCTACACCCCATTCTGTGTGTTGTATCAACCCACCGTTTGCATCAACTGAGTGTTTTTAATCTCTGCATTCGGACCAAGAGCAAAAGGGAGGACTGCAACGTTATCAAGCCAAGGGTGGAAACTGTTGATGTAAAGATTGTTCTTTTGTGAAAGGAGTGGCAGAGGAGATAAGACCTGTGGCTGCTCTGTACCAGCATATTTCTTTTAAGTGTGTGGCCAAATGCAGTAAAACCACATCAGTTCATGTGTACAATGACAGTGTCTTCTCTTTTCTTTATCACTCACAGTTAGACAACTACGAGAAAAAAAGGAAAAGAAAACAATTAAAAACTAACAAATGACTGGTTACCACACTAGAGCCAGGTTTCAACCAAGCTGTCCCCCTGCCACCATTTTTACAAACTTACTGTGTTAGACCAGACATGCTGGTATTTAGATCATTTACCTGCCCAAAATACAGATTATTTGATTTAATGCAACAGATAAAGTTTAACTGCATAACAGCCATGACAACATTGCACAAGATTGTAGAAGCACCAAAACCAGAGATCACAACTCAGTGACTCACGCAGAAAAGCAGAGGAGCAGCAATGTGAGGAAATGGTGCAAGGTACAGTGGCATTGATTCACCTCTGGGACGGGCTTTCAGGGGAACAGGCATCTTGCTCTCCCAGAACCAGTGCTTGGAGTCTTTTTTTTCTACTTCATGTTTCTCATGGGTATGATTCACTCTCAAACCCGGCAGATAAGGAGCCTTTGTTCTAAAAGTTTGAAGTTTTCTAGGGTCTGACTCCATAAAAGAGTCAGGAACAAGCTGAGCCTTTCAGTTCCCACAGATTCCAAGGGGCGTTTGGCACCTGCAGACTCAAGCTATTCAGGCAGCACCATACAAAAATAATTAGCTCTTACACACCACCTTTCTCAGGGATATGTTACCTGCCTAATTGGCAGCTGGAGCAGAAATTCTGCTCCTTCAGCTCATCAGACAGCTCAGAGAGCTCAGAAACAGCCTCAGTCTGTGCTTTAGCTGTACATGACAGTGTGCAGGATACAAATGGCATTACTGTCCCCTCTCATGTAGAACAAGAACAAAAGGAAGAGGCAAACCCATTCCTCTGTCCTAAGGGTGAGATGCTGTGATTACTGGGCAGTATGTGACAAGGAGACTGGCAGTATGGTCTCCCTGGCATCAACAGAACCTCTGTGGTATGCTCCCTATCCCAGTAAATTTTAGATTAGTTGCTTTGTTGCAGGTGGGCTCTGCATTGAGCACTAGACTTGCTCCAGTGCATGTGGAGTGCAGCAAAGTGATGCTCACTCTCAATGATCAAGTTGCAACCAAATGTGTGCAACCAGCTGTCTAGGCTCAAGAGAGCTCATTCAGCCTCTCCAATCAAGGCAACAGTAGAGAAAGAGTATCTCTGTGAAACTCTTATTTCAGATTCTCTTGCTTGTCAGAACTATGCTTGATTCTGATTCTGACATAGAACAAGGCAAGTAACTGAGTTGGGGGACTCACTCCCTTTTCTCAAAACTGTAGAAACATGGAGCAGGCTGGGGGAGGAGGGTCATATAGTAGCAGAAGTTCTAACAATTTTCCAAAAGCAGGGCTGACTAATGGTTGTTGTAATCACAAGTTTGAAAGTCTGCAGCCTTATGTCAAGTACACACAGATGGCTGTTTCAAAGCACCTCCCAAACCACAGGTTAAAAGCTGCATCACAGAGGCCCCAGTGAAGGCTGATAGAGCTTTTCCTGGAATAATCTGAAGAAAGAGTTCCTGCTCCCTACAGGTACCAACAGCATCACAAAGACCTCTATGGAGCTCATCAAGATACTGCACCTGAACACCACAGTGTCATTTTGGTTCATTAAGGCATTCCAAGGTTCCTGTGTCAGTAAAGAGATTTCAGTCTGTTCCACCTGAAGCATTTATTTTCTTAAAGAATATCCTGCAGTATTCATACACATATACAGAACACATTTTAGTTTGGCATTATCACTAGCAACCTCCCAAGAACTTAAGCAAAATTCTTGCATCAGTGATATTGCAGCATCCACTGCAATTGGACTTGTCTCCAATCTTTAGTTCTGGTTGGTTCACAGCTGTTCCTCTTAGTTCCTGAGCTGTCAGTATTTGTCAATATTTCTTTTTTTTTTCTTTTCTTTTTTTCTTTTTTTTTTTCTAAAACAAGTACACGTGGAACCGATCAGATTTTATATTTAGTTTTGTTTAAAAAGTAAATGATGATGGACACTAAAAGAACATCAATATGTTTGAATGTTACTATTAGTTCTAAAAGGGTTGTTTGTTTTTCTGACAGCAGCTGATATTTTTTATTTTATTTTTTAGATTATATGTTCTTTAAGGTATATATTTTGTCCAACTTCTGTTTGCAAAGCACCAAGTACAGTTTTAGTTCCCTGCTGTGCACACATACCACACATCTCATCCTATGTCTCAGAGCACTTTCAAAGATGAGCAAATGCCATGTTTTACAGAAGTGGATCTAAGGTGCAAGCTGGTCTTTAGGAATAAAGCCTAGGATAGCCTGTTTGCCTGTCTAGCAGACTACAGTGTTCTCAACACTTATTTTAAGGGCTCAGAACACAAAATTGTCATTAGTTTTGAACCTATAGAACTCATTAATCAGCAGGAATTATGCTAAAGAGAAAACAGGTCACTTCGGTATCCTCTCAAGAATCTTTTCAACGCCTTCTGGGGGTCAGCAAACTAAGAACCTGCACAGGAAAAGGTTCATCACTGACAGAATGAGGTATCTGATACGGCTCAAAGGATGGGAATACACATGGATAATCTTGTATCTGAGTTATCATCTTCAGTGGAACACTGCTCTGTCAACAGCTCAGCACGCTCTGGCAGTTTCTGTTCTCACACTGACACATGTAGCACTGGTCTCCAAAGGGACAGACGTGCTGCTTCTGACAAATACAAAACACAGCAGCACTGGGACTGTAGAGCTGCAGAGCAGGGTACAGATTTCTGTTCCCTGCCATCCCAGCATTCCCCTTCCATTCACAGTGGAGCTGAATTTACCCTTCAGCTAGAGTCCTCATTGAATTCAAGAGATAATTAAGCTGGCATTTAATTTCCTCTGATGGAAGTCATAGGATTTAAAATATTTAGTACTTATCAGCAGCATTTTTAAAGGGTCTTTGGATGAGAGTAGAGAGGAACCTTAGGAGTATGGGAGTAGCTGGGATGAATGACTGCAGGAATATGGAATCTCCTCCTCCTTGGCCTGAAGTGACAATGAAATCTAATCCTTCCTAAAGTGTATGCAAAGCCCTTGATCTCTCTGACAGTGCTTTACTACATGCATTTTATTGGTGGGTGGCTGCTTGTTATTGCTCTCATCTTTCTGACCTGCTCTAATTCCCCATGAAACAGCCGAAGGTTTCCCATTTCCTGCAGTAAGAGTCGAGCAAAAATTTTAAGTTGGATTTGTTTTCCAGTTAATAGGCAGAGGGCTGGGTTTTTATTTGTTTGTTTTGAAACACTAAGTAAAAAAAATATGCTTGGTAAAATCTTATTTGACTCTCCCAGTCAAATCCAGCATATCCCACTCTCAGTTGCACCCTATAAACAGGTATTTATTATTTTCTTTGCTCAAATAAGAACAGCCTTTGCAACTCCTGAGAAAACTGAGCAGAGGGTGGGAGGTGATTTTTAATGATAATAAAGACAGGAACTCTGTCAGAGCCCTGAATACAACATGGAATGATGATTTTGTGTGCCTTGGGGGGACATGGTTCCGTGACCAGTGAGAATGGATAATGGCTATCTTCCATCAGCCTTCTGGCTTAAACATGGCAAGTTACCTGCCCTGGGCAATAGTGTATATTTGGCATAGTTCCCCAGGGACACCTCCAGAAGAGCTGCAAAGAGAGAAGCATGTCCTGAGTAACAGCTTGCTCTGCCTTTCCCTCCTCCTGGCCGAGGATCCCTGACCCAAAGGCGTGAGGAACTGTCAAGATGAGGCACAGGGAAACGCTGCTTCCCCTCCGGGTATTTACCTCTGCTGCAGTCCCTTGCTGTTTGTGACCGCATTCCTGAGGCGTGGTATGAGCTGAGCAAGTGTGTACACCGGTGGATGAGACGGGTATGAAGTGTTTTGGTGGTGTGATTTCTGTTATTCCACATGAGCAGCACTGACTTTTGTTTTTGATCGTACAGCTTGTTATTTGCTTTATGCAGTTAGTCGTGGTTGGCTGTGCACTTTTGTGTTTGGTGTTTTAACTCCATAGCACTTCAGTACAAAGGAAATATAAAAAACAACAATGAAAATGTTTCTAATATGTTCTTAATTAAGTAAGCCTCAATAATTGATTTATGAGAAGAAGGAAAGCTAAACAAAGTGGTTGCTAACATAAAAATATAACTTATTTAAGGCCCAAATTTTCCTTTATTTATGATAACCAGGATCTAGGAGAGCCTGAATACCTATGAAGTTTTATCCAAAAACACACAAAAATGAGAATCACCCTTGATAAAACAGTTTATGGTTCTCACTACAATATATTAAATATATATTTATGCATCTAAACAGATCATTTAAACCTGCTTATGTACTTTTGTTTGTGATTATATGTGCAGCATAGTTTTTCTTTTTCCCAAACCACTGGTAATTGTTAAAAATATTTAAGGACGATAACAGTAAAGTCAATGTTCTCTAATTCCCTATTTTAAAATGGTCTGTTTCCGCACCCCACCCCACCCCACATTAACTATATTTGAACTGGCTGGAAATAGATGAGCATTTTTAAACATTATTTAGATTTAAAGATAGGAGGTCTTCATATGTAGTTCAAAACACAGAAGACATGTTTAAATAGGAGAGAGAAAAAAAATCAAAATGTGACACGTGTCTGTGGTAACCCAATACTTCAGCTGAACTTTCTTGCCTTCTATTTTTATAAAATGACAATTTATTGCAAACCAAACTTGACCTCCTCCTATATGGAGACAAAATGTAAAGTAAAAAAGGTGCAGAACTTTTTTCTTGTCAAGGAAGAAGTTCCCATCCAGTGCAGCACAGCAGCTATACTTTAACCATGTGAATGAAAGTTCAACCCCACTGATAGTTTGTAAAATTGGGAACTGTTTACAAGATGCACTAGAAATGCTGTAGTTAAATGTCTGGCAATCAGAGACTACAGCTCCCATGTACAATACATGGTAGGAGTAAACAATTAAATGTGCACAGAAATGCAATAGTTCCTTGCAAAAGAAAAGTCACCCAGCCCTTATTGTGAAATACTTGTTGCATGTGATCAACACAGCAATGAGAAATATGTTGCTACTATTTCAATGTTTCTTCTAACTCATAGACAAAACAACCCAGGGCCAGAATGTTAATAGCACTGACTTAGTTAAAATATACCAGCAAGGATGAGGTTTTTCTGATGTCTTCTGAAAATGTGATCCCAACTGGTCACAATTATATCTTGAATATCACCTTTGGAGGCATTTGAAAACTGCTTTTGAAATACCAGCAGATCTACCAGTCTGTTGTAAATATTTACAAAAGTAAGGTGCTTGTTAAGGAGGAAGGACACTGTCAAGGCCTTCACAACCTTATGTACAAAATTTTGCTGCAGATTTTGCAAGTACTCAAAGGATAAGTGCAAGGCTTCTGTGCCTTAAGGATTTGTCTCTTCCCTTACCATCAGTTGTACTCCTAACTGCCGTGTTTGCACAACAGCTGAATAAAAAGTTTCCACACATATTTCAAAAATATTGTGAAAACATTTTTGTGAACAAGAGTTTGTGAGAAATTAGAGACTTAATAGATTTCAGGATTTTTTTTTTTGCTATTTTCTTTTAAATTTTGGTTAACAAAAAACCCCTTTGTTTCTACAAACAGAAGTCCTTCTTTTTTTTTTTCAGATGAAGAATTAAGACAAAATGGCAGTTTTGCAAGATCTGTAAAAAGGGACCAGTATTGGCTTTTTAAAATGGACCTAAAATTTTCTTATTTATAAATATATATATATATATATATATATAATAATTATATATAATCGCTTTACTTAAATATTATGTATACACTTGTGTGTTTTTGTGTGTGTGAATGGATTCAAACTACACACATTTGTGCATGTATCTATCTACATGTGAATATATGTACACAAATGATCTGTCTGCCAAACTGAAAACAGAAGCACCTATAATCTAAATACACAAATGTTTAAGTGCCAAACTAGGTCACCTAACTTGGTGACAAACTAAGTACAGAAAAATCTTTGTGTATCCCAGATCTAACACAAAACATCTTGAAGTGCACAGACAGACAACTTCTCAAAGCAGAGGATTGCCCATGTAAATCTCAATTTCTGGGCATGTTCAGAAGCATTTTGATCTTAGCCACATGAACTATTTCCTCCTCCAGTCACTTTGGGACTCTGATGCTCCCTTCCTCCCAAGGAATCCCAGGGATTTTTACTGCTTTGGGCAAGATACAACACACTGGTGAAGGAGAAACTCTTGCCAACAAAAATCTGCTTTTTACTCAGTAGCTAAGACTGAAGACTAACTTCTTCCTCTGCATCTTGCTTCAGGAATGCCTTGGTCAACCAGGCTGTAGTGTCTGCTGAAACAGGGTGTCATACACCTCTCCAGATAATCCTCCTCACTTTGAACAGATCTACTCTACATTTACTAAATTAGTAAGACAGGAATATGATTCCTATTACCTGGTGCTTAGAGTACTTGCCAGCTAAGATATAAAAAGTCTAGAGTTCCAAGCTATTTCCTTAAAATAGTGAAATATCAGTATCAGCTGATGATGAGGCAGTCACTTGTGCACTTTTGTACTTTCTGAACCACTGAATATGAAAATATTCTGTAAAAAATTGAATGTTTTCTGTGAAGATGAAACATAGCCCAGTGACTTCCATGTTTTGGTGGCTAAAGCATTCTTTGAAGGTGTAAAGTTATATTCTACCTGCTATTAAGAGACATTGCCAATGCAGCAAAAATTCATAGTAATCTTACCCTGTGCAGTTCTTTACAGTTCAGTCTGGCTTGCAAAAGCACGTGGAAATCAGAGCAGCTGAATGTGAGGTAGGTGTATCACCCTCCCCACAAGGAAATGTCTTCTTCCTGCAGAGGAAACTACCTTCCTTCATGACTACTGCACTTGAGTGATAAACTTCTCTCTGATCAACAGATGATGTAAGCCTGAGAAATGTGTGACCATGACATAGAGCCTTTACAGAAAGGCTCATTTCCATGGATTCAGTCAGGAGGAGACTATGTTCCAACAAAGAACTTCAGCTTGTTTTCCTTCTTAATCATATTAATAAAGGGAGTATTTCTCTTTTCTCCTTAATCCAGAAGTTGTGTTGTAACATCACATAGAGCTTCAAACTTCTGTGGCCTCTTTTACTTCTATATTTGCTTTTCCTGGTTTAATCTTTTATTTTTGTTTGATAGTTTCGATCTATTCAAATTCATTCCATCATATTGCAGAGAGAAAAATGTTCAACAAAATTTGAGGACAAAAAGGGTGAGTCCATTGGAAATAAAATTAGCAGCTTCTTTTATTGCTTAAGGCCTTCACCAAGGAATAATTTGTGCAATTGCTGAAAGCCAAAGAAATCTTAAAACAAAAAGAGTCAATAGTTTGATAAAACCCAGACCTCCTGTGTTGTGCAATTAAAGGTTAGACAGGGTGATAAGAGCTTTAATTTACCTTTGGGAGATATTTATCAGATTTTGGATTAACTTAAAATATGTTTCCTGCGCATTTCTTGCCAGGTGAAGGTCCTTCAATGTTTCCTGTCATGCAGAGGAAGAGATAACACTTTCTCAAAGTGCGGGCAACACCACAAACCCAGATATGCTATCAGGAGGCTTTCTGTAAACTCCATAATTCTGTGATTTTCCTTCTAGCAGCCAAGAAAGCCAGGGGTACAAACTCCCATATGTGCTAGTTCAATCTGAGTTCTGTTATTATTAATTATTTATACAGCACCGTGCGTGTGCAGGCCTCTTTATAGACAGAAGGAAATATCCCCCAAGAGCTTGCAAACCGAACGGCCCAGTGGTACAAACACTTCTTTAGCTTTCCTAGGACGTACTACCTGGAATAATCCACTGATGTCAGTGGGCTACTTAGGCGCTGGTAAGTGCTCTGCTGGGTAGGAAGTGTTTGCAGGATTAGGCTGTAGTTAAACCATGAAGTGATGATGGGTGATGAGGGAAGGGAGGGCAAGCATTCCAGCAACAAGATCATGCTGTTGCTTTAGTTATAATGAAGGTGTCAAGGGGCCGGGGCATTTTTAATGCTTTATGTTATTTGTGATCCTGTTGCCGAGAAGGAAAAGCTCAGCTTTATAGGCCACACGGAAGAAATGAGCTGCTCATTTCTTCCTCATGAGAGGAAGAAGACTGGCTTCGAGCAGAGGGAGAGACAGAGCCTGCTACATGAGGAAGAAGACTCCAGAGGTAAGGAGGGAAGCACAAGAAGAGATGTTGACCATACCCTCAGAGAATCTCCAATCTCTGCTGCAGCTAACATGTGTTCACTCATCCTTGACAGCTTTTTTTTTTCTTTAATTGAGGGCATTTTCAAAAGTTTCCCAGTGCATTTCCAGCTCTTGGCAAGTCCCAGGCACATCTGTGACATTTAGCTGATAGCCTCCTTAGTGAAGGGAAGGTTGCCAATGAATCCTTGTGCAACTGTTTATGCTACAAACCAAAGTATACAACTGCCAGTTTCACTCTTACAACACAGAGAGCATTTTTCCTCCTTAATTGAAAGTGTAGAACATAACAAAGCCTTTAAATACTGAGAAAACAACCAGCTGAAACAAGTAGTAAGAAAGACATCAAGGACGACAGGCAGTAGGCCCTCCGCCCAGTGAGACAGGCAGACAGGGCATGCTCTGTTATTAAAAGGAACCTACAGACTTTGGGAAGAATATGGGATATGGGGGTCAGGGGAGGGGTTGCTCTAGGACTTCAAGGCATTTCAGATAAATATTGAAGGGATGCTGCCTTCCAAGTGAATGCACAGGTCGGGATGTGGCTCCAGAGAAAGCCAGCAGTAGCAGAGAAGGCTGAGTTGCTGGACTGGTCTCAGTGGAAATCTTTCCTGGAAGGCTTTTTCAGGTGAAGACTTTTGCAGAGATTGTTGCTCTTCAGGCACAAGCCTGCAGCAGAAACAGGTTGAACATCAGAACCTCCACCCCACCAAGAGTTTTAAGGACAGACCAAGTGGCTGGGGAAAAACCCTGCATTTCTGAGGGGTAGTGTAGGAACCTGTAAATTCACTGCAGGTTGGCTTCTCTAACAGCTCCAAGAGTTAAAATCTGGGAGAAAAAAAAATTATTATGAAACTAACAAAATAATAGGAATTAACAGGGAAATTCAAACAGGAGATTAGCTTTCAGTCACTTTCTGCAGCATGAATATTTTGAATTTTCTGCATTTTATGGGAACCAAATGGGTGTCACAATGGTTAAATGAACTGAGAGACACCTCGCCCCTACACTTGGAGGGTGAGGATGGCACTTGCACAGAAACAGACGTCACCAACCCTCACTTTTCTGAATCCCCACCCCCCCACCTTAATCCCTCTGTGATTTGTGAGACTCTTCTCTTTCCTGAGTTAGTCTGTGATACGTGACTAAATTCGTTTCCATACATTTTTTAAAGTTTTTAAATAATTCTGACAGATCACAAAGGGCACTTGAAGCAAACAGATACGTGTAGGCAGATCCACAGATTATGGAACTCAGATACTCTTAATTTTGTCTGCCCTTTTTAGTATTTAACCTGTTCCAGACAGTATTACTGTTTTCTCTTACAAGTTTCAGATTTTTTAACCTAAATTTTTATACTTTCTTAGTAATATGCTTTGAATTCTACATAAAAAGAACTAGTGATATAAACAGCCAGATCTTCCTGCCTGAAAAATCTTTTACATATGACAAATCCAAAACTAGCCAGGAGATGGTCTGGCTCTGAGCTCATTTTCCTTACTGTACAGACAGCTTTTGATGTAAGAACCCCATATATATTTACTCAGACCATCTGACACTTGAGATCAGGCTTTTATTGGTTCAAGGTACTCCGGGCTGTCAGTCACAGTGAAGCGAGCCATTGTCCTCAGAGGTGATCAGCTCACCTCTCCCCTCACAAAGGCATGTTTTCAAAGCATGAGTGGCATCACACATGCTTCAGCTGTAACACATGCAGAATAGCACGAGATGCACCACCAAGCAGCTCTCTCCAGCTTGCAGTCAAAGATGGGGCTGACGCTCCACAGACTCGAGGTGGTTCCTGGTACTCGCTGCCGCTCAACAGGCAGGGCTTGGGAGGTGCCTTACGTGCTGGAACCGATGGTGGCCTGGTCTAGTATTCCATGAGTTGTGACCAGTCCACCACAGTGGAGAGGAGGGCCCAGATAGATTAAAGAAGATGCAGAGGCTCTGAGTGAGGAAGGGAATGATTTTTTAAACTCATCAGATAGCTGCGGTGCTCCTGCCACCAGCCCTGGGAGCATCTCGGGCCCCAATACACAGCAGCAGGCAAGGGGGAAATTCACCAGGAACAACTGTCCTCACCGTCTTCCTTCTGACCCTTGAGAATAAATGTGACATGGGACATCAACTTAGACCAGGAAAATAAAGCCTCTGAGTGCATTTCTGCTTCTCCTGACATCACTTCCAGGCTGCAGCTATAGAATTTTATATTAGCTTTTGTACTGAATTGCCAACAGAAATCCCAAGAGATTCGGTCTCAAAAGTATGCCTAAAGAGGGAATACGGTCTGGATGTAATTTAGCTGCCATTGCCCAGCAATTCCATAGATCTCTTTGACTTGTGACATTAAATATATGGAGCAAACACATGAATGGATTAACATACACAGTCCTATAATTAGCTATGTTATTAAATTTGCTAAGTAGTTGGGGGGAAAGGGGCTTGTTTGCCATCTGTTTAAAAAGTATCTCTCTTTCCACTGAAATCTGGATATAAAAAACCCCAGACATGTGGGCATGACTGCCTTACATACATTACTGGGATTATTTCCCTTGAGTTAACCAAGACAGGCATGATTCATATACCAGTAGAATGTTGTGCAAAAATGTGCATAGCATTTTTTCACATAATGTTCCTTTTCCTTCCCATTATAAATTATGAATCATGTAAACATCATGAATTACAGAGTTTTTTGTTGGTCTGGGGTTTTTCTTTTTTCCCCATGACCCAAAATACTACTTAATAGAAAAGAAATTATAACAGGCAGTATGGTAAATTCTGCCATGAAAATTATTTTTTAATTCTACTCTTGTCACTATGTAACCACACAGTCATTTGCTCTAATTTCCCTAGAAAACTTGAAATAATCAAACTATGATTTTAGAACCCACACATACACACACACACACACACACACACACATTTCCAATGACTCTGAATACAAAGCATGTTTGTATCATGAGAAAGAAAAATTGGCACTGGTTACAAAAGAGATGCATATTAAATATATAATCATTAGCCTCAGCTATGTGGAAATCGTCTAAAAGTAGGAAAACAAGCAGAGCTCTAAATAGCTTAGAGTAAGGCCCTGGTTCACAAACTCTTCAGTAGAGCTCTGTCACTCGATCTGGAGACTCACAAAAGCTTGTACTGTAAGAGCACAAGGAAAAGACAGCATAAAAGAAAAAAAACAACAAAAAGCACCCAAACTGAAAGATTCCAGAGTATGGGAAGCTCTCCAAAAGTGTAACTGAGCATACTTTAAGCCAATATTTCTATGTAGAGCCTTACCTTTAATGCCACATTTCTTTAGAGAGATGAGCAAGCATTTGTGATTTCCAATGAACCACTTACATCAGTGTCTGCAGCATGCAGACCGAATGTTTTATAAGCTTTTTTTTCAAACAGCGCATATGATAGCAGTACAAAAGCACAGGTGAAAGCAAGGGAACCTGGATCTGAGCGGTTTTTCCATTTGCCTCAGGCTAGCTGAAAGGATGTTCCATTAGCTCAGGGGCAGAGAGACCCACTGGAACATTATGTGTTTGGGTTTCAGTCACACACCTGCGATAATTTATCTGTGATAAATGTAAAAGTCGCAATAAAGCAACGGAGAAGGCACAGCATAAACCAAGAGAGGAACATAAAGGGAAGGGAGCTGTAAGGTACCTCAACATGTACAGTCTAACTCCAGCCTTCCCATACAGTCATCGGAGAGGGTTAAGCTTTCAGCGTGGGTGCTCTGAGTCACTGCCTAGAGGAGCTCAAGAGGTGATTATTTATACAGCACATTAACCACACAGGACTATATAGGAGGTCTAAAGTTCAGGATCTGAACATGAATACTCCCCAGAAGGTGTGGAGTTTGCATTTCTTTCTATTTGCCACTATCCCCATGGTGCCTGTGGGCTCCTCCAAGCCACATTATAGAAGATGAAGAAACTTTCTAATTTACACCAGACAGAAACAACTGCTATCAGGGATCAAGACTAAGTTTCTCTTCCTATGTCTTCCTCTCTGGCAGTGGTAAAGACCAAGTTATATGTTGCATGTTTGTCCCTCCACAGAATAAAGTGGTCAAGATAAACTAGCTCGGTATTATTTGCATGCAAATAAAAGAAAATTAAAACCAAAAAAGAAACTCCCTACTAAGGACCCTCATTCATCTGTTTTTCTTTAGGGATGCTTTAACATTAGCTAAATATCACTTATTTACACCTGAAGAAGTTAAATGATCTTGTTCCCATGAACTCTCTTACAAATGCTGTCCTGGCCTGTGATTTATATAAAAGTAGCTGTTCCCTTAATTTTATTCACAATAGCTTCATTCTTACCGTATGAACCTGCTTTGTCAGTATTCGCTTTGATTTATGGAAGATTTCAAACTACCAAAATAACTATCCCTTTTCTTTTCATTAAAGCTAATCCCCACAAAGACACTTTCATCTGCTGATTAGTCATGCTTCAGCAATCCTTGCTAACCAGAGGCTAAGTTATTGATGTGTTAAAGATGTAATCACAGAGATTCAAGACCACTGAAGAAAATTCAACACGTTGTTTGACAGTGTCAGAAATTAGCAGTGTCTTGGCTTCTTAAACCAGCCAGGATAGCACATGCTCAGCAGCATGGTCAAACCTCTTCAGTTAAGCTACAGGCCAGAAAGGCTGTGTTAGGAAGTGTTTCAAGTCCACAGACATGCTGCACTGAAGATCATGAAAAGAAGGGATAGGGATTTCCAAAATACTTCAGGGAAGTTGGAGTCTCACCTCATTCAGCACAAAGAAGCTGAACTTCAGTGTTTCTCAACACTGCACCCAGCTTTTTAAGTCAAAGCGGCAACATATTTTGCATTATAAATTGTACATGTAATTCATCATCATGGGTCATGTTTCCTCAACCTTGTCTCATCTGAATGTTTATTTAAAAATTATCTAAGCAAACCCATCTTGTACCTTTTCATGCTCTGACCATTGTGAAACAACAATTTCTTCCTGGACATCACTGTCCCTAAGTGATTTTACATTTAAAGAATGACAAGTTCAAATACTAGAAGTAACTTCCCATGAACTGATTATCACCACAAATGTTTAATGTAATAGTTTGATGTGCTGTAGATGTGCTAAGGAGAATAAGGACTCGGTGGGCTCTAGAACCTGTTTCTAAAACCCAGAGGTAATGGAGGTCTTCAAGACTAATCCACCACCCAGTGAAGAAGCTGCATTATGCTTTAGAAAAGGGCACATGACAAGCCTGAACTGCCACTTCCAGCAGTCAGGACCTCTCTGACTCAACTGTGATTGGCAGCTACATGGCACATATTTAGGTTCATCAGGATACACCCTTGTCACAGCTACACCACAACTTCCTCGGGTATATATGTATTCATGGCTGATGCTTCAGTATCCTGAACTTAATAGCTGTATGCTCTTTAAGAAATTAAACATGAGTGAGACCTGCTCTAAATCCCAAGTGACTTTACAACTGGCATGTAGAGGTCTCCAAGCAATAATCACTTTAATTCTTGTGCAATCACCTTTTGGGACACAAGCATATATTCAGTTGCCATTACTCATAATCATCAAGCTGTACTAAGAACCACTTCACTCGGGTCTTCTCCATCTTTGATGGACAATTGCAAATTAGCAACAGCAGGAGACCACCGTGGATGTCACAGTCAGCCTGGGCTGGAAAATGGCTTAGCTGTTTTTGGGTAGTAAGGAACCTGAGCAGATACATCCTGCTGAGCCTGAGCTGTCTGCCTTCTGGGCTAGGCCAAGTGTCCCCAGGCTGAAGGAGATGACAGCATGGAGACCCCTACACAGAGGCTTAAGTGGGCCCTGGCCCAATTGACAGAATTGCACTGACACAGGAGTTGGGCTCGCTCTGTGCACCCACCAAAGCATCACTGCAGGAGTCCTTCTGAATCCACTTTGTGCTGCTCCTCTCCCACGGCCCTGTTACACAAATAGCCAAGCACTGACTGCACTACGATGCCACTTTGTCCCATTTTCAAAACTGCTGCGTGGATGAGCCCACACTCCCTCATCACTCGTTCTGTTAGATGAGGCTTACAGGCTGCTCCAGGTTTGGACCTTCTGTTCCATAATCTTACCATTACTTATGTTTGACCTGGATCAGCACAGACATATGCCTTTCCTGTATTCTGTGATTGAATCTCAAATGCTCTTCACTGATAGACTTGGTCCTCATTTCCATTTTCATGTAGTATAATAGAAGTCACCAATGATGCTGCTTCTGCCATATCCAGCCTTGTAGTCATAGCACTCCTTTCTTTTCTCCAGGGTTGACATTTCACCCATTTTATGTCAGTCTTCCTTACTTTGCATCATAAACTCATTATGTGTCCTTACTGTTTACTTAATCCATGATCCAGATCAGAATCCCCCTTTCCTCATGGATATTAGCACAGAGCAGTATGTACAGGGTTCATGGAAGCCAGCTTTCTTCTCCTTTCTAGCAGCTGCTTCTTCATCTGGTGTATTTCTGGACGAACAGCATCCAGTTCCAGGGCAAACACTGCTCCGCAAGGAATGTTCTTGGAATCCTCTGGCTGAGCTTGGTCTGTGAGCCCAAATCCACTGAGCACATATAAATTGGTCCATTGTTAATTTCTGCTGGAAAGCCCCGCTGAGTATAGGAATATGCCAGGAACACAAATCTCTGAGATCCTCTTTTCAATTGAAATGGCTTCCTCTCACTCGTTCCTTTCAGCTTTGTCCTGGCCAGCTAAGACTGATGACTGCTCCACACAGCATATCAAAGATTTGCTCCATCTAGGCACGAATCACCCTCGGAAGGGGCATTGAACTCTGGACTGCAATTGGACGTGGTCCTGCAGATTGCCTGCTGCACGATGCCCTGTGGAGTCCTGTGTCAGCCACTCGTTTGGTACTGCTATTATAGAAAAGTAAACCAAATGAGCTTATGGAGACCTTACCTCTCACTTAGAGTTCTGCATTATCTGCAGCTGGGACAGTCTGACCTTAGGCTGCATGGCAAATGAAAAAAATAAAAAAAAAAACATGAACTCTTTCAATGCTCAGACTAAATCAAGTCTACTCTGATTTGTGTCAGGGTCACCACTCATATTTGTTTTGTGATTGCACATTTAGGGCAAGAGTTCAGTTCCTATACCTTGTGCAGCCTAAAGGGAAGACTTAAGAATTTGACTTCCCTTTTGAAATACCTTAATTTTTTCAGTTTGAGGAATGATCAGTTACTGTGAGCAACTGATCAGATTAAAATGTACAAAATCACTCATAATCTGTATATGTCAAATTCCAAGGAAATTAGGCTATTACCAGTGAAGAAAGACAGCACAGAGGAAAAGCATGTTTTCACTGTGACCTGGCAGCTCACTGACTCAGAGACAGGCTATCTGTACCAGATCTGTGAAGCAATCCAGAATATTTCAACCAGCTGGGTTGGATAATGCTGACACACACAAGACAGAGCCAATAGCTGTATCTCACAGAGGCTGTAACAGTCCTCAGTGTAACTAACAGGTGGTGTGTTGTTCCAGAGGCTTTGCATGATTCCACCCTAGTTTAAGTCTAATGAAAAACAGTGTAGTTGGCATCCATATTGATTGTCCATAGACCCCTGATTTCTGTGAGTAGGTAAGTACTGATTACACAGGTAATCAGTTTGTGCAGTTCTTTGTGTGACTCTTCATCCTCATTGCAGTGTCTGGAAAATCACATATGGATATGGTAAGGGGTATGTCTTGCTCCTTTAGCCCAGGCAGCATTTTCACCTGTCCTGAGATGAGCACCCAGTTCCTTCACCGCTGTTTTGCAGATGTCATTGAGAATCAGCAACTGATTCTTTCTGAAAGGACAGCCCATTATTCAGTTTGCAAATACTGATGTATATCCCTTTGCCAGTGGCTTATCAACCCTTTCACATCTTGTTACCCAGGATGATTTCACAGATATCCGCATAAGATCCTGACAAGATTTCTTGATAACAACATGACCAGAAAGGTAGCCATTAGGTGACTTTCTAAGCCCTCCTTTCTTCTTCTTTCAGGTAGTTTTCTTTATGGAGAGTTAAATTGCAGCAGGAGCGGTCTTATCTGGTGGCACAGGTGTCACTAGCAATAATCAAAACCCAAACATCTTCAGGTGGTACACAAATACAAACTGAATGCTTCTGCTTCCATGTGGCCTGGAACACAGCTAGCAGCTTCTCTGTGATGGCACCTGAAAAAGCACACCTGAGGATCTTCAGACAAAGTAAAATTTACCCACGGGAGACAAGCTACTTTCTCTGTTGAGTACTTGGGCATGTTCTTTGACCTCTTTACTTGTTGTTTTTTCTCCCAGACAAGTGTGAAATTTGTCTCCAGTAGTTTCCTTGTCTGTGTCCTGTAGTCTTCCAAAACACATTGGGGGTTTGACTAATGAAGTAGGAGTGGATGAGCAAAAGTATTTTCACTTTTTCTGTCCCAGTAGCTGTATCTATGCTGGTATCTCAAACTCTGCCAACTCTGAAATGCAGAGAGGCATGTTCTAGCTACATCCATATTCCTGAGCTTTCTTGCCCACTAAAGCATGGGATAGGTGGATTCATTCTACCTATGGATCTAACCCCATGGCTTATGCCATCTCCTGACACAGGCAGGGAAAATTTTGGGAGAATTTTACTTAGCATTAGCTAGAAATATGCCAGGAACCCTAGCAACAATTGAGCAACATAAACACATTTTTGGTGCCTGGGAACATTTCTTGGTACTATTGTTTTATTTTTTCCATTATATTGCTCAAAACCAAACTTGAGCACTTTTTAACTGCTTTCCAGTTGAATATTTCCTAGATCCAAGATCTAATTACTTAAGGATAGCAATTCCTGGCTGGTAAAAGAAATCCTCCTGGAGAGCATTTTGCAGAGAATCTGAGTGACAGCACAGAGATTTTTATTTGTTTTTCAGGGCATGTCCAGAACTTGGTGATATGGCTGGAACATTCTGCTCATGCTTGGAAGTCAATGGGACAGGAATTCCTGGTCTTACCTCTTGTTCATATTCTTTGGCTATTCATGGCATAGAAATTTTTTGGCTGTTGTGCAGACTTATGGAGAAGGTAGGGTGAATCATACTCGTAGAGTAAATTTGTCTTTTATTCCAGGATATTCTCTCAGTGGAGAAGTTCATAACAACTGGTTGGGTGTAGGGAACCTGAATCTGATCTCATGCCATCTGTATAATTATGGGTTAAAAATTCACTAGTAAATAAATTCACTAGTGAGTTTATCTCTTTCATGTTCCTTGAAAAACAAAAGCAGCCCAAGTTATTTCAAGTGGGCATGTTGAAGCCTTGCTGCTGTAAGCGCTACAGGGTATAGTATAAACCATCTTATTCTTTGACCATGGCAGAAGATCCTTAATGCTCATATGCATCCAAGAATGGATGGTAACAAATGTTTTGTCTGGTTACTCTTCATCAAAGTTAGTAGGATAGCTACAAGCTAGGGTGTTTCTACCTCCTCCACTCCCATTATTGCTTCAAATCAAGTGCCAGAATAATTAGTTCATTGCTGAAGAACTTTACAATGATTTTCTTAGCAGATCTCATATCCCACAACTCACAGGTCTTAGTCCAAGTACAAGAGGGTATTCCAGCTGGGGCTGGGAAAGGAAAAACCCTTAATGTTATATTACTTGAAGCCAGTTCATGTAGTCCATGTCCTCCACTAGAGTACCACCCACCAGCCCAGATGACTCTGGATTAATCTCATACATTCCCAATCAATTATACAGGACAGACAACACTCACAGTGTACATAAGACTGATAAAATTCAGTTCTTATATCCATGTCAAATGGCCCCAGGCTGTGGATCACAAATGTAAATGAGAGCAGCTGAATGCTTTTCCATTTTGCTTTTGTTTTTACCATGGGGTTTGAAGTGTCACATTCTGTAATATAACTTCCCTTTTCTAGTCACAAACAAATGACATCTGGCCACTTTCAATAATAAACTTGAAGAGAGGGGACACTTCCTTTCAGCTTGTTGTGACCCTTCTTAACTTTCAAATTCCAACGAGAGCTGAGGAGAAGGAAAACTTAAAAAAAAAGAAATCCCCTAATGATTAAACTTACCGATGGAGAAAAAGTTTGCTTCGAGCCTCTGAGTACCGTTTGCACCACACAATCTCAAACATCCTGACACAGTTAATGCTTGAGGAGCTGTTTGCTGCTCCCACTTTCATTGTTACATCATACAGGAAACCCTTGCAGGAAATGAAAGTTCAGCCAGCCTTCTCCTCCCTCAACACCTTGAGCTTACAAGCCTAAAACAGAAAGCATACAAGGAAGAATAAAGGTGGGGTAAGAGCACGGGAGAGGCAGGCCAGACACAGATAAATCACATACCTTGATTTTCCTGTCTGGCACAACATTCATTTTTTTTTTTTTTTTTTTTTGTTTGTTTGTTTTTGTTTTTGTTTTTGTTTTTGTTTGGTTTTTTTTGTTTTGTTTTTTTTTTTTTTTTTTTTTTTTTTTTTTGTTTTGTTTTTGTTTTTTTTTCTGGAGGTGGTTCTGTGAAATAATCTGGGTTTCACTGAGCAGGAAGTTTTCACTATCTATCCCACATGGGGGCTTGTCATTCAGGGCTGTGTAGGCGGAGTCTGCTTTGTGCCTGTGTCACCTCAGTGGGCATTTTTAAAGGAATACCAATAAATAACTCTTTCTTTCTAATTAAAAGGATAGGCTCCCATCTCTTGATGTACCCCAAATCTGAACATTCTTGTCACCACAAGGATGTGGTGGAGCCCTTTGTGTGGAAAAAGGTGTGCTTTCAACCAGACTCAAACTGGGAGCAGAGAACACCTGAGGTTATCAAGATGAATAAAAACTGGGGAAGGCACTGTGAGCAGAGGAAATGAAAAGCTCTTTTCTTCTTCTGTTCTTAGTCAACAGAAATATCAGACAATAATTTTAACAATTCAGGCCAAACCAGTACCAATGGTGCAATATGTAGTACATCGAGAAGAGCAATTTAGGGACTGTGAATGGAGCTGCAAGGCCTCTTCCTGATGATCTACAAGAGCTTCTTTCAGAGCTGATTGAGGACAAGGGAAAGATTCCCTATGGTTTTCCTATGGCCCAGATAGTGGCACCATCCCTGCCACTACAGATAGCTAAAGGTTTTCTAGATAACTGTTTTTCTCTTTCTGATGAAAACATGATATGTGGAAACCAACTGGTGTTGAAAATTCTGAAATGCTAAATGGAAATGCACCATTTCTGCATCCGGTCCTGCCTGCCTGCTCGGCCAGGTGCCTGCTCAGCTCCCTTCTAGCTCCCTTGGCAGGTGCAGGACTTCTGTCTTGCAAAGTGCTTGTAAAAGCACCTTTTGGTTCCAAAACGCTAGGAAGTGCCACAGCAAGAGTTGTCTGTTTTTGTTAAAGCAAATGTACAGCTATTGCCAAAGCAAAGCTAATGAGGACTGCAGGAGCCAGGCAGAGATTCAAACTTCTGGACTGACATCATCACAATCTGAAACAAGAAAATTAAAAAAAAAAAAAAAATGGTATTACAGTTTCCCATGAACTCACAGTATAGTAGAAAGCCCTCCAGGTTTCTGTGGTATACGAGGCCTGCTTGTGAGCCTCTTACCAAAAGGCACTTGCAGGCCATCCCAGCCCAGATGGGTTCAGCAGCACATGGCTGCTCCTTCTCAGGATGCAACAGGCTGTGCCAGTGCCCTTGTGCAGTGCAGATCACCCAGATCTCTTTAAATGCAGCCCTCTCCTTTGGAGGCAAGTTGCATTCCCCCAGACACTCCCTAGGAGCACATTTCCCTGCAGGAAAATGCAAGTGAAGCTCTTGTGGTGCACAAAGGAAATGCCCTGCATTGATCCTGTCACATCCAGCAGACATGGCCAGCTCTTATCATTTTGCTGCATGTGGCCCCTGGGGCTCTAGAAGTCTCCAAGGCTCTCCTGATTTGTGGTGTAGAACTCTCTAAATCAGTTGGGAATTGACAGTATTGTTGTGCAGTCTGCAAGCTTTTGGAACATTACCTGGTAACACGTGACAGGAAAAATCTACCTGGGAGGTGTGGCGCCCTGGCTGCCCTTGTTTCCAAGATTTGTGTCCTGGCATGTCACCCGACAGCCTGCCAAAGAGCAGCCTCTGTACCAGCCTTGCTGCGAGGGCGTACACACATTTGGAAATGAGAAATTAGCTGTAATATGCATGTCCATCTAAAGAAGAGTGCACCATGGGAGCAAGCAACAGGGCTGGTGAGCTTACTGCCATTGTGAGGCTCACAAAATCTCACTTCAAAGCCCACAAACCTGAAATTTAAACTATTATCATAAGACTGGTCTCTTCCTTTGTGCCTTTGGGGGCTGTGGTTCTCCACAGCTTGTGCTTCTCACAGCTTCTCTTGAGGCAAGGCTTCTAGGAAAAAGAGTATGGAATCTCCTAGGATGAGTCACAACATGTGGCCATGCAAAGGAAAACACAGCAGTGCTGGTTAGAGATAGTCAACTCTAACCCCCCGACTCTGCCTGAGGATATAAAAACTCAGGCCATGTCACTGAACATGTGTGGCTGACTCCAGAGCAGTTGTATACTGTTCCTGTCTCCTGTTCAGAGGGGATGCTCTGGGAGTCAGCTTAGCTTTCTGGTCCATGAGAAGTTCATAGTTTACATTTTCAGTATTTTCTTGGTGACTAACAGTGTTAGTGAACTCTGAGAAGAACAATCTTTCTGCTGCTGGGTGACCAGCTTGTTTTGCAGGTCCCAGCCTCATCTCTGGCTCTCCCTGCTTGCAGCCTGTTGTCCAAACACTTCCTTTGTCCCTGAAACCCTGTGGTCCAGTGCTTTACAGCCTGTCCAACATCTTCCTGACCTGCTACAAAATCTCCTTCCAAAAGCTATCATTCATCAGTTTGTTCCTGATGAGAGTCGTTGATCAAAGCAAAAATGTGGCTTGTTGTACTTGCCACTATCAGCGAATCCCACAAGGTGTATCTGATGTGAGCACCCATTTTCTCAGCAGCCAGGCAAATTGTAATCATGATTAGATGCACACTGCCCCAGAAGAGGGCTTGGCTGAGGCTAGACGGTTATCTGGGGCCCCTAAGGGGTGAAAACACTGGTTGTGCATGGAGAGAGAAGGAACACAGAGCTCACTGTGGCATTTCTGGACCCTCTGCAAAGGGCCCAGAGCAGAGAGTGCATATGGGCACACACTTAGAGCTCCCTCCCATCCACTTACAGTGTGCAAGAATGTGGCCCGCCTTGGAAAATCACAGTGCAAGTACATTGCCTGACTAACACAAAAAAGTTTCTGTGTTTATGGAAAAATGACCAAAAACAAGGCCTGAGTGGATTCTTTCATAATCAAGATCATTTTCTCTCCCACAAGCAGGAAAGCAGAGGGGCATTTCAAGAGAGGGAGATTTTGTTAAGCGGATTATCATATTAACTAAAAATAAAGATTGGACATATTTGGAATTCTAAGATAATCTTGCTTTTCTGGTGACAATAGAAAAAGCTCAAGCCTTTCTCCTCTGCTTTCTGTGGCACTCCAATTCATTCTAGCCTGTTAATTCATGAGTTTATACTGTACATAAAAAAGATATGTCTATGCCTAGAGCACATGTTGACATTTGGGCACATATGATCTAGTGATTGGCATATTTTGATTCATCAACCCAATGCTGAATACATTACCAGAAGATTTGTTTTGAAATAAAAAATTGTTCTTTTTTGATTTAATTACTTCAAATGTTTTCCCCATATAGCATCTCCCTTTCATTTTGTCCATCCAATCTCACAAACCTGATCAGGGAGTGGATTTTTTAAAACCTCTTATAGCCTCCACTTAGCCTGAAGTGCCAAACCTCCCTGCCCTTCCAACAGCAGTCTTGGTGCTGTGCTTGAGTCCGTAGCAGTCTGAGCAGGGGAGACATCCCTTGGGGATAATGGTGTCCCTCCTGAGGCTGTGCTGTTTTGACCTGGCCAGCTCCAGCCCTGGAGGAGATTCATTGCAGCTGTCTTGGGTACCTGCTGATGCTGTGTCCTCCGTGTGATCACCATACCATGTGCAGGCACACACAGGCTTTTGCCCTTCTTCACAGTCATAGCTCCTCCTTGGCTTCTTCTTGCTGCAGGTACGTTTGACTAAGAAAGAAGATACATGGACCTCCAGTTTCTCTGTGCTCCTTAGGGTGTCCCCCTCCCTCATATCAAGGCACAACAGTCTCACAGGTGGTTGGAGGATCACCTGGAGGATTATCTGTGGCATCCTTTTAGGAGAGTGCCCAGAAAGCCAACAGCTCCACAGGGTGGAGGAGACTCGATGCCTGCGCTGCTGGTGTTATCTCCAACTAGTGTAAATTAAGGTAACTGGTTTATTTTCCAATATGTCAGCCCCAAAAGGAGTCTTTTGGTGCACACACCCAGCGCAGACTTGGTGACCAATTTTACCACTGCAGTTCAAAGTTGTGGGGATTTCAGACCCTCCTCCCCCAATCTAGTAGAAAGCACAGAATGCCCCGTGGGGAATTATTTTGGCTACCCACCAGTGGCACAGCCTGGGTGCAGTGTGCCTGCTGGCCAGCAAGCAAACACTTACCTTCCCGTTAGGGCAGGTCTATCCTAAGACTCCAATCTACCATGCTCTCCTAGAACTTAAAATATTTTCTTCTTTCGATCTGCAAAGACAGCTGAAATCTCTCAAGAATTAATGAAAAAGAAATGCCATAGCAATCTTCCCTAGGAACCTTCCAATGGGTTTATATGCATATGCGTGTGTGTTTATGTATACACACATGCACACACACAGACTTCACCATTTCAGCAGGGGACTTTCTATTTTACATTCTTCTCGGGCTAACACTTGCACTTTAATACCAGATATCACTGTGAGACATAATGAGGGTCATTAAATGTATTTATTAGCTTATTAAAGTGAACTGCCTTCACTGTTGCAGCTGGCCTGTGTTTTATAGAAAACCCAGCAAATCCCCAAAGTCACACAACAGGAGCCAAACACACTTTAGCTGATGACAGAGTAAATATCAAATTTACTAGGGCTAGCAAGTGGCAAACACAGTTCTGGTATGTTATTTGAAAACCTGCCATGAGGCATAATACGTAATTCTCAGCTCATAAGGGTAGAGTTGATTTGGAAGGAAATATGAGAAGAATTTGATAGGATTTAGTAATATTTTCAGGGATACAGTTTAATTATAAACAGTCAGGAAGCTCTTAGATACTAACTGTGGGTCTCAACCATTAAAGGCAGAGGAAAAACTTCAGCTGGCTATATGAGCTGATCTAATGTGAATTTTAGTCATAAAACATGAGATAGATACACCTGAATTGCCCATATCTTTAACAAAGTCTATGTGGAAAATAATTTATATTTTGAGTTAAATTCAGGAAGAACAGAAAAACCCAGTGGGTGCTGATTGTCTAAACAAGGAGTCCTTGGGAGTGCCCAGGTAAATGCATTTGTTTTTTCACTAGGCAACCTTCATTTCTCACAGGCTGTAGTCTGTGAAGCAGGTTTTTTTTTTTTTTAAGACCTGAATGTTTCTTCTTTTACACAGGGGTTCATCAACCCTCATTTCAAACACTCCAGGGACTGCAATAGCAGAGTGTTCTCAGTGACCCAAGCACATATGGAGGCAAGTATGATGCCAGTGCAGGATGGGGTTCTGCTGCTCAGCACCTCCTCCCAGGAGCCTGTTTGGGGGAAAACACTGCTGAGGAGCCCAGCTGCAGTGAAGCCCCTCACTGTGGGGATGGGCAGGAAGCTCTGCCCCAGCAAAGCCCCAGGAGGGCTGGGTTTAATCTCTCAGCCCCACAGATTCAGCAAAGGTAGGGATCCTGAAATTGTACTGGGACAGTGCTGCCCTTTAACCCTCACTTTCAGTTAGTCCTGCATATGTGAAGATGATGGGAAAGGCTCCAACTCTCTCAGACATTTCTTGAGCTGTTCCTCTAGGGCAAAAACAAATCAGCAAGATAGATAGATAGATAGATAGACAGATAGATAGATAGATAGATAGATAGATAGATAGATAGATAGATAGACAGATAGATAGATAGATAGATAGATAGATAGATAGATGGATGCAGTATCAGTAGATGCAGAATCAGCCACACTTTTGGCTGGAGATGGCTCCAGAAATCAGAAAGGGATTAATCACAAGGAAGTAGACTTTGTTTTTCAAAGCTCCTCTCATCCAAACAGCCCTCTCAAATCTGGTTGGGAATAGTCTCCCAGGACACTGGATGAGCAATGAAGCCAGGTGAAGACAGAAGAGCTGCTCATCCGCTGTGAGATAGCTGTGACTAAGAATGATGACCACTGTCTGCCTTAATCAAAAAAAAATAATCCTGTGTCCCTTTTCACTCCCATTACAAGGAACTCACGAATGGGTTTGCATCATTTTCCATAAAGCAGAAGGAAAACCCCTGCTGAGGTATTTTTACTCTCCCTCTATCTCACTGTCCTGCTCTAACACCCACAGTTCTCCTGAAGATACAGTCACTGCTTATTCAAAGTTCAAGTGTAGGGGGACCCTGAGCTGTTCTGCCAAAAGCTTTCCCCTTCCCCCTCCACCCCCGCCTGAATCACTGGCAGCAAACATAATGGCAAAGGGTGTCACATTCTTCTTACCGTAATTCTGTAAAGCAGACTGGGATATTTTCCGAGATTTCTTGTACAGCTGGATGCAAGTAACTCTGTGTGTGTGTACATGTGCGCACACCCAAGTGCCAGTAAATCATCTTAAACTCACATGTTTGGAAAATTACTGGTTGATTTGGCTGTTTTCTCATAACTAAGTGTGTGTATTCAAATTATAATTGAAGATTTACGGCTTCAGGCTTTATTCTTCCAAGTTCTTTGTTAAATTTCATATATGAATAAAACAAAAGCGTATCCCAGATAGCCGAAAGGCATGAATCGTAAGTGCCCACACCTCTATACATACATTTTATAATGGCTTAGGCTGACATGAGCCAGGAAATTCAGAGTTTGGTCTCACATGGTCTTAATTCATACCTTTGAACACACAAAATCTTCTCCCTATAGGGTTATATTTTAAAAATAGCCAGTGGGACTTAACCCCAAATTTCTGTGCAACTCTGATTACATTGGCTCTTTCAGCTTTATCTTTTACAGAGTTTCTTGATCATTTTTCAGAAAGATGATAGTTAGAAAGAGGGATTGGGAAAATATTAATTAGTTTTCTATAAGTTATTTTTGAAGTACTGGGGTATTTTTTTTCATTTTGATATATCTTAAGCATGTGTATATTTTATATGTTCTTATCTATACAGTGATAGAAATGATCCAAGGACTCAACAGTAAAGAAATGCCAGAGTAAATTGCTTGCACAAGTCTGTTCACTTTTCTTACACTTAGGTCCAAGGAGATGGCTTCCACTTAGGGTCAGTGCACATTCACTCTGGCACTTGCCCTTATCATATCCCTCTGTCCGCTGTGTCCTCCTGGGTCATTGTCACCTTGGCAGTCAGGCCAGTCATCCAAAGTGATCATCACATCCCAGCCTCTCATCCATCTTACCTGTTTTTCCATGTGTCTCCTAAGCCCTTGGCCCACAAAAGCCAGAGTAATCTCCCAGCTCCCTGCTGAAAGTGTGGCTCTCACTGAAAGCTGGCACATCACAGTGGAGAGAAATTGGCTGTAGATCAGGTGATTATTTTTCACACACACAAATACACCGTCTATCAACAAGTCTCCCACACACTTCACCTGCCACCTGCCCAAGTCAGTAGAGGATACAGCTAATTCCAGTTTGCTGATGAAGGCAAAGGAAGGATGTAGGGGCTAAAGACAGGATGAGAGTTTAAAGATGAGGGTTTAAAGCCAACCCACATTTGCTTGAGCTAAGCAGCCTGGACACAGGACAACCTATGACCACACAGACCTGACTGTTTATCTGCTGCTGCAGTCAGCAATTTGTCAGGGAGTTGTGCACATCTGGTTGCCTGAGCTGCTCTACATTTGGAAATTGGAAGATCTCTAGTCACACAAAAGAAAAGGCTTACAGGTCTGACTTTTGCAAAGAACAAGAAATCAAAACTGCAAACCCTTCTATCCACCCACTTTTTTCCTTGGGCATAAAAATGTCCCATCTCAGCTTGCTTTGAATGTTCATTTGGCCCTTAGGCCAAAAACAGAAAGAAGAAAACTGGGTCCTTGACAAAGAATAGGTCTTTCTTCTAGGAAACAAACCTGAAATGTTCTGAGTGAAGAAGGAAGCACTAGCCAAAGCTGTGCCACCCCTGTCTGCAATAGGACCTTTCCCACCACATAGCTCCTCAGAACCTCCCTTAGCTGAAGCTGAACCAAAAGCAAATGAGGCAGCATGGACTGGACCATGGCCCCACAGCTGAATGTTCTGGGACTTGCCTGGAAAGCAGCTGAATTTTGGTTGTTTATTCAATATTTTAATTTTTAACTCAGTGACAAGACAGTTTAAAAAATGCATTTCCGAGACTCCCCAAAAACAGACTACAGTGTCATACCACTTCCTATGTTGCCTGGGTGGTTCCTGCATTGCTAAATTTGTCCAGACATGTGATTCTCAGAAAAGCCTGGGGAGAGGCAGTATCCCAAATGGAGTACTGGCTGACAGCAATGTGAAACAGGGAGCAAAAGGACTGTCACCTGCAGCTTGAGACCTCCAGAAAAAGGATAGTTTCTGAATTTCTTTGTAAGTAAACAGGATTGTCTCAGAGAGACAGCTGACTCCATCTTCTGTTTCCCATGCAACACCTGCAGCTCCACATACTTGGCTAAAGTTTGGGTCAAAAAAAAGGGTAACATTAATATAATCAAAGTAATGTAATGGATTTAACTCAGTGAATGATTTGTATACAGCCCAAGGTCTTTTGGGCTGTGGACTGTTGGGATTTGGGACCTAAAACTTGTCAGTCTTTTCCAAAAATGCCAGTGGGCATTTAGGATATAGAGTATACCTTCAATGACAGCTTAATTGACGCTATGTTCCCAGTGAGCTAGAAAGGCTTTTATCCACATGGAGACATTTCCAGTGCCCTCAAAAGTTGTGTTTAGGGTTTCAGTTCTGGCTCTGTCCCTCTCCCCTGGGGAGAACAGGACAAAGAGTGCTGAAGACCACAGTCCTGGCATTGCTCACGATACAGCTGATCATAAAGAACATACAGGATTCTCACTCTGGGGAAAAAAAAAAAAATCTCTGAATCACATCCTGAGTATTCCCTAAACTCTATACCATCTTACTTACTTTTTCTAGTTTCCTAAGATGCATTTTTATTCCCAGCTTTATTCATGGCATCTTCCAGAGCCCTGTAGGTTTACCTCCATTGAGCAGTTCCTTAGTTTACATCTCTCAATACAGATCTTGTCTGTGGCTGAAAGGATGTCCCTCCACCCCCTCCCAACCCTACATATTCTCATAAATCTTTGAAAAGCCCTGTTGATAAAGAGCAGCTTGTTGGTTGCTCTCACTGCCTTGGCAGGTAAACCAGCCTGGAGGAACAAGGAGCTCTCCACCCTCATGCCAGTGGAGGTACAGCCTCCCTTCCACTGCTGCCAGCAGTCTCCAAGAGTACAGAATAACAAAAAAAAAAAAAAACAAAAAAAAAAAAAAAAAAAAAACAAAAAAAAAAAAAAAAAACAACCTAAAGAGCCAAGGAAATGTGACACTGTCTAAATTCAGGTAAAAGGCTTTTTCACACTACTTGCTTTGTGTGGTTGGGAACGCTGATGGGTAGGGAAGGAGTGGAAGCTGTTTTCTTGCTGTTCAGCAGAGGCAGTCTCAATAGACTGGGTTTAATACAGTGTCACTTATGAGACATGTATGGAAAACTGCTGTGATCAGTAGCAAACTGCTTGCCACTGGGCAGATTTTAGACAGAATAAGCCATGGATTCTGGATGCAGACTGGGGGTGCTGAAAGACAGGAGGCAAAGATGAGAGCCATGGCACAGATGTGTGTGTGTCCATACCCAAAACCCCTCACTACAAAGCCCAAACTAGAAGCTGTACCATTTCAAACAGATGAAACTAGAAAATACAGCCATAAGCAACCGCTCTGTGAGGAAATAACAGATTTAAAACCAAAAATATCTTTTTCATTCTTTGTTTCTAGTCCACTCAAGTTTCAGTTGTTTCAAAGGACTTTCTTAAAAGAAGGAAAAAAAAAAAAAAGCCTAAGCAGCAATTTGAGCTTATACTTTGTGTAACAGGCTCTAGCTTGAACTCGTGAAAGTATTTTGCTTTATCTTTGATTCGAGACGCAGGCTACTCAGTTCATTAACACATGTCAGAGCTTACAAGTTAACTCATGGTTTGCTCCAGCAACCCAGAGAGTTAGCTGAAGGTTCCATCCCACTGATCTATTTTTATTATCCTGTTTTTTTGTTTATTTCCCAGCAGATCTTTTCCAAACTCATTGATGGACTTTTTGGGTATTAGCTACTGAGATGCTGAATGCACAGGTGCTCTGAAAAACATGAAGTATTGGGTTACAGAATAACTCATATGATCTTTTGGCTTTTGCATCTGATTGTTTAAAAAAAAAAAAAAAAGAGAAAAATAAGAAAATGCATCAATTGTCTATATTTCATTAGAGTTTTTCATCCAGCAAAGAGGCCAGATGAACTTCTTAATTCTACGTTTCATTTTGGGACCTTATGTTAATATCAGAGTAAGTGAATTGCATCAGTCCCTGATTCAGCACATGTAGACCCTTGTCGCTGAAGTTTCCCAGTCAATCTATCCTCTCCCCCCCACTCCTAACATAAATAAAGTCAGGAGTGGAAGATTCCCTTCAAGGAAATTTATCTCTTTGACAGTCAAACAGGTGGTGAAGTTAACGCAAACTCTCAAGAGAACTTGGTTGGTAAGAAGGGCTCTGCAATAACTAACCACAATGATTTACAATGGACTAAATTGCCAGATTAGGCCTTGATAATTTTTCAACTCTTGACTTCATTATTACTTTGTGGATCTGGATCTTACATCACCTCTAGGAATGCCTGGGATCAAATTAAAGTGGAAACACCTGGTTGAAAGTCAGTTCAAAATACAGATTTAAGAACTAGGGAGATATTTGTTTGCTGGATCTGCTTTTCATGCATTGTAGACAGCTATAAATTTCTGTTTCTCTGTGCTCAAGCTTTGTTTTCAAATGCTAGCTTGCTTTGCGTGTGTGCTTGCTAATAATCACTGCTCTTTGCAAGCACACTCACTGCTTAGAGATACACAGAATCATGTGAAGCAGATTTAAAAGTTAAATGGAGTGTCCAAGTGAGTCAAGCTACAAACTCAAAGACAGATTGGTTTGAAAATCTGTGGTTTGACCTAACACAGTATGACTGTCTAAGGAAGAGGGCAGAGGTACTCATGCAACAAGGATTTGCACACACACACAAAAAAGAGATGATGCTGTAGTTAAGATAAGATGCAAATAATTTTTTAAGTATTGTGTGAAAACAAATAAGAAATTTTGCCAGGAATTTGTAGCTGGAACAAACCAGTGGAACACTCAAAGGAACAGTAGACAGTGATTTAATGTCACAGTACTGCTACTACACAGCTCTGTTTGAGGAGAGTCTCCTACAAGCCTTTATGCTTTTCTTCCCTCTGCATCTTAGTTGTCCTTCACCAGCTCTCCTGCTCAGCTGGGGAGCTGCAGCCAGGGAGCTGCAGCCAGTACTCATGGCTGGGTTTCCATGAGTCAGGGAATTCAGCACTGGCACAGGAGAGTCAAAGCTATATGACACTACAGAAGTAGGAACCCTTCATAGGACACCAGGTGGAAAGTCAACAATTTATCTAGTCCAGACAGATGCCAGGCTGCTTAATGAGAAGATGGATATTTATAGAGCACAAGAGAAATCCTTCCAGTTAGTTCTGCTGCTGGCACACAAGCAGTGGCTGCTTCATCAGAGAAAGTGTCCAGCTCCAGTGAGTCCTGCTGATTTTAATGGGACCCTGCCTGGATGGCTTCAAATGCCAGTTCTAGCCTAATAGCCTTGATGGGTGAAAGCAGTTCAACCGCACTTCCTGTGTGGAAAGACTTAATTTGATCTGGAACCATTCCTCAAGGGTACCACCTCACATGGCTGATGGCACAACTGGGCATGACATGCCATTCACAGACCAGGGTACTGGTGAAGCTAGGAAGGACTTGTTACCAAGTTTCAGCAACTAATGCATTGCTTGGTCCTCTTTAATGGGTGAGAGTCTCCCATTTGTAGTTCCTTTCTGTTTGATAGAGATGAATTGCAACAAGCTCCTCCCTGGGAAGAAGTCAAATGTGCTTGACAGAAAATGACTGCCCATGGGCACTGGAGCTCCCTGCAGATATGTGCTCTTTGCCTATGTCCTCACGTTTGACTTTTCCAGGACTAAAGATATTTTCATAGGGCTGTAGGTGGCCAGTGCAACACAGAAGCTTGAGGGACAACTTCTCTAGTTTAGAAGGCTGGGCCCAAAAAATCACCTCCATGCATGGACTAGACTGCAAGTGGTAGCTCTCTCTCCTGCTTTGTTGAAGGCACTTGAAACTTCCCAGCGTAGGCTGGGAGAGAAGCAAAATCACAAAGATGATGGTAAAAAACTTCCCCTTTCCCCTTGTGAAAATTACATGACAGATGGGGAGCTTGCACTGCCCATGCAATTGGGTTCCTGTTTCCCCTGGGACCAGACCTGGCAGCCCCGGCAGGAAGAGGAGGCCAGGATGCAGCACCTCGGCAGGTGAGAAAGCTCAGAATCCTGACCATGACACTGGAATTGTCTTCAGGGAGTGAGACTCAAGGAAAAGCTCCAGACAGTGACAGAGCAGGAAGTTACAGCAGCTGTAGGAGCTGCGGTTAATGAATTTCCCAGTGGGGCTTTAGCTTTTGCTCTGCCTTGCTCCCTCTGGCCCAGAGTGCCGTATTAGTTTCTCCGCTTCCCAGCCATCCCAGTCCCACAAGCTGTTTTGTGTAAGAATTTTCAAGGCAGCAGATTGTGTTATGAGTCCCCAGTGAGAGTATAATTTTAGGTCCGTTTCCAAATATTTAGTAACAAAGGCTTGACTTCCCAAGGTGAATCCCAGGAACACCGACAGGATCTCCACATCTGATCATTCAAGCATCGGGGGAAGGAAAAAAAATTAAAATATACAGGTTTTTTTAGAAAACAAGAAACTTGGGTCCCACAAGCTCAAGGGTTTTGGAATTTCATGTGCAGTTTTGTCCCTTAAGTAAAAAGGGGTTACCTTGGCTGACCTGACTGCTCTTATTAGGTGCTCTAGGTCTTCAGAGGACAACTTCCGCAGGGGACAGCAAATATTTATAATACCAAAAAGACAGAGAAAGGTAAAAGCTGCTTGTTGGAGACTCTGGGAACAATTACCTCCAAGTCTATTGTAGCCACTTATTTCAGCTAAAAGTTAGCATCTTTTCCCAGTATGAAGAACTTGGGGACAAATTATCTTCTGTCCTTGTCCCCGTCTCAGTCCCAGCCCAAACCTGGCCTGGACTATGGCTTGGTGAAAGTTACTACTGTTCCCTTCAAGCAAAGGAGAAATGAATTATTTCCTTGAGAAAACACCATCTTCCAACAGCTGTGGCTCAGAAATGCTCTGCCTATAAATAAGGATTCCATATTAAAATATAGTTAAAATTATTTTTAAAACATACCCCCAAAGCTTATAAGCTTTTCATAGGCCTGTTGTTACTTAGCTTGTTTTCCCATCTAGTAAGAACAATTACACATCTTCAAATTGATTCATTTTTTCTAATTTGCTACACAAAATAAAGATGTAAAGGAGACTGAATGATTGCTTGAACAACCTGGATTTTCAGAACCACTCTAGTATTCCTTCAAAATTCCCAGGTTAGTCCTAGAACTAATGGAGTGCCTTATTTTGCACATGCTAACAGATGATGTATTACGTGAGTAATATGTTAGTTTCAAATGTCAAAATTTTTAAAGAACTGAACAAGTGATCACTTCTGTAATTCAAAAATAAAATACAGAAGACAATTGTTTAAATTATTTTTGTTTAGAGTCACTGCAAGCAGAGAAAAGCTGGCATTTTTAATCAGATTATTTGGGTTGTGGATACAAGAGATGAGGAAATCCACATGTCAATACTTTTGCTAGACTATTCTAGTTCATGATGTCTCCAATGGAAGCCTTGGTCCCATCTGCCTCATGCTTATTCTCCACCACAGTGAGGACTTGCTGGACAAGAAGCTGGCAACCCTCAGCATTTCAAGCACTGCAACTCACAGGCAAGCCCTGGGAAAACAGAGGTCTTGAGGAGACACTGGGCCCTTGCAGCTGTATCTGCATGAGGGCTCCCACTGCTGCTACCATAGTGAATGAATAGGAGCCATGAGACAAGACCTGGTGGTGAGTCCTCTGAAGACACCAATAAAATGAAGAGCACTGACACTAGCTAAATTTGGAGATATTTGGGAGACCTTAATTCCACTCTCTGCTCCAATCCTACTGTTGTCATGTAACTCCTTAACTTACATGCCGAAGGTTTAACTAGGCAGAAGCTCTTTTAAAACAGTGCAGAGGTCAATATTCCTGGCTCTCAGCATGGCAGGATAACTTAACATCCTTAATCACTGTGGGATGCTTCCATTTGCTCATTAACTACTCATCTGTGTAGAGACCTAACTTGTATTAACATTTGTTCTAAACATGGATCCAAATGCACTTGCCTGTTAAGAAAATAGAACAAGTTTAAGCTAACTTTGCTTATCTGTATCTTAAGTGGTTGCATCTGAATGAAAGTTTGTAATTATCTTCTAAGGGCTTGTTTTGATGTGATGGTTGATGGAAATGGGAATGTGACAGGCATTCTAAAGGCCCTGGCTAGTCCCAAATCCCAGAGTGCAGAACTTCTTACTCCAGAGTATCCTTGTTTAAGTTGGGCTGAAACAGTTTATGATTATTGCAAAATATAAAAGTAGCACACACACACAGTGCAGCTATTTCAGAATAACCCCTGTGCAGGGCTGTGTGTAGAACAGCGTTGTAGATGAACTCAGGACTGTGGCTGCCTGCAGCTGCCATGGGAAGGGAGGGCCGGATGTCAGCAGGAGCAGACACTGTGCATGCACACACCCTGCAACAGGAGCTGCTACAGCAGGTACAAAGGGGAAATCCCTAGAGCCATCTTAGCACCCCATTCTTCCTTTCCCACTAAGAACCTGTCCCTGCTTACAGCTACTAGCTTTCCAAATGTTTCAGCATTAGCTATTCCCCATATCTTACAACCACAGCAGCTTTTATTGATAATTGGATTAGGAGAGAAAAGTTCCAGTCATCCCAGTGCCATAGGCACTGGCCCAGGCACATTGTTTGCCAAAATGTTTTCAATCAGAAGAGATAACATTTTAAAGGCAGTTTGGTCAGCCTCTACAGACAGGGATGTGTTTAAAGGTTTGATTTTTTTCCAAATACATTGTGGCTCCTTTAACTAAGTGCTACAATTGCCCTACTTAGGAAGAGAGAACCAAACATCCTGCTAATTTAACTTAGGCACAAACACACACGAACACTTGATCCTGACTTCTGAACATCCATCATTTAGCTCAAAAGCTTTTTTTTTTTAATTTTGTGAAAGAAATTAATTGTTTGTGTACTGTCAGCACTAAGCAGATAGATAAGTATGTAAGCTGGAATGTTATTTCTAAAGTTATTTTAAATATTTGGGTTGTCTACTTAAGCTATGTTTAAATAAAGCTACAATGAATTTCTTCATTTCACTGAAGCTATTATAAAGCCACACTTTCTGTCACTAGATACATCAGCATTTAATGGTCAGGGAAAAACCATGTCAGGCTAAGTAGAATACCAGGAGGCTGAGGTTTCTGTAATTACGTTTTTAACTTTGTTGGGTATTGTCCTCAGACTCTCCAGCCTTTTTTTGCAAGGTGTGTGACTAAACACCTGGAATTTAGGCTTAGGAACCTCAGAACAAAGTAACACTTAAATAGGTGCCCTCATCAACCATTCTGCCTGATCTGCTGTTTCGGGGACTGTTAGAAAACCTCATCTCAGTGATAGTTTTATTTCCTGTTTGTGGGCTATGAACTTGGCTGCAATGGAAAACTGAGCAGAGTCTCAAAGCTTCTGTACTTGGAAAACCTGTGTTTTAATGGAAAGAAACAAACTCCTGAGGTTAAATACTTACCCAATTATGATTTGCATTATGATTATCACCTTTTGTTGAACAGAGAACTTATCTACCCAGAGACACCAAAAAATTAGGAATCGAATTCAGAAGTTATGTTAATGATTTTATATGCATCAAATTCTTGAGCAGCCACACACTTTCAGAACCACAGTGGCCCATAACTTACTCCTTTATGTGCATTCATTACACAGCCCTCTGAATTTTCCCAAGTTGCTCCTGAAGACAAGACTCATAAGGGTTTGTCTATACACAAAAGTTAGGACAGATTATGATGGTGTTTGAATGTTAAGAATAATGGCTGCTACTGAATTATTTATTCATTATAAAGCTAAAGGGTATTGTTCCTGATTAGCTCAACTCACTTAGGGCTTCTGCACAAGTCCTTATGATGTAAGGTAAATATACATTTATCATGTGTTACCAACTCTACATACACAGACAGGCCTAACGGGGTGGGGGGAAGAACAATTTGTACTACAGTGGGCATCCAGATTATGTGCTCCAGGCTGCAACTACATAAAATAACCTACTAGCACATGATACAGGAAGCTAGTGACACCAAAAGTAAGGATACTTGAAGCCTAAACTTGTCTATCTCATTCCAGTGACTCAGTGGGTACACCAAGTTTAAAGATCTGGCAACCCCAGATTCTTTTTAAAGACTAGGAAATAGAGGAGAAGCCCTAGAAGCCTCCTACAGATGAACCAGTGATGCAAATTGTTCTGCTCACTGGGAATTAGTCTGCTGCAGAATGATCTTCAAACACCTTGTTTACATGGCTATAAGCTTAGCACTAGGAGCTCTCTGAGAAAACTCTCATCAGCTGCATACCCCATCAGGTTGTTACAGCAAGACAAAAAATACCAAGAAGTGCACCCAAGTCAGCTCATCTGGGTTTAACAATAAACTTTCATGGCATTGTCCTACAGAATGAAGGAAAGTGTTCCTACATTAAGCTACTACTCTAAAGTATTAAACTAGAACTTTTACGTGAGCCACTTAAACTAAGCTGGCTTTATGTGAATTAGCACAGTCTACCAGTCAAAGACATAAAGAGACACTATTCTCATAGTTTTTGATAGTAGCATTAAAGGAAACTCTTGCATGGTATTTGCAGCAATTTAGGGCAATAGAAACAAGGGATACCCTGTTTCCCACTCCATCCTGTCACAAATCTCTTCCTGCTGAATAGGAATCACCCATGCAACTGGGAAGTCATGCAGTCAACAGAAAACCTTAATGGAGAGGTGAGATTGACTTCTTTATTTTTTTAAAAAGGTGTGACTAGAGGTGACAGGAGTTTTGGGATTGTTTCCAAAATAGCTCATGTGTATCAGAAATACTAACAAGCTGGATTCTTTTGGAGGCTTGAATTGAATTTAGGCTCAGTCACCCATTCTGGAAGACAAGCACTGTGCAGCCTCAAAGAACCTTCCCCCAAGCAACTCTCATTAGATCTACAAGGCATCTGGTATTCCCTTTCTCTATGTGTATCAGTGACTTTTGAATAGAAGATGAAAAGTTAAGAGAATGAGTTTTAGAAACATGCTCACAGAGTGCAACAACCACAAGCCATCCCCCAGCCACACAGCTGAAGAACTGAGAAAAGGTAATAAATTTAGAGAAACCAGGATGATCACATATCCAATAATAAACTAAAACTCTGCAAGCCTTGAAACTTGTTTTTTTAAGTAAGCATTTTAAATTGGCAGAACGCTTTATAGAACATCTTGGTATTGGTGGTCAGCTTCTTCCTTTTCTGACAGGCTAGTTAGTGTCAAGTATCAATACATCAGACTTTAAGAGTTGCTTCTTAGTCTGACACAGCAGCAGAGGTTGAGACATCTTAGAAAACAAGAGTGCAATACAATGATGCTATGCAGTAGAATAAATTTGTTGTACTTGCTTTTAGTGACTTTGCTGTAAGAACATGGGAGATAATTTGGCCCTGGGGAAATCTTCTAATGACTTTTTTCTAAAGAGCATGGAATTTGGAGTAAGGGTTAATGTAAACATTTTCTTCTACTTTCAATTAGTTTCTAAACAGAGTTAGTTAACAGCACTGTTCTTGACACAGATACCAATTTTTTATTTTATATGTGTGCTATGTATATGCAGTAATAACTACAACTGTACTGAAACTACATTTAATTTTTAACTCACTGAAACTGCATCCACACCAGAACATTTTTTCAAAGACCTGAATGCAGCTTTATAGAACACCAAAATTAATACTCTTCATAACCTCTCTGACCACCTACTTCATTAGTGAGTTTAGAAGACAAAACTGTCAGCTTCTAAAACCCAATTTCACAGTACCTACTGATATCCTTCAGAGATTACACTGTAAACCATGTAGCTGACAAAGTGGACACAGGAGTTGAGCCATAAATATTTGATCTGTGTTGACACCAAAGAGTTGTGGAACAAGTAGTTTGTGTTAGTTCAGCCTTTAAAGGAAATATTCCAATCACCATTTTAATGAAAAGGTGGCTCACTTTAATAACCACAGGCATTGGTCACTATTTAACAAGACATTCTAAAAAAGTAATCACAATTTTTCTGATAGTAGTTTACAAGTGGATGGTATACATTAAGATACAGAGGTAGAATTTCACTTTTACAATGCTTCACTAATACAGATTACCAAATTCAAGGCACAAAATTGTTCTCTTTACAAAAAATACTGTAAAAATTTCATTTGCTGTCCTACAATGTGAGTACAACTCAAAAAAAAAAAAAAAATCTTTACACCCTTTCATATTCTGAATGTAGAGTTGCATCAGGCATTATTCTATTTTTCCTTTGCTAATAATTGGCATATGACCAGCACTTACATAAACAGTTTGTATCTCAGCTGAGTTGCTTTGTCTTTTAGGCACAAGTCCAGTTGGAGAATTCGAGACAGAATTCAACAGTTTCCTGGGGGGGGGGGGGTGGGGAACTCTGTCAGAAGTAAGAATGAGGAAGAAGAAATGAAACATGTAGTCCATAATAGTAAATTGGACTCTGACATATAGAGGGAAATGGAACAGAGGATATTTCAAATCGAGTCAAACTTGGAAAAAAAGTCAAATTAAATCACTGACTGCATTCCTAAAAAAAAAACCAGATGCCCACTACAAGTTTGCTTTGACAGTATGTAAGACATTCACTTGCCTTTGAATTGGCAGAGATTTACAAATTTCTTTTCATCTTTGTTTAAATAGAACACACACAGTTGCAACAAAAGAGAATTACACCACAATTTGGCCATGTGTCCTTTAGAGAACTTGGGTGAACGAGTAAAGAGATGCATTCAGAAACTGTCCTTGAATTTGCTATAAGATCATGAGCAGTAGCTTAAATTGCAAGATTTCCCTCCCTTCCTAAGTAATGTAAGGAGAGTCAAACCATTTCTGAAACATTCCATCTTCTGTTTGGAGACAGCTCTTAGAAGCCTTAGCAGACTAAGGAAGAGAGATCACACAGTGCATCCCTACAACAAGTAGTATGACTAATTTACTGTACATACAGTGATATTCTAAAGGACAATGGTGGCAGCTACATTGTAAATTCATTTGAGTTACCTATCACATTTCCCAAGTACTCTAGTCAGTTTTATTTACAGTATATAAAAATCCATTGATTTTTAGCGTTCAATACACAGGTTTAGGACCCAAGAGAATGCCACAGTAAGATGTTGACATTTGCATCTGTTAGATGCAAGTGCACTTTGCAATTCAGTCATGTAACATTATTGCATTCACATATAAATGTTAGTCCATCCAAAACTGTTAAATTCCATTTTTTGCTTCATTGTTGTTTGTAGCTTGTTTCCGTTGAGCGATGAAAGGATACATACACTTGTCCGCTCCCAAAAATCGATACATGCATACCACTGCTTCAAATGGCAGAATACTGGGAAAAAGAGATTATAGATTTGTTAGAAGACAGCATAAAACAAAAATTCTGCTTACATGCACTTGTAAGTACATGTACTTGATCTCCTTAAAAACAATATAATACCTATTGTAGAGTCTTCTTAAAAGACTTAAGGGATTTTTATTTCACAGGGCTACTTTCAGAGAATTGAAATTCTAGAGTCCCAACCATACAGGCAAGCAGAAAGGTAAAAAGCAGAAAGGAGAAACAAACTGTTTATTCACATGCTTCCATCTTAGACCAGATTTTCTGTTTCTTCACAAGCAGTATGATAGCCTGTTTTAAAGAAGAGGGGCAGGGGGGATGGGGGGCAAGGGCATCACAGAAGGCCTAGTAAAAGCAAAGCATCTGCTAAAAGCCACATCAGCAGAGGTCATCAGACATTTCAGATATTCTTTAATGTGGGATTAGTGTTAGTTAATGCCATTCTTTGATCACCAGATGTCTTAACAACCTTGATTTATATTCTAAACTCAATCATCCATCCTCAAGAAGAAAGGTCCAAAGTAAAGACAGCAATTTCCTTCCCCCTCTCCAGATAAAATTCCAAGAGGTGATTACGTGATGGATACCTGGCTACAGATCCTCCTCTTGCTCTCACAGGAACAAAATTTTTTTTTTATTTCAAGTGTAATACTCAGGAGCTCTACTGAAGGAATAAAATGGGATTCCTCAGCCCTGGGAATAGCAGCAGGCACTTGTTCAGTGGCAAGCAGTACAATTCCAGCCCTTAGGAGTAATGACAACTGAAGCACCAAGAAGTAGATGTCACTGGTACAGGTGTCTCCTGTGCCAGTAGTACTGCTTGTGCAGTGACTGGAGGGCCTTTGATCTAAAGGCTGCTGCCTGGGGCACAGATTATGCAGAAGCTTTGATCTCCCTGTTGGAAGCTGAAGTGTTGAACCAAGAAAACCCAAAGGGCTTTTGATGTGGCTTTTGCTGCGTAAGGCACCGCTTGTGCAGGAAGCGCTGAAGCACCCTCTGAGCTTCTGGGTGAAGAAGTTAGTTCTTAAATATACTGACAGTAGCCTTCATTTGGTGTCAGAATAGACACATCTCTCTTCCAGGAAAGAGGTGAGCATAAATATACCTCTATTTTTTGGTGAGCCTGTCCACCAAGAGACACTTGAGCCAGAGGAGAATAACAACCTTGTGAGTGGAATAAAAAACACCAAGGTGCTCAATTTCAACCATACCTTGCAGAAAGAAAATAATACAATGCTATATTTTATAAGTTCCTCCTACACACAACAGATTTAAAACAAAACGCAGGTGCCTGTGAAGCTTCTCCATAAACTAGAATTCAAGTGATGTTATATCACAGGAATTAAAGCAGCTCCCGCATTATCCTGCATCACTGAGATGTCAGCCTGGTTACAGATTAAAACTTTTCATTCTAAAACTGCAGTGTGTTAGAATGAAAGAAGTAATTCCTTTAAATAGACATTTTGCCAATCTTAGACTCTAAAAATTAGTTGTGAAAGTACCAATTTTCAGTTTATCTATCATATCTGTGCAAGTTCCTCACACACTTGTTCTAGAAACAAGCAGCTAGAGATCCCTCTGCTGATAACTGCCTCATGCCCCATTCCTAAAGAGAACTCAAATAGTCAAATTAAAAGTCTGTTAAAAAGAAAATAGGAATCCAAGGTGAATAGAAGATACAAGAAGGTTAAAACAAAGATGCATAGATACACAGGACCTCAGTTAAAATTAAGCTTCTCAAGCAAGCAACTGACAAGCACGCAAGCCAAGAGACTTGGGAATTCTAGCAAAATGGCACCTATAGCCTGTGTGAGTGGGAGGGTGTTTGTATCCAGAAACTGGAGATGCTCATGTATTTTGGGGATTGCATTGCCAAATAACTGGCACTTCAGTTCTTACCTTTTCATGAAGGTGACCATATACATGAGGCGAGGTGTGCAGATCATTGGCTGGTCTGTAAGGATGGCTCTCATAGCCTGTTTCACACAGTATTCAGGTTTCAAGGGTGGAAGGAAAGGCTCAATTTCTTTTCTGGAACATTTGATTAAGACAGATTAATATGATACCCAAAGGACCAGAGACCCCAGTGAACAGTTCATTAACTCAATTTCTTTGGAACTTTTCTATATTCACTGTTAAGTTACAAAGACTATAGCTCAAAACTTGCATTGCCTGTGTACAAAAGGACAGAAGACCGTGAATTCAGGAAGTCTCTTTTTGAGTCTAACACTAACATATACTAAAGCAGATATTTAATATTTTTATGGTAACACTTGAGTTACCTTTAAATACTTTTATGACACTACAAGCACTGAGGAGAAGGAGAATTCTACTCACCTGATCCTGCACCCTCTAAACATTCCTGTATCTACAAGGTAAGGGCAGACTAAAGTAGTTTTGATTCCATCCTTTTCAGCAGCCTTCAATTCATGGCTCAAAGACTCATGGAAGCCTACAGCTCCAAATTTGCTGGCACAATAATCCTGTGTTGGCAAGGAACGAAGCAGAAAAAAAAAAAAAAAAGGGACAGATACGAATGATGTTCAAAGCCAGCATACCTGAGGTGATTCTGCACAGATTTTCAAAGCAACAACAAAAGACGCCCACTGAATAGAGCATCACATCAACTCATTTATCACTTTACTTTTGAGGTAATTAGCACAGAATCATGAAAGCAGGAAAGCTGAATGTAGGAGGATATTACCTTGGATTCAAGTCTTTGAATCAGGCAGGCTCACATGACAAGTTACTCCAATTACCAGTTTGCTTATAATAAATGGTGCAACAAAGGACTGAGATACCTAATACTACCTTGGATCAGATTTGAAAAACCTTGAAGAGTTGGCAGGGCATAGGTGTAAAAATCTTAAAAGTGTTATTTTTAAGGTTAGTTTCAACAGAAGACACAACCAAGATTTGAGCTCTTCTAAGAGATGCACAAATAACTCAAACACTACTGCTGTCTATGCAATTACTTTTTATTGGTGCTGAATTTAGCGTGCTTTCAGTTGGATGTGTACGTACGTCTCTGTTGGTGGTCACACCCAGTCTAGGAAATTCCTTGTAGCTTTCTCAAGACAGTAAACACCCTAAAAAGCCCTAAGTTACACCATCTTCATTCATTTATGTTATGAAACACTGCAGTTTAAGGCCCTGGATTGAGCCTTACCTATACACAAAGAAGCCTGTGCTTGTGGGGTAATATGACCATTATTATTTTAGACACCTTAATTAATTTTCACTAACTGAATGTTTTTTGTTCACACTTGCATTTGTATTAGTTACTCAAGAAACAACAAGCTCTAATCCTAACATATTTTTATGCACCAGACAAGTCTCACAAACTGGAGTTCTCAAACAGCTGCAAATGAAGCAGACAAGCCATATATTCTAGAAGGTTTGCAGCCAGTTCTTCACAGAAACAAGAAACATTACTTTTGAAAGCCCTTGCTTTGGCTTCAAGCTTAGCACTGAAGATCTTGACAGAAATAGGCTGAATAGCACCTTTCAAGCTCCTAAATTTATCAGGCAACTCAAAGATCACCTGGCATTCTGAAAACCCCAGCCATCCTCAGTTTTTGCTCTAAGTGCCAGCTCCACCATCCAAGTAAATGAATGCAATGCCTGCCCAAGTTCTGTGGCTCCCACTCACAGGGAGCCATGTGTTGATATTGTACTCAACACCATAACCTCCAAATATCTTTGAAGATTTGACCTTATTTCCTCTAGCTGATAATATTAAAAAAAACTTATCTTTGGCAAAAAGTGATAAATTTTTTGTTCATTATAGTCTAACAAACCTCCACTCCAGCAGTACTGAATAACCCCAGGGAACTTGCAACTGTCACAATGTGTCCATGGTTCATTTCCAGCATCTTGGGAAGGAATGCTTTAGTGGTCTACAAAGTAAAAAAAAAAAAAAAAACAAAAAACCAAAAAAACAACAAAGTACACATAAGCAACATAAACAAAAAAATCACTTCATGAACAAGTTACAATCGTAATGAGTCCTCACAACCTCTCAGTTTATTAACAAGAATATAGAAATACAATCATTTTACAGGTTTTGAACTTGAGTTTGTCAAAAATGCTAACAGAAAACCTACAGCTTGTTTGTGAATCCAGATAGCAAGGCAGCAAGGATTATATCTGCAGAAATCCTAAGGTTAAAGGATCAGTTGAGCTCAGACATGTTTATTTTTCCAGAAGAGACTAGTTATCAGGAGATAATTTGACCTTAAAATGGAAGTCACATTTTTTAAAGATAGAAAACAAAATGCAAAGTGTTTAATTACACCATCCAGCACATCTCTGTTGAGATCAGTACAAATGAACAGTTCTAATTATTGACAGTGTTTTTTAAGTTAGATATTGCTAATTTTATCCAAGTAACTTATCGCCTTAAAAATTTTATATTAAAAGAAATACTACAGGTGGAGTTTTTGCTGTTGTTACTTTTTACCTACAATAGAGCCAACATCTGCTAGTTTAAATTACTTCCCAACAATCCATAGCACTGCTACAGCTAAAAAGACATGATATACATTTCTGTTCCTAATTCCCTACAAGTTTAAAAATAAAACAAAATAAACTCAAAGCAAGTCTCAAGATGAAACTTTAATTTTAACCTCCAATGTTTATGTTTTTATTATAACAAAGTTTGTTTCCGTTTAAAAAACTTTAAAAAATTAAGCAACACACAATGAAGGAACTTGCTAGAAGATCACCCCTACCAGAATACCTATCTTTGTCATCTCTCTTCTGAAGCTGACTTAAGACTTCCCCATTTTTAAATAAGTATTAAGCAGAGCACCATATTTACAACACAAATCAATGAAGTAGTAAAATGGTATGTGTAGTTATGATGTACTTCAGCTTTTAGGTTGTCATTGTACTATATGAGATCACTTCTAAATTGCCCAAGAACTTCAGACAATGTGTTTTAATCACAAACATGCCTAGTCAATATGTTAATCTATTAGTGACAGAACTACTAATCTATTCCAACTCACTCAGTACCATGAATGCTTTATCCTCCCAAAAACCTACTCTTTCCATGTAATTTGTATCCAAACTCTGAGCATGCAAATGCCCCTTAAATATTTTCTACTTGCTTAATTGTTGGTCTGAGTCTTGTCAGCTGCATTCTTAAAAAGACATGCAAACTACAGCTGAATCCATCTAATTCCATTCTTATGCTGTCTGCATTTTCCAATCACAGACGTCAGGACAGTTTTACTCTAATGATTTTCACATGTTCTTGTACAACATTTTTGCCTGCAGGTGTTAAATGACTAATCCAGACCTCCTAACACCACACAAAAGAGTGTTTTCACTGGACAGCTGGCAGATGATAGAAGATTAACAGACCTCCTGACTCCTTGCCTTTTCTACTGTTGATTCATACAACTCCTAGATTCTGTCATAACTATGTAACAAAGCTAATTATAAAAGATAATCTGAGAGCAAGCTGCCTTGCAGTTGTTTCTTTCCTCATGGCAGGGATCTCTAAACCTCTTACACAGAGCCTCGGACAAGAATTCATTTTACTGTTAAACTAATCTGTGCCAGGCACACAAAGTTTCAGCCTCTCTTCCCATGTTGCATGGCAACAAAGCCCAGTCATCATCGGGCACAGCCACCCGAAAAAGAGGCTTCGCTTGGACAGCACTGAAGTTTTACAGAGTGTTGCAGCACTGCAACACCAACGGCGTGTATGCTAACCCTGATCCTCCGTGCTATCCCTGTATGACATCCTTGCTCCCAGCTCTGTCCTGCTAAACGATTTACTCCACTCCCGAACATTTGTCAGCTCCATCAGCAGTTTCCACTTACGTCTCAGCTATCTGTCCACATCACATTGGAATGACTGATTGCCACCTCACATTGCCAGAAAGCTTGATAATGCAGACTGAAGCTCTGGCTGCAAACCACAGCAACTACAATGAAAGGAGCCTTGACGTTTGTCTTGGCGGAGAGAAAGAAGGGAAAGAAGTAGTGACAGATTTTTTTCCTACCACTTTCAAGGCATGAGTCAGTATTGTCTTCCAAGAGATGAACAGGCAAGTGCACCAAGCTATTATCTTTGCTATGACACTGCTTTTTTTCCTCTTTTGTTTTTTTTTTTTTTTTTAATATGGTGAACTATAACTATGTGTCTATAAGTGGCTATGTTTAGCTCAGCCAAGGAAGAGAATTTTCAAAGTCCTATATATATATATGCAACATAACCAGACTAGTAAATTTCAGAAAGCCCATTCAACTATGCTATACTATTTCAAAGCATAAAGATTATAAAAACTGAGTTTTCAGAGCTTGTGGCTAAAGTTACCCATTTTCAACCAGATGAAATTGGCACATGACAAATACAGCTTGTTGAGGACACTTTTGGGTGACGTCTTCAGCATCTCAAGTGCAGACTTGAACAACTCCCAGCAGCAGAACTACAGTCATTTCATGTAAGTCATCTCTTAAAAGCCATTTATGGCTAAATTGGAAAAAAAAACAAAACCACAGCTCCTCTACTTTAAAGACAATTAGAAATTCATGGAAATTTTTGCATGAGACCTCAGTATTCCAAGACAGCCTGTTCAGAGCAAGCCTCTATACTCTGTCATGGCACATTACCCCAAAAATCCACTTAAAATCTGAAGCTGAGGTAGTCTATAAAGATAGCATAACAATCATATGTAGAAAACCTAGCAGTCAATTATCAACATCTCCACTAAATGGATGTCAAAGAAAGTCATCTTGATTGCTGCCATCCTCCAGCCATCTGCAGCAGCTGGGAGTCAGCACTTGAAAACAAGCACTGTCAGAGGCAGACACACCCTACCGGGGGATGCATTTCCAGGCTCAGAGTAAATGCTTGCCCACTGCTCCTCCCAGCCTCCTCTCGCTGGGAAAAACAATCCCAAAGTGAAGTTATTCTTTCGTGGCATAAGCAATCCCCAAATAAATCAGTGTTCTTACTGAGCTTCTGGCACCGCACACGTCCTTGATCAAAGCAGCTTCCTCCATACTCTGGTTCTCAGTTTTTCTACCCGTTACATAAACCAGATCAACCTAGTTTCTTGTTTCTAGTTTCTTTCAGCTTCAACTACATCTGCCTACCAGACCTGAAGTCTTCTGTGTGCTTGTTGTGCTGCTGACAAACTAGTTAAGAGTTTGACTGGTTTGAGGCAAGATGCCTCCTGGGTGGCCTTCCCATCTGGAGTTTGTCTGAACAGGTACACAGACCACATTAGTCTTCTGAGGTGATGCATGGACATGCTAATCCTCCATTTAAAAAAACAAAAAATTAGAAGACACCAAGCAAAAGATGGGTTTTGTCCATGGCATTAGAGGTCATGAACCAGGCCCCCAAAATAATTCAAATCTAGTCAAGTGGTTTAATTGAACTATTTGCCTTCTGGTTTGATCCTTGAAGCTTCAGTTTTACCTCTCACAGCTGCACAGGAAGACATTTAACCAAAACATAGAAGTATTTAAAGTCAGAGCTGGGTAATTTATTCATGACAAACACACCATGGTTTTCCACACTGAGAAGAAACCAGTAAGTAGAATATAGAGGATAAAAGGAATTGTGATGCATCATGGCAAACAGTCAGGGAAGTTATGCAGTGTTCAACATCAAGAAATGCAAGTTAAGCATCTTCTTCACCCAAAATGAGCTCTTTTTCTTTTTTTAAAGGAAAAAAAAAAAAAAACAACAAAAGCCAAAATCAAAAAGCAAACCCCAAAAGCATAGTAAGAACATGAATTTTCTAACCTGCAGTATACTTTAGATAGATAGAAACTAAGTAGGAGAGACAGAACATATAAAGCTGTTGTGAATAGAATAGAGCTAGTTTTTCAAACTAGTTCATCCTTTAAGTTTTTTGGAACCTACAGATCAATTTTTAATCTTCTGAGCATTTCCCTCTATCCTTTCGAATATACCAATAAGACCAAACTATTCCCAGTAGCTGTAACCAAACTTCTATTTCATGTGCACACAGCTTAAATGACTTATTTCTCACAAGTGTGAAACTGAACAAGCATTTACATGTCACTTCATAGCTTTCGTAATCTGTTCTCAACATTTTGGTTTACGGCAAATTAACTTCTAACAGTCTAGCACTTCTTCCCTCCCCTTCCCCAAATTCTTTAGTTCCATTCTTAATGAAACAAAACTCCAAAGATTGTGCAACACAAAGAGCAGCACAGCTGCAATGTCAAGACAAATTAGTCTAAATACAGCAAATGAGAATATGAAGAAATACTGTGTTTGGGAAAGTGATTTTTTAAATTAAATTTTAGATTAATTATTTTTAAAGAAGAAAGCAAGCATCCATGGAAAACAATGTTAGCTGTATGCAGCTCAAAACAATGGATACTGAATGCAGAAAACACACCGAAGTAGAAAAGTATGTGCTACCTCATGTTTAGAGAGTTGCCTTTATAGCAAAGAAAGAAATAAACAGGTACCAACACATAAGGTCCTTTAAGTTTCTCTTTTTCAATACAATAAATTTCTTCATACTTTCTCCCTTCTGTCAACAGCCTTTCTAAACTATTTTAATGGCTTAAATAAGCAGTATTACTGTAAGGCTGAAGTACCTTTATGCCAAAGTATATGCCAAAGCTCATTTTTCATACAGCTCCTTCAGGTAAGGAGCATGGTTATTTTTTTATCAAAAGAGATGAGTTTTTACATTACTTGTTATACACAACAGTGGTGTACTGGTATAGCAGAAAACATTTTCTTCCAAGCAACAGCTATTCCTGACGGCCAGAGCAACTGCCTAACAGCACAAAGGAGTGCACTTTTGGGTAAATGTATTGCTTCATCTTTGTGTTAAAAACTATTCAGGCAAATCCGAGCAGCAAAATTGGTGTGGTTAGGCAAGGACTCACATCCAGACATCTCTGGGAGCTAAGGTACCAGAGACCATAGCAGCCTGCTGCCACACATTTGCTAATTTGTTAGTTTAACAGTGACAAGAAAAGTTTTGAATCTAAAATACATGCTATATCCTCCTTCTCCTTTAGCATGGACATACACTCTTCTTCCCATTCTTCTTCACAGCCTACAGCACAGCACACTGCAAGTTCTCTTACTCCTGTGCAGAACAGCATGTGGCCACTCCACCACAGAATCAGAGTTCCACATGTCCCAGTTTCTTGCTCCATTCCAGTAATTGAGAAGAAATGCACCAAGATCTGACAAAAGAGCACCCCTAACTTTTCTGCAGTCTTACCTGTAGTAGGTTTGTCCAAACTATGTGGTATTGCACTAATGCACCACTATAGATGTTGAAAGGGAAAGGAAGGTGCCTGAGAGGCAGAAAACCCCTATGGCAAGCTTATCAGTAAACACACTGAAGTTATTTTCAGCTACAGTCATATAGCCCAACTTATTTCAAAAGACAGCCACTTTACATACAGCTTATAAACACAGGTTAAAACCTCACTTACAGGATTACAGAGGAAATCATCACCAAATGATTTAAGAAAAGGCCTTGAAAATACTCCCTAGAACTCTTTCACAGGAGGATTTATCCAAGTTAGGCAATGTAATATCCAAAATGCCTTCTCACCCACCAAAGCATGAAGCTGCCAGCCTGCATTTAAGCATTTACTTTCCTTCTAGCTTTTTTATTTGGTTCCAAAAAGAACTGAGAACAATTACTTGCCATTTGAACAATCATTTCAATTACTTTTCCCATATAGCCTTCACATTCTTCCTGAACTCCCCTCTACAAGTATCTCTGAAATGTTACCTTAAGGTGGGAACATTAACTGCACTATGACTACATGAAAGTACCAAGTACTAAGTTGAAGACTGGAGAGACTACACAATACAAAGGATGTGGCTCTGACAGTAACAGGCTGAATACAGCAGGCAGACAGAAGTCTACAACTACTGTTGACCTTGCTAACACAAGGGACCAAAGCTGTACTTTAAAGGACCTCAGATGTCTCTACTGACTGTTTTCAAGAACTGCTGGGCCCCTTCTGGATAATTAGCCACTGTCTAAGTAAATATTTGAATAGCTGTGGAAATTAGAACTATTTTTGATCTTTCGTTTCTATTCTCAAGAAATGATAATGAACTTTAGGTCAGAATTACACAGTCTTTCTAGAGTAATTAATTAAAAAATAAAGTCACATTTTTCTGAATTTTTTTAATAGAACTACCCAGACCCTTTTGAAGCAAAAAGGATTAGGAGTTTTGTGTTAAAGCAATATAGGAAACTATTAACAGATTCTCCTCAAGTGTGCCTTGCACAGGCCCTGCATTCAGAACAAAGAAAGACAGACCTTCCAATATTTCATCTCAAAAGAAGTCCCTTTGTTATTTATCTCCTGGTAGGCAACACAACCGTTAAGTTCTCACTAAAGGTTTATTTGTCCTTCACATAAAACCCCACTGTTTTGGGGCTACAGGGATTCTTTTAATATTGAACTGCACCAGCAGTTAATGCTTAACATGCATGCACAGTTAATAATGCTACAACCGCCATGCAACCAGGAGCCCATGAAAGAACATGACAGACTTAAACAAAATTCTATAATGATGATGAGTAACATAGAAGCAAAGCCACATACACTCCCCAATACCTTGGATAGCCTATATTAGCAGACAGAGATAAATCTACTCAGTTTAAGAAGTGAAGGTAATAAAATAAATACCCTCAAAATGTTAAGTCACAAATGAAAAGAAACATCAGTTAATTTTAAACTGTATTTAATTTAATACATAGGCATACTTTTTTTCTCTCCCAACTCCGCATGAAATACTGCATTGAAGTACATGAAGCCTTAGATTAGTAAAAACATAAGCTATTATATGATTCACTTGGTTTAAAATTTATTATTAATTTATGGAAGTAATTTTCTCTACCCTCATGACCAATGTACATACATAAAATCCCCCGCTTCTCAACAGACATATCAAATCAGCTGAGAAGCACCAAAGTTGTACAAAACAAGGTTAAATCCTATTTATGGAAGTTATATCCTACAAGGTTATATCCTATTTATTTGTAAGTGGGTTTGCTAGTAGCAATAAGCATCTGTCACACCATTTGCTGAAGAACATGTATGCTACAGCCCACATTTACATTACTACATTGTTTGGTATTTGTATTGTTTAAGTTCAGTTCCAGAATTTCTCCAGTTTTCAAACCCAACAGTCACCACTTTTCCTATGAAGAGTTTAGTTATCATAGTGGTTCCTCTTTTACATGAAAAACTCATGTCGAGTTTTTCAGACAAAAGCTGAAACTGAATTAATTAACTTAACTTAGTGCCACAAAGCTGTTTACAATGGGTAGACAGTAAAGATAAGATAAGTAATGCTATTAAACAAAAAAAAAAAGCACACAGGAAACTAATACCACTAGTTATCTCTCAAACATTAATCATTGATTTCCACTCTTAACTACTGCAACTAATTATGCTATGCCTAGGGCAACTGAACATTGCCTGACTAAATTGCCTTTTGTATAGTTTGTTAATAAGGCTTAGTTGGAAAAGGCTGTGTTTACAGAGAGAGGGATATGAAAAATGCTTATGAAAGGACATGGCAACAGAAACTTCTATTACTGTTGCCTTATCACATCACTACATTGTCTCCTCCTCCTTCCTTATAAGGACTTAATTTCCTGTGATCTTTCTCTACACTGGGGCAGAAAACAGCTTTGCTCTCCCTCTCATCTAAAGTGTAGGTTAAGTACTCAAGAACACTACCTAAGTAATACAATTCTGATTTCAGAAACTTACCTCTTGAGCATCAAGGTGGAAAAATAGCACTCTACAGCTAATCAGACTTCAAGGTCTCTTCAGTAAAGCTTTTCTGCATCCCCCACTACTGTATCAAAGTAGATTTTGTGTGCACCATAACCTAGAGCAGGGGTTTAGGTACACAGAACACAGGCAAAGGTAGCCCTGATTTCTCCTAAAGAACACTTTTCACTTCTGTTTAGGAGTCACTACTATTTAAAGTTTCTGGGCATGAAGAAATTCAGGTATTTGAGCTGAACCTACCCTTGTTATCACTATACCAGCAAATGGAGGTGGACATGATGACCCTCAAAGGCCACTTCCCACCTCAGCCATTCTGTGATTCTCCACTTAAGTACACCAATTCCCTGCTCAACAGCCCAGTCCCTCTTCCTCTCACAGAGGAAGAAGTTCATAAGCCAGCTGAGACCTTGCACTCTTCATCACTGTGTAAACTGCAAGTTTATCAACACAGAATCTTAACTAACTGGAAAGGATGCCAACTCCTCTGCTACATCTCTCCTGTATCTCTCTGACAGGAGCTCTTGCCTGCAATAAATTATCCTGCTCTGAAACAGTGTCTGTTCTACTTCCATTTCTCCTTCTCCTTTGACCTCAAGCCCCTTCTGCTGGAAGGAAGGCCCAATGAAGCAGTGCAGAGCACCCAGATGAATTTCTTGTGGAATTAACATATTTTCAGCCAAGTTCAGCACATACATGTACCATACTGTTTTCAAAAACTATGTCCCCCTGGCTATCAGAAGACCTCCAGTAACTACAGTACTGTGCCAGCTTCTTTAGGACATTCCAAGCCCTCACAAACAATTTTTCACACTTTGAATTGTAATGGTTTTAAAGCTTGGTCAGAGCAATCCGAACATACTGGATTCTTGACAGCTAGCAATGAACAGGGAAAAAGAGTATCTCTGCCTAAAGTCATATAAAAGTGCATAAGATAGATTGCCTATGATATTTGTTGTAAATGCCAAAGTAATTTAAAAGATGAGACTGAATAACAGAGGTAAGATGGCATAGTAAGAGGGCTGTTGGAGGCCCAGCTATGTGTTTAATCCGCCTTACACATAAAACAAGCAAGTCTAGACCAAAGCGAAACAAAGGTATACCTGCAGACTTCTCCAGACAGCACAAATTTAGTGCATATCTAAGCAAGAAAACCAAAGGTTCCAAAGTACTCGCTTGCAAAAAGCTGACCTCTTCCCTCCTGGTCAAAGGCATTTTATTAGACAAGCTAATATTTATTCTCTGTAAATATTAATCTCATTCTACTCCCAGACTATCATAGCTATCCAAACACAATTACTATTCACTTAAATGAAGTATTACACAGTTGGCAGCCACTGAAAAGTAAGATGTATCTTAGAAAATTAATCCTTCCACTCATATCTACCAGGTCAGTATTTGAGCTTTCTATATAGCCACAACTAACAGAGCTCCAATGTGGCTGTGACAGCACAGATACACTCCTGCAAATTCAGGAATTTAAATGACAGTCTAAATAGGTAGCAGCACCAACCTTGTATTCTTCAACAGGCAGATCTATCAGTAAAGATGACCTAAAAATAGGTCTATTCAAATGTCAAATTTGAAATTACTTTAGAGTTTTCTACTCAAGTAAAACAGGAAGTTAACACTTGCCTACTCCATTCCACAAAAGGTGGTTTAAGCCCTGCTGAAGTCAAGTGACTAGAAATTCTACTTTGTTTATATACTGACAAATGGCTGTGTCAAAGGATTTGTAGAGTTTCAGAGCTATGTTGACATTACTGTAAGTAACACATTAGTCCCTCACCTTCATTAGCACAAGTTTACAGCAAATGTCCAACCATTTGGAGAGCAGTTATTTATTGCCAGCTATTTGATAATTTTGACAAAAATGAAAACATGCCTCTATGAATCTACAAAAAATCCACATAACAAATTCATTTAAGAAAAAAAACTATTAGATAAGAGCTCAGAATATTTTTTCTGTGACCAAGAACAGAATCCAACTTTTAAATACACGTTTTTCTTCAGCTTGCCATAAGCTTAGTCATCTTCTGGACTATTTAGTAAAACTTGGTATTTTAGTCTACAGGTTTCCAAAACATTACTAGAGAACAGTACTGTCAGAACCACTTACGGAAAATATGAAGTCATTATTGATGTTTTATGATTTATGTAGCAGGCTTTTTAAGAAGTAGCTAAACAGAAAGTGACTGCCATATTTTATAGATACCTTAAGGCCAGTACCTCTGAACAGTGCAATTCCTAGAGTACTTGCAGGCAGATGAGAGCTGAGTCACTTTACTCATCCTGCCCAACTCCGTTCCCAAGTCATTGTTTTGAATCATTTCCTTCATAACAAGGAAAGTGATTATGCTACAACTGAGTATCTCACAAGAGGAACAAGACTAGAAGGGAAGCTTCCCTTTCCACACAGCAGTCTTACTTATGGAAGCAGAAATCTAGGGAAGATGATACAGCTGAATAGAGATTTAACTTCAGTATTTCTTTAGCAAACAGTAAAACCCTAAAAGACTATGACTTCCTGTGAAGTAACTCACTGAATGAGAAGTAACATTTTTAAAATGCATGAAGCTTTTAGGTTTTTAAAAACTTAGGTGTTTATGTTCCATACTTCTCCTCATCCTTCCACAAAGGGTGTACAGAAAATAAATAGTCTTAGCAGGTAAATTTTTGCTTCATAAGCCAACAAAGGATAAAATGATCAAAAGACTCCAGCTAACACAGTGATTAAACCAGCAACTAATGCAATTTTCAAAGATTCTGCTTGCACAGGCATTTTAAACAAACATCAGCAAACTCCTCACTTTTTTAGGGGATGAGTCGTCAGAGAGAGAAATACTTCCTTTATTTGTCTGTGGAAACTATGCTTATTTCCCACAAGCTCAAACATGGCTCCAGCCTGGTTTTTTTTTCCACATTCTGCATTAGTAAAACTGATTTCCAGAGAAGTCAAACAGTGCAGTAGGCACAGAGATCGCAGCAATCATAGTGTTGATTCAAGGTAAATAAGCTAAAGCTGTAAAACAACATTACCTGATGTGTACAGAAAACTAGCTTACCTTTATCTAAGGGTTTTTAACAGTTGTAATTAAAATACTGCCATCTCTTTTGAAGTTAAGTTGTTATATTCAGACTGTTATGCCAGTGGAGGATTTGTTATGGCCTGGAATCATTTATGACTACTTAATTATTTAGAGGACATAAATCCTACTCAAAAAAAACAAAGGCCCAAGAATGAGGTTTCACTAGGATAATCATAGAGGCCCTGTTCAGCTTTGTGGTTTTATCCTATTCCTCTTCACCTTTTCCCCCACACATTGGCTACATCAAATCTGAAATGCTGATGTGGTGATTCTAGCCTCCAAACAGAAAAATGAATCAACTTGGGCAAGAAAATTAGCAGCTTTCCTCCCTGCCCTGCAGACAAGTTAGTGAGCTGAACTAGCTCACCCTAACATCAGCTGAATATAAAAACTAGTGCAAGGTAAGATACACATTCAAGGGATGGTCCCACAAGACCGACTGCCACCACTAATCTGCCTTGTAGTTTCATCCTAGATCAACAGGCATTTTGGACAAGTTACTTTTAAACAAACACTCGTGAGCTTTTTCAAAAAAACCCTGAAAAGAGGAGTACTCAAGAAGCTGTCACACAAGTTCAAACAGATGGCAGAAGCAACAAGCACCAGGGCACATTTAGGTGCAGAATTCAACAGCCAAACAAACTTGAATTTCAAAAGGCTCACACTAAGTCAGCCACCTCAGCTCTGCAGCTGTTCCAGCATTTCTTGGCCTACCATGTGCTCCCATCCCAGTTGTGATAACTCACTCATGTCAAGTGTTAATTTGACTGACATATAAATCATTTTACTAATATAATTATTTACAAGAACAGTGTTCATTCAAAAGTGTAAGCACAGATGTAAATCTCCCCCCATTTGTGACATATCTGCTTTCAAACTAAACCCTCAACCCCCAAGATTCTACTAATCTCAAAGTCTATGCCTACTCACCTATATTGTAACTGCATTTTGAAAGACTGAAAGACTCTAATTTTTAGCAGATGAAGAAGTCTAAGATCACAGGTAAAAACACACAGCATCACATGCAAATCAGCTTCAGTTTGCTTTTGCAGAAAGACATCTGCCATTTTTCACAAAAGACAGAGAGGTATCAGTAACTCAGTTTTACCATCAGTGTCAATAGCCAGAAACCTCAAAGGTCAAAGGGAGCAAGGCTTATCAAGTGAGTGATGCACTGGCTTTTACATACAGAGATTTGTGGAAAGATTTAGTACTAGAGTACATAACAAAATCCTTTCCTCCCCACAGAAAAACCCAGGAAGAGGAATCAAAGCATGAGAAGCATTGGGAGAGAATAATAGTTCACAGCTGATAAGGATAAAAGTAGAAAAGATTTAAGAAGTGCAGTGCTAAAATGACAGAGATGGTGCTACAAAACATAACATTCATCTTTCCTCAGCCTGTCTAGTGAGAGTAATTGATGACACTGAGAGCTATGAAAAAGGATTGCTTACCCACACAGATCAGTTAAGAAAGGTCTTAGGCAGTGTTGCAAACACTGGGTTAGCAGGACACTTGGCTGCATCATAATTAGGATTGCTTTTCTCCACCACTGAGCACACGAACACAGCTGTCTTCTCCAATTCTGCTACAGTCACTTGGTTATTACAGAAAGTTAATAACATAATGAAGTAACATTAACCTAGCCAGTTTTCATAAAATAAAGGTGGATGTTACCTGTAGATGGAAGAATCTAGAACTTTAAAATCCATTGCCCTTCTAACCGCGACAGGACAAGAAAGGCATACACATGGTCTTTTAGATGAGTATTTCATTGAAACATTGAAGAGCTGCTCTCTCCACTTGTAGCAAGGTTAGGCACCATGCTGGCAAAGACCGTCGTCACATTCAAGGTTTTCCTGTCCCCCCACATCCTTCACAAGTAACTGCATAATTGCAGACCAAAGCCAGGTCAGACGTTTTTCTTATTCAGCTGACCTACTGCGTTCCATAAGGAGGAGGAATATAACCATCACACTGATCACTCATCCAGGACCATGCCTTCAAATAAGATCAACAATCCTGAAAACATTCAGACAGTTTGCTGACAAGTCTCCAAGCCTCAGAAAAAGTCACAGGAGACTAAAGAGTGAGATTACCCCAAGTGCCTTACCTCTGTAAGCTATACTGTGACTCCAGCTTCATTTTAGATGGATGTCGAATTCCAAGCCACTTAATTAATACTTCAGATATGTTTGAAGTAGTCTTGGCATGATCTCTTCAGGACAATTTTCCCTTTCCTTAAGTGAACTTTCACAATGCTTTTCTGTGAAACATTATGGTTTTCACCTAAATTCTTCAAGCTTAATACAGTTTAGTGAGTGGGAGTAAATGGCTGATCACACCTTGTGCTACCACCTTGGACACCAGTCTACAGGCAACAAACGATCTATGAGTCACAATCTGTGAATCTCTGTTTTCTGTTCCTTTAGACTCTAAGATCCATGCACCTTTCAAATGGTGTGGCAAATTAAATCCCAAAGCATGTCTGAGAGAAGCTGTCACAAAGGCTTAGGTGTAACTGAAGCAGTTCAAGGAAAACATTATGGAAAGTCATTTTAGAGCTGTTAACTGACTGGAGTGATAATCAAATACTTTACATCATCAGTGAGAGGGAAGGGAAATGCACAAATTCAGCTGTCATTTGAACAAAAGAAGTCAGCATTCTTCATCATGCAAGGAAGATGCTCTAGAACAGAACGTATATGTAGGAAGGCTGGTGTTGTAACACATTCAAAGAATCTTCAGTATGATTTTCCCACAGCCTTGAGTGTTGCTAACTAGTCAAGAGTGCTGTAATTTATTCTGCTCACACTCTTTGATATGTAACTACTTATTTATCATCAAGATACAGCAGACAACAAAGAACCAGGACAGAACAGACTCAATAGCCCTTAGGGGCTAGAGCTGAGAAACACGTGGAACAACTACAGTTTGGTGGGCAGCACTGTGGAATCCCAATTATAGATGCTCAAACTCATGATTCCCACACAAGGCAAATGAAGAGGCGTTTTGCATAAGACTAAGACCTACCTAGCACCCCATCCCTTCACGCTCAGTTATGCATGTCAACACAATGAGTACATTGCCAAAAGATTCATTTTTATCATCTTCCATTGCCATTCTGAAACTGCTGTAAGATTGGTGCTATGGTCAAAGTTCAGACATACAGACACCTAATTAAAGGGTCTGGGCTGGTGTCAGCATCAAAAAAGAAAAACTTAAAAAAAAAAGAATGTTTTTTAAGTGATCACTATAACTAAAACATTATTACAAAGCTAAGATACAGATATACACAAATTGCAAGATACAAGCTATAAAATTAAAGACTGCATGACTGATAACTGTGCTTGACACAATGCTACTCCTCATAGACCATAAAGTAAACCCATGAGGAAAGCTCTGAACCAGTAGCATTGTGCCCATTTTAACCCCAGAAATATATATCCACCCCTTTATTTTCCAAAACTTGTGCTAAGTACACTGCTTTATCCACCCCTTTATTTTCCAAAACTTGTGCTAAGTACACTGCTTTGTAAAATGGGGAAGTGCAGTTTTCTAGGGCATGCATCTGGAAAGTAGTATTTTCTCATTTGATAGATTCCCTCTGTTTTTTTGAGAAATGAACCCAGAAACATATGAACAGCAGAACCATACCAAAGCTTACTTATAAGTTTTAAGTATGACTAATATGACTATTTCCATAGCTAGGAGTATGATTGCTTTTTCCTTCATACTCACTACCCAGCATGCTACCGCAGTATTTGAAACACATGTGCTGTCCAGGGTAATTTACTGGTGGCATGGAGTTGGAATAATTGAGCAAGGCAAGAGCTAGTTTTGATGATATATTTTGGATCACATACAAATGTTTTGCTTGAACTTGATCCGACTCATTTTTCAAAGAAACAAGTCAAGAACACATAGATTAAACTTTGTAAGTGAACTTGTGCATCTTGAGGTACATCATCATGAAATTATAAAGAAAAAAAGGAAAAAAACAAAGCTAACTTCACTCATCTGAAATACTAATATAGCTGGGTGGCCTGTTAATAGAATATTGTGTCTATATTTGATTATCGATGCTATAATCCTAAATTTGATTAAAAATTTGAAAATTATGCCAACAGGCTAAAAGACTTAGCAGGGTATAGTTTCAAATCTCATAAGCTGCATTTTCTTCCATAGAAGATTCCATGTGCACACTCTGCGTAATACTTCTGTATTTGAACTAAACGAACTATAGGCATAAGTGAGCTTTATTTAACACCAGGGAGCTTAAAGAGAAAACAATACATAAATACTGATACATTTTAGGTAACTATAGCCCCTCCAAGGCTTTAGCAATCCTGTCAGTCTAACGAGACTGATAAGTACAGCAGCTGCATCAATGGGTATTTAATTTAGTAACTCTGTATTAACCATTTTCCCAAGGTATATTTAAATTTTAGAGGTTTTCATGAATGCCCTAAGTAACTGAGTACTGTTTCTCTCTCTAATCAGTATTTATCTCCCCCCTACCAATGTCAGGCCATCTAAAAATTACTTCAATTCCTACAGAGATGCCAGCATATCTTAAAAAAAAAAATCAAGCAGCTGTAAATAAATGGAAAAAAAAAAACCTACCCAGGCTAAGAAAGCAGTACACAAATTTTTAAACTCTGGGTCCTAGTCTCTCTCTATATGGATTTTTTTTTTTTTTTAATATGACAGAGCTGGAGCAGAATGCTTTTGCTTCCCCCTTATGGTAAGTTGAAGAGAACTCTAGGAGGAAAGCTTTAAGACAAAATATTTGGAGTATCCACATGAGAAGGAAAAACAGATCACTGATCTCTTAGAGCTGAATACTAAAGACCTGTTGTACAGAAGGATCTTCATGTCACAGAATTTCAGAACCTGCTCATCGCCCTGTCCTGGCCCCTTCCCCAGCAGCCAAAAAAGAAGGATTGCTCAGGTATTATAGCAATGTCCAATATTAATATCTACTTATTCACCAATAGACTATTCTTCAAGAAAGTGCTAGAGTAGTTACAAGACTCTGAAATTGTCCCAAAATTAAGAGTTTGTAGTTCTATTCAATATGGTGCCATTTTCTAAATCACAGTATTTTGATACTTAAGCTTTATTGTAAAGCTACAAGAAAAACTCCAATTCCTGTATTTACTAAAATCTGATTTAGCAACAGCTTTAAGTTATATTATGACAACATTTTTGAAATTTGAGTCCTGACACATCATAGAAAATTTCCTAGTCTGTAGAAATTCAGTTCTAATAATTGACAAGTGCAGCCAAGTAAGTAATTTTTCTTGCAACAGGCTGGCAGGAAAGATAGTGTTACACCCCTGCTATAATTTTATGCATCTGCAAATTATAGTAAACCAGAACTGGCTTATTTCAAACCAGGAATGGATTTTGTCCCTATCTTTTCAATATCAGAAGCATTCAAGTTATCACAGCATGAAATAACAGGTTTTTAATACTGCAGTGGATTTTATGCTGTGGAAATTGCTACATGATGCAGTGGTGACATTTTTATATAGAACACTCATAGGAAGGATTACACAAATCATGCATGTCAGCAAAATGGAAAGCATCTGTTTAGGTTGTTGCATGCTGCTAAGGCGCTCTTGACTCCCAGTTTGTGATATGGTATACAGCCCAGTTGCAGTCACAACAGCAAAATGGTGACAGATTTTCATGTCACTGCCTACTGCAGAAGTTGGGCAGCCTTCCGATGTTAGGTGCTAACAAAAAAGCAAGATCAGATCACCTTCATTCTGCATGGAGAACAGGCAACTAATATGATGTCAAATGTTTCAAAGGACAGTACTGGAGCCTTATTTTTAGTTTTTATATAGAAACACATCGAGGCTTGATTAATGATTAAGGGATAAAAAAGATTTTCCCCCAAACCACATTAAAAAACACACCAAAACCCCAGAAAGTACAGACACTTAACTACCGAAGCAGTATTACATGTAACATCCATGTCTTTACAAAATCCATTTACAGTTTTTTGGACTAAACGCCCTCCAAGAATACTTAAAAGCCTACATAATGCTCCAGAGTATTAGCTTTGCTTTTGGACCACCAGTTTAGCTGACACGGAAAAGACTAGCTGTATAAAACTTCACACATCTAGACACATTGTTCTATTTAAGTCAGCATTGACTTGCATCAAAAAAGTTGGCTTCAAATCAGCTGATTCAGATGATATCTTATGAATTAAGTAGTATTACTTTCAACAGAAGTCCACCCACTATTGGTCAAGCCAATCTTTTCTGGGACCATGAAGGGGAACACAAGGAAAAGAGCTGTGCCAACAGCAAAAAAAAAAAAAAAATAAAAGGAAAAGCAAAGCAGGACACAGAATCTACAGGAAGTTTACATATGAACAGATCCTCAATTAAATCTAAAGGGTGTTGACTACTCCTTTAAAGCTTAAGCCAAAATCTCAAGTTCCACGGTCCAGACATAGTTATACCTTCTTGGAGTAATTTTTTTTTTTTTAAAGCCACTTCACACTAATGTTTAGAGACAGATGAATGGAATTGTTATGGAAACCCAATCATAGCAATACTAGACTCTTAGTTTAGTTTACTATTACTGTAAGAGACTCAGAACACACAGAGTGCTTTATAAAGGTCTCTGAAACTGTTATAAATAAGTGTATGACTTAGGCCTGAAGGAAGAACAGCTGGAGAATTTAGGATCCTCCCATATTTTAACTCATGGTGATGTCATAATTTAGAGTTCTTGGAAACTGTCAATTCAACATTTAAGCCACATCAATAACAGTCACTAAATCTACTACACATCTCTATTGGCTTAAGCACCAGTTTAGCTTTTATTAAGGGGAACACATAACTCCTAATTATAAGAAGTCAATAAGCATTCTCAGAATCTCTCAGATTACTTTAAAATATGTACTTTGAGACTTTAAAAGAACTCCTAAACATACTATCTCTTGTGTACTCTCTGCAAGCTTTACAATACATTGGAAAGAGACTGCTCTGCCATTAAGTGTTTCACAGTGCAGATTTGAAGGGGCTCCTTTAGGGTTATGAAACAGCATTTCATTTCCATGTTAAAAAGTTGGCTTGGGAGGGCCTTCTAAGTTCTGAAGATGAGGCACCTTATAAAATTGTATTATGAAAAGGTAAGATCAGTCAAAGAAGGTTTAAGTTGAAGTATATTTCAGATTGCTTAATCTTTTCATTGTTATGCAAGTATATTTCATAACCTTACTTGAGGAATCAAAGAACAGTTCTAATACTAACAATGGTCTCAGTCTGACAGCTACGGCTAACCCAAGTGTGCATCATGCCCTCCTTCAACACTCCAATTTATGTAACTCCACACCACTATGGGTCTAAAAATAAACCACATGGGAAAACAAGGTTTAGATGGACAAAAAGAGTAAGACCACATACTTGTTCTCCTTAATTGGCACCTGCTAGTTGTGGAGACAATACCATCCCAGAAACCATTGTTAAGATTTTCTTACTTCTACAGGCAGCCTCCAGAGAAAGCCATGAGGATAAATAGACAGGGTTCCTGAAAAAGTGTTCCTGGCTTGATTTCTTGAGAAATCTTTTTTGCCTTTCCTCCAAGCCTTCAAAAGGAACAATTTGCCTCCAAGGCAATTCAAACAACATTTTCAGCAGGGGTTTTAAAGATTTCCAGAAATGTGCAAGTTTGCTATTGTAATAATCATTAAAACAGTATAGTAAAGCTGCTAATGTGCTGGCAGAAGAGTATGTGAGAAAAGAAGCCATTCATTAACAGTAACAACCTTTAAACAGATTCAGAGATTGTTTGTAAAGGATTTAATATCCAAAGCTACAGAAATGGCCACAAGACTTAGAACTCTGGATTCTAGGAGGATACAGCTGATTAAAAACTATTTGTTAAGAATCTAAATACCAGCATTCCTGTTAAACAGAACAGTCAACTCAAAACAAGAAATACCCAAAGCAGTGATCCTACAAGAGAAAAAGAACAAGTACAAACCTCAAGGAGACAGGAGTTCTGCAACAGCAGTTCATTTCCCAAAATTAATTACCAACAAGGGCAGCAGAAAGGAGTTTATAGTTACCCAGAAGTGTGCGTGACAGTTAACCATCATGGTCCTTTCAATAAGCTCATCAGGACACTCCAGAAGATGGTGCCCGGAGACCACACCAGCATTGTTAACCAGGACAGACACCTCGCCAACCTCCTTACGGACCCTCTCAGCTGTCAAGTAGACATTCTCTCTTTTGCCCACATCACAGGTGTACGTGTAAACCTGCAAGTTGCAATGAGGCAGCACATCTTTCTCTCCATCTCCAGACACTAAAGAACACAGACAAAAGAACAGAAGGGGTGGGGGGCAATAAGGTTCTTGCTCATATTTTGACATTCAAAGAAGTAGTTCAAGCAGAAATAGCAAACACAATTTCAAACCACCAAAACTTCTATTTACTTTGGTGTCATTGCAGTACACCAGGACTCAGCTATTTACTATCGCTGCTACGTGTTTTAGGAAAAGCTGCAGGTTTTTAAGCCGCTGCTGGAGACCCAGACTCCGCGAGGCAGGTCTGCGCTCACCGCTGCCGGCACAGGGCCGGCTCTGGCTGGCAAAAGCACCGTCGGGGCGTCTGATACTCTGCGCCCGGCGGTCTCCAGCCCAGAGCCGCTCTCAGGGCCCACCGCAGGTGAGCGCTGCTCCGGGCTGCACCCGCCGGGCGCGCAGCCCCGGCTCCCTCTGCCCCGGGCCGGGCAGGTGAGCGGCGGGGACAGATGGGGGAGCCCCGCCGCTTACCTCCGGCGGCGGCCGCCTCCTCGGCCATCTCCCGGTAGATGTGCCGCACCATGCCCGCCGTCTCCTCGTTGCTCTGCGTGTTGATGTCCCACAGCACCAAAAGCGCCCGGCGCCGGGCGAACTCCAGGGCGAAGAGGCGGCCCAGGCCGCTGCCCGCCCCGGTGATCAGGCACACCTGCCCCGCCACACTTTTCTCTTTGGGCCGCACCAGCCACTTGGCCGCGGCCAGCACGAACGCCCACAGCACTCGGAAAGTCACCACGAAGAACTCCAGCAGGATGTTCATGCTGCCGGACCGCGGGGCCGGCGGCACGGAGCCTCCTCACCGCCCGGCTCCCCGACCTGCAGCCGCCGCTGCCCGGGACCGCCCGCCGCGGGCACCGAGGGAGGCTCCGCTCACGGGGGTCCCGCCGCCGAGCTCCCCCGCTCCGTGCCGCTCGCGGCCCCACGCCCCGCCTCAGTCACACACGCCGAGGACGGAGCCCGGACACGGCGCTGTCTGCCTGCCCTCCGCCTGCCTATCCTGCCCCGTCCAGCTCGCGGCCCCGCTACTGGCAGTGAACATCTTGCTCGCTCGGCCCCTCTATATAGGGCGGACAGGGAGGCCGAGCCCCTCCCCCGGGCCGGCCCATCCCGCCCCGCATTCCCGGGACCCCCCGCCCCCGTCCCGCTCCGCCCCGCCGCCGGGGGAGGTCCCCGACGGGAATGGGGACGGGACAGCCGGTGCTTTGCGCTGCTGGGGGCGGCCGTCCCGGCGGCTCCAGCCCGCCCCAGCCCGCCCCCGGACTACAAGTCCCGGGGTGCGCCGCGCCGCGCCCCACTGGAGCGCCATCTCGGGTGCGATGTCGCAGCGCGGGTTAGAGGAACGCGCACGGGCGCTAAAGGTTCGTGCTCGGGGCTAGAGACACAGGGAAGCTGGAAGCCCACAGGAACCACTGGGTCACCGCAGGATGCACGATGCCCGCGTGCCTGGGGATCCTCTGCTGAGCTGTGAGAAACCGCTGAGGAAAACCCCCATGACTTCTTGGTCCGTCAGCCAAGTACAGAGGTCACTGATCTCTCACCCGCCACTGACTGAAATAGGAGCTCACAGGTGCCAGCACACGGAAAGTATTTTCTTCTGTGCGATAACAGCGGCCGCTCCGTGTATGTGGGCACCCTGCGGCCACCCGGCGCCGGAGCATCCCGCTCCTCCATTTGCCAGTTCCAGAGGATGAGGACCAGAGCGTGCCCTTGGGTGTGCAAGACTCATCCCACTGCCTCTGCTCGCCTGCACCCGTGTCCCTTAAGTGCACGACGCTGCGCTTTCTTCGCTGTGTAGCCGCCAGTTGTCAGAAAAGTTGTTGGAACTTTGCGAACTCTGCCTCTCGGATTGAGCAGAAATTCGAGTTCAAAAGTTTCAGAAGAAAGTGCAGACAATTTCTTTCTTCAGTAAATACTGCAGGTGGTTTTGCGTGCTGATTTTAATCCCCCCCTTATAATATTGCTAATAAGATCAAGTGATACAAACGTCTGTATTAGCACAAAATAACACTGCAGTAAAAAAATGAACATTGATACACCTGTAACTAGGATCCAAAGCACTCTCAGTAACGTTATCAGGCGTTAGTACTGTGCGACAGCTCTGCGTGCTGTTAATTGGCAACAAATAAAGTCAGTAAACGCAGAGCTCGGCATTCCTTATCCCCCGCCCTGCCGTCTACACGTTTTTTTTTACACCGGACAGTCCTTTGCTGCTAAGAGTTCCACTAATTTCTCTTCTTCCCGTGTGTGTGTAATGATGTGCCGGTGTCTCCCTGGGTGATTTTAGGCGCACGGGTAGGCGTGCACAGGATGAGACTTACGAGCCACAGCCTTAAGCAGCCTTCCAAGCTGCCGTGCTGGGCAGCGTTGCTTCCCGGGCCGTCCTCCCTTCTCCACAGTGCAGTTATTGATTCCGTATGGCGAACCGAAAAGATGTCCAGCCTGACGAAAACCCATCCCGGCAGAAACGGAGCGAGCCCGTGGTTCCCGTTTGCCCGTGCGTCCCGGTGAACGATCCTGCGGGCAGCATTCCGCCCTCAGCCTCCATTCCCGCCGCCGTACTGAGCGCGGGCGGGAGGTGGCGTCGCGCAGGCATTAGGGACGCGGTTTAAGGCTGACATAGGGGAAATCCGGCCTCATACAAGACGGCTGGCAGCCCCACCACCCGGAGCTCGTTCTCAGCCTCCTGCAGGGAAGGCCGGGTCTGGTGGCGGAGCGGATGCAGCCCGTGCTCGGGACACAGCCGATCCGGGACACAGCCGGTGCTCGGGACACAGTCAGTGTTTAGGACACAGCCCGTGCTCGGGACACTGCCGGTGCTCGAAAAACAGCCGCTCCCGGGACACAGCCGGATCCCGGGACACAGCCGGATCCCGGGACACAGCCGATCCCGGGACACAGCCCGTGCCCGGGACACAGCCGGCCCGGGACACAGCCGATCCCGGGACACAGCCCGTGCCCGGGACACAGCCGATCCCGGGACACCGCCCGTGCCCGGGACGCAGCCGATCTCGGGACACAGCCCGTGCCCGGGATACAGCCGATCCCGGGACACAGCCGATCCCGGGACACAGCCCGTGCCCGGGACGCAGCCGATCCCGGGACACAGCCGATCCCGGGACACAGCCCGTGCCCGGGATACAGCCGATCCCGGGACGCAGCCGGCTCCAGCCCTGTTGGGCGGAAGCAGTTCCCAGACACTTTTACCTCAGGCACTCGCCGGACACCCCGGCGCTCGCACGGCGGTCAGGCACAACGGCGGACGTCCAAACCCGGGGTCCTGCCGGCGGGCAGGGCCTCGCCTGCGCGGGCGAATGAGCTAAGAGCGCGCCGCGCACGCGCACGCCCCTCTCTTCCGGCGCTGACCATGGCGGACAAGGAGTGAGTCCCGTCCCGCCCGCCGCCATCCGCCGCCATCCGCGGCCGCCGCGCCGCCCGAGTCCTGCTCGCGCCGCCCCCGGGGCCGCCGCGCCTCCGCCGGGGCTGGGAGCGGTGGGAGGGGAGGGACCGGCGCGGCGGAGATGGAGCCGGCCCGGCCCTTCCGCAGGCGGCGGCTGCGGCCGCCGGCCCTTGGCGGGGTGGGGAGGGAGAGCGGGCCCCGAGCGCCGTCGTGGCCGGGGAATGTGGGGCCGGGGCGGCGAGTTCCTCTCGAGTGGGCGAGCGGGCAGGGCTGTGTTGGGCCTGGAGCTGGGAGCGATTGTCCGTCGGGCCGGTGTAGGCGCTCGTCAGGGTGATTGTGGCTCTAAAAACGCTGCTCTGACAAGTTTTGTCGTGTCTAAGAGTTTAAAGTCTCCGGGACAAGAGGGAACGGGGCACAGAGTGATGCCTGAAGTTGAGGAGGAACTTCTTTTCCGTACGGGTGACCACGCACTGGAACAGGTTGTCCAGAGGGGATATGGAGTCTCCCTCGCTGGGGGTGTTCAGAACCGTCCGGATGCAACCTGTGCCATGTGCTCTGGGACGATCCTGCTTGAGCAGGGAGCTGGGACCAGATGACCCACTGTGGTCCCTTCCAACATCACCCACTCTGTCATAGTCTGAGCAAGTTGAGAGTCCTGTCAAATAAATTCCACAGTACTTCCAAATAAGCTTTTCCTGTTCAAGCACCTGTTGAAATGTATATCGATCAGAGAGAAGTTATCTTGAAATGACTTTGTTTTCTTAGCAGTTGTAGCAAGGGAGGACAGTCTTTGTAGTTACAGTTGTGTGCAGCTCTGGTTCGTCTGTCAGGGTTTCTTGTCTGGTACAAAATGTAAATGGTCTAGGTTCTGAACCAGAAAATCACCCAGTTCAGTCCCAGGGAGCTGTCCTGGGATGCTCTTCCAGGCCTGGGAACAGTGAGGATGAGGAAGATGCAGTGAAATGGCTCAAGGTAGCAAGGCCTGCACACATGTTATGTTTGAGAGCTTTGATGTTTGTCATATGTACTGTCACTGAGTTTCTTTCTACCAGCTAAAAGCTTTTATTTCTATTTTCATTTAGAGTAAAGAAGGTGCCCTCTGTGCCCGAGAGCCTGCTGAAGAAGCGGCAGGCCTACGCGGTCATGAAAGCCAAACGTCAGAAGAAGATTTTGGCTATAAAAAAGGTGACTGTCCTCTGATCCCTTGACCTAGATTGCTTATATGCTGCAGTAGCAGCTGCTGCTACTCTGATGCAGTACAGAAATTCACAGTATGTTGATATTTTCTTTAAGTTTTGTACTAAAATTGGCTTTTAGTGGCTGATAACAAAGTTCTGGGCATCACTGAGGGTTGTTCTGAGTTGTATGATACTGATCTGCATTACTTGGGGGAAGTTCTAGAACGTGGCATGTTACTTGAAGGTGATTTTCATGTGTTAAAAGGCATTTTGTAACTTTAAGCCATTTCCAATTTATTGCAGTACCGCAAGGCACAAAGGAAGCTCATCTATGCAAGAGCCCAGGCTTACCACAAGGAGTACAGGCACATGTACAGGCAGGAGATCCGTATGGCCAGGATGGCCCGGAAAGCTGGCAATTACTACGTCCCAGCTGAGCCAAAACTGGCATTTGTGATCAGGATAAGAGGGTAAGGTTGTGTACAGATATAGGCAATTTTATGTTCAAAAGTACTGAAGTTGGCTTTTGTGTTGCCTCTCTGTTTTGAGGACTTAAATACATCAACAAGATAAGCTTTCTACCAGTGGCTTGAGAAGTTGTTGGTAGATACTGTACATGCCCTTGAGGAGTGTTTAAGGGCTAAATCATTTTGCTGCCTACTGTCTTCAGGAATCCCTGATTTTTAAGAAGACAAGGCTGAAAATACATGCAGACAATTATTCTTTCTCACCTTTAACTTGGTAAAATTACATGCTCTATTCCCAAATATTCTGCTGAGCTGTTCTTCAAGTGTTTGTTTTGTTCTACTCTGGTAAAGTGTTACAGAAAACTAAAAAATAGGTGTGATTAGAAGAATTATGTTCAGGGTAGCGCAAGGCTAGTTCTAAATTGTTTCAGTATAATACTTAGTTATTTTCATGGAAATGGATGTTTTAACTTCATACTGAAATGTATAGCAGTAGTAAGTTAATTTACTAAGCTTGCTTTGTGTAATTCATGAAATGTGTTTTCGTATGGGAACAGTGCTTTTGTGTTGAGGGGTTGTTTTTTAACCTGATACGTAGCTACCTGGGATGTTGATAATTCAGACTGTTTCACTTTCTTCTCCAGTACCAATGGTGTCAGCCCTAAGGTTCGAAAGGTTCTGCAGCTTCTTCGCCTGCGGCAGATTTTTAACGGCACCTTTGTAAAACTCAACAAAGCCTCTATCAACATGTTGCGGATTGTTGAACCCTACATTGCCTGGGGGTGAGTGAAAGGCCCAAGGCCCAGTTGTACCTAATCAGGGTGCAAGTGTTGAGCAGGTTTTGCATTTTGCTATTCTGGACTTGCAGGGGTTTTTTATCTTTTGTGTCTTGCCTGTCTTTGAATTGAAAACATGGTTAAGGCAGTGCTTTAAAGGTAATGGCTGCTAGGTATGATTGCACTCTCATACTGGTATTCTTGGGAAGTTGGTGTGAGATCTGCTTCTCTCTTGCTTTTGTGTTTAAATGTGGGACATGCTGAAATGATCTTTAGTTGTTTGGTGTGGAAGTCCAGATCAGGGATGTTAACATTGCCCTGAAATGTAGCTGGCAAAGACTTAAAATTCTTTTTTTGAACGTGACTGTTTTGTTTCAGTTACCCCAACCTGAAGTCTGTGCATGAGCTGATCTACAAGCGAGGTTACGGCAAGATCAACAAGCAGCGCATTGCTCTGACAGACAACCGCCTGATCCAGAAACGCCTTGGTAAATTCTACTGAGCAAAACGGGAAGCCAGCTGCTCCCCTTGGGGTGATCAGTGCTGAGCTGGGCAACTGTCCTTACGTGTCACTGGAGTACACTGGTGTTTAGTTAGGATCTCTACTTCTGTCCGAGTTGTTTAATACAAAGTGAACTGGAAGCAACTTCCATCATAAAGTATTGAAAACAGGTGTAAAGAATCAAATATTAGCCTTTTAAATTTGTAATGTTAAATGTAACCTCTTTGACCTTTGTGGGGTCAGTATGTCTTTGAGTAAAGAAAAGGTGCTGTGGCATGAAAAAGTCATCACAGCTTTGAACTTTCAGACTTTAATATTAGACATTTTGTTTTTGACTTTTGTGATCTGGTAAACAGACTTTTTAAACTTGTTGAAAGAACTATGTAGTGATCAGTGTATTCAGTAAAAGCAAAGCATGATGAACAGTTGGGATATAGGCTGCTCTGGGAAGATCCCTTCTCTTGCAGTTATGCCAGAATGAGTGAAAGTGACCACTCAAGTCTCTCCCTTTTTTTGGCACTTGATTTGCATTTTCCTTCAGATTAGGCTGTGTCCTGGGTATTTCTTTTCCTGTGCTGTGGATAAATATCTTAAAGATACATGTATTCTGCTGTAATCTCTTTTTAGCACTATGTTTTACAAGAGTTAACTTGTAACATACTGCTGAAGACTCTGGAAAAGCATTAAGGAAACATGCTGTAGCATTTATTCAGCATCCTAATTTAATAGCTAGCGAGTTTCCCCGAGTTACACATTGCAGTGGTTTAGGTGTATTTAATCTAGCTTTTCTCCAAAGAACAGTTTTCCTAAGATTCAGTAAGTGCGGGTTGTTTTTTATTGTTTCTCACTGCTGGCAGCAAATATTTAACAGTTGAAACTGATGCCTCTTGCCAAGTATGCCATCTAAATGTTGACTTGGCTGCAGCTAATCCATTTTAATTGGAAAAGTCAGTCATTCAGTTTCACAACAAAGTGAGTGGTTTCTGACTTCCTGAAGTTTATCAAAATAAGTAGGCACGACAGTAACAATGTGATAATTTTTAGTTTGTTATTGACCAGTGCCTCTGAAGTCTTTCTGAAAACTGTGTCTGAATTTTAGGAAAGCTTGGCATCATCTGCATGGAAGATGTGATCCATGAAATTTACACTGTTGGCAAGAACTTCAAAGTTGTGAACAACTTCCTTTGGCCCTTCAAGTTATCCTCTCCTCGGGGTGGAATGAAGAAGAAAACAATCCACTTTGTGGAAGGTGGGGATGCTGGTAACAGAGAAGACCAGATCAACAGACTCATAAGGAGAATGAACTAATGGTGAGATACTGCCCAAGGCAATCAACTGTTCAGCTCTGCAGGCTGCTGTCATTATTGGTCAGACATTCACATTTAATAGATGCTCGCTCATTCTTGGGTGGTACCTACAGTATAAAGCTACTTGCACAACATAGTGTTCTGGTTTTATTTTGGAAGTCCTACTAAAGCTTAATTGTTTGGGAAGTTAAATTGTCAGTGTCACTGATATGTTTAGGAAATACAAACATTACCAATAACTTGTTTTAAAGCCTTGTTTGGTTTTGTGTTGGGAAGCCTTGAGATCTTGGCTAAAACTTTCAAGCCTCATTAATAATCTGTTAATAGTATTGAAGTCTTGTGATTGCAAGTACCATATTTTTTTCAGGTTTTCTAGAAAAGCCTGATTAGGAGTGGTCTAAAATTTCAGCTTGTTCAAGCTTCACAATTATTCATTTAAAGCTTTCATGTATAGTGACCGAGTTAGTAATTTTGAAAGACTGATTTGCCCATTTGAGTAGTCTGTCCTTTAAAAATGAGAAGGTTTATTAACACTTAGAGTGATTTAACAGTGACAGCTGTGTCCTAAAAGTAAGACCTACTCCAAACAATGTCTTATTTGTTGTTGTCACTCTGCTGTTCCTGCTTTGGTGAGAAGTCTCTGCCATTCAAAGCCAACACTTTTGCAGAGTTCTTGTACTTCGCTTTGCTTTTTAGACACTAAACTACTAACACTAAGTGTTGCCCATATCTTAGTTTCAGTCAATTATCTTTTTGGTTTGACAGGTATGCTGGAATTTAAGAAAATTTCATTGTCTTAGGATATTTGGAAAGGATATCAAACAAAAACCTAATTTTCCCCAAACTTATTCCTCCAAAGTCAAAATGGTTATTTTGCTTGGTTTGTTGGGATTTGTTTGGCTTAGGGGTTTTGTTTGGTTGTTTTTTGTAAGGTTCTGTTTTTTCTTTTAGATCAGATATGCAGTTTACTTACGGATTTCTAGCTTCAGAGGATTGGTTCATAAAAATGGGTAGTGTTGTAACTTTACAGTTTAAAACGGGTGCAGTTGCATTTGGATGATTCAGAAATTTTCTAAAATTCGGAAATAAAAGTTTCTGAAGGGAAGGAAGTTCTATGTTGTTTTGTTTTGTTTTGTTTTTCCCTCAAGTCTTTTAAAAATACTTTTACAGCAAATTGAGCTCATTGGAGTCTGCTTTCTGTCCAAGGAGCTAAAGGAGATCTAGGAGATACTTTCCGTTTGATTGACAGTGTTAATTCTTGAAGCATTTTTTGTAGGCTGCTGATTTCCTCAGTTAAAGCTCCTTGCATGTTGTGCTGTTATCTCCCCTGTGTGAAGTCAGCAGAGTTTTAAAGCACTACTGACATGGCATGTGGAAATTGCAACTTCAGGAAAATAGTTCCTTACAGGGACAGTGTTCTTGAAAAGCCTTTTAGCTCAACTATGGAAAGATGTTGGTAACTGAGGAGCAGAATTGCTGTAACGTTTGGTGCCTGGGGTGATGCTAAGTTACTCCCAGTACTATTCTTGTAGAAATTTTGCTGCTGGTAGCAGAAACTTGGAAGTTCAGTACTGGCAAATGTGTCCTTGAAGTTGGTGCATAGCCAAGGCTGAGGAGGACTGTGTGCTCCTGTCTTGATTTCTGAGCATGATGCTGTTTTTAATGGAAACACTGCAACTTTTCTGTCAGTGTAGATCTTTTCTCCTCTATCTTCCCTGGTAAAGGAAAGACAGATGTATACTGGTAGTGTTGTTTTCAGGAGCCTTCCTAGAGATGGGAAGCTTCTAGTTCACTATTGCAGTTGCTGTAAATGCCTGGGAGGATAGGTGTACTGGCAGAGAAACAAGGGATATTCATTCATCTAATTGCTCATGTGTTTCACTGGACTTGTAGCTCAGCATCCCATATAAGTGGCATACATTAGAACTTTATTTCATATTTTAATTTAGAAAATGACCTTGTAGTTTCTTATTTTATGCTTATAAGCAGTTGTTATGGTTTTCCTGTAAACGAAATCTAAGATAACTGATTGTTCTTGTCTCTTCAATTTTTGCTGCTGTGAATAGAGCACATGTTTAAAATGCAAGTAGCCTAGATGTAGAAAATAGAAGAATGTTGTAGTTTCTGCTGAGGTTGTAGATGCTGCTGAAGGCAAACTAGAGTAGTAGGTTCAGGTGCCATACTGGCAGTACTCTCTGGATAATGTCATTATGAAGGGCTGTGTATCTAAAGAAGAGTATTCCTCTTTCCTACAAGTAGTTAGTTTCCTGCTGTTTGTCTTTATTTCTTATTCTATTTGTCACTTATTTCTTAAGTGATAGTCTCAAGTGAATGAAAAAAATAGACTTCCAGTACTGATTTATTCATACAGACTGGGAGGAAAGAGCATAGTACTTGAAAGCAAATGTTGACAATCAGTCTTGGCAACATACTGAATTTCATCAGTTTTTCAAGCAAACTTTACAGAAACTGGACCCAAGTCAGCTTTTTTGCTTTCATTTTTGTATGTGAACAGTCTCTGAAATGTGCCAAAAATGAGAGTGAAGCAAAAGTTAGAATATGCACAATGTCTTGGCATGTCTTTAAATATCAAGTATACGTATTATTGGTTCAAGGCAGAAATGTTTATCCTGTTAGGTCTGGTATTCAAAATCTATTTTCAGTGAAGAGTTGTTAATGTAGAAATTAGTTACTGTGTGTGAGACTACTGCAGTCTTAAATAATGTATTACTTTTTCATGTGGCTAGAGTTGTTTCAGATCTACACGTGCCTAATGATACCTTTTTCTTCTTTGCCTTGCAGGTGCCCAGCTGCAATATTTCAAAGATGCCCATCTGCAATATATCAAGGTCTGGTCTATTAATAAAACAATCTTGCACAAAACAGTCTGTTGTCTCAATTGGTCTCTTATGATCCTCTTCTGAAGTGGCAGCGTTTGTCAGATTCAGTTTGGAGTCATGTGTTTCAAAGAGCCATAGTTTGAATTAGCAGTAGATGTATGTATGTAGATACTGCTTAACCTTCATTTGGAGGAGGAAAATTTGGACAGATTTGTGCAGGTAACAGATGAGGTTTTGAGTTGCAACAATAGATGGCAAACTGATCTGTGTGCTGTTGTTGAGTGGGCAGGGTTCCTGCTTAGTTGTAGTGCACCAGAGAGCTGTGTGAAAATCTTTTTATGTAAAGAAGCAGCAAGTGTAAATCTGTTCTTAACATCTTAAGATCAGAGAATCATACAGTGGCCTATGTTGGAAGGGATCTTGAAGAAAAAATTAATTTCAATCCCCCTACCATGAACACCTTTCACTAAACCAGGTTGTTCAGAGCTCCATCCAACCTGGCCTTGAGCACTTCCAGGAATGGGCATCCACAGCTTCTCTGGCTGACCTGTTCCAGTGCCTCACCATCCTCACAGTAAAGAATTTCTTCCTAAAATCTACTCTCAATTTGAAGCCATTGCCCCTTGTCCTGTCCCTACATACCCTGGTTAAAACATCCCTCTCCATCTTTATTGTAGGCTCCCTTCAGGTACTGGAAGGCCACAATTAGGTCGCCCTGAAGTCTTCTCTTGCCCAGGCTGAATAATTCTGATTCTTTCAGCCTGTCCTCATGGGAGAGGTGCTCCATCCCCCTAGTCTTCCTAATGACCCTCCTCTGTACTTTGTTCAATTGGTTGATGTCCTTGCAGTGCTGGGGACCTCTGAGCTGGATAATTCCAGCTTTGAAACATCTTCAGGTATTTTTTACCAAGGAAGCATAAAATACTTAACAAAATAATATTTTTTTTTCACATTCAATGTAATCACTCAGTTTAATGACATAATGTGTTTGCAGTGTTAGACTGCAGATACTATAAAGTGGAAGAGCACAGTATTCATGAGCATATGATGAGTTGCTGATAAATGTGTAGGTGTAGTAGAGAACAGATTAGAAAGCCAGTGGTAAAACACGTAACTGCATTCAGACTGATTTCTCATCTTGCAAGCACTTTACTGGAGGAGTCTTAGCTTGCTGAGGCATTTGGTGCAACAGATCAACAAGTTGTGTCTGCTCTGACTGAAATACTTTTTTCAGGTCAGGTACAGGCAAGCTATATTAAAACTGCTAGTGAAGGAACTCCATATCAAATTCATTGTCATTGATTTTTGTGACAATTTCTGCAAGAGCTTATTTCTGCACTTCAGTTTAAAGTAAACAACAGTAGTTTATTAAAGTTTCTCAGAAGCTAGTTTTTAAATAGCATGGAAATTTATGATGGCAGCTTAACTAAAAATAGTTGGGTGCTTTTGTTTGTGAATGCATTTGGACATTGGCAAAAGATCTGAGTGTCAGTCACTGGGTCAGTGTTTCCTGCTACTTGAACAAGAGAGTTCTAAAACCAGAACTAATAATTCCCCTATTGTGAGCCAAGCTCCCAAATGGAGTAACGCAGCTGCTTGTGTGTCTAAATACAAAAGTACCAACACCTTAGTCCATTTAAGCTAACTGCACTAAATCAGAAAAATTAAGCATTTCATTACAGCTATTCAGTGCAAGTAATGGGACTACATGCTTGAAGAGGTTTAATGAGTCAATGAGTTGGAAACCATAAAAGTATTTCATTAGGCATTTTCATAAAGTGAGTGATAAGCTGTTTTACAAGGAAGAAAAGCATTTTTGTAAAGTTGCTGGATGAAGGGAAAATATTATGGTGAAAATTACAATAATCACATTGCATAATTAATGGAATTGATTTTGTAAGAGTACAGTCTTCAGTTTAGAATTGCACCAACAAGCAATGAATTTTGCGTGTTGGGAGGGATGTACCCAAGAAAAGTCAGTTGACCTTGGTATCCCTGTTCATTTGTTTCAGTTGGTAGTGTGTTCACTACTTCCCTACGGCATTTTCACTTATTTTCCTCTGACTCACACACGTGTTCTAGTTTCTTAACTCATTTTGCACATTTTGCAAGCATAATAAAGCCATACAAATGGATCACAGACATTGTATGATAGGTATAGAGCAGAAAATATGAGCTCATTAAATTAATCAGTTCTGTAGGACCTTGCTTGTCTGATAAGAGTGCCCTATAGGTCCCAGATTTTGTTTAAAGGAGTACATTGTAAAGCATTAGTGAGGAGAAAGTTAATTTGGTTTTCATGGTATTTAAGCAACTCATTTTTCTTGCCTACCTCTGAAATCCTCTTTCAGGTAACAGCTGCAAAACATTAATACATAGTGTGGAAATTAATACTAAAGTGTAGCTGTGTTTGAGGCAGTAATTTGGTGTAATTGCTCACCTTTTATGGGATAGCTTTCAGGATTTTTGGTGCTGGTTTTCAGGCATGTTTCATAGTAGGTGTTTACAGAAACAGCTCACAATCTGATAGCTAAGGTCAGAATTTGCACTAGAAATGTGGTACAGTCTACTTAATGCATACATTTTGGAGCATTTATGAGGCAATTTAAGTTTAAAATGTAGCAGACAAAGACAATCCCTAAACAAAAATTAATTCAGATTCTTTGTCAACATTCTATGATAAAGTTCAGGTTCTTGGAAACACATTGTTACTCGTTCACTGTCCATAACTGCCAGCTGCTGACACGTTCTGAAATAAAGTTTCTGTGGACTCCTCTCCCCTTTCAGAATGACCAACATCTTCCTGTTAGTTCCTCAGAACTGAAGCCAGAAGCTTTACCTAATAGCTATTGGAGAAGCAACAGGAGACTGAAATGCTAACAACTCACAAATTTTTCAGGCATGCTAAGGTTTATATGCTTTACAGTTAATTGATACGCCTTTCTTTGCTGGTGTCCAGCTCATACAGCCTGTTTTCACTATCACCAAGTGTAAAGTCATACATCTGGAAACGGAATGGGAGCCCATCCCAAGGATCAGTGTTTCGAGAGAAAGTTCGGAGACATGATGGATAGTCAGCTGGACGTAAGCCCCCACTTGGCCAAATGCAATTCTTGGATGCATTAGAAAGAGAATATCAAATGGTATGGGGGAGGCAATTCTACTTTTGTTCCAGTAGTGCTTACATTAGTGCCAAATGCAGTCTCCAGTTCTTGTGCCAAAAATCAAGCACATGCCTTGTAATACTCGCAGCCCTTACTTTAAAGGCAGACATGGTTACAAAATGAGTATCTACCTATAATTGCCTCCATGAAGAAAAGTAGTTTGATAATAGAGAATTCTTTGATCTAACAAAGCTATAATAGGATGAAATGTCTTGAAATTGAATCCAGATAAATGTTGGGCTTTAAGCAAACAATTTTAATGGAACATAATTAGACACTGGAACACTTAACCAGTGGTGTGCCAGATTCTTTGCCAGTGGTCATTTCTAAATAGAAGCTTTCAGTTTTTCTTTCGTTAAAGCATATGCTATATTTCTAAGAGATTTGTTGAGGGCAGTCCTGGTGCCTCTTGCTCAGCAGAAGTTACTAAATGCAGGCCCTGTGGGTACTTGAGAGATACAAGTTAGAGCCTTGTTTTAAGGTGTCTGGCCACCCAGAGTGACATTCAGAATGGTGATGGTGAGTGTTACATGCTTCATAAGGGAACTTGGACTACAAAGTCCAAGCGTAGTGCACAACGGGGTGAATCACCTAAACCTCAGCATAAGCAGGGCGCAGGAGAGAGATGGTAGGACTTATATACCTCTATGGGCTTTGCTGCTTCTGTCTGTTTGGAATCCAGATCTGACAGCCCTCTCCTAAGAACTGGAACCCATGCGCTGTTTTGAGAATTGAGTAGCGCTTACTGTCCATGTTGAGTCCTCAGCAAGCAGAATGGTGTTCCTGCTTCATCCAACAGGTTTGCTGGTTTGCTTATACTTAAGCAATGGGTTTGTTCAAACCATTCCTCCCATGTCCCATCTTCCAGAAGATTGTCCTTTCCACAGAACTGTAGGTGAGAAAATCTCAGCATGTTGCTCCTTATTGAAGCTGCACCAAAAATCTAAGGCAGGCAGAAGACCAAAATTTTAGTTTAGATTAGGAAACTGCAGAGCAGACAGGTATGGATCTGAAAACAGTCAAGTTTAGAATGGAACAAAATCTTAATCTCCCGAATCCCAGGCAAAATGTTCTGCTTAACTAGTTTTGTCAGGTCTAAATTGTAGTGAGAATTTCTTTGTCTTCCTGGATCTTTTGTATGATTATGTCCAGGTCTCTTCTATAATGTTCCCATTCTTGGCATACTTGAATCTTTCTAAAAGCATTTGTACTACACCAGACCATTCCAGGCATTTTAGATCCCTAAAACAAGCAGGTTTAGATGTAAGTAAGTTTTTACATGTTGCAGTTCTTCATGAGTGAAAAGCCTGAAAAAGTACTGAGCTCATGAAGTGCAAGTGCTAAGAACTAGGATGTTCAGAAACAATTTTCTACATGTAGTTTTTTAGTCAGTCTGTAGATGATCACACCAGCCATTTCTAGCCTAAGTGGTGAATACTAAGTACTTTTGATCTTGGCCATCTTGCAAATAAGAGCAAATTTTTGAAGTCCCGAGCTGTAAACAATATTCCCTGATTTATTTTTCTAAAGATAAAAAATCTGCTTTTGCATGTTTTTGCAGTTTGAATACTGCTAATATTTCTTCATATAAAATATTAATTGCAGAAAATCTTTCATGATGAAATAAGTAGGTACTTGGAGGAAAACAATGAAAAATAAGGGCATGTGCAATCATAGGGCCATGGGGTCTGTATGGGGAGGAAGTCACATAAAGTTAAGTCTATGGTAGAGGAGGAAAAGGGAGCAGAGGGAGGTGTAAGCAGCAGTGTAACTCTTCACTTGTTTAGCACTGTTTTGGCAGTCCAGAGGGGCTGTAAATCCAGTTTAACTAGCCAACATGCCACATGCTTTACATGCTTCCTATCCTGAGTTGCTCTGGCAGTCAGAGGCATGTTGTACAACTTAACCACTCCTTGGAGTCTGCCTGGGGTGTTGGATGTCTCCTGATGAGTGTGTGCTGCCCAGGCCCTGCAGTGCTGCCATGGAGCTCTACCCATGGCACATTTCCCTTCTTTCTGCACTTTGTTAGGAGCTGTGCAAGGATTACCTCATTGACATATCTGATGGCAGCTGTTATCCACAATATTATGCTCTTTATTGCACTATAAAATCCAGTTGAAGATTTCAAGTCCTGATCATTCCAAGTATCTCATGAATAGAATAACACAGTAGTACCTCATCATTTCAGCACAATGCTTGTTTAATTTTTTGATACTAATACTGTATTTCACATGTCATTATAACAAGGCCTCCAAGATAAAAAGAAATAAGATACAATGAAGCAAGACAAGTAGGAAAATGGGATTCAAGGAAGGCTCTAGGCATACTTGGTTTAAGTTTGAAAAACAGATAGACTTTATCTTCTTGTGCTAGGTATTATTTAACAACTGAACTGTAAGAGAACATGTTTAACTAGTAATACTGGCCTTTTTTGTGTCAATTCTAATTTTCTAATTTTAAGTACTCTTTTTTTAACCTGCACTTCTTTTTTAATCTTAACTCTTTTTTCCTTCCTAGTTCTGAAATACAGTAGGTGAGGCTTTTCTGTATACCAATGGTCTCCTAATATACACTTACACACATGCTTTGTGGGAGCAGCCATCAGAATTGAAAGTGCATAATCACCAAACCATAGAATAGTATCCTGAATTGGAAGGGAACAGCAAGGATCACTAAGTCTGACTCCTAGTCCTGCACAGCACTATCCCCCAGAATCACCATGTGCCTGAGAGCACTGCCCAAACATTCCTGAACTCTGCCAGGCTGCTGCTGTGACCACTTCCCTGGGGAGCCTCTTCCAGTGTCCAACCACCCTCTGGATGAAGAACCTTTTCTAATATCCAACTTAAACCTCCCCTGACACAGTTTCAGGCCATTCCCTCGGGTCTGCCCCTCCTCCCTCATGAGGGAGTTGTAACTGCAGTGAGGTTGTCTGTGTATATTCAATAATTTTCTGTGACTGAGATGGGTTCAAATTCACACGTATAATTCTTCAGCAAAAATTACCCACACTTCTGACAAATCGAGTTTTTTCTGAGTAATGGGTATGCTTTCTTTTGAAGTCAGCAATACATATGGTTTGAATTATCCTACTGGCTTTAGTATCTTTTGGTCTATAGACATCTATCATGGATGTTAAATAAATTTAGACTTGATCTAAATACAGAGATTCCTTGCCCTGCCAAAATGTGCTTTACTCTGGACAGGCACAGTAAGAGAATTGTAGGAGACAATTTTGGCTTCTGTAGTCCTGCAGGACTGAGCTTGTAGTAATACTTTAAGTACGAGTTTAGGTACCTATCTGCAAGGGGAGCTCTGTCCAGGTCTGAGCCAGGGGTTTTCAGCTGGATTGAGAGTTGGTCTGAATCAGCAGATGGGAAATATTCCTGGACTACTCCCTCTTAGCTCTACTCTTTTTCATTTGTTCAAATGAACAAGAGCCTCTTTTGACCATCACTCACTACCTGATTTTTTAAACTTAATTTGGCTTAATTTCCTACAGGTTCTATCCTTGTGTTTTGTGAAAAGCTATGAAAAAAACAGGGTATGAAAATGAAATAACACTTTAATTTCTATCTCTTCCCTTGACATATTGTTTTAAACCAACCCCATTGATTCTTCACTATACAAGTAATACAGATTAACAATTTGTTTTGTCAGAGTAACAAGCAAAGATAAATTTGCAGAGCTTTTGTTCAGGATGCTGTACTAGCACTTTCTGGAAGACTTGTTGTACTGAAGAATCTATAAACTAAAATAAGCAGAACTTGTAAATCAAGTGATAGCACATACACGTGATCTTTAAAATAGTGAATCATGTTACATTAAAAACATTGATATGCAGTTAGATTTAAATCCCCTTTTTGCTAAATGCCTTGATTACTACTGGTTTTGTTCACTCCCTTGTCACTTTCTTTTTTGCTTTCACAAAGCATGCATGATTAAGCAAAATAGGCTATTTCTGCCTCAGTTATACTTTTTCGGAATGCAAATTTTGATTCTTGTGTTTAGTTTCTACTCATGTTTTCAATCTGAGTCTTCCTGAACCAAATTTTTACAATGGGAATGAACTTCTCCTAACTTTTGCTCAGAAGCTGAACTTTTGAAGTGAATATATATATTTTTTTTAATGGTAAGCTGTTACTTCTGAAATAAACCAAATAAATATACTTAGTTTTTCTTCCTTGTTTTTCATGTGATTTTTTTAGACAGTATAGATAAAGGTGAGTGGGTAACAGTTGTCCTACATGGGAAATGGACAGAAATTTGTAGGCAAAGTCCATGTATCCCTGAAGAAAAGTAGGTCATTTCTCTGTCTGGGAGTCAGGATAATTAAATTCTTCCTCCAAGGATTATTTTCCCCAAGGACTCCTGTTACTTAGACATCTGCAATGTCTGCTCTTGAAGTGCTGAACTTAAACCTGTGTCTTTGTAGTGCAGAAGTGCTATGAGTTGTTTCTGGGTCTTTAAGACCTTCAGGACCCTATCAAGATGCAAAAGTTGTCGGTGGTGACAGCTCTATCAGACAGAAAGGCTCCTGCAGTAACATGCTGTGGAAATGTTCCTCCTGGTAACACCCTTGTACAAAGTTACACATAGCTGAGGGCTATTGCTCTAGTGTGTTGAAACCGTTTTGTTTTAAGCAATTGTGCTTAAACTGGAGTCCAACAATACTACTATTTGTTACATGAAATTTCATTAGAATTGCATTCAGAGCAGGCCTCAGCTGGGAAGAGAAAATAGCCCCCAGCCCAAAAGCTGCCCATTATCCATCTGGAGGCTTCACAAGTGAAGTACAGACCCTGTAATCAATTCATGTTTTGGGTGCTGATGAATATGAAGTATCAGAGCACATGTCAAGCTATAACCTCTGACAAAGGTTTGGTCACTTTCTGAAAGCTCACTTAGGAAAAACATGGCTCTTTTGTGGGGTCTGCATTCTAGGAATGGCAGGGCACATAGTTTAGAAGAAAATAATAACCTAAGCATTAAAAATAGTTGTAGGTACTCAACACCACGTACCTTTGGGTCGCTTACACAAAGCCTGTAGGGACATGGCAGGTGACTGTACCACAGTCAGTTTGTAAATGAATCTCTAGATGGAGCCAAAACAGATCTCATGCCTGAGTGTTGCAGACAGAGAAATGATTTTTTTCTACTGAAGGTTTGCAGCTATGAGAAAGCATTCAATTCTATACCAAATCTTTGTATCCACATGTAAATTACTGAAGTTCGTTACTGATTTTTTTTTTTAGGGCTTAAAGCCTAACAAATTGCAGTGCTAGTAGTGTAAAAAAATTGTATATCAGTACATTTTACGACATATTAATGGCTAATGTAATGCCAGAATCCCTTATCTCACAGTCAGTCTTCACCTGTGCATCCATAACATACACAAAATCAGTAGGAAAATCTTGTGATGCATCCTGTAATATTTGGCTGCACATTAATGATTTTCTGAATTGTCAGATTTGATAAGCACTAGTCACACATATTCCCTTTTGGTGCTGTGTTTATGGTGTGACATCTGTTTTGCCTGTCATTTACTAGCCCACTGTTTTAGAAAAGAACTTACCAGCTTTGTTATATGTGCAGGCTCAAGAATCTCAACACTGTTCTTGTCTGTGGTATCTATTGATAGGTTAGGACAGAACAATGCTTAAAACCCTCTTTTCCTTGAGAAAGGAAATTGCAGACTGCAAATATAACATTGAGGGAAAATAACATCTAGCTGGTTTTGTATTTTATTCTTGACTATTTTCATAATGTAGACCATATAATAATAAAGAAACTCTTTACAGTTGTGTTTCCTTTCATTTTTCCCTTATACAACTTCATAAAAATGTGTGATTTCACAGGCTCAAAGTGGTAACTGATGTATGTGGAAGGGTAGGAAAGCACTTATGTTAAAACTGACCAAATTAAAACCAGCTTGGTAGGTCCTTTGTGGCACAGAGCCTCCTCTATCCTGCTGTCTCACTGGAACTAAAGGTAGCTGAGCTATGGGACATTGTCAGTTTGGTCCACATGCGATTAAATTAAGAGATAACTCCAGCTCTTAAATATATAGCTTTTTGCAGTGTCTGTGAAAAACTGCTTAGGCTGCATGATCTTAGGTTCATGAGATAATTGCAGACTCACTGTTGCTTTCTTCCTTTGCAAAGAGATAAGATCCCAGCAGTTACTGTGCTCACAGGTGCTGCAGAATACCCAGAGAAGCAAATTCAGAACCATGAGCTTTGCCTTGCATGGAATCCATCTCGCACTAATCCTTGGAAGATTCAAGTACCTAACACTTAGTTGCTCAGTCAAAAGTCCTGCACACATCATTTTATTTCTGACTTCACTGCACAAGATAACTCCTCTTTTCAGACAGTATTACATGCTGAGTGACCCAGAAACTTTCTGCCCCTTATAGTGGAGGATCTTTGCTCATATCATGGGACTGACTGTTAGAAGAACTGCAAGCATGTCCATCTCTTTGCAGATTCAGTTTCAGGGCAGTAACTGCCTTTACTCAATGTGTCACTGATGAAAAGTGTCCATTAGACACAAAATTATGGGACCTTTGTCAAGGTAATAAACCCACAGTCTGTTGCAGTGATTTATTCCTATCATAGTGACATGCAAAGTGAGAATGAGGCAGATCTGGTTAACATATGCAGAGAGTGGCTTTGCCATTTTCTGCTGTTGAATATGGAAGCTATACTAGGTGATATGGCAACTCTATTTCTACAGTGGCATTCCTCCATGATCCCTGGTAAAGCACTAAAAGCCAGATAAACATTCACAGTGAAACGTCAAAGAGTAGAACTTTCATCTCAAAGCAACAATGAAATGTGATTTATGTGAACAGAAGAGTGTGCTCTGTAGCAACAAGGAGCTAACTTTAAAGTAAATGAGAACTTGGATAACTAATAGAGATGAATAATGAAAAAAAATAGTTTGGAAGGAAGCTCTTGAAGTCAATCATCTGCTTAAAGTACAGTAACTTCAAAGTTAGATCAAGCTGTTCAGAGCACTGAGTTTTGAAATTCTCCTGGGATGGAAATGATACAACCCTTCTACATGATACCCAATTATTCTCACATCACTAATTTTCTCTCTTGCAATATGGCGGTTGCCTCTTCTTTGCTGTGCTGTGATTATGGAGTCTGTGTCCATTCTCTAAGCTCTTTTTAAGTACCTTGAGTGTGCAATTCTCTTTCTTTTCCCTTTAGTGTTTTCCACGAGCTGAACAGACCTGTTCCTTCAGTGTCTGGTAATTTATGCCCATGGCATGCAGGTTGGAACTAGATGATCTTTAAGGTTCTTTTGAGTCCAAACCATTCTGTAATTCTAGGCTTCTATGATACTATGTTCCAGCTTCCTGAATTACCTTAGTAGTCCTCTAGATTTCCTTTTGTGCTGGCATATCTACTGGAAGGTCCAAAACTGGGCACAGTATACTCCAGATGTAGCTTCATCAGTGCTAGGTAAAGGGAAATAACCTCTTTCTTCAGCCTACTTGCCATGCTCTGACTAATAATGGCCAGTGTGCGGTCAGCCTTCATTGTTGCAGGGGCTCACGTCCATTGCTGCCGTGCCCACCTGAAGTCTGCTTGACTTCACCCGACCAGCTTTGGCACTGTCGACTGCGGGGGACACTCCCCTGTTCCTTGGGGAGGCTCGGGGAGCAGCTAGGACGGTCACCCGCCCTGGGACGGAGGAGAGGCGACGTCCATGGAGGACAAGAAGAGGCCGACTCAGGGCTAGGGTAACAGTCCAAGGTTTATTACGGGGCTCCTGGGAGCTCTGCACCTCAGGGAATCCAACAGCCGAGAGCACCCGAGCAGGGCTGTGCAACATGTTATAAACATGGGAGGGGAAAGGGGAAGGGATCACCCACCAACCCATAGGGGGATTTGGGGGAGTGGTAGGTGGGGAGACAGACAGACACAGTCTCCAGTGGGGAGGGCAGGGAGGAGGGACCCCTGGCCCTCGCCCAATCACTCGACGCCCTTGGTGGAAGGTTCTGGATAGGTGGGATGGGGAGTCGAGTGATGGACAAGGCACCAGAGAGGGGACAGGGGAATGACTAAGCACTTTTGGGGTGATGGGCATCAAGGGAGAAGGTGGGAACACTTAGGGTAAAACCATTATCGGAAAAATGGGGGTAAAGGAGCAAACCATTACAGAATAGGTACAAATAGAAAAAACACAATACAACAGTCCATCAGGAATCACATCTTTTTAATAGACACACAACATTCATCCTTTTCTTCGCCCACTAAGTGGGTCACCTGGTCACAGCAGGAGGTCAAGCAGGACCTGCCTTTCCTACACAGATCCCATTCAGCCCCATAGACCTGTGTGTGTGATATAGCAGGTTGCTGACCATTTTCCCTTGGATTATGGAGGCATCTTTCTGCTCCCCTTTCCTGTCTTCCTGCTCAGAGGGCTGAGTACCCCAAGGACAACTGGACCTATTATTCCTCCATCCACAATGTGGGGCTTGGGATCTTTTCTCTCTTTACAAAGGTCCTATCTTCTGTTCATCCTGTATGATGCTACTGTATGCTCAGCTCCTCTGTTGTTCCTTCAACTTCTTGCTCACCTCGTGACTTCCAGCAGCAGACAGTGCTGGAACATGTGAAGCACACGACTGCAGACAGTCACCTCACACCCATAGCTCTGTTGCCTCCTGTTTTGAATTGTGTTGGTCCTTATAACACGACTGCATGCATTGGCTTGCCATTGTGTGTCAAAGGGACCTCAGAATTCTCCGCTGTGACATTCCTGCTCCTTTTCCCCATGTCTTCTCAGCCCTCTAATCTGTTTGTAGCTCTTGTCTCTAGGCACAAACAGAGTTTGTGGAGGCAAGGCCACTGCTTTCAGAATTCCTGTGTTTTACTGCTGATATCTAAAGACAGTGTGTAACAGACAGGGATTCTGGGAGAAAAAAATGCCTCAGTTCATACTACCATGAAGAATTGAATTCCACTGCATTTAATGATTGCAACTGCTTGTTTCCTAATTTTCCATGTACCTGCCTGAACATCTCAGACTATTACTTGCAAAAGCCTTGAGAACTTGCAGTAAGAGTAATGGAATCTACATTTTTGCATATTAAGGGCTACTCATTGCAAGTGCCTTGAACAAACCAGATCCAGCATGCCTCAGATTAGGCAACCAAAATCAACAGGTATTTTGAAATGTGCCCTTTGTGTGGAACAGCCCCCCTTTTACAACAACGGTGAAATAATTCACATTGTGGAACACATGCATGTACTGTAGTGAGAAAAACTCCTAAGAGAATTCATAGCTCTGTCTTCAAACAATATGTATTAAATCATTTGGAGGGCCACACACTGAGTATCAAAGGGAAACCAGCACTGGATTATTGTTAATTAAGTGAGCATCGTTCATCTGATACACCAAAGGAAGCAGGAGTGCTGCCGAATAAAAAGACTGTGGCTACATAATGACACTACAGCTTAGTCTAAGGGTCAGTGAAGGAAGAACATGACTTCCATGATGTAAATTCTAGTATTTGTACACTATGGAGAGTTTATGCTAGATGTAGGCTTCCCACCACAGTTAATCATAGGAAAGACTTTGCCTTTTTTTGCTGAATGCACACCAATCCCAGGATGTTTTATACCACTTCCTCAATATACAGCACAACAACACTCTGCACTGTTGCTTTTTAAGAGTTACACCACTAATTGTTTAACAGCCTTCCCTCTCCACCACCATTTACCCACTCATTTTTCCATCCTTCATGCATTAATGACCTTAATTGATCTCAGGAAGATGATGACAGTGACGAGAGCATAACTATTGAAAAGAATCCAGTAAGATCATCAGGCTTGTCAGCTGGAGGAGATCCTGGCTTTCTGGGGGCTGGAATTTGTGATTTTGTGTCTGTGGAACTTGGTTACTTTTGTGAGGCTGAAAGCCTAAACTAGTATTTTCTGCCTTGCCGCCTATTTCTGAATAGTTACATTTTCATCATAGTCATCATCTTTTTTTAATTTGAGTGAATTTGAGCTATCTATCTAGGATGAAAGATGGAAAAAGGAGGGAATGATGACAGTTAGCAAGCTATGACATATGCACTGAAACATCTTGACTATTAAAAAGCCAGCATCTCCTCCAGCAGATGATCCTGCTTCTGAGCCTTCATCTTCCACACCATATACACTGTCCTTGTGTATTTAAATTGTACTTAAGTCACTGTATGCATTTTCATTCTATTACCTTCATTCTTATGGTGAAACCTGCTTTTCTCTCTGCTGACTTACTAAGAGCAATGATCAATTGAAGTCAGCCTTTTTGACTAGGAGGAAGCAGAATAAAATGTATTTGTAATAGAAGCCCAGTTTAGATTGTATGTTTTTATTTAATGGATTCATAACAGGCTCAAGACAGGAACGAAGTGAATTTACATGCTCATATCAGGTATCCAGCTATTATAAGGAGTGCTTCAAAGACTCATGAATCCAGGTTTCCTTTAGCAGTTAAAATCACAGTGCCAGCTCCCTGTCATATGGGATAAAAGATTCACATAAATTTGCATATCTCTTTCTGAAATAGAGAAATACTTTATTTTGGGACACACATGTACAAGTAGGAGAAATCACTTCCCATCATCTTCATACCACATGTTCCTGGAGAACTCAATAGTTGTAATAATTTCTTTTCTCCTATCCATGTTTACACAGGGGAAACATAATTAGAGGTTAGGATAAAAAAGGCTGTAAGAAAGCAAAACAATGCAGCAAAGAACTAGTAATTCTGCTGTATTTCTTGTTCCAAAAAACAAATAACTATTCTTTACTGATGTTGCACCACAGGAAGGGTGCAAGAGCAACAACACAGATCTTGGGCTGATGTCATTGTTTTCCATGACAATAGCTTCTTGAGGTAGCAGTCAGGTCTTATTGCAAGATCTCATCTATTCTGGTGAGAAAGAAAAGAGAACACCCACAGACACTCTCTTCTGGGAAGTGGGCAAAATGATGGTCTGGTTTTTTTCCAACAAATAAACTAACAGCAGCTAGATTTCAGTCTGCTGTAGAGATTTCTTACAGGCAGATCCTCCCTCAGTGGAATCAGGTTAACTCTTTTTGCTTGTTCAGTGTTTTCTTTTAAAAACTGCATCGCTTTATACAGGAAATGTTTGGTGTTTATAAAATCCTTCCTAAAAATTAATGTTTTAAAGCTTTTTACCTACAGGATTCAAAAATATTTCAAGTAGTGTTCTTTATAAAAAGGTTACAATTAAAACTTTTTTCCAGTTAAATTATTTGAATTTAAAAGAAACCTGGACAACACTAATCTTGGACGGAACACCCCTCTCAGGAATGCAAAAGCTGATGTCCTTCCCCACTGTCACAAAGACCAACCCAAAGCAGTTCAAGATGGTTTGTCATGAGATCATCATCCAAATACTCTTTCACTAAAGCTCCTCCATCTTGAGTATTCCATCCCTCCTATTCTAAACTTGGGACTGAAAAAATTGAAGCTTCTTGTTTTTCTACCTTTCCTCCTTTCACACATGCTTGTCTGTCTTTAGTGACATAATTCACAAGCCTTAAACAGAGCTTTGAAGAACAATGTATTGGTGTCTTTCTAAAGCACTTTCACTGTTTCAGTCATCCAACTAAATCTAAATGCTGTTGCCAGTTATTTATTTGTGAATAACTCAAACCAGAGTGATTCAGCTCATACAGCTGGCACAGATTCAGGAAAACCAATAGGCTGAACTTGATCAGATTTTTATCAGTTAAAATGTATTGAGCTTTTTAAACATAAAAAAAAATATTGCCTAATAAAGGTCAATGCAAAAGCCCATGTAATGACAAGAAAAAGTTATTTTTGGATACTAAAGTATTGTCTATCAATTCTTTATTTTCCTTGTTTAGTGAAAACCAGAAGAGGCATGCCACAGCACTTATGCATGAAACTAGAGCTAGTGCTCTTTAAACAAAAGAATCAGCATGAGAGCTCTGAGCATGTTCTAAAACTAAAATCCTTAAAAATGTTGTTGGTATCTTAAATATTTATTTTACGTCTGAATCTAATTCTAGCCTTCAGAGACACGAGACTGTTTACCAAATAAGGCATCAGATTGCTTAGTTTCATTGAGATAAACCATTTATTTCAATATTATTTAATGGTAATGCAATCAACCAAAATTTGACATATTTGGAACCAGCTGTTCTGAATTAGAGTCTGCCATTTTCCAGATTCCAGCAAGAAAGTTAGGAACAAAATTATGTTGTTTTGTTTCTTTTTTTCCCTGTATTGTCTATTATGATTACAGACTAGCAACTATGTAAGTTAAAAAGCCACCAGATTTTAATAATGCCAAACCACTCAATCAGCAGCATTAAAAATACCATTTTATGAATCAAATTTGATCTATCAGTTGAAACCAAACTCTACAAAAATTCATCCAAATAATTATGGAATAGGCCTTTACAAGAATGAAATAAATTGATTCTGCTGAAATGACCAAAAAAAGATCTAGGTGTTCAGGCCTTGGTAAAAGCTTTGGATATTTTAGCTATGGGACCAAGGAAAAGCTTTCCACCTTATCTCAGCTAACATGCTAAAGAGATAAGTGTTTTCCTGGGTAGTCTGGATTTTAAAAATAGTTTAGGGATGATTATGCAATAGTGCTCAGATATTTGTATCCTAGAAATTCTAGGAAGGATTCCTAGAAAAGAAGTTCTTTGTCCTAGGGAACAGCTGAAGAGCCCAGTGCAGGGCAGAATGTTAAATGCAACCAGCTGCAATCCCTGGTTCAGGGAGCTCTGCCACAGGCATCAGAATTGCTGGACTGATATTTCAAACAAAGTGAAGACATGGAGTAGAGAAAACAGTCTAAGGGGCTGAAGGGAGTGCAGGAGACGGGCAGCACTGACATCCTGGCTGATTGCTTCAATTCAGATTAAGCCTTAGGCACATAGGATCAGAAGCAGCATTAAGGATAAATGATTGCTACTCTCTGTTTGATAAAGATGGTCATGTCAAATGGAAAGAAAGTTTCTCAGGAAGGAGAATGTCCCCAGGATCTGTGAGATGACCTGATCATGGTTCAGAATTCTTAGGAGACTGCAGGATGCTGCAGTTGACCAGCAGGATGAGGGGGAGTATGACTAGATAAATACCTGAAATTTGGAAAAGCCAGAGAAAAATTATAAATAATTCAGCTACAGAAAACAACAGTTCTACCTCTCTGAATGAAATATATGAGAAGGAACATATTTTTATTGCAGCAACAGAGTGATACCATGGGCCATACATTCAAATATTTGTTACATGTTCAAGAGTTTTCTGAACCTGTGAAGGTTCACTCTGAGAAGTTGTACATCCAAATCCCAAAAAAACATTAGTGGAAAACATTAAACAAAATATATTTGACTAGGACTGGAGCATAGACTAATGCAGCTATCTACATTTCAGCTGGTGATTTGGATTTTAGCTGTCAGAGAGAATTAGTTAAATGCATTTAAATGCAAGGAAGAGTATGTCTTTCAGTTTTAATCATCAGTTTTGAGCCCCGGTTCAGCAATCCTATCCAACTACTTGGATCCAGACAGACACCTTCTTCAACTAAAATTGTACAAGCTAACAAAATTTTTGGTAAGGCCTCTGAAAACAGAGTCCTGACCAGATAAAGTTATGATGAACTGTCTCAAAACTAGTGGTTTTCTCATTTTATGTTAGCTAAACAGAAAAATTAATTTTTGAGGAAATACTCAAGGAAAACAGAATAGAATTCATTAACCATACAACATATTTACAGAATATCAAAACTGAAACGTCATGAAAACTTGTAGCAATCTAGTCAAGTGGAAAAAAAAATCTTGTCAAAGACTTATATAAATGAGTAACCTTCAGCATGTTAGAGAATTACCATATCCACCTGGAAGATTCACCCTCTTTGAAACAGAGCCAGATGAAAGTACATGAAAACCTTGAGATACTTGAGGGAGTTGACAAAATATTAAAACAATACAATACAGGTTTTTCAAATTATAAAATCCAGGCCTGGTTAGCCAGTCAATTCCCTTTATTGGCAAAATGTCCTAAGGGTAGCTTTGAAAATCATCCATAAGTATTCCATTTAGCTACACTGCAAGAGGAAAGAAAAATACATAAAAAGAAAAAGAAAAAAATACCCCACCAAAACCCCACAGCTTTAACAGCTTAGTCATGAGGATACTCTCTCAGAGAAGGACAGAAGGTTTATAGCCTGATTCCTGAACACATTTCTTTGCAATAATGAGATACAAAGAACAGATTGTATGGATATTTATATAGCAGTTGGCAAGGTATCACAGCATAATTTATGTATGATCAGCTTAATTTACATGGGTTTACCCATTTATTCACTTCCATGACCCATAGATGCTGACCCAAAGTGGAATAAATGTACTTTCTGACTTAGAACAACTATTCAAGAAGCAAAATGTAACTTCTGTGCTGGACAAGACCTAATGATTTAGTCATCACAATTTCCTCTTTTGATTGCTGTTGACATCTAGTATTTCAGGGAGAAGCAGAAGTTTATCTCCCCAACAATAAATTACCTAACTATAGGCCTTTTTAGTCTGCACATTATCTAGTAATTTTAAAAATTCAACCTGTGCCTAAATTTGGGCTGTCCTTCAGATCTCCATTCCACAATTTGGCATTTGATTTTATACTACTGTGTTAAAAAAATCTAGGTATTTTGTGGACTCATCCTTTCTTCTAACTTTCACCGTGGTAATATTTCCATGTATGAAGATTGGTCTAATTTACAATTTTTTTCATATTCTTTATGTATTGCAACTATGCTGTTTCCTGGGTTCTTTAATATACTAATTGTTTTGTTTCTTCAGAAATCCAACCACGTTTCTAATTAATTCTGTAAAAATGCTTAGCAGGTTTAACGTCCCCTGATTGTTATGTAAATTTGGCTGAATTTTAAAAATGCAGAGCATCTGCAGCTCCTACAGACTTCTTCAGAAATCAGAAGAAGGCTTCATTTTTTCCTCCAAAGACTGATATCCACGCAGTGAAACTTGGCATATTTGTTTCCCCACAACATGGCACTACATGTTAAAGGAGATACTAGCGTTATCTTCCTATACCAGCTAAATTTAGGGTGAAACCTTTGACAGTTCTTAAAAGGTCTGAATGGATTTCAAGACAACTATCGCATTTTGTCAAGTTTCAGAGTTGGTTTGCATATTGTGACATTTTTCTGCAAATGCTTCAGGGTCTTCTATGAATTGAAAGAGATGAAGAAGTAAGTCACTAAAGAGACTATTTCTTACAAAGTTTTCAGATTAAATATGCCAATTTCTTGGCAATAAAATAGTTAGATGGCATTAATGTGCTTTACCTAAGGACTAGTTTAATTTCTGAGCAGCTGTTCACAGATAGGGAACATTTAACAATGGTATTCACTCATTGCTTTTCTACCCATCTCATCTGAAATACCACCCTGAACCACAGACAGCTACAATCCAATGGGTGTATTAATGGCAAAGTATATATCAAATTTAAACTCAATTTCTCCAGATTTTCAGACCGATTGGTCCTACACATGATTAACAAAATTCACAAGAGGTTTTGTCTGCTTGTTTTGTTTTAAATTGTCTGAACATTTGCATCTCTTGCTTTGGAGAACTGCACTGTTGCCCTCACAATAGATTTGGATAAAACACTGGGAACAAGGGGAAGAGGGGAGCAGGGACAGAGCATGCCACCAGTAACTGGAAAGCATGGAGAAAGAAATTATCATCAATAATTAGAAATGAGATGCCACACAAAAACTACACACCAGAAATTGTCTTTTTGTGGCTTCAAAAAGGTTTGCAAGCCATCCAAAGGCCTGGAAGCAAACCAGGAAATAACAGATTTCTGTCTGTGCACAATGTCAAGGATCACTTCACCAGGTTTCACTTAAGAATTTAGAGGAAGATTTGACACTCAACTTTTAAGCAATTGGTGACTTTTTAAAGAGGACTAGGACACTACATGTTTCATGCCAGCATGCTGCCCTAGCACATGCCAACAGGTTTTAAATATTTTGATTCCCTCTCATCAAGTAGGAATTTCATGTCAAAAATATTGTATAGTTACTTTATAGAAAAGTAGGCATCTACTTAGGATCAATTCTTAATATTCAGGTTAAGAATATTCACAAAAAATGAGATTTAGGCACAGAATGTTGCTTGCTCTAATTGATGAAATGACAGACACATTTTCACAATTTGTTTTTAAGTTCTACAGGCAATTTAAGCAAGAAGATCCTTGTTACCCCTTAATTCAAAATTATTTTTGGTGAATTTTTTTTTTTTTTTTTTTTTGGTGATGATTGAAGTTTTTACTTCTCATTTGCGATTCTAAGAATTCTTCCAGCATGGCTGCAAGGATTTTATTGCATTTTGCAACCAGCTGTGATCTGTAAATCTATTACAAAGAGTGCCAAATGCCTATTGTTCAGTCCTTGAACAGCACAATTCTTACATTTTTTCTTTGTTTCCATTTTCAGTAATACTGTCATCTCCAGAGAAAACTTCATAAATACAATCTGTCCTATATAAATAAATTATGTTGAGTTGTGCTGGTTTCCCCAGATATCTTGGGTGTAAAAGGAGAAAATGAAATAAACCTACCTAGCAATTCTTCTCAGCAGGCTTAAAATACTCAAGGCAGAGACCATCTGCACACAGCCATAAATAGATGGAAGGAACATACTTCACCGGGAGCATTCTCTTACCATCTATGCCATCAGTGTGTAAGCCATAGTTGTGGCAGAGAAGCTCAAAGCTCCAAGTTTGCTGCAGAATCACAAGTACTGGACGTTTTTTTTTATGGGAGAAACGATGCCACCCAGTGGAAGTTTAAAATTATAGAACAAAAAGTGCTGAGGGGGTAAAAAATTTCCTTGGTATTTCAAATGAAGAAATTAAATCAATAAATTTATTTTGCTAAACGATTTACCATCAATAGATAGCAACATTATATGAGGAAACCACTATGATATTCACAGCTGTCTTAATTGACACCAGACAAAAAAAAAACAAAACAAAAAAACAACAAAACCAAAACAAAACAAAAACCCAAAACAAACAAACAAACAAACCCCACAACCAAAACAAAAAGCCAAGCAAATGCATGGTAATTGGGACTTCCTAAAGACATCTGACCAGACCTTTGATTGCAGCTCTGTCTGCCATGAGCAGACCTGTTGGGATATGGTGCAGCATCTCCATTACCCTGGAGTTTCTCTTTCAAGCAAAATAAAGCTCTGTGTGTGTGTGTGTGACCAGGGAGAGGAGAGAGAGAGAGAGAGAGGACTGAGTAAGCCTGTCCATTGCACAACACAGAATGAACATGTTTAGGGCAAGTCTAGACCCAGAGAGACACAGGCAGATCCAGGGCCACCAGAAATACCCAATATTTGCTAAAATATTGATATTAATAATGTTATAAAATATATTTTACATAACTATAATTATTGATGTAAATCCACACAATATACATAAATACAAAATTCCATTATATCAAATTATGGTATTCATTAATTGCTTACATTGGAAGTGTTTTAAGGAAAAGTTATTAAGCACCATACAGCATAAGAAGGTGATTTTTGGATTTCAGTGGTCAGAAACTCTTAGTTCCTGGAATAATATTCTGAACAATGAATTATTGTTTATGTATTATTCAATATATTATTCACTTATTCTTTCCTGCTACTTTGCCCACAAGTCTTCTTTTTTTTATGTAATTATTTTGTTTCTTTCCTCATGCACATTTTTACTTCCTAAGAAAGCTGTTTCAGAAAGTCTTCAAAGATACTCAGGTGAAGCTTCATTTAAAGGATCTGTGTAATGGAGTTAAGGGAAAGCCCCAAACCAGGGACTATTTATTAGCTCATACATAATTGAGTACTTTACAAAATAGTTATTTCTCATTAGTATCATCTCGGATTTTATTTTGTTCCTTTAGAGGATGATTAATCTAATACTGAAGTTTGATATTATGGTTTCAAATTAAACCTTAATATTGGAAAATGAAGTTACAGCAAAGCTGACAGATTGAAAGAGCTTACCTAACATGATGTTAACAGAGTAACTACCTAGAACCTTGAGGTATAGACAGAGGACAAGCAAATGCTTTGAAAAAGTATGAAAATGTAGTTAAAATATTTTCTACAGACAAAGTAAAGGGAATTAAGTTTGAAGAGTCTGTATTTTATTTTGCCCTGTCTCTATTGCTTTGTAGGCACTTATGATCACTTTGAGAAAGTCTACTTTGCCAAAGCATATAAAAAACCTGCCAACAGTTTCCATTTTATTTGGAGATATTTTCTTTCATTCATGAGTCACTGTATTGGGTCTGGCTGAGATGTTGTTAATTTGCTCCATAGAAGCTATCATAATGCTGTGCTAGTATTGGTAGCTGGAAGGGTGCTCATAACAAATTTATATTTATATATTTGAATCTTCTGCATATTAAATTGCATTCAAAGTGAATTTCACAGTATCGACTCTAATATATTGAAAGTTGCATAAAAATGTGTATGTTCATAGTACAGTAAAAATATCCATTAAGTGAATACACATATTATTATAACCAGAGAAACTATTAGAAAAAAAGGATGGAATTGTGTAAAAGATTGTACAAATCTTTTTGACAAATGATGGTCATTGCAATTTTTACAGAATTCTGTTTTTAACAGAATTAAAGTAAGAAAGATTATTGAAAACACAAATACTATATGCACCTTTCTTATCAAGTTTGTGGCAGGGTTCTTCTGCAAGTAGGTACAATCTAGGAATTTTGTGGATTTACTTTTCTTGCACCAATAGCTGCATTAAAACAAAAAGTCCTGAAATGAATGTACTGTGTAATATCATCGTGCTTAAACATGAAATACAAAGTTGTTTACCTCTTTGGGTGTAGAGTTACACTGCCTGCTCCAGTGCCCATGGCAAAATAAGGAGTTCCTGTTTTCCTTCCTGGCTAGTGAAGGGATTTCACTCCTGTACTCCTGTGTCTCCCAGGTATGTGCTGAATCTGTAAGCTAGTCTTAAGTATGGTGCTGAATAAATTATCATTGTTTAAGAAACTTCCCCAGAATTTTTGGAGATGCTATAAATGTATATCCATGCCATAAGGGAGAAATAGTTGCTTGAACTTTCTCAGTTGCAATAAGCTAAACTTTATTTTTCTGGTGGAGTATGTAGGAGATGAAGGATTTTGCATGGTGGTCAGTATGTCTCCTTGCCTATATAAAGTTACAACCAATTTCCTAGTCAAATTCCAGGGTGGGAAATTACAGTACAGTAAACTGCAGCGATTTCTGTATTGCTAAACAGCATGTTAAAGCCAAGACAAAGTTGACAGGATTTTCTACGGTATGTTTTGTATTATCAAAGAATGCACTGCCATGGCAATAACAAAATCTATTTTTGTAGGAACCCATCTTTCCTCACAGCTATACTATTGTGTTTTATACAGACTCTTTTCTCACCTTACCCTTTCCATTTTTTTTTCCAATCCTTAGGATGCAAATATGCAGTACAGCAAAAGAGAGACGGACTGGCATTCCTCTGACCTCAGTGAGCCTCTCTCGAGAAATAAACACAAGCTATTTGTTACTTCTCTCTGGAAGTCCTTACTTTCTTGAAGTAGCCTAATAACTAATATTCCCTTCCTATATAATAAAAGTTTATTCCCCTATATATGCTACAAATTAGACACCTTTGGTTTTCCATCTTCCCTGCCACCATGCATGCCTCCAGTCCTCCTAATGCCCAGCTTCAAGGATTCTTTCAGTCCCACCTGCAGTTCTATCACAGACACAGCTCCCCCACAGAGAATAGTCTCTCTGAAAAAGCGATATGAGAGGAGCAGGTTTTTAGTTTGATTGCTATTATGAAGAAAACATGTGGGCATTCTCTTTTTCACCATTATTCCCTTTCTACCAAAACCAGAATGGATGACTTGCATGGGCACACACTTGTCAATTATTACAAAGAACAGCTTTGAAGTGTAAACTGTTCTATTGTTTCAGTGGGTGGAAACAGAGACACCAAAGACGAAGTCAATATTAGATTACCTAATGTCTAAAACAAGCACGTAAAAAGAAGAGGTTTTATGAAGACCATAAGAAAGCCTAACATTTGCCCCAGACCTGAAAGACACACAGAGGAAGGAATGTATAAAGGGATAGAAAGCCAGTGTGTCCTGTTTCAAAGGAACAGGTAATAGTGAACTCAGCCTTGAAAGAAAGCTAATGAATAGACAACTGAACAGTTGTTTGCCTGTAGGTTATCTACGCCCTGAACACTCCTGGTAGAAGAAGTACAAAGGGTGAGAAAGGCTGAGCTCAACTATTTGGATTTTGTTGGGTAAATATTGTAAGCACAACATGGCTTCTTGTTATTGTGAGCACGGAAAAGAAGGAACTGAATCTCTCTGTACAGTGAATGATAGCGCTGATGGTACTGGAAAAGTTTCACTGCTACTTGGAACACATGGGGTCACGTGAATATATCTGATCTGTTTTTAGAAAGCTAGGAATATTTCTGCCAAGTGGCAGAAAGGACAGCAAATTAAACCCAAAATCCTCTCTTTAGAGTAAGATGCCAACTGGCCAAAGGAATATATTGTATGCCGTGTTGGAAATGGTTGCAGAGCTCCAAATATTTTTTCATCTGAAGTACAAGAGATGGGATGGATTGACAGTTCTGGAGTCTCTGTGCAAAATTAGGTGTCTCAACACTTTCTTCATTCTGCCTCATGTCAAAGGCTGAAGTATATTCTGCTTAAAATGTGTGTTAACAAACAAATACAGAATATTAGAATCTGATCATAACAAAGATATTTGATATAATAAAGAGTTTAACCAATTAATTTCTATGAACTCTTACTAAGAATTTAAAATCAGAGAGATTTTTTTTGAGAAAAAAGCAATCATGCAATGGGATGGCAATGTTAATATAGCAATGTGAAAATTTTAAAAATAGCAGGAAATGCAAGATACATTAATAATATAAAATATCAGTCCTTTGAATTAATTTGCTGAAGTTCTAAAATGTCCTGGGACTACTGTGCCTTCATTTCATGCTCAGCACACTGTCCCTCTGACCAGAGTTGCTGTGTGATCACTTCCCACCTTAATTTTATTAAAAAATGTACAGAATTAATACAAACTGGTTGGTTTCTGCTAAACTAACTTGTTTCTATCCCTCAGACAGTGATCAGGGAGTGCTCAAATAAGCAATTGGGTGGCAGAATGTGGCAAGCTTTAGCAGAGGAGGCAGCAAAACTGCAATTCAAGGTGGGTAATTAGCCAGCCCACACAGACCCTGTTTACTTTCTAAGGAGAAATTACTTAATGCGGAGAAATGGACTCAGAAAAACACAGCATCTTGGATCTCATCACTAAGTTCTCCAGTGGAGTCACTGGAGAATTATGCAATATAAGTAGCTGGAAGGGATCCAAACCAAATCCCTGCTCCTCAGAGAACTACCAAAAATTAAACCATGTCACAAAAAGCATTGCTCAGACACTCCTTGAACTCTGACAAGTTTGGGGCTACGGCCACTTCACTGAGGAGCCTGTTCCAGTGGCCAAACCCCCTTCTTGGTGAAGAAATCTTCCATCTGATTTTCCCTTGATGCATCTTCATTCCAATTTCATGGGCCACCAGAGACAGAAGATCAGCACCCCTCTTCCACTGCCTCCCTTGAGGAAGTTTTAGACTGTGAGATGTTTCCTAAGTGACCCACACTACAGTTCATAAAAGGACAAGTTTAGCCATTTACCTTGTTTCACCCTCTGTGGCTTTAACACAGCACTCCTCCAGCTACTTTGAAATGAAAGCACACAAATTATATTCTTGATGCAGTCTTTTCAGTCAGATATCTATGACCAGAAATAAAACCTGATTTTTGTTCTCAAGATGCCCAAGATAAAAAATATATATTTCAAATATGAAATTTAAAAAATAGAGTAGCTGTGCATAACTACTTAATTTTATTGTTGTTTTTTTTTTTTTCCAAAAGAGCATGTAATATTTCCCCTTTGTGCAGACATATTGGGCTAGGGTTTCTCAAAATCCAGTCTTTCTCAGATTACTTTTAAATGTGTTGATTGTTTTTTTGTCAAACCAACGCATATCAGAAAATCTAAAGGCAAGGAAAAAGTGGGAAGTATGCGAAGAATCAACTATTCTTCCTCAAATTCACACCCAAAAAATCCTTGTTTGCTTGCTTCTTATTCTTTAGAAATAAAAGACTAGATATGCATATCTGCTTCGAAGATCATATGTGATAGTGCCAGTAAATGCAGTAGACAGACAGAAACTGTTTCACAACATGCCTTGGGAAGCATGTCAGCCCCTAACAGGCACCCAAATAGGTTCTTCCAAATTCCCATGTTTGTTTACTTTGCTTGCCATCCAGCGAATATTTTTTCTTAATGTCTAATGTCATAAATTTTTTCAGTAGTCAGATGATTTGTGGTTCACAGTTACACAAGACTGACATTGATGGGTGATATAATTTTATATTTTTAAACATAGAAATTGATTTATGTGTATTGACTACTGAAGCAAAGAGGGTATTTGACATATTTTAAATGAAAACAGAATCAAACTATCAATAAAGTTTTCCCTTTACAGCTGAAACTTTTCTGCTTACCTCTGTACTCCCTAGGTAAGTCATTTATGTGCCACAAATTCACAAATGAAGCATGACTGAGTGTATAATTGCTATGAATACACCATGGGTATGAATGACCTGTATTGACTCAGAACCCCACAATCCTTCCCATGAAAACTTTCTGTAATGATGAAGTGTCAGTACAGATTGTCATTAAAAGCATTCAAGAAAAGACTCAGAATAGTGGTACAGCGGTGCAATAATCCAGAATAAAATGTGTGTTTGCAAAGAATGGTTTTTGTGGTTTTAGCAAGGAACATTAAAAACCTGTCAGAACTAGTTAAAATAATATAAAACTCCCCAGTTTTTCTTAAAAGGGAAAAGAAAAAATTCTTCTTACACTGCTACACATCCTGAAATCTTCTGGGTATCAGTCGTGTTTCTTTATGAGTCAGAACTTGTCTGAGGCTGACTGGGCTTTATAATGTTTTTACTATAATGACAGCATACTGTTCCAGCAAGAACACAGGATTCTTAAAGACAGGATTACTCAAGTTACATACTGGGGAAAGAATAGACCAGCACAGAAAATGGTGATATAGCAGCCATTAAGGTGATTTTACATCACCCTCAGACATTAAACAAATAGTTAGAACACTGGCACGTTAATGGAAAATTGTTTAAGTTAATAAAAAGAAAAGCTATTAAAAAACTCATAATGTCAAGAAATTCTTAAAGCTCTTAGTGATGGGAAACAGAATCGTCTGGTGGAATGCAAACAAATGTTTCTGTCAGCTAGAAAGAGATCTGGTCTCCATTACCAAGGCTGTCATGACATCCTGTATTTGTGAGGTGGACCCTTGAAGAAGTCAGGTATCTTTGTCAATGTGTGCCTGCTTGAACTGCAGGTACCACCTGGATCAACTCTATGCCTCTGCAGTGTCCATGCTGCTTTTGAGAGGAAGTAGTCTTGCATTTTTAATCATGCAACAGAAACTTGCCTCTTGCCCACATGCACAGTACCCTTGCAGCCAGATGAGTCAGATTAATTGGTTGGATGGTCTCTCATTTCACATTTCAAGTCTGTCTGCACTAATTGCAACACCTAAAGCAAAGGAAAGCTGTGAAAAGTGCAGATTTTGAGAGTTCTCAATTCTTTTAATGAGACGCGTATTTCATCACATTCTTTGAAAAGTTCTGTCATTATTTTCTTGAGGCTTAAAAACTTTACAGAGGAGACAAGAAATGGTGACAGCAACATAGGCAGCACCTTCCTCAAGGTTTTAATATAAATTGCACTCTTCACTTGTTTAGCTTTGAAAAATGTCTCTACAGAACAAATATTATTTGTGATTTACTTTAGCATGTGAGAATGTCAGTGAAAATGGGAACTACACACGTGGTATGTGTGCAAAAAACCAAAGGTTCTTTCTCTTACAAATTCAACTCTATAACTGTATTTAAAAGAAAGAAAAAAAAATGAAAGAAAAAGAAAACAGAACCCTCAACATAACAATGTTTTAAATCTAGAAAAGGTGCAGCCACGTATGAACTGATCCAAGAGAAACCCTGACCTGGGAGAAAAGAAACAGAATAGTTCCTGGGAGAAAAGAAACAGAATAGTTCCCTATGTCATGGGCCACATAAGCAGACTGATCCTAGAACCACACATAAAGTCATTATGCTGGGGGGAAATGAAATGGGGGGACAGGCTGCTGTGGCCAGAGCAAGGCTCTGCAGAGGGGTGGCAGCAGCTCACTGCTGCATTGTGTCCCTGTAATAGCACACCTCCTCCTGAGGGACAGACACAGTGCACAAAAACTACAGTAGTGCAATGAAAGCCTCTTTAAATTTCTAGAAGTGTATCACAGCTTTTTGAAAAGGAGATGCTGTGGAGAAGTGAGAACTTGGAGAGAGTAATAAGCAAATAACCCACTTCTGTATTGCCCTGGGCAGGAATGCTGAACCACAGCACAGGACAGTGGCAGTGCCCACCCAGCCCTCCCCTCACCCCTGAGCTGCCTCCCTCCCTGCACTGCTGTGCAGCCTGATAAACTGAGAAAGCAGTGAAATCTGGCTGTAGCACAACAGAGCCTTCGTCCCTGTGTGCACTCAAACCAGCAGTACTGCAGAGAGGGCCAGACTGACACAGCTGGAGACTAATTACAAGGGAAGATGCTCTCTGGCTTTTTAAAAATCCACTTATTTTGTGGGGAAGTATCAAGCTGTTTACACTATACACCATAATAAAAAACTTACCTTTCAGGAGGAAATTAAACATCCTGGGTGCTAATTTATTTTGTACGTTTCTGAGATGGAAAGGGCTATAAAGACAAAATTTAGAAAACTACCTCTAAATAGAAGAAGAAAGCATCATCCTTAATAATATTTCAATCAATTTAAATGTTAGTTAGCTTGAACTCATCACTTGTGCTCAGTCAACAGTTTTATGGTTCATTTTCCTGAAGATCCTGCTTCCTGTGAATGCACACTGATTTCTTTCCCAAATGCCCTGTGTTCCAGTTGCACAAATGATATTCCTTGCTTGATGTGGCCTTTGTTGTGCAGTGTGCTCCATGTCACTGCCAAGCTTCACAGCCCTGTATTAGGCTGGATTTCCAGTCACTCTTACTTTGCCCTCTCATTACAGTGCCCAGGGCCTCGTTCTCAGTGGTGAGATGCTGCCACGCAGCTCTAGTACCTCTCACATGAAGAAAGGCCACCACTGAATTTCCAAAACCTTGTTTTGTTTATTTGTTTTGAGCTATCTGCCTAACCTTCAAGCTTAACCCATAATTCTTTCTGTATCTAGCATCCTCCCTCATGCCAGCCCTAAGCTGGATCTTTTATGAGCCATTATACTGACCTGATGGCCCTCATGAATTATCACTTTGGGTCTGAGCATGCCTTGGGGACAGCCCATGAAGGATTTCATCCTGATGGAGCTTTCTTATTCTTCATTTTCAAAAGCTGCAAGCCAAGATCAAGAACTGTTGGGGATGCTGGGATGAAAGTGGGTCTGAAGTCAGTCTTATCAGGCTGATGAGATCTGTTGATCTGAGAAAAAAATAGTAGAGAACAGTTTATACAATTTTTAGCAGGCCCATAATCAGATTTTTTTTTCACTGTTTCCCCCATGTTCAAATATAAAAGAGATTTATAACATCTTATAGACAAAGTTATGCTCCCACTGTCACAAAGCATTGCAGAATGAGATCTGAAATTTCAGCTACTATCTCTTAATTCATAACCTAGTAAAATATGTAGGAGTTTGTGTATGGTTATCTGATCTTAGTTTTTAACTTGCTGTGCATGCTATAGCAGCAACACTGCTTGCACTTGGGACACTGAGAAGAATTTGAAAGAAATAATAAAAAACAGGTTCTTATTATAAAATGTAATTACATCATTTCCTCAGATAATAGTTCAACAAGATATAGTAAATTCCTTGTTTTCATATAATTTTTTTGTATTATATCAGTGTTATGCCTCTGACCGATGAAAATATATTTTTCCATTAAACAGGATGTTAATTTTTCCTGGCACCAGCAATTCCTAGGGCCTTTAATAGAAAGTTTCTCCTTGTTCCTTTCTTGAGTCCTAGCCTCAGAAGCTGTCTTCTGCAAGATCTTGTCCCTGTAAAAACTCCTATGCAAGTCTAAGATTGCAAGAAAACAACAAACTCATACTTAGTTGTGTATGACTGTATTTGTTTACTTCTAACACCTCCATGAAAAAAGCAATTGGTTAAAAGTTGCTTTTAACAGAATTGTAAGCTCATCTTGTTTCTTTAAAATTAAGTCAGCCAAAACCACATTGGCTCTCTGCTATGCTTTTTGCCCCAGGCAACCACACTTTGCTGACTTAAGGTGGACACTTACTAAGAAAATTCCTGCCGCACAATTTTGCTTGTGTCAGAGAAGCTGTTAATTCTGTTGATTGCATATTCATCAAGGATGAGTTATTCAAACACTTAGCAACTGCCCTGCCAGTCTCCTTAAACAGGAAAAAACATTAGAAATACATGAATGTGACAAAAAGGGAAAGTTACATGACCACCTTGGTGCTGGTTGCAACATGGAGTATTTAATTGAGTTATCTGACTTGTGGAAGCCACTGAGCCTGCAGGGTGAGCACACATTTGATACTCACAGTTAAACAGGGTGAATACTTTCCTGTGTGGAAAGGTAACATCAACAGAATGTGACAGTGATAAGGTTCCACATGCTTTATTTGCTCTTTTTTTTTTTGGCTTTAACTGGAAAGCCCAAGAAGTGCCCTGAAGGAAACAAAAGTACGAGAAACTACCGGGAGAGCAGAAAGGCCCCACTACAATAGGAGAACTTGATCCTGTTACAGCTTTTCCCTGCACCCTCCCTACATTCCCTTGCACTCCTGCTCCCTCTTGCAATTTTCAGGCCCAAAGGGGTCCTGTGGCGTGTATGTGCATTCTGGGGGCAGTGTGAAAGGCTGGCTGTACCTTTCTGTGAGGTTAGGCTGGACAAAACATGCTAGAATAGATTTTGCAGGAGAGTTTCTGGGGAGTACTGGAAAAGATGGGAAATTAGATAAATAAGCAAGAAGATGGAAGGCAAACATTGTATATATAAGGGAAGAAATAGAAACATTTAATGCTTGGTAAGTTTCTAGCTTTCCCCTCTTCCTCCAGATAGTAATCAAATGTGATTTCAAACCAAAGTTAATCATCGAAGTTAAAACGCCACCCAACCAGGGCATCCCACCTTTCCTCACCAGATTTTTATAAATGCTACATCTTCTAATTCTCTGCATTATTAATTTTATACCACAGTCTGATTATGTACCTCCTGAAACCTAAAACAAATAAACACTATAAATGTTGCTAGAAATTTTTGTAGCAGTTGCACCTGGAAAAACATCCAAAATGCAGATGAAGCTGGGCAAGCAAATCTCTTGAAAAGTTTGTAAATGGGGTTCTGCAATACTGAACAACTGCATGGATGAAATTATGGAATGTAAAGCACAGTCCCTACGTGTTGCATCACTGCGGCAAGCAGGTAGTTCTTTATTTGGAAATTATTAGGAAGGCCTGCCTTCCCATGTAAATGATCCCTACAAGTTCCTTTTGAACAATAATACATTTAGTATTAGAATTCAGACTCTGGAGTTACTGAACTTTATGAGGTTGGCTTGGTTTCATTGTGGAACTTTTAGCTTAGAGCGTTTCAGAGTTCTGGCTTTGTAAACACATGTGAACAAACTTGCCAAAAATAGAAGTGAGATAGATGCCCCTCTGTTGGTTTTTTTTTTTTTTTTTGGTTTTTTTTTTGGTTTTTTTTTTTTTGGGGTTGTTTTTTTTTTTGTTTTGGGTTTGTTTTTTTTAGAAATTATTTTCTATCATTAAGTGTTTCAGGAATCTTCCTGCCATAGCAACAAAAGAAAAAGTCTTGCTTATTAGATTTTATATGTCACAGAGGGGAAATAAAGCCAAACAAGCATTACACTGCACATCAAACCATGCACATGTCCAGCACATTAAATCGGGGAGGGGGGGGAATCTAATAAAGCTGGATTCTGTCTCATGAAACAGAGAAGAAAAATTGTTGGAGATACTGCCCAGATATTCAGATTCAGCCATCCAAGGCTATCCCTGGGAGGCCTATGCAGCCAAACAGAATAGCTATCCAGAATACCAGTGAGTAAGAAAAATACTGCATACATGAGGAAATAGGTGTTGCATGAAAGTCTGAATAAAAGGTGGGTTTATTCTCCTCAAGAAAAGTCTTCTATGAGTGTTTTTCCACAAATAAGAAACTTATTCAGCAGCCTTTATGCCATTCTTACCAACTGCAATCTCACTGTGCAAACAGTACTATGTAAGCAGTATCACTTACATTATGTACTGAAACAAATGTGGGTGGACCCCCAGGCTTCACAAGAAGGCTGGGAAAAGCACTAGGCACAAAAAATTACAGAAAAGTAATTTCTTCCCAAAGAGACTCTAAGAATTGCTATGAAATCTATTTAAATCCAAGGAAATAAAAGGTTTAGAGGACTTTAATGTCAGTTTGCAGTTTGCAATGTGCCTTAAAACTGCAAGAACCTTAGATTTATTTCTCCCACTGTAATTGTTGAGATTAATTTTCACTAATTACTGGCTTCTCTAGTCAGTTCCAGCAGTCTTTTCATCAACATCACTGTAATCTTCTACTACTTCTTCAGTTAGCAAATAATTTCAGTTATAAAGAATCAGTTCCAGTTTTGAGAGGAACCTTACATAGCCATCAGTAGGAAGAATGAGATTTCATGAAACAATGTATAAGAAGAAGGAGGAACCTTTCCCCATTTGCCCACAGGTCACAAGCTTTCTTTATTAAAACTAGGGGTAATACCTATCATCGAACTTTCAGGTGAATAGCTAATAACTGGTATCTAACTGCTGAAATAAAGAATGCCTTCAGAAGCTGTATGTTAGTAACATTCAGCTGAAGGGAAAAAGAGCCTTCAGTGTGAGACATTAAAGAGCATAAAAATCTTATGGAAAGTGAACGTAGGTCTGCATTATTGGGAAAATGAAGTAGGGGACTAATGAGTGAGGACCAGATGTACTGAGAAATTAAGGGTTCTCCATGAAGTCAGCATAAGCCTTAGTTGCTTAATATATTTTTAAATCAAGTCAAATAATTTTAATTATAAGAAACAGAAGCAATAGCATGTGGGAGGTGAAGAGCAACAACTTCCTTAGTAAATATAGGTCTTTGTTACCAAAACTGTAAGAAAGCAGAGTTAAAACTTCAATCATCTGAAATATAACACACTGACAACTTGCTATCTCTCCCAGTGGCTTAAGGGTGGAGGTGGCATGCCTTTTTCCAGCTTTCAGAAATGCGTGGAACAGCTTTTTACAAAAGATGGATGTTCAGTACTTGGCAGGGTAAGACACATTTCTAGATGCTTGAGAAGTTTGAAATTTCTAGTGAACATTGATGCCTTCTGTGCCTCAAAGGTTCTAATACTAAGGTCATTCTAAGAATATGATTCTCATATTATGTCCTGCGATCACCCACCATGGATTTAAATACTAATAAAGCATCTGTGTCTGGGTTCACAACTTAATGGTAACTTTATGTGGTTCATGTCAATCTGTCAACATGCAGCAGCTAAAATGAAGGTTTCAGTTCCTTTGTATTACTGAGATCAGTAGAGAAAAATAGGGTACACATGGGAACTTGACATGTAGGAGATGTTAAGTTAAACACCTAGCTCTAGAACCCACAGTAATTTTTCAGGTTGAAGAGTGATGAAAATGTAAGAAGGTGGCTACTTTGGTGTTTCTGTTCCAGTGTGCATTTTATTCTCTGTTTTTCCCAAATCATATATCACATGCAAGGCTCAACTGAGTCAGAGCCAATACCAGTTTTCTTACAGTGCTGTGTTTCCCAGAACAGCACTGACAGCTGGTTGGGTAGTGGGGTATCAATTATTGAGTGAAAGACTTTTACACCTATGGCCTATGAAAGATACTCCAAAGTCAAAGTATATGGTATAGTATAAAAATGTGTAAGAAAAGAGTGCAAACAAGAGCAATTGTCTCAGGCCAACCTCTCTTTGCCTCGTTGCAAGTCTGGTTAGAGGGAGAGCAATCACGGTGTCTCTTTTGCTGTGACTTTCACGAGGAGATGCTCACATTCCATTTCAGTTTTCTTTTAGCTGTCAGTAGTTCAGTTAATGCAAATTATCAAGTGAAGGGACTGACAGATGAAGTGAAGGAAGCTGGCTGTGGAAGAAATTCAACCTCCTATGGCAACTAAGGATGCAGCCAGCATTATTCAGTGTCAGGATATGTATGTTGTTACACATCAGGTCAAATTTCTGGCACAATTTGTGTGCATGGGTGGTTTGAGACATCAAAGGGAATTGCTGCAGATTTATTTCCACAGAAAATAGGGGGGTTTATCCTGCCAGTTCCACGCTGGTCTGACTTACTGACATATGCTGCCTAATTGTTAGCCACACATGTTGTAGACATGAGTGAGCTACTCCAAACCTTTATGAATCTTCCTAAAAACCTGCCAGATTGCCAAAATAAATAAATAAAAATAAAGACATTAAAAATACAAGTTTTCAAAGTAACAACAGCTATATAATGGATCTAGTTTGTCCTGAATAAGTGACTGCAAGATTTTGCTTAAGACTCTGCAGTGTACACCAAGCACTGAAGACTTGCAGACTCATTTTCAAGTTTGTCAGCAGTTACACACCTTTCATTGACTGCACTGACAGCATTTTGATAAGTAACAGCCTGACAGTGGGAGTAAAGGGTTTGCAATCTTATGAATGTTAATTATTAATTAAAAATTGAGACTTAGCTTGCACATTTTAGTTAACTCCTCTGTGGCTGCCTGTCATGATGATACAGCCCCAGGCTTCATTTTTTTAGATCTTTGTAGATTTCAATAAACAGTAGATAGATGCTTTTAGGTGAAAAAGATGCCCATGAGCACCAAGCACTTAATAAACTTCAGGTGTTTTACAAACAATGTGTACAAATCACATTTCAGGGTTCAGAAGTAGCATAAATCCTGATGTTTTTTAACTTCTCCTTGGAAGATTGCAGTGGAATTACCCACATGAACATTTAACTGAGAACCAAATAACTGTGGCAGTCATGCTCCAGAGAGCATAAAGCATCAGTAATAACTCAACCAGTTTTGACATGCCAGTCTGTCAGTCTGATGGTACTTTTTAAACTTTAATACATCTTTCAAGGGACAAACAAACCACAAAGGAAGTTAAAATGTTTCACCTTGGAATGACATAGAGGAAAAACTTGGTCTTAATTTTTGTTTTTGTTTACTAAGATACAAAAGAACATTTTTCAAGTTACTTAGTGGTCTCTGATGAACATGGAAAAAAGTATTACAGATCTCAGTCCAAGCCCTACTCAACTTAATGACTTCTGTAACCGCACTGAACAACAAAAAAAAAAAAAAAAAAAAGACAAGAGTTGTGTTGCTTAGTATTTACATTTGGTTCAGATCAACCCTTTGGAATTCTTTGGAAAATTTATCAGCCTGATAATATGCCCATCTTTCAGCATGCTGGCAGAAAACAAGGGAAAAAATTGAGATTATTCTACTCCTTTATTGGGAAAAAAAGCAAGTTAAAAAAGTTACTCATTCCTTCCTAACCAACCTTTTTTTTCCTAGGGCCAAGTGAGTAAATAGAACCATACAAAGATGACAAATTTTCAAGGACTGAGCAGTGCAAATGTGCAGACAATAAGCACACAGGTTGGTCACTGGCTTACCCATGGATATGTACAACCTGCAGAACTCAATACTCCCCTGGTACTGCCATTAAGTGGTTGGAACAATAGTTTTTTGCACAGGCCTGAAATTTGTTTATGTATCCCATTTGTTGCAATTCCTGCAGGATTTATCTCTGAATTTTACTTATACTCTCACACTAGATGGGCAGTCTTACATTCATGCTGTGAGGTCCATTTAACCCAGAGTTTTTTCATTGCACAGATTATGTGATGCTGTTGCAGCTCCCTCACATTTTTGGCATTTGCCTGAGCTGATGCAGTGAATTCAGCTGCACTTTAAGGGTGGAATCACACTTCATCAATACCCATTTTTATGTTTGTTCATTTTATATACCATATGCAAAACCAGTGTGGCCCAACTGCCAGCACACAAGTCAGATCTGGGTAACCAGATGCTTCCCCCTGGTCTGCTGCCACTTCTGAAGAGCAAGCAGAGGAGAGCTTTTTGGTTCCTTCACTCAAGCTGCCTCTTACTGTGCTTGTATGTGTTGTGCTCCATGAATGAAGAAGGGGATGTGCTTTGAAATGCACCTCCTGCTGCATGTGAATGCAGGTGTGGCTTCAGAGCCAGGAGCTACTAATGGTACAGTGACTCACAAAGGTGTCCTCAAACCCAGGTTGTACCTTGTGTAGTACTTGATGAGAGGAACCATTGAATTCAGATCTACTCAATCTGGAAATGCTCAGCCAACTCAGACACTGGCTTGGGAAACTGCATTTTATTTTACTGAAACAGAAATGCTCCTCAGTCACTGCTAAAGAGACAGGCAGTCCTCTAAACTTTGACAAATCTCATCCGATAGCTTTAATTCCTCTTATCTGAGATCTGGTTGCCTTTCTAACATCTTTCCCAACGGTGTTGTTCTTGCCTGTTAGTCTGCCAGTGACCTACTGGACTGCCTCCCCCCAGAGGCACACAGGTGTGTGCATTTTCTCTCCTGTATAGGTGTAGATCCAGTGTAACTTATCCAAAGATCCTGCACTTCCTGCTACATTTCCTCCACTCCTGCCTGCCCTGTCCCTTCTATACAGAAGCAGAAGTGTCTCCCTTCCTTGCTTACAACCCTTTATTAACATTACCATTTTTCTTTTTTCTCCTTTGTCTACACCAAAGACACTCTGTGAAATCTGTCCCTTCCTTCTCCTTGAACTTCAGTATAAGGAAATTCCAGAGGGGCAGTATGTGCATTCCGTCCATACAGCAGGTACCTCACTACCTTTTTTTCCATCCTTTTCTTCCCAGTCCTGCTATATCCTTTCATACCAGTTTTCTAGCCCTGTGTCTGGTGCTGGTCTTTGTCAGAGACAGCAGAGTGAACTACATTAATCATGGCTGATTCCTAGATGAGGCAATTCCCTGTTTCTTTTGAACATTTTTTTTTTTATTATTATTATTTATGGGAGCCTACATTTTTTTCCAGTGGAGGTGCTCCTATATGGTGAGTTCAGGGTTACTGGTAACAGTTTTGCTATTTATAGCTGTAGATGTGGGTCCAGAATAAAAGAAGTTTGCAGAAAACTTGAAAACCAAAGCATAAAAATTACATTTGTTTTTGGGCCCAATCCTAGAGAAAGCTCCCATTAAGTTCACCTGCACAAGGAATGAAAGATTATCCCCAATGAAATTTTATAGGAAGTCTAACCCCACCCAGAAAAAGAAAGTGTTTCCAGTCTTTCTTTCATATAATTATTTCTATCTGTCCTCTAAAACATGTGTGTTTCTTATGACTACAGCATATTCTGTCTTATTTTAAACAGTGATAAGTATATTTATAGATCTGTGTAAAACAAAATATTACTAGCATGTCAGCATTTGGTTGATCTTCACATTCTTGGCTTCAGAATGATTTAAAATAAAGCATACACACAAAGCAGGGTTGTTTTTTTGGCTCTGGTTTCCTCATTTTTGCCCACAACAGACCTGGCAGATGTGGGATAGCTGGAATGTGCATATCTAACAATTCTCTTCTGTGCCATCATTTGAAGCTGTAGGAGTGCAGCTATTTGGCTGTAGCATGAAAAAGAGTGATGAATGTGATGAAATACAGATTTCATTTATAACCAGGGGATAAATACTGTTCAGGTCACGAAAACAGATTAGTGCTTGGGGACAAAAAGTTCATGAAGAACTCCTTTTTCGGGGTGGAGGTAGGGGTACAGAACTACAGCAATTAAACTGAAATGACTAGGTAGTTACTGAGAGTATATAAAAATAAATGCAAAACAGGAACTGCAAAAGGATGAAAGTTTGCTAATTGCTCTGGCCTTGGACAGCCTTGCTGGGGAGTCACAGTCTGATTAATCATGATAAAAGATAAACTGGATTGCTTCACAGGAGATTTTATATTCATAGTTTTGTGGAGAAGTTTAAATTTGTTTCAGGGGCCTCATATCCAAGATAAACCCAAAACAGAAAAGAAATCACATAGCTGTAAAAATGAGTTATGAACTTTCTCAGATGACTATTAAGTCTTGATCAGTTTATAACAGATCAAAGAAAGTAGCTCCCAGTGGAGGCAGGACTGTTAGAGCAGAAATTGTGCTCTTATCAGAGCCAAATCCTTACCCTGAATTCAGACATAAATGCAAGCTTGAGAAATGAATCTGTTTTTAAAGATGACTGCTCACAAATATAAATTTCAGCAAAGGTGTTTCAAAGATGGGTTCGTGGCATATAATGGCCTGCGTCTGTGTGCTAGATCAACTTTAAAAAAATAAAGTTTAAAAGATACAGTGTAGATAAGGTTCAAAAACCCAGAAAAACACCCCAATTATTTTAGGAATAGGGGGGTATTCTGCATTTTTAATGAAAGGGAGTCCATGGGAATTTTTCTTTGGGAAGAATATCAGTACTGAATAGAGAGATATAACAGGTCAGAGAGAAACACACATTACTGCTGAGATCAAAACCACTAAGGTTAAAAACAAACCTGGTTTTCAGTTTGTGTCTTGCTGAGGTTTTTAAACAGCTCAATTATTTCTTCCAACAGTAGATGTCTGTACAGTATTTTCCTCAGAACAGGGCTCAGTGGCTGGCAAGTCAGTGAAATTACAGCTATCCAAGTTCAGAAGCAGGGAAAGAGGAAATGTTTTCTGAAGAACTTTTACTGTATCCCATGTATTTCAAAAAGGGTGTGGCTGACTGGAAAATCTTTCATATGAGAGAACAACCTGATTGTGTGAGGTCCTTCTCACAGATGTCCAGGTGGGGAATAGGCTTGGTAGTTAATACTGGAATGATATGACCCAGTAAAACTGGGAGACAGAGATTTTCCTTCCACACTGGAAAGTTTAAATATTGTTTTGCCTCTGGTCAAACATTTAGTTGATCTGGGAGGTAAAGAGAACAAGCCTTCACTGACTGTGGGTGTGTGAGGACAAGAAGAAGTGGAGAATTCAGCCTTTTCTGAAATTTCCTGTAGCTTTGGGCTATATGTGTATCTGGGGAGGGGTATTGCTTATCCCAGTCATAGTCAGAGCAGTCTAAGAGCTTCACCAGTCTCACTGGTCCTGTTCCCTGAGACAGCTCTTGTATCAGGGACAGGAGCCACAGGCTCTCACCATTCTGAGAGCTGTTCCCTGTGTGCAGGGAATATCCTCAAAGGTCAGGTTCCATTAGTATTATGGTCCATTTTCACATCTCCAGAGACCATCAGAATGTACAGAAGTTATGTGACTTACAAAAAGAAAGTTGTCCAAAGCAGGAAGACATGGAATCTTGCTCTTTGAATATATCATAAGGTACAAGAAGGACATGACTCTGGGCTGAAGGAAATCTGTTCGCTCATAATTTCTCTACTGGCTTTGGTGGAGTTAGTCCAGGTTTTAACTGAGCAGTTCAGCATCTGGCAATGTTTGCAGAACCTGTCTAATCAGATCCATTTGGATTTGCTGTTTTCAGCAATTGAGACCTTAAACCATTTCACCACAGTCACCAGATTCAGGTTCCATAAGCAGGAAGTGAAGATATCACTTGTTCTACAATGTCACACATTCCCATGGGGAAATACGTGTCTTTCTGGGTTTTTTTCCAATTCCTTAAGCTATCCTATGACCCGTGCTCCATAGTCAAATAGTTTGACATGCATTTGTTGGATGACTCCTGAGCCTGAGATTTTTTAATCACCTAACGATGATGACTGTCCTCCTCCAAAACCACTTAAATGTAATCTGGTCCAATTGGTCGGCTTTGTCGGAGTGCTGAGCCAGCACGTTGTTTGAGTGCCAAGAGTCAATGAAGCCAAAAACCAGGGTCAAAAGTTGTTGTTAGTTGGCACATACCTCCAGCAGGCTTTATAGAATACCCTGATTAAAGCATTTGTTAAACCTTGACTGAATTTTTTTCCCCTTTATAGAGTTTCGTCAGATTTCATTTTTTACTTTCCACATGATTTTGTGAAAAGGTCTGTGATCAGAATGATGGAATAGCGACCTCAAACAAAAAGTAGGATTTCTCCCATACCGGGGAGATTTGTGTTATTTTACATTACTAACTAGTCTGGTGACAGGTGCTATCTCCTGCATTAGCCAAGACCTTTTGCAAGGTCAGCTGGGAGTGCTGCAACCACCGCTGGAACACTGGGAACTGCTGTTGCACCGACTGCAAAGAGCCACCAGATGGTGCACAGAAATAATTAATAGACTTGTAGCTTTGTAGCATAATTTGGGATGGAAGGCGCCTTAAAGATCGTCTCTTTCCAACCCCCCCGTTACTAGACAAAGTTGCTCAAAGCCCCATCCAACCTGGACTTGAATCATCATCAGAGGAAAGGCTTCCAGCTGGCCTTTTCCAGCCTTGGACACGGCTCAGCCATTACTTGGTGAAATTTCATCTCAGTTTCGGTGGAGATAGAAGTGAGCCCTGACTGAGGGAAAACTAGATGTGACTTTGTGGTTTTACATCAACCTGGCAGACCTGTAGTGAAGCTAGGTTTGCTTTCAGGGGTTTAGATGAAAAATTTAGACACTGACACAAGGAAGAGCAATTAACTTAAAGTTTTTGAGATTTAAATGGAGTTCATTGCCTGTTGAAGTGTGGAAAGTGGAGTAACAGGTCCAGCTGTGTTTGGTCTTCTTTCAAAGCTCAAATCCAGAGTGAATCCACGGTTAATTGATGGGTGAACTTTTTGCATCCAAATGGTGAAAAAAACCTGCTAATTTTTCAGGTCTTGTGCAGTTTCTACTTCCTTGGGCTTGATCTGGAAAAATCTGGCAAAGTCATTTTTTTGTAGTCTGTGCTTGGCCCAAACTCAAAAGTTTGGAGTGAAGTTTCAGTCCTTAAGTGTGAGTCTAACCTCTCATCTAGGCATTTGGCATTTGGCTTTTAGGTGCTATTTGGACCTATAACTGATCCAAATATGATATAACACAGCTGAGCATGTGCCATTCTGTCACAAGAGGAGGTAATCCAATCGTATGTGTCTTCAGAGCCTTCTTGGTGAACCAGAACACCATTAAAAGTATCCCTGATAATGCCTGTCTCTTCAGAATAAATCTTAAATACCTTATTATTTACCTCGTGTGTTTTGCATTTGGAGGTTTTACCTGTGTGACTAACAAGGACTGCACTTCATTATGCATCCTTGGCTGGGGAATGTTTTCCTTGTACACAGGGGACTCTGAAGTACAGTATTATGGGAACTTATTATTTCAGGAGAGGAAAGCAACTGGAATCCACTTGTTGCCTGTGATCAAATCCTAACTTTCTATATTTGTTGAACATAATTTAAAGTCTTAAACTTTTTGGAATTTGTAAGGTGCATAGCCCTTTTTGGATATGTTGTCATAATTTCTATAGCAAATTGCATATATAAAATTAATTACCCGCTTTGGCAATTAAAAGAAAACATGGCAGCTGCTTGTAATATTTCACATTTAGAAAGAAGAGATGAGATTTGTGGAATAAATTATTCCCTCAAAATAACGTCTTTAGCCCTAGTCTTTAGAAAGTTTCTGTCCACTTAGATCTTTGAATTGGGTCAGCCCTGGGTAGAAACTCCAAAAATCCTGGATGTAAAACTTCTTTTTACATTACTATTAGTGTCTGGCTTGTGTCCCACATTACAAAAATCTCAGAATGAAAGGCTTAGTTTTGCACCAGAACTATATTTAAAAGGGTGAGATGAAAGGCACTTGAAAAATTACTTTTAGCTACATTACTTACTTGTGTCTTTAAGGAGAACCAGAAAGACAGAATCATGACAGACTAAGGCTACAAAGGTCCTTACTAAATTAAGAACTAACAGGTGTTTTATCATGAACATCCCTGTTTTCTTACTTCTCTGGAAGTCAAGTTTCCAAGGAGTGTCTTGGATCAAGATCAGTTTCATAGAAAAATTAAGTCACTGCAGCAATACAGCCAGAGAGGATTTTAGAATTGGCTCAAGCTATGCAAGTTGTCAAACATTAGGGTGTTTGGGGGTTTAGTAGTTTATAGTATCTGTCCCTGAATCTACATGGGGAGCTTAGTTCCCCAAGGACTGCCTCTGCTCTACCTTTCAGTGAGGACCTGCCTAAATTCCTCAGCCCTTCTTGCCAGGTGACTCCAAAGTGTGATGGATGTGTATCCATCTGGCACCTGCCACAAAACTCTAGCTGTCAGAAGCATCACAGCTTTTTCCATGCCCAAACTGTATGTCTGAACAGAGGGAGCATTCTGAGGGACTGGAATGGATATTAAGCTCTTGAGTGCTATCTTGAATGGGTATTAAGATTACCGTATGAAATGCTGACTCCAAACAAAGGATTAACCACTTTAAACCACTCTAAAATGTCAACAGCATTATTTATTTTTCACTATCAAAGTGCAAATGGTCTCCCTGTAAAAGAAAGACTGACCTTACCATTATCATAAGGTAATCACTCTCACAGGGACCAGAGCCCTTGGCTGCAGTTGTTGCCTCCCAGAGCTCAAGGAGTGTGGTGATCTCAGGGTATCTGTACTTTTATATTTGCTGCTTCTTCTGCATTGCTTAATAAGCAGCAGAGATACATTCCAAGACTTTTTTTCTATACCACAAAACGCATGTAAAGACTACAAGACAGATTCTCAGCTGCTATGTTACCTTACAGAATACTGCAGTACCATGTTGTCACATTTCCTGAGGATACAAAGGGCTTACTGGAAATACTTTGCAGAAGAAAGGATTGTTTCCCTAAGCTTTTCTGTTTAAATCACTCAGCCACAAGAATCCTTTGACTGGACTATATTATCTTATAAAAAAATATATTCAAATAAAAAAAATGCTATGTAATCCTATTAAAAGTTATCCCCTGTAGCTCCACCCAGCTGGGATATACAACCCCAGAGGAGCTCAGGAACTGCTGTCAGTATGTACCAAACCCACAAATGAAGTAACTAAAAAAGAGAACTTGTGAAAATACACAAAGAATTGACCTAAGGTCACCTGCTTGTAGAGAAGTATTCAAAACTACAAATTATTCTATGTCTTAAGAACCAGCTCACCTCCTGTTCTAGAATGAAGCAAAGCCACAAAAGCATAAGAATTGTGTTAATGTATTTTTGGCTTTAAAGAAGCTATTCCCACTCTCCAGTTTATATAACATGTAATTAGATAACTTCAAATAGGATATCATGATCAATAAACTTGTGACTACTCATGGTTATAAAGGAAAAATTCTGAAGAGCTTCTAAACAGAGAAATACTGTGCAAAGAAACTTCCCTGTCTACTCAATAATTATTTCTTGTCCAAGCAATACTGTGGCTCCCTGTAAACTTTTTGGCCTGTTAGAACCACTGTAAGGTAATAAGAATGTACGAGCACTGTGCCTGCAGAATGGAGGGAGGACATTTGTGCATGGTGTTAAAGAGCCACAATCTGTATGATCTGGCTGAAGAGCAATGGCTTTGTGAAGGTAGATGGTCCAACCCTCAGCATAATGTGAAAAAAGAGCTGCAGGAGACATCTGGCTTACATGGGCCTCCTTGTTAACAGGATAACGAAAAAGTGATGTTATTCACAAAACCAAGAAATAGCAATGCCGCTGAAGTAAAAGATGGGTATTCCTTTAAAGACCAGTGACAGCAATCTGAAAGATAAAGGACACTTGTGGGTGTTCTCCACACAAAAACAAAAGGAGCATCCTAGTGCTCAGTCTGCCTCCACTCCCAGTGACTTGGTTAGCCACCAGACAGCATGGGGGGGCTGCTGAGGCTGGTGACTTGTAGAGATTAACTGAGCATACATTTGTTCCTGCAAGTAGTTTTAGCTCTAAAGAGGCTCTTCCCTATCTTGCTTATTTAGGATACAATATCTGCTAATGTTAAGACCTGTTGGCACACATAATTGCATTCAAAGATAATATTGTAACTTGGCATTATGCATGCATCTCTCTTCTTCATGGTCAAACATCTTTTATCGCAGTTACTTTCAGAACTTTCGCCTATACAACTGCAAAAATGACAACCTAATAGTTTCATTTTTGCTAAATGCTAACCACAATAAGTTCACTAAAATACATTCACATTTTGTGATCTGACTGGAATATTATCATAAATGTATTAGGTTATATTCATTGAATCACAGAATATCCTGAGTTGGAAGGGACCAAGGATCATCAAAGTCCAACTCCTGGCCCTGCCCAGAGTCACAAGAATCACACAATATGTGTGAGATTATTGTCCAAACTCTTGAACTCTGTCAGTTTTGGTGCTGTGACTACATGTCTGAGGGCCTCCTTCCAGCACCCAAACAGCCTCCTGGTAAAGAACCTTTTTCTAACATCCAACCTAAACCTTCCCTGACACAACTCACAACTTCAGGCCATTCCCTTGGGTTCTGTCACTGGTTGCTAGAGAGAAGAGATCATTGTCTGACCAATACCCTCCTCTTCCCCTTGTAAGGAAATGTAGAGAAAGGATGTCAAAACTAACAGTTTGTGTATCTTACTGTGACAATATCTACCTGTAGCTATTGTTTAAAAAGTATTTTGGAGATAAACATGAGCTCTTTCTGCCTGTCCTCTCACCTGGCATAAATCCCACGGCTAAGAAAGCTGACAGACAGTATTTTAGTGATGGCTTAGGGATGCATTTAGCATAGCCACATAATACTTCTTCAATAGGTAGTGTGAGCTCATGCCCATCCTCAAAGCTTTGTGCAGATATTCTTTCTGTTGTATTTCTCTAAGCCCAAGAAACAGTAGAATAATGTACATTGTTTACCACAGGAACAAATTTGTAGATCCTAAGGGTTAATCTTCTCTCCTCCGTGTCTCCAGATCAGAGCCAGGTCCCTTTTAAGGTAACATATCTCACAAAGTATGCTATTCTGATATCTTGTTCATCTCATGTGACTTTGTCAAATCACATTTCCATCCTTTGAGATTAGATCAGTTGGTCAGACCCTGGTACTAAAAATACCAAGGTTGAGGGTTGAATCCCCATATGGGCCATTCACTAAGGAACTGGACTTTTTCCTTGTGGGTCCCTTCCAACTCAGAATATTCTGTGAATCCGTGATTCATGTAATGTGAACCAAATGGTGGCCTGTTGAACAGCATGGAACTCCCATTTAATACAAATTAGACACAGCAGAATAAAGGTGCCCCAGTTCAGCAGCATTTAACCGCCTCTGAACACACCACTGTAGCCTCCTACTCCTTCCTGCAGGAAGGATATTTCACTGCTTGCAGTGTTCCACACCCAGAAGTGCAAGTCTGCCAGTGAACTAGACCAAGTCTTGCTCTACCTGAAATCAGTTCGACTTTTGTTTAATTGTAGGCAATTTAAAATGCAAGACATAAAATTGTTTTAACGGATTCAGAAAGGTTTATTTGAGTAGTAACAGCATAACTGAAAATTCAAACACTTTTCAATATTGCATTTCAGGAAATCTTTCAAGCACTACTTTACTGAGTAATAGCTAAATCTTTCTCTTTGCTGACACATATTCTACCTGAAAGCAATTGGAAGGTCCTTTTCAGATAAGCATTTTGGTAGTTAATGCTGTATTGCAGTATTCTTATTAGCACTGAAGGAACCCCTCAACACACTTCAACAATAAATTAGAAAGGAATCATTAAACCTATTTGTGCAAGTAATAACCTTAACATATGGCAAACAAAAGTTATTTTATGTGTAGCTGAACAAATAAAGCTTCGTTTCCTATAGATTTGTATGTTACATGTCTTCACTCTTTCAGCCCCCTTCTCCTCACTGCAGTATAATCATCTTCTTTGTTACACTCTTTCTCTTTAACTAAGCAAGAAGTAGCAGGGTGCATTGATCAAATGGATGCTGCACCAGAGTAGACACAACCGTGTTAAAAACTGCCTTTACTTATTAGGGGGATTATTTTTGTATTTCTATTCATCTTCTGATTTTCCCAGATCTTACAGGTACTAAATGTATTGAAGGTTTCTCTCTCTCTCCAAGCATACTTTCAGTTTTTCAAATATATGAAAAATCTTCATGTCTTTGTCAAACTGTTTTACCAAAATATACCTGAAATTGTCAGAAATGTTCTCCTCAGTTATTTGTGTTACTGTGTAAAGCTGCAAAAACACATTTCAACATTTAACACCTCTGTCTGAAACATTTGGAAAATTTCTCCCCACTTTTTATTTTCAAATCAAAATTGGCAGAAGTATATTCCTACTGTTCAATGAAAATGTAATTAAAATTAAATTCAGTGTCAACTCAAGATGTTCAAGAATTTATGGCAACAAAATTGCTCATTCTTTGGACACAGTTTTGTGATTTGGCCATCAGCTGTCCAGCAGGACTGTCCCATGAAAGTGAGTTTAGAACTGCAGCTGGGAAACCTTCAGTGTTTCCTTGTCATTTTCAAACATTAAAATGTGTGGTTTGCCGCTTTTCTTTTAAGCTTTCCATACTGATTTTCAAGATATTGTGAAAACCTTCTGCTGCTGGCAGAGCAATACAGAAATGGATATATTTTGAGGAGGAAGGAGACATTGGTCCCCTGTGGTGCTCTAGGAAGGACTAGAGCTATGGAAAACATGCCAGAAACCTGCTGGGAAGAAAGTGGGCTATTGTGAGGTCCACTCTTAGCTGGACTGAGCACTTCTTCCCAAAGGTCTGCTGCACTAGAATCAAACACAGTGGGGATGTTTTGCCCATTTCTAATCTTTGCAGGAACAATTCACTGTTGCTGGAATGTATTTGCCTCTGGACTAAGAGGATTCATGCTTATCAACCGGGTCCAGGATATTTTGGCACAAAAAAAAAATATGCCAGAATAAGGTTGGAAAAAAGATGTTAATTGCTATTCAGCAGAGGAATAGCAATAGTATTGGCACACGAAAATGTATTTCAAGAAGTGGTCTGGAATCTCATTTGCAGCCTTTTTGGGTAGGGATCATGCTGGATTTTTTTCTTCAAATGAAGGGCATATGTTATATACAACATGAACTCTCAGCTCCAAATTCCTTCATACTAATGGAAGTCTAGAGTTAACTCCACAGGCTTCTGAATCTGGTTTATGGAGCTTATTCAAAAGAGCTGCATAGCTCTTCTCATGCATTTAAGGGAATAGCAATATAAATGGAGTGAACGAAAATATGGGTCACAACTTTGGCACCCTCTTTCCTTCCCTGCATTTTTGGGCTCAGAGTTAAAGCCTTCAACATTTCCTTGTATGGAAAAAACAATTAATAAAGAACCAGATCTTTTAGTAGAGGCAACCATACAAATAAAATTACTTGACTTTACCAGTGAGGAAAATACATAAAAATGGGCAACAGCCTGGAAAAGCCCCAATATCATACCACATATGGTGTGAACTGATAAAATTAACATAGTTGATCTACAGATAATGTCTGTGAAATGCTAACAGTAAAACTCTATGTGCTGAAGGCCTCCAGAGTTTAAATAAATATTTTGAGTAAATGTTATGAAAACCTCTACTCTTTCATGAGCACCTGTTCCAAGAAGGTTAAACAAAATATAGTTTATTTATATGAATCCCATTCTGATCTTCAATAAAAATAAAGTACAGTCTGTGTTGGACCAAATGATATTGCACACCCAGCAGGACAGGGCACAAACCCTGTTAGTGTCAGAGATACGTCCAGCCAGCAGAAATAAGGGATATTAACCTCCCAGGAAGCAAGACATATTTTGTATTACATGATCCAGTTCTGCAGGCTCCAGAGTGCTTAAAAATGCAGGTTTGATTGATTCTGCTATAGGAGGAAATCCAATTCAGTTTATTGCCTCTAAGAAAGCTATAAAAAGCCAAAGGGAATGGAACATGTTCTGAAACACTGTGTTGAGGGAGGAAGATGAAGCTGAAATGCTGAAGCAGATCCATGCTTTTTCTGGGGCTGGTGGACCTAAAGAAGCTTTAGAGGGGATAGGTATAAGAAGAGGTTTCAAGCCCTGCAACAACTGAGAAAATATTTCTTGAGAAACTACAGGAACAAGGTTTCTTCCTTCATCTCCCACCTTCCCATGAAGTCTTTCTCTCGCACAAAATACCCCGTGAATTTCCTGTACCTCTCCACTTATGTGGCATGTGTGGCCAAAGGAAAATGGTGGAAGAGGGGAAAAGTAGGGTAGAGAGAGAGAGGGAGGGACAGAAATCCAGCTGGGCCAGTGAGCCATCAAAAGAGCCTCAGGTGGATGTCCTCACTGGACTCTCTGCTGCTACAGAGGACCAAAGCAGTTGGAGGAGGGAAAGGGAGAAGGATTTTTGGCAGCTGGGGATGGTCAGGCTAGGGCAGAGGGGAGGAGTCCCTCTGCAGTCAAGGAGCAATGGCTGGCCTTGTTGCTTGAGAATTGTTCCAGGACTTCAGCTTGGGCCCCAAACAGTGGGATGAAAAGAGAGCTCGTTGAAGCCTTCCTATCACTGCTCATTTCTACCCCTGCTGCACCAGACTTCATTTGTGACTAACTGTTAGTCCTGCTGTCTTTTATTTATAAATTAACAAATTCCTCAAAAGTCCTGGACCAAGATTTCCATAACTCCTGACTTCCAGTGGAAATGGTCCTTTCAACATGGCAGATGACCAATGCATGTGGGTTGTTATCAATGGGCTTGGGCAGTGGGATCAGGACTTGCTACTGTAATTTTAAGACATTTTGGGGCGGTGCAGAGGTGGGGACAATGCAGGAAGCAAAAGGAGGTGATGGGACCATGAAGAGGGAAGAACTGCCTCCCTCAGGTGTGGCTTGTGCCATTTTCTATTTGAGAGAACTAGGCCATTTCGTTCCACTGGAGAATCTTTTTTTATAGATCCAAACCATGGCAAAACAAAGCAGGTGGGGTTAAGCCTGAGTCATCCACGTTTTCAGTTCTTGATTTTTAAAGGTTGAAAAATCTGAAATTTTAAAAATCTGAAATCACAAAAGAATCACAATTGTCAGGTTTTCATTTAATAGGACGTCTTCCATTTCATAAACCAATTTTCTTTTGGGCTGGTACTGTGAGTGTTGAGTTTCATATTTATGACTGAGTTAAAGATCCTGAATTAAACAATTAATACAGAGCCATGAACATGTACTACTTTTTGTAGCAATTTTTACTTTGTAGAAATTAAAAAAATAATTTGCATTTAATTAATAAGTTTTAGCTTGGTTGCATAACCATCATTTACTTTTCTTTGTGTTCATTTAGTATAAATTAAGTGTTATCAAAAACCTATGTCTCATGACAGCCATGTAAATTGCTCCAACAACAGTTTTTCTATTTACTAGATAAACAAATTGCTGCTTGGATTTTTGTGCTGCGTAAGTTATGGGGAATAGTTAAAGACAGGAAACATTTATTCTTTGCCAGGCTGTGGGTCACTCAGGTGAATCTGATGGGGGAAATAACAGTGGAGAATGTTCAAAATATTGTCTTTACACTTTTGGCTTGTGCTTATGCCTGTTTTGTTCATGATTCAGTTGTTAAAACTTGAATACTTAGGAGCCTGTGAACTGTGAACTGTCTTTGATAATGACAAATGTCTTTGATTATAATAAATAAATCTAAAATAATAAATGAATACAATTTCCGAGGAGTTTCCCCAGTATTAATATTTCAGTGACTAAGTTTGCTACAGGTAGGATAGGATTCTCTTTTATTTATATACATTGTTACATATGATATTTCCAGATTATTCACTCAATATGGAAGTTTTACTATCATATGAAGTATCTTTGACAGAACAAACAGCAACATTTAATTTTTGGAAAGCTAATACTTTAAAAAAAAACTCTTTGTAGTATTTCTAGATTACCAACCTTGATGACCTAGTGTTAAAAAAGAATATTGAACTGAATTAAACTAAAAATATCAACAACTTGGGTATTACTTAAGCATCATATTTCCCTTGACAGAAAACCAATTTCATTCATCTGCACCATTTCCTTTCATTTTTACTAGCTTGGAGTCAGCACTCCAGTAAATCCCAGTCCTACTTTTTTCAATTTGATAGGTCACAATGCAAACTGATAAAAAATGCCTATGTTTTTCCTGCTACATTTGCAGTGCTGCCAACCGCAAACATAGAGAAAACAAGAATACAATCCCCATAGCCTTTAAATGGTGTAAACGTCATGAAGAAGAAAAAGAAAAGTGGGTTATTCATAGCTGACTTGAGACTTTTCAGCCCTGAAACTATAATTGTCTCACATTCTTCATACTTCGTCGGCAAGTAAAAAAGACAGAAGCTTTGCTTTGAATGCAAGGGGAGAGTCCCATGAAATAGAAAAGTTTTAGTTTTCTTTCAGCCAGAATCTTGAGGCTTTAAGAAAACACATAAGTAGTGAGATTTGTGGTGAAATTGTGAGAGCTGGCAACACCTCAATCAAGTTAATTCTTCATTTCCATTGAAGCTGAAAGGAAAAATGCCAAAACCATACTTCTGGTGCAAAAAGTGATAAACCAGCAGGAAATAGGCTTGCCCAGTCAGCTTTTCCCCTGAAATGAAAGACAAGCATCTTGTAAAAGGTTTGCTCAGAGTTCCAGTGAAGTCAAATTGCAAAATCACCTCTCACTGACTGCAGTGTTGAAATAGTTTGCTCACTAAAGGAGTTCTTCAAGGGCAGAGAGGGTACTTTGCTACCAAATTAAAATTCAGATATTCTTTGGCTTGATAAGCCTGTAGCCCTCTAGAAGCTGGCAGACACACACAGATATTTTTTTATTTCCTCCTTACCAATATGAAGTTCTGCTACTGGCTTTGCTGTGAAATACTGAAAAGTTATATTGAATACTGTGCTTCTGTTTACTTTTAAAAAAAGCTGAATTTATCAAGCTAAGTTAAATGTTTAATAGAAGCTGAAGTGAGTTCATTGGGTAAGGGGTATAATAGTATAAGTTTATTAAAATATGTCACCATGGTGAACAGCAATATAAGGCTGAACAGTCATTATCTTTAAAACTTTATGTCAATGCTAGTGCCAAGTCATATTCAACATCACAACATGCTTTTAAAGGTGGTTTCTTCATCCAGTTCAAGGCCATATTGCTATCAAAAATGTCTGCCACAAAAATAATCTGTGCTTCAGTCCTGTGCCTACCACATCTTTCGCATTAGCACTGGCTATTATGCAGTCTCAGAACTGTTGGATCTGCTTGCATAGCTGCCTGAAAATAGCCATGGGGGAAAAAAAAAAAGTTAACATTTAGCTGAATCAGTAAGCTGACTTGGCTCTCTGTTCATCCCCAAGAGCAGAGATGGGGGCAGCAGTGGCACTGGAAAGGCAGGATTACCCTTTCCACAGAAGCATGTTCTTTGAAAAATCTCAAGCTATTCTTTAAATTGGACTTCTACATTACAAGTTTGCTCAGGGTAACAAGGTCTGCCTCATTCTAATTGTGCTGCCTTTTCACTACTTTGGACATTAGGAAACCCTTTCAACCTGTGCAAACTGGGCTTCAAAACCAGGGCAGGTGAACTGATATTTCTCCATTTGTAGTGTATTCTGTCTGCTTTCTGCAGGTATAAATCTCCATCATGTGCTAAGCAGAAAGCCCAAGGAGGGCTGCCTTAATTTTTCTTTCTTATGACTCTTTTGTGCTACTGCAGTAAAAATTAATGTAATCATAATAAAAAGTTGTTTGCATAGTACCAGAGTGCAGAACTTCTAATTCTCATTTTTATATATGAGATTTTAGGGGATCATTTGCTCTTTACTTTATTTCCACCTGCCTATATCAAATTAATTTTATGCTAAAGACATGATTTCCTATTAGGAGTCAATATAATAGTCTGAAATAGCTACCAACATATGGTTTTGTTACTTACTGTAGCAGGGAGTTGAATATACTTCCCTGAAAATCTTAAGCCATTAAGAGTTTCCATGTCTCAAAGAAAATTCCCCAATGTGTTGCTTAAGACCAAACAAAAAAAAAACAAAAAAAAAAAAAACAAAACAAAAAAAAAAAAAAAAAAAAATCTGTGCTTGAAAAATTAAGGATGAAGAAAATTCTGCAATACAACATGACACTCTTTGGTGGAAGACATGAGGGTATTGATCTATTAGTGCAAGCAAATGACTAACGAGTAGTGCTGTGTCTTTTCCTTTGCCACTTTGCCAGGAACAAAATGTGTGCAGTGAAGTTAAATTAACTGTATACTGTAAGTGACTTGTCAAGTCCAGATATAGAACTGTTTGATGTGAGCAACCAAATACACAGCAGTTCCGAAGTACTAGAGGGAAAACAACTAGTTTTTTTCTCATCAGAAAGAAATCATACACTTGATAACAGCTGAGCAATTGAAATCCCTTCTAAGACAAACCCTTTGCTAACTTAATGCTTACCTAGAGAACATGGAAAGGAAATATGGTGTATCTGTAGTTTCTGTCCTTTTTCACTGGATAGCAGGCTCCTGTCTCCCTGCTTTGCCTGTTTCTCTTCACACAGTGTGCAGTCCAAAGAAGCAATGTGGGTGAAGTCTAAATATCTCCGTTTACTCTCTGTAAACCCTCAGTGTGTAGTGTGCAAGGCCAAGCAACATGTAAACACACTCTTTTGACTGAGTTCTGATGACTCTGAAACAGAGAATACAGTCAAGGTCACTAATGCTTCACAAGCTGTGAAAGGGATACTCCTCAATTCTTACCACTACAGACATGCATTGATTTGATTAAGAGAGAGCTGTATTTAAAATTATAAAGTAATACTAGTCTAACAGGACATCCAGAGATCTAGCCCAAAGCATGGCCAACTTCAAAGTTACATCAGGTTGCCTGAGGTCCTGTCCAAACTAATTTTGTGTATCTCCAAAGATGGTGGTGACACCACAGCCTCTTTGGACAATCACTTCCAGTGTTTCACCACTCTAACTGTAAAGAATGTGTCTGTTCTTCCCCAGAGATTCAGTCCAGAAAAAAAAGGGATTGCATGAAGCCATAGAGCCAAAGAAGAGGGGCAGCACATGTTTTGGCCAGGATGCTGGAGGGACAGGTGACACCAGAGACATGAAGAAGATGGCTCCCAGGGCTGTGAGGTCATTTGGGTCACTTGTTGGGTGACAGCAGTGAGAACACCAGTGCTGTGCAGAACTGGAGGATGATGTCTGGGTCCATGAGTAAGTGTTGCATCCCAGCCTGCGTTCACATTAGGGGTTTTATAATGTTAGTTAGCCGGTCCTGTGTACCCCCGTGTTTCCCCCCACCATGGTTTGCTCCGGGTCACTTACCATTGGAGCTTCCCTATGTCAGTCTTGTGGTCACCCCCCTGTTCACTCCTGAGAGTTCTATGTCAGTTACCCCATCCCCACAATCCCATTTGTCCCGAAACCCTGTACACACCCCTGTCGCATTCCCATTGGTTGCCGTGGTCCACATCACCCGCACGTTGCCTGCCCCCATTGGGCGAGGGGGCTTCCGCCCTCGTCTGCCCGCCCCCTATAAAACGCCATGTGCCCCTTTATTCGCCGCCATCTTGTCCACGTGGCACTAGGGAACGCTCTCTGCTCTGCACCACAGCACCACGCGGCAATAAACCTTCTCCAGCCGACCGCAAGGACAGGGTGTGCCTCCTTCGCCTCTTTACCTCCTCCCAGCGTCGGTTACACAACGCGGCAGCCCACGCGGAGGCTCAGCGCTAGAGCCTCCGAACCAGCGGCAGCTCCAGACTCCCGGGTGATACGCTGAGCCTAGCCGAGCTCCCCGAGCTGCCCGGGACTGGGAAAAAGAACGCAATGCTGCAAGTAAGAGCAAAATGGTAGTTTTTGCCTGTATTCTTTTGAAGGTAAGGATGTGTTGGAGGTCACTTCATCTTGAGGTCAAAATGGTAAGTAGGTAGCTCTGTAGCTCACACCAACATGAAGACTGTAAACATTTGCATAGAAGGTTGCAACATTCATAAAACCCCTTGTTAACTTTGACTGTCTGACAGAAAAAAGCCATTTACAGTCTTCTCTCTAGTATAGAAATCCTGTAGAGCCACCCAAAGTGTGATAAAGCTTGTCAAACCACTCCAGGGAGCCACATAGTTTCCTTTTTAGTCAGACTTCAGGCTCTCCAGACTATCCAACAGTGCATCAGCTGTTGCAGAAATCTTTCCCTGACACTGTGCTGCTGCAGCAGCACTATAGACCTGAGGTTCGCTGCTGTTGGCAGCTTTCATTTTCCATTTAATTTTTATTTAATAATAATTCAGTCCTATTAACAACCAAGCTGTCTCCTTGCCTTAGGAGTCAAGGAGAAGTTGGGATTGCCTTGTGCTATGTTTTGTCTATGTCCTCCACAGAGCCATGTATTACTCATTCAGGGGATCCGTTTAATCCCACTGCTTTAACTGAGCTGTGCAGGGCAGTATTGGGCTTATGCTTTTAAATATGTATAAAGAAGCTGAACACCATTTTTATAATTTTTTTTGATTCAGTTCCTCACTGAGTGCCTGTTGATTTCAATAGAGTAGTAGAAGTGATTAATCTGGTTTTTGTGTACCATAAGTCCTATTCTGTAAACAAATAAACATCTGTTTCAGGAAAGTGCTCAGTGCTCACCACTTGTTTTATCAAGAAAGTTTTAAAGAGAATGTGAATTGATTTGTAAGGAGGTCAAGAAACCAAGTAACAAAACAAAGAAACAGGTTTTTTTCTTCCTTTAAAGTTTTGCAGAAATGCTTGCTGAAAATATCCACTTTAAGAAATTGGGGGGTTTTATCTCTAGAAAAACTGCAGCAAAAATTGCTTAAGGCCTTGTTCTTTGCAGCACAATCAGATGCTGCCTGTGGCATAACTTCCAAAGTTCCAAAATGATTTTCTTTTCCCCATAAACAATCAAGTCTCATTTTGTTTGAAGCATTTTATATCCTGTGCTAAAGAACTCATCTCATGCACACATTTAAACATGTACACACAGGAATGTGCTGGGAGATTTTTTTTTTTTTTCTCTCTGAGGCCAAAAAAAGGCAATGGTGGAGACTAAGTCTGAAGTCTCTTGATGCCAGTGATGGAGATTCAAAAGTTACTGGATAATCTCTGAGTCTCTGTATGAACATCTTAGATCAACTGAAAATGTGTCAAGACCTGTAATGTTTCCTAGAAACTTTAAAACCTCTGTGGATTAGGAAAACCATTCCCACAGCTTACTTGTCCCCATGGGCAAACACTGTCATCTCAAAATTGTATAACATATGGGACATTGCAAACACTCTAGAGGCTCTAGGCTATTTCCTTCTAACAGTGTAATTTGGACATCATGGCTATTAGATGATTATTTTGATTTCATTCCTAGCTTTACCTTCATCATCAATCTTTGCAGAATAAGAAAATGAGACAGATCAGTTTTATACTTATCAGCTGATGCCCCTATAATTTTAGAAGATAGTTAATTTTGACACACTCTATTCCAGAAATTACATCCAGTCATAAAACATGGTTTTCTGTTAAGCCTGAGAAAAAATAAATAAGAGAGAAAAAAGAAAATAATTCTGCTAATAGTTTTGATAATATTTCCCAGTAGTTAGCATGTGAGAAATAGAAATGAGAATTGGCAATCATGATACAATAATGATTGCAAACATAGCCCAGTGTTGAACTTCAGGTCAAGTAGGATTACAGAAATGAAGGAAAAAACAAGTAGGCTAAGAAACATACAACAAAATTTACCTACTAAAATTATACCCAAGTAGGAAAAAGCTGCTGTGTGTGATCGTGTTTGTAAAACCGATGCACTACCTTTCTCAAGCAAACAGATAATTATATTTTTCAATTCCAAATGCTCTGATCACTTACCCTGGGAGAAAATGTTTGTTGGAACTTGCTGCATTTCTAACAGACTTTTAATTATCCTACTGGGATGCAATTTACAGCCCACCTTTTAGGGTGAGTCTTGGAGGTGCAGTTCCCATTAACATTAATGATATGTGCATGCTGTGGAGATAGCTATAATCCCTTTGTAGATTAAACACTTGGTGCTGTCAAACATTTTACTAATGCTGTACAACTGAAGGCATTCAAAATGGGTGTAGGGCTTTCTTTTTTTTTCCATATGAGTGATTGCAGTATTTTTAATTGTTTTGGATGAACAAAAAGATCTCTCCAAGACTGATGTTGTCTTCCAGAAGGAATAGTTATGAATGGGTAGCCTGGTTAATGTAGGTGTTCAGAATCTCCAAAAGTCACATCAAAGAGTATCTACACTATATTCTCATTGGAGCTAATAAAGTTTAAGTGTATAAAAGCATAAAAATTTGAATTTTTCAATTTAATTTAATTTTACTATCAGATTGCTGGTGGCCCATTCTGTATTGATACACATTCAGTCAGCAGGAGGACAGTTCTGTGAGTTTCATGAGTGGTGGATAAAGCTGGAATGCGATCCCTTGAGAAAAGAAATTGCTCTGCTTTCTGAGATACAAGCTTCTCTGTGCACTAAGTGCAGTATATCTAGTTTTGCTCTCCAAGGATATAGTGCTAGCTGAACACAAAAATTATGTAAAAAATTTCAACATCAAATTTGTAGACATGCTCTGCTGGTCTACAATCAAATTAATGCACAGATAATTGTACAAAGAATTGATAAACATGTCTCAGACAGAGAGGCCTAACTGCAGGCATCCTCTGCCCTAGAGACCTCTGCTTTGTAGCTAAGCCAATATTGGAAGCCAGAGGGAGATAGAAATACAACTGTAGTACTCACACATTCAAGCTAGATAGCAAAATCAGACATTTAAGAGAAAGATACAAACAAATCAAGACACAATGTAGCTCTAAAGTTAACAAGCTTTTTATATATTATTCAGTTTAACCTTTTTATATATTATTCAGTTACACGTCTGACATGTACATTTAAACTAAGGGATACTGAGATAGATTCAAGGCCATGGATAAGTGGGTATCCCTGGTGGGAAAAGCCCTCACAGTTGTAGGCACTGGCTGTTCTGCTTCATTTGCTACAGGCAAAGCTGAGCTGACTCCTCTTGAGTTCAGTGCTCTACCTGCCCTTATCATACATTCACCCCAGCAGAATATAAAGCCTAGCCACATTGATGAGCCCTGTCTTCTTCCAACAATGCAGTGATAGTAACTAAGTCCAGACTTTCCTCATAAGCAGGGGGAGTCCAGGAGTCAGTTGCTACCATCTTAGAATCCATCTGAAGCATCCTTGAAGGAGATGAATTGTCACATTTGCATCCAAATTGCCACCTGCTGGCGTGTGATATAAAGAATAAAAGTTTCAAAAATGGCACAATAATAAATTTGTCTTGGGAAGAGTTTGGCTCAGGCTGCATAAACTATTTGTGCTCTTTAGCACTGTTCAATGTTTTATGAACCATCTGTACATTCTGGGTAATCTCCATTTTAGGTGACAAAGATGTACCCAGGATGCATCTACATCAGGCCAGGCTTGATGCTGTTATTACTGAAGTAAGAGCAAAAATACATGAACCCATCCTGAGTTCAAAGTCTGAATTGGAGCCAAATTCAACACCTCAGTAGAAAAAGATTATTTCTCACTCTTTGTCCCTAGTTGGCACTTTCACTTCCTCACCTCTACCTGCTGCCATTTGGGAAGAAGGCTCCTCCAAATAACTTTGATTTGAAAAAGCCTTTTGAAAAAAAGGAGAGCACATGCAGGTATTACATATCAGGAAGAAACCCAGATTATTTAAAAGCTATTTTATGAAGTGCATAGCACTCCAAAAATTTCTGAGCATGTGAATTAGGCAAAACATGAAAAGGCAGATCTCTGTGTAAAATAACATATTTCCATGTAAATTACATGGAGTGATGCCAGCTCAGACTTGGGATTGACCTCTTATTTAAATATTACATTATTTGTTTTTAAAGCAATGCACAGGGTTTTGTGAGTGGAGCTGCAAAGCACTCAAGAATATTTACATTGCGGCAGGAGGGACTTTTGATTCTGTGATCACTGCCCCTGCCTGCACTCCAAGTTAGTGTTTCTATAAATAAGGATATAGCCCAAAAGAAAGAAGCACAGAATAGTCCTCTCAGTGAGGTAATCCACTCTCAGGCCCTTCATGTGCATTCCCCCTGTGAGTCCAGGAGAGGCCACTTACCTCTGCAAGGACAGCCTTTAAAGAAGGGGATGGGAGTGTACCAGCTGAAAAGTCATTCAGGGCCTCTGCAGAAATTTTTTTCCCAAGCCAGCTGGCTGCCTTCAGCTGAATTGCCCACATGTCACAAACCCATCAGGTGCTGCAAGGGCAGTGAGTGCCCATGGCTGTTGAGACAGTGCCTGGACATGCCACAGACAGAAGCAGCCAAGTGGAGAAGGTGGTAGGAGGCAGCCTGGTGGGCAATGCAGTCCGAAGGACACCTGCAGGGAATTTCCTGAAAGAAGTCTTGAAATATTGGTGGTAATGGAGGGATCTTCCTACACTAGATCTTCCTCTTGATGCAAGCCTGCAAGGTTAACTGTTTATTGCCTGATGAGGCTCATTTTAACCACATGCACATACTGTGGTTCTGTGGCAGCTTAGTGGAAGGCTATTGCTATGAAGACAGGTTTGAGCACAAGAAAACCGTGGTAACAACTGGACTAACTGCATTATTTCTGAGCTTCTCTCTACTACTGAGACACCTACACATCCCTGAGGACTTCAGGTCCTGGCCCTGGTACTTTCAGGCAGAAAAGGATACTCCAATCCTGTGGTATTGAATGACCAGAGTTGGCTGTGGCAGATCTAAAGCAGTTACCCCAGCCAAGCCAAGCTCTGAGGCTCATCCCCTTGCCCTCTCTTCTCTCTCCATGCAGCCCTGTCCCATTTTGGCTGAAGATCACCAGTGTATTACAGCAGGTTTGATAGTTATGCTGCTGGTAGGATCCAAGGATGGAAGGCTGAAAATACAGCTGGACGCATGAAAACACAACTACTGGGATTACTGTAGGATCTGGTGACTTGTCCATTATTTCTGGTCTCTAAACTAAAGTTCTTTCTGCAGAGGTCAGTGCATTGAATGGAATATTTTAGGGACTCAACCTGAAAAATGTTGCAAATGCCTGCTACTTGCAAAGTAGAGCTACTTTAACTGCAAGGGAATTATCTGCCTCTGCAAGGGAATTATCTGGTGAAGTGTTAAAAGCTTGCATTGCACTGGTGACAGATTATGGGAGATAATATTTTTTTCTCTCTTTCTGAAATTCTTGGTTTCTTTTGATGAAAATACTATCAGGACCCATTTCATATATGCAGCTAGGACAGGTTCTAAATTTGACGTGTCTTGCTTTTCTGGTCACCCTAGTGCTGGATAAACTTTCACAGGTGTGTTTAAAAACCTGAGTAATAGCTATCTTAAAAAAAAATGCAAGTCTGTACATTGGAGTGACTTATTTTGGTAGATTTTATGGGTCTTTTTGGTAAATAGATATGCTTCTTTTTAATTAGGCAAAATCAAAGAATGCAGTAGTATTTGGAGTATAGGAGGCACTTGGTTCTTTGGATGAACTCTTAATTTCCTGTGGATTTCTCCTCTGATTCCCATTATGGATAATACTTCCATACAGATAAGCTCTACCCTGGTAATGGAGCCCTCATCACATTAGAGGAATTTAATTACTGACTAGTGTGTGACTGGGCTTTGGGCAATCATGAAGAAAATGGTAAAGACTGAGCTTGATTTGAAATTCTGAATGGAACTGATATGGCTGGGCTTCACATTTTGTCTCTCAGCTGAGACTGTTGCATATGAAGGAGTATTTTCTATTTTTTCCAGGCTGAATTAGTGGGTCACAAATGCTTGCTGCACCTTTACCTGCTTGGTGCACACAGGTGTGTGGACACATAAGGGTAGATCTCAGTGCAGCTAATCTGTCTACAATGCAAGGACTTTAAAATCTCTTAGAGCTGATTAGATGAGTTACAAAGAGGTGCCTTATCAAACATCACATTTGCCTAAGTCATCATCTGACTGAAAAGTATAATTCGTTCAACAAGATATGCATGGAATTTGTATGGAAAAAAAATCAGAATGATCTAGATTCTAGCTGTGTGTGGTTTAGAGTACTCCTCTGCAGCTTGAGAGACAAAATCTGCCCTGTGCACTGACACAACTTTATTCACTTACATGAAGTGACATGGCTGTAACTAATTGGACTAAGCAGGCAAACTTTCACTGCACACAGCCAAAGATAAACTGGCTCCAAATATTTCTCCCTGAAAATAATTTCACGGTACCTAGCCTCATTTTAGTCTGAACAATACATTTCTGTCTCCAGACACTAAAAATAGTTCACGTACTAATTAAAAAAAAACAAGCTGTGACAGAAAACAATAAAGGCAAGGAAATGGGAGAGCATTTTTACATAGCCAGCAGCTTTCCTGGCACCATTTCTAGCTATGAAGAGGGTTATTAGCAAGCCCAGAATTATATAAACAATTCCCTCTGCCAGCCAGTGTACATCAGAATCATCATTTATTTTCAAATTATTCAAGTCAGCAGAATTCATCTTTTCATCAGTCCAGTGGAAAGATTGGCAGAGGTTCTCAAAAGTGGGATTATGATAAGAAAAAAATTACTCTTTCTCTCAACAGTTCAGTGCCCTAATTTCATAAACTCATAGTTATTCCTGCTTTCTTCATTGACAGAAATATGTGTTTTATTCCTGCTAGCAAAGCATGCTCATCAGCTGCAGGAGTGGGAGCTGCATTCTTCTCTGCAAAATGCACCATCATCAAAATCATCCAATAACTCCAAGATGAAGAATCTTTGCTACTGGATGTGATAAATGAGAAAGAAAGAAACTGACTGAACTGACTGAGTTTTGGACTATGCTAATACTGATTATAGTTTTAAACAGCAGGGAAAATCTGATCTGGATTTAATGAGAAATAAACAGTCTTAGCTGTTTTGCATGAATTTTAATAGTGAATTTGAGGATGAGCTATTCGTGTCTTTGGCTTTATATGCTGACAAAAAAGGAGCTGATTGGGCTGATGTTTTCTCTAGATGTGGCAGAATAATGAGGCTGCTCAGAGGTAGTGCATGGAGAGGCAGGTGACTGCAGCATGCAGCTCAGAGTGAGGGAGCTGAGCCTCGGAGCCCTCCGGCACACTGGGAGGCCCCAGCTCAGTAAATCCTTCAGGACTGCACAACCTGGAACAAGTGAACAGTCCTGTGGTGGTGTTACTATGTGCCTTGGGTTATGCAAGTGCTTAAGTGTTTTGCTGGATAAGTGCCCTAATCTCTCAGTATCTTTTTATCCTGTCTTTAAAACGGTAATAACTATTCCTACATCAGGAAGGAAAATAATTTATTTAGTCGTGATTGCAGAAAAGAGGAGGTATGTAAATACTAAAGAAGATAACCCTGAAGCAGGGGAAACATGAAAGTGTGTGGAATAACATCCTGGGATGCTTATTTGGTAAGAGGCAGTTCTGTTTCGGAAAGTGTTAAATCGCCACCCTCTCATACTCTGGCTGATCATGTGCTTTTAAAATGTAAAACTACCTGGAAAACCCTGCAAGGAGATAGCTAACAAACAGGAGTCAAGTGGACTGTGTTCCTTGCACATTATGAATAGATGCCTTCACATCTCAGCAAAGCCTTTGAAAGCACAAGTGTCCTATTTGGCCTGAAGAGCCAGAACAGATTGTCTGAATAACAGGCTAACTTTCCAGGATCAGGAGCTTAAAAACACACCACTGGTTCTTCAAAAAGAGCCAGGTACCCAGCATGTTCCCTTATGAGTGACTCCTGGGGGAATATTGTTCTCAAAATTACTAAGACAAATGAAAGCTGGAACATCAGTAACACTTCTAGATTATACAGCATTTAGAATTAAGATTAAATAAAAACTAACATAAGGAAATGTACTTATTAATGCAATACTACTATTCCATAAGCCAGAGGCTGTTAATTCAGACAGGAGATGTAGCTGTAACCTGATAGAGCAAGGGGAATGTTCTACCATGTGCATCAGCTGAGCCAGTGTCATCTTTAACTGCTGCTGGTGGAGAGAGTCCCGCAGCCTTTTGCCCATTCTGCCCTGGGTTACCTCCCCTTCTTCATGCTGGCTCAGGTGCTCCATTTCCTTTTGGCTCCTTGAATCTGAAAATGAGAAATTCAGGGGAAAAGACAGAACAAGGGTATCTTCCAGTCCTTACATGCTTAGGTTGGACACACAGATTTGCCTTTTTTGCATGGAAGTTCAACAGCAGCTCTCTATTCACCACACTTCTTGGACATTTCTTCAATAACATACAGGGAGGATGAAGGCCTTTAAAAATCAGCTAAAAATATCCTGATAGATAGTTCTTCTGTATTTCCATTAACCTCTCCAATTCAAGCAATTTTGTGCATCATTACCAACTCCAACCAAAATCAATGGTTGTAATTGAGATACAGCAAGCCAATGCATCTCCCATGACCCATGACAGGCTTGTACCTGACAGGACTGCCAAGGCAAAGTGGATGCACAGCAAATGACCTCCCTCAAATACAGCCAGGCATTCAGCCTGCTCTCTTAGGGGTGATTCAGTGGAGAACAAGGTAGTCACTCAAATAGCATAGTGCTTTCTATATAACATCATGGGCCATGAAACTATAGAAACCCTGTTTCACGTATCCTCTACTGTGTTTCTATACTGGTTGATCATTAGCAAAGACAAAATACTCCTCATTTCTCTTACATACAAAATGTTGTTATTGCTTTAAGCTGTCAGCTACACTAGTAAACACTGTGATTTGGTTATCCACTTTAGCAGGGATTATTTCTTATCAGGAGAAAGTCTACTTTTCCAGAACAAGGGGAACAAAGGCCACATATGACAAATCAAGTTGTAGCTCACTGTGGGGCTCTTGGGAAGCATGGCCCCGTGTAGCAGGATAGAGACAGCCTGTAGCCTTTGTAGTTACATCAGTCACCATGTTGTCTCAATATAAAATGCAAGCAGGTTGGTTTCAGAAGGGTATTTCTCTCAAATAAATAAAGCTGTGTGCAAACATGAGTCTGAAAGAAAAAGAAATGCCCTGTGGGATTTTTGAAGTCCCCTCAGTTTTATGCCATTGGATTAACCTCCTAGCAGCAAAGAAAAATTAGCTCTATTTGTGCAAGTTTGGACCTTCCAGAGAGTTTGCTTGTGAGGAGGTGTGGTCATGTGGAATGCTGCTGGCTGACAGACAATATATTTGAAAAAAGACTTTGAAGTTGAGTTGAATAGACCTTACATCAGGTACTCAGAATCACTGCAGTTGTAAGTTCAACTTGAAAAAATAAGAAAGGTATCTTAGTATCAAACATATATTTTGTACCTAGTCTGAAGCTTTTCCCACTTGCAGGTGCTTTCAGTCTTCTACCTACTGTTATGGGTAGATATGTGCCACAGGAATGGATGGAGAGTAAAAGCTTGGCTCTGCTTTACATTCTTTATATAGAGAAAGCATAAACAATCATGGTAAATAATCCTACTGGTAAGCATGATAAATAACAGAGACCAACTCTCATTGTAATTTACTGTTGGAACACACTTGGCTCGTTTTGTATTTGTGGTATTTTAAACCAGGGAGAACTCCATGTAAGGCAATGGGGACACTTGGATTGGAAATAAAACAATGGAATAAAACTCATTGGAACCGTACACATGTTTGAAAAATTAGTTGAAAAGAAATGTTCACAGTCTTGGTTTCTTTTCCCCTCTTACCATATTATACTACAGTTACATGTTCTAGTTTGGGAATCTGAATTTAGAGGTTCCAAAGCTAAAATAGGGCAGAAATGGAGAAAAAAATGGCTGACAACTTGAGCTCGATCATGGTTTTCAAAATCTCAGAGCCAACAACAACACCTGTTTTTGAGAGGACTACAATACAGTCCTTAGATTTCTGCTCACCTCTGGGATTAAGAAGTATTTTGGCATGAAGTGCACATGTGGAACAGATGCCTGATGACCTCTGCTCCATGCAATGCTCTTCTGTGGCTTACAAGAAAGAACAAGGACTCTGCATGTTCGCTAAGCTTACCTACGTATAAGTTTTAAATCTCTGCTTTTCTTGTAAAGTTATTTGCATGACAAAAAGATAACCAACAACAGGTACTTTGCAACACCTACTTTCTATGCACCATCTCATGTCACACTGGAAAGAAATCTCTGCCTATTTTGATGGAATTGCCTGTGAGGGTTTCTACGCTGAGTCATTGCCGAGAGCACATCACTGTGTTTCTTTGCCCTTCTTAGTTACCTAGTGCTACTCCTAATAGAAAGGAATTAACTAAAAGAAAAAACCCAAAGTATTTGCTGGAACAAACTGGGTGAGCTTGTTCTTTTTTTTAAATTAAGATTTTTTTTTTCCTGGTTGCTCTAAAGAATCTGCTTTACTATGTCCAGTAGAAATTATAACGTTTTTCATTTGTATTCTGTTTTCTTTTACTAGACTATTGCAGACATATTTTCTTGTTTTTTTCTGTAAACATATCCACTAAGAGAAAGCCCCTCTTTGACCTGTTCTGGACTCATCCAAGTTTTATTGACTCATCCTTTCAGCATAAGTCATCTGCACACGATTTATCCACCTACAAAGATAGTTTCTAGTACTATTTGCTAATATTTTGCCTCTCAGGTGAAGCACAAGAATACAATAAAGGAAAGGGAAACATAAAGACGCATTCCTTCTCTCACACTGCTTTTACCAAGGCAGGCTGCAAGTCTTGTTCTCCTCTCGCCCACCACAAGAACTCCCCCAACATTTGCTATTCAGGGGTTCAAGTTTTAGGCTGGCAGAATGCCAGTAAATTCATTAGTGGCACACTGGGTAACAGAACAGACCCAGTCCTCAGGGATTTAAACAACATTTTAACAGTAATGTTTGATGGCTAGAAGAAATTAAACTCTGTCTGGCCTGAGCTGTCTCAGGGGGTCCAAGTACCCACACGTAGTAGATAATATAATAAACTGTTACCTCCCCTCATAGGCAGCTTTGGGAGACCAGATGTCTCTTGCTTTAGTAGCTATCTGCAAATTGAAGTGTGCAAAGCTAACATATTTTTGCAGTCACCTCACTACTTACTTTTGGGATTTGACTTTTGGCTAAAATTATCAGGTTCCATTAATCCTGAAAACCTCTTAGCACTGAAGTGAAGTGAAAACCAGAATCCAAACCAAGAGGTTTGGAGGTAACTAAGAAGTTACTTGGGAATCCACCTCACTTTTCTTGTGCACCTGCAAGTACAGCTTCTTTTGTTTGTTCTGGAAACAAACAATAACAACAAAAAAAGCACAAAAATGAAAAACGTAATACACACAAACACTGTGTAGGACATGCCCTGAGATGAGAAAGCACCTGTTCCAATAAACCATGGCTAGTGGCACCTGGTCATTCCCACCCACGGCTGTGTGGTGATGGCCGGGGATGCTCTGGGACAGCTTTGGGGGTCACTGTGATGTCAGTCACCACTGTACACGGTGTGGCTGGGCCGTTCACAGCTGTGCAGGACACTGCTGGTTGGGACGTGCAGATCAGTCCTGTGCAGGACACGGCTGCGTGACACCACCGTGAAGGACGCTGCCCTGTGGCTCATCACTGCATGGGGCACTGCTGTTGTTCAGGGCGTGGCTCTGTGGGAGGCACATCACCAGGCATTGCTGTGGGGGGGTCACTGAGTGTGGGACACTGCTGAGGGGGACATTGCTGTAAGGGTCGTCACTTAGACGACCTGCTTTGAGGAGGTCATTGAAGGTCATCACCGTGTAAGTCCCTGCAGTGTGGGACATGGTTCCTGCTGTGCAGGACATCCTGATACAGAACATCTCTGTGTGGGACATCGCCAGCTGTCCTGCCATGCGGATCCCGCGGGAAACACCCAACCTCTGGCAGGACACCCCCGGGGACACGTACCTGCCCCAGCTGCCGCTGCCCTCGCACCCCGAAGCTTTGCCGCGGCAGCTGTGCCGCTGCCCGACCGGGCAGGGCAGGGCAGGGCCGGGCCGCCCCCCGCCCCCGCCGGGCTCCCGCCCAGCCCGCCCCGCTCCGCTCCGCCGGGGGCTGGCGGCGGCCGCAGCGCGCAGCAGTGGCGGGGCTCGCACGTCGGGGCGGTGCGGCGGTGGCCGGTGTGGCAGTGGCCGGTGTGGCAGTGGCCGGTGTGGCGGTGGCCGGTGTGGCAGTGGCCGGTGCGGCGGTGGCCGGCGTGGCGGTGATGGGCGGCACGGCGCTGTCGGGAGCGCTGTGGCTGGGGCTGCTGTGGGCCGGGAGCGGAGCCGGGGGCAGCTGCCAAGGAAAGTGTTGCCAGGGCCGGGATGCCGCCTGCGTCGGTGAGGGATGGAGGGAGGGAGGTGGCTACGGGACCTGCTACTGCGACGGAGGCTGCCGGCGAGCCGGAGACTGCTGCCACGACCACGGCCAGGTGTGCCCGGGTAGGTGCGTCCGCCCCCGGCCCCGGCGAGCGGGGCGCGGCGGAGGGCGGCAGGCGGGACCCCGCGTCCTCGGCCCTCTGTCCGGGGACGGGAGCTGCCTGCCGGGGCTTCGCGGCGTGGAGGTTTCGCTGGGTTCGTGCGGGCACGGGCTCAGGGCGGCGAGAAGGGCAGATTCCTCCCTCCCCAGCCCCGCGGCGAGGGCATGAGCCAGGCTGGGGCAGCGGCAGGCTCGCTCAGGGAGACAGACTTTTCTCTCACTAGAGAGAAAAGGTTTCCGGATCAGCTGTGGTACAGTGACAGTCTGAAGTTATTTTACCTCTAAAATATTATGTTACTTACTTTTCACTCAGGCAAGTCCCAAACACGGATTGATTGCATGGGGCATGTCCGATTGCAGAGACAGCAGGGAGATTAATTTAGCACCGTCTGTGTCTCTCAGCTGATTCTTCACATCCTGACAAATAAAATTCAATGAAATAATTGGGGAAGTCCCCACTGTGAGGTTTTGTCTGGGAGCATGAATCTGCAGGAATTTTTACTGTGAAGGCAAAGGCTTAAAAATAAACGTAGGAGCATGAGTGAGAGGGTCCTCTGCCAGCCCTCGGGGGATGGCAAGGCTTCCCAGTGAGCAATGGCAAGGAGGGAAAAGTAGCCCAGCTCTACCAAACTGAGTATTTGCTTCGTAGGTATTCACAGTGCCTCTTTCTGTGGGATTTCTACCCTTTGCAGTCTTCACCATTTGACTGACCTCTCTGTGCCTGGGATGCAGGACACAGACCTTGCTTTGCAGGTGCAGTACTAATATTTGGTCAGCTTAATGTCTCTTCCTAGCTGGCTGGATGCACGCCAGCAAGTCATGAGCCTCTGCTGCACAGTGCTGCGAATTAGGGTGTATTTAGCAGGCTCAGTGCCATGCTGACATAGCCACATAGCTTTGGGACCCAAGTTGGCTTATATCTGCCCGGATTGGGAAGGTGGAGTTCAACTCTCAGATCGTGTAGACCCACCCTAAAGGATGTAAAAACTGCACAGAAGAACTCAGCAGAGCAGAACTGTGACCCCAGGCTTCTAGAAGGAACATGGTCAGCTCTCCCACAGTTAAATAATCTCCTCAGAGTAACAGAAGGGAAAAAAATGCACCACGAAGTCAGACAGAAGGTAGCATTTTTGAAATTAGCATTTTAAAAATAGATGGTTCTTTCATTCAGGAAAGTCAGTAGAGGAAGAACTGGCAAGATGCTTGTCATACAGCCACAGCATATTGCATCTTTTTAGTAAATCAAATAATTTTTAATATTCAAACATAAAAGGAGAGATCTAATAAACATGCATAGTGTTAGCATGAAAACAGAGCTGAAATCCTTCAAAAAGAAGCTCAAGATTGTGCTTGAGAAGTTCTAGTTTAAACACTTTCATTACCATGACTTCTGGGGTGACTTCTGGCACCTGATGATCCCTGCTGTTATCAAGATGGTATTTTTTTGTCTTGGGCTCAGTGGTGATTGCCTCAAAAGGCATTGCATGTCTACAATGCACACCACTCTTGTACCCTGTGTGGGCAGTGGGTGCCCTAGATCCAGTCAGGAAAATGGACTTTCAGTGGAGCTTCCCTGTCTCACTGTCTCTCCTGCATCAGAGCTGGAATTTGCCAGTCTTTGGTGGCCCAGTTCAGGAAGCTAAACACACAGGAAACTATTTCTGTTTTCTCTATTGCCTGTTTCTGCCTGGTTTGACTCCCTGCACTGCCTCGCTGCCCTGCTGTTGTGCGAGTACCAATGCAAACACAGAGGGAGCAGCACATTTTGCATTCATGGGTGTAGCATGGGAAGGCAAAATTTTGGCACCCTGGCAAGGTGGTCCTAGAATTCACACATCCAAAATTCTAAATTTACAAGAAGTTGTTCTTTTAAAGGCAAATGATCATATATACTCTCTATGGCAAGTAGTCATTTACTTGGATTCTGTATAAACAGAAATTCTAAATAGTTCCACTGGAAGTTTTTTTTTCAATTTACACAAGTATGGCTGAAAATTTTAGAGTCTTTTTTGTTCCTATTGGATGTTGAGGTCTCCCCACTGAGTCTTGCTAAAATGTTTAATGACACTAGGGGTGTTCACTGGCATAGTTCACTGTTTCGAATGTAGAGTTCAAAACTTTAAGGTGAAGAAAGGTGATCAATAGTTCTCATGCTACTGCTTGTTTGTCAGCCTGTTCACAACTCATGATTTCAGTACCTGCAGAAATGACATTTCATCCTTTGAGGAAAGTGTGAAGTGCCTCAACTGTAAGTAATCAAGAGATGCTAGGATGGAAGAGATGTTAGGAATCACCCAAAAACAATGCTCCACAATAAAAGAAACCACTAAAAGAATGAACATCCTAAAGCTGCCAGTGGCAGGGTTAAATTCTGTGATGTCTAAAAATCATTGTAGGTTTGGTACTTTATAAATAGATGGCTCAGCAGAAGTTTGTGGACTGCTGAACCCAAGTTCAAGAGTTTTTAAATAAATTTCTTATAGTTCTAACACTGAAGAATATTTTTGAATAAATGAAGAATATTTTTGAAGAATATTTTTGTACATAGCATTTTAAACAAGAACTACTGTCGAATGAGAAAGCCTGAGAAAAGAATCAGCTTGCCATTTGAATCAAAGTGGTTACTCTGGGAAAATCTAGAGATCCTTATATATTACAATATATGTTGTACAACAAACATACTACAATCCTCTGTTTTTCTTTTTCCAGAGATGGGAAAAAATTAAATAGAGTTTCACTCAGAAATAAGGATCTATGTTTCATAGTGCTGCAAATGGAAGACAAAACCAAAGTTTTGGCTACTTGAGCTGTCTTTCATAAGATAGCAATGTAATTTTTCTCTGTTTTTTTTTTTTTTTTTTTTTTTTAATTTCAAGTGTTGCGTTAGCTGCCACATTTTGGTAGGTACCTGAGGACAAATCCCTTCCTTCAGTTTCCTTTGACTTGCATCCTCCTCATTGTTTCAATGAATCATCATTTAACATCGTTGTGTTAATCAAGCTGAGCAAATAGCAACACAGAATGGGATCCATAAAGATGTAGATATGGGTCCCTGATACTTCTTTTTGTGTGTCAAGTGATGGCACCATTCCTTTTATGTCAGCTCATGGATCCAGTCTCTGTCATGCTGAGGAATTTGACATCTTTCTAACAAGGCACAAAATCGATCTACTGTCCCTTAATAGTTTTTGGGTACTGACTGCAACAGTGACATTATTATCCCACTGCCTAAATTCCATTCTTGCAACACAATATTCTTATTTTTCCACATGACTAGGGCAATTCATCCTTATTCTAAATCTTGAAAACCGTAAAATTACCATGTATTTCTGCAGATGACCAATATTTAACTGTCAGCTTGGTTTGATTCCAGTAAGATATGAAGTCATCACTTTATTTGCTATGCACTTAGTCCCTTTGGGAGTTTCTTAATGGAAAATTTGATGTTAGACTTGATGTTATCTGCATATCAAGGTGCTAATATGGGATTAAAGTTCTGTGGAAATTTTTATTTATGCAGGTCATTCATACAGCCAGCTTGGAAGAGAATATTAGATAAGGAAACAGGCTAGATAGACACTTACTATCCTTTGGTTACTTGGGTAGAACTAAGATGTGTGATCAGCCATTGAAGTCTGAGCTTGTACCATAAAATCTAGTGGAGTCAAGGACTGTGTTTGGACCCTGCAGTCAGGTGGCAAAGACTGTGAGGTCCATACTGCATTTAGCACTTGTCCTGGCTATCTCATGGTGGGGTCTAAGACATTTTAACTATGACTGGTTTTCTTTTCTAGTTCACAGTTCTTGGAACAAAAGTTCTTGGGGCTGTACTGCAACGTGTCAGTGTGGTGCCTTCACAGCCACAGAGGTTGTGTCATGTACTTTGGGGTACCTGGATGTGTCTGACGGCAGTGCCTGGTGGTGCAGTGTGAGGTGTCTGCATGTGGCAAAGGGGGGTTTTTCTGCAATTTTCTAGTACTCTTCTACAAATTATACTCAGGAGCTGTCTGGGAAAGTGTTTATCAGCAAGTAGAAGAAAAAAACAGGATTCTAATTGTTGAGCAAGATGGACAACTGGTGGCCCAATACTCAGGCAACCCTGTGGTTCTGTTTCAGTGGAATTCCTTAGGGCGTGGGATGCAGCATCCTCAGCCACAATACACCTGGTGCTGTCAGGGCACTCAAAAGTGAGCGAGTTTGGTCAGAACAGCTGGTGCACAGTGAGAACAGAGGAAGGGAATTTTAGTGAAGTGGTAAGGACATCTGCCAAGTAGCCTCTTTCAGAGGTTTTTTCTGCTTTATTATATTGGTAGTAGTCCAAGAAATTAGAGATGTAATGACAGAGCAAACACTGCAATTTCTATGTTTTATGAGAAGAGTCACAAACCCCAAGGAGGTTATCACATTCTATTCTCTCTTCCCAATGTCTTGTACTGGCAGAATCCCAGAGGGCATAAAATATTTTCCTGAAAGACTAATTCGGTCCCATCCCTTTCCTTCAACAGTGATACAAGGATGTAACTAGGGGTTAAGCTGTAAAGCTTCTTGGGGATTTAAATTGTAATCCAGAAACGCAGAAAAAAAATAGAAAGCATATGATATGTTCTATTACAAGCTAATGAGAAATAGTACACCTGAGAAATTAAAATTTTTATTTCACTAGATAATGAGAAGCATGACCCAAAACAATCCAGAACCAATTTAAGACAGCCCACTTAAGGTAGCCCATTTAAGCTGATAATGTGTCTTTTGTACCATTCTCTAACCTGGAGCGCCTACTGGGTGGCGTCCAGGAAAGAAGGCTACTTGGAATGGATGACTAGTCAGATTAAATGTCCTTGTAGGGCACAAATTGAGGACGACTTGTGTAGGGAAATGATTGCTTATCCTCAGAGAATTCTTCCACTTGATGGATGCCCATGTGTGAGACATTTTTCTTATCTGCTCTTTCATGCTCCTCCTGCCACGGCTGTGCAGATTTGAAGCTCCCAGGTGGAGGGATTGTTTGTTCCATCAGTGAGCATCCAGAGATCATCGTAATCCAACTCCTGAGGGCTCAGCCTGCAGTGAAGCTTTGAAAAGCTGTAGTATTCATTCTAACTGCTAGGGAAAGGGAAAATTTTAGGTTATACAGTTTTCGAAAACAGGGACTTGGTGTTCCTGGAGATGAGGCTGAGGAAAGCAGTTTCATGGAGATGTAAAATGGCTGTGTGTTCTTTACAGTAAAGTTCTTTACTTTAATGGAAGAATAAAGGGAAGACTTCTGTGTTATGTAGCTTCTCACTCAGAAATAATGTATCTATCACCTGTTTTTGTATTCTGGGAATGACACTGCAAAACCTTTTTTTCCCTGCCTGAGAGAAATGCAGTTCCTTATGATTCAAAGTTTACTTTAAAAATAATGGTACTTTCCCCAGAATTTTTGGCTAAGTTCAGAGGACGTTTGTGATCCATGAGAACTGAAATTCAAATATCCAGTGGACTGTTCTGTAGTTGGAAATGAGCAGGACCTGTGTTAAAACAGGACCTGTGTTAAAAAGTTGTGGCACTGGATACAGTTCAGTGTTGAAGAAAAAGGAGCTAGAAATTGATCTGAAGGGAATCAATTGTGCTACTGCTTAATGTTCCAGCCTTTAAACAAAATCTAGTGGTGCAGGAACTGCCAAGGAAGGACAGACCAGTCTGATGTAGATAATCCATGAACTAGTCTTCTTTGAGGCTAATGCTTTATGCTTCAGAAGAGGGTACAGAAGAACCCCACAGCTGTAGTGAAAAGTTTTGATGAGGGGCTCTTTCTTTGTGGACAAGGGATGGAATAGGGACCCAAGCATTGCAGGCAGGTTTGAATTTTCAATTTGAGTGTGCAAAATCCTGGAAGAACGTTCAAACCCATATAAATAAAATAAGAAAAGAGAAAGTAAAAAAAACCCAAACCAAACAAAAAGCCCCTCAATATAATCTTGTTATCTCAAGCTTCTGAAAGCAATTAGGATAAAACAGAATTCTTGACTACTAATAATGTTTTCATACTGCTTTGCAGCTATTCCCTGTGTTGTGGGGGAGTGGAGTCATTGGAGTGGCTGTGCAGAACAATGTCATCCTGGGTTGCGGATCCGTAGGCGCTATGTTCAGCAGGAACCTAAAAATGGTGGGGAGCCATGTCCAGCTCTGGAGGAGAAGGCTGGCTGCCTGGAATACCTGACTTACCAGGGGGAGGACTGCGGCCATGAACATGGTACTCTCAATTTCATCTCTGCTGTATATTGTGTCCATCACGGCCATCATAAATTTTACTGATGTCAATGAACAGCAAAAAACCAAGCATCTATCTGCAGTTAGCTGGTTAAAATTTTAATTGAGAACTTTACATTCTACTGCCATAGTACTTTTTATTCAATAATTTGTTTTCCTACTCTGGCATTTCTTAATTTTCTATTAAGCAAACAATTAAGCTGCTTGCATTCCTTCAGTTAGATGCAAGTATCAAATTATCTCCATGCGAAGTTAGAACACAAATTCAGTATGAAACAGGAAACAGTACTCCTTGTGGGATTCCAGTACATCCTATTTCCTCACTGTCTAGATGGTATGCGTTATTAGATATTTTTGTTCTGAATAAAGAGAGAGCTTAGCTGTAGGGAATGGGTTGAGGTCCAATGTTGCCAACATTTTATCACTTTTTCGGTAAAGTGAGCCAGCATTGCCATCCACAAGCTCCTGATTCATTCACCCACTGTTACAGTAATTGAAATATGACTCAGCTGTGCCTTGCTGTTTTACCATAACTGTTTTTTTCCCTCAGTCCCTGCTTTCATAACTACCTCTGAATACGGTAAAGAAAGAAAAAGACGAGCAGCATCTTCTCTCTGGCCTTCAGACAAAGAAGCAGCAGGGTAATCTATTTATCATATGTATGTGGGTCATCTTGTTCAGTAGAAAACAGCTGTATACAGAGAAAGATGTAATTAAATTTGCAATAATTAAACAATAAACTATAGCTTGTACTGGTTTTCTCTCCCGCAGTTTATTTGCATGTTCTAGATATTGTTTATTACTTGCTAATTGTCCTGAATTAGACACTGGGATCATGGCAAATCTGATGATAGCTGCTTTTGAAAGCCAGCAGTAAACAATGCTAAAACAAAGCTGAATGTAAGTGTAAGTCTGAGAAATTAGATGTAGGTCTCTGAACAATATGGGCTGAATGGGATTGGTGTCAAGAGACCTTTTTTTTGAACTATTTGACACAAACGGTAAGAAATTTTGTTTAGTTACCAGTAGAGATGGTAATGAAGTTTAAATTAGTCTATTACTGGGTCTGTAATGCTCATAATGCTTTGTCCTGTGCTATTTTTCCTAGAACAATAAAACTCATTGATATTCTTAAAGTCTCTTTTCCATTTTCTTTCAGCAGCATAGAAGAAAAAATATGGGTTACTGAGATCTGTTTTTCAAAATAATTTAATACAGAACACTACCAGAAAGTGAGATTATACATAAAACACTGGACTGGGGCATAGAATGAGAAATAGTTTACATAACGTTTTTAAGAATCCACTGATTGGGTTAGGGTCAGAAAGAGATTTGTTAGCAATGATAAGGTCTAACTTGCATTTCACAAACACCACACCATATGTAAGTCCATCCAAAGGGCCTACTTAGTTCATGCTTTATCTCTCATAATTTGGTTCTTTTCCTTCTGAGTAGATACTGCGTGGAGTTCAGGACGGAATCCCTTTCCCAGCACTGTGCTTTGGAGACGCGTCCGTACGCACGCTGGATGCAGTACCTGCGCGAGGGACACACGGTGTGCGTCGCCTGCCAGCCCCCAGCCATGAGCACGGCCACGCAGCGCTGCTCTGGAGACGGCCACAACGCACACGGGTAAACCAAAACCCAGCACAGCAGTTTATACTTCTCAAAATCTCATTAAAAGCTGTATTTATTGTACCTAAAAACTGGAACAGCTCAAATTGTTTGTAGAGGTCAGAAGGTTTTATCCTTTCACTTGACACAGAAATTGCTTTTGAAACCTAGATAAAATTGGGAAGTCATTTCAATATAAGAGTTTAATGCTTTATTCACTATTGTGAAGAAGTGATGGAATATGTGTAGTGGAAGAGGACTTTTTACAGCTATGGGCACTTTTACTTAAAAAGGGTATTTCCTGCCATAGTCCAAATCTGATTGCAGATTTAACAGTGGTGGATTGGTCCTCCCCTCAAGCATATATACCTGGTTTTTAGAAAAGTAATTGTGAAAGTAGATATTTATTATTCAGAACTGATTTTTATTTGATCCATACATTTATTAATATGCATACTACTTAATACCTGTGCAACCTGCTACTCAACCTACCATCCTGGATATTCCACTTAGGAATATGTTTGCTCCAGAAAGCATTTTAAAAGCTGAATGAATTTAATAAAGTCTTACATGAAACAAATACAATCTTCTGGCATTTTATACAACACAATCCAGTAATACTAAATACACAGCTTTTACTCTTCTAATTTTATATTTATTGTCTCATTTCAGAGATAAAATCTTACACTGGGAAGCAATTGGCAACTCTCAGTGCCAAGGAACCTGGAAGAAAATCCGGCAACTGGAACACTGTTCCTGTCCCCTGGTGCATAGTTTCATTTTTACATAAAATTTAAAATTGCAACAAAAAGACTAAGAAAATTAACACCAATGCCAAGAAACCTATATATTTCTGCTGCATTTTCTGGAGCCTTAACAAATTTTAAAGGAGTCAGGACTTTGGCAGAATCATTTCAAGAAATTCTCTCTGCCTTAATACAAAATGCAAAGACTGATCTCTGTATTAGAACACTAGAAGCATGTTACCCTGTTTCTCTTTTGGAATTAAAGTGCTAATGTTTCTAACCATAGTAGTTGCTTTCCTTAAGTTCTCCATCTTTACTGGCCATAGCCCTGTCTACAGGCACTGCTCCTACTCAGTAGTGAGCCAGCCAAATATTTTCAAGTCTGAAAATAGTTACTGTCAACATTTAAGAGCAAGGGTGAATAAAAATGAAGTTTTTGAAAGCTAAAACTGATTTCAGTTTAGGTACTTTGTTCCTCTCCAGTATCATCTAGACAATTTTTTACACTGTAATTGTGTAAATATTCTCCCTCTACACTGCAGTTTTCATGTTTAGCCACCTTCATGAAGACATACGTAGTCAGCACTGTTAAGGAATTGGTCTCTTCAGAACTTCGTCAGTAATACATAGTGTAACTTTTCTGGCAGATGGACCTTGACCAGACTTTGTGACTAAGGCCTTGGTTAAGAGTAAAAAAATTACTACTAGTTAAAAATGCTCATCTACAATGATAAGCATAGGAACCTGCAACATCTGAGCACTGGCAAGACTGCTATACAGGTTGAGAAAATTTCCTGTTAAGACAGGCAGCATCTGCATGCAACATAATGACTTCCTGGAAGAAGCCATAGTCTCTTAGCAAGAATGAGGAAGGTGATCTGCTTGAGGTTCTGTCCACAAAAAGAGTCTGTTGTGAAACAAACATTTGAACTGCATTTTACCATTTTATTGTAATAAAAGCAGGCCTCCAAAACAGAAAGCAGAGATGATTTTAATACTTTCTGAACATTTCAGACTTCATAACTATATAGTTTCCTTTTTAATTGGGAAAATTATCTCAGAGAGCTTTGTTTTAATATGACCAATTCAGACGGGTGCTTTTTCTTATAAGGCTCTTGGAAAATAAAAACCTTAGCCAAGAAAAAAAGGTACAGAAAACATCTGAATTGAAAGGATTTCACTTTTAAAAGAACACTGAACTATTATGTGAGTTCAAGTCATTTGATTCACACCAGTATGACAGTGGAAAGCATGAGTTTTCTGAGATTGTGGAAATCTCTTCCAAATTATTTGAATCCAGATATACAGGCTAGTGCCATCATCCATCTGCTCCAGTCTCCCATGAGCAGGAGAGTTGCAGTGGCCAGCAGAGACCTTGGTAGTGACCCCCATCAAAGAGTATCTTTGCTGTCACTGACAGTGTAGACTCGTTATTGAGCCCCACTTTGACCATGTGTTTTTTAGCTTTCCCTTTCCTGCTGCCCTGGAAGAAGTCACTTGTCAAGACAAGGTAGGTGGCACAAGCTAACCAAGAGATGCTAAGTTCTAGTATAATAGTGTTCCTTTCCATGTAAAAAATTAACCAGTCCCTTTGTTACTTACAAGTACAACATCATATGAATTTACACATTTTTAACTGCAGAAAAAAACCCAACAAACCATCATCTCATAAAATTAACAATACTAACACATACATACTTTTCGGTATAACTTACAGAGATGACAAGTCTGACCTAAATTTCAAAGTAAAGCAAAACAAATTAGAATGGGTTTTATGGCAGGAAGTAAAAATATGAAAAGGTCAATCTAAAAAGAGAGACAGCCCTTTAAAAATACAGAACACTTGACTTTTTATTAGCCTCCATCAGACTAAAGATGATTGCCAGTAATACCCCTATTTACATAATAGACATTTTTAAATCACTGCAAACACTTTCACATTTCAGAATCTAGGTGATCTGTTATTGCATATAGCAAAAAAGGCCAGACTTTACATTTAAGTCATCATTACCAGAGCAAGTGAGCTTACACAAATGTTTTATACCTATTACTATTCTGTTTCATGTTTCAGGACAGCAACACTGCTGGACACTCTGAGACTAAAATAAGATGTTATTCTGAAAAACTAGAGTAGGTCTTCATGTAGGGAAAGGTCAAGAAGAGTTGGTTACTGTAGTCCTAACCAGCTTTGGTTGATCTTGTTCAGTGTCCTCCACCGGTCTTTCAACATGACACTTGTTCGGTTGTTGAAGTTACCATGGGCTAAAATTTTAGCCCAGTTACCCACTCCAAACTCCCTTACTCCCAGTTTCAGCTCCATGTCTTCTTTGTGAGTCCATCGCTAGGGCAAGAAAAATACCACATATATGAACACAGAAAGGTATTAATCTAAGAGCTTATAGCAAATATAAAAGCAAGTTTTCAAACAGTTCTCTAGTCTCTAGTTATTAGAGTACAGATGTCAGAGGGATTTTTTTGAGCACCTTATCTTGAAACTAGAGATAAATGATATATTTGTAACTGAACCTGTAGAGCTTTATGGGGGCTCCCAAAGGGGACCTGTGTTAATAAAACCTTGGGTTAATTGGAGTAACTGGATTGGAAGTGAAAAATGTTTATAGAACATTACAAGAACCATAAGAATTGTAAATGGCTGAATCTGAAGGCCTAAAATTTATGGCTTGGTGGAAGAAAGGTTGGTTTCCCAGAGTATGTATAAAACCTCCTTGTGTAAATAACAGATCACTTCCGACTATCAAATGGATAAATAGTGTTGGCTATAAAGCAGAAGGGAACATTAGAGAATCATGTTATGGCTCACCTTTACAACTGAAACCTTCAAAATTATAAAGAACTGGGCAGAAAGGGAAATGCAGGTGCAAAGGAATAGCCTCAACTTAAACCCGACTAGTAGATCAGATAAGTGCAAGGAAATGTGAATTACATCACTTAATTCCAAAAATAATGTACCCAATGGAAATGTACATCTTATGGCTGCTGTCATTACATAAATGCATACCCTCCTGCTTGTGCACAAGGGAGGATGAGCAGCAGGAACACCCAGCCAACATGACTGTCAGTGGCACAAGAACCCACATCCATGGAAATAGGAAGAAAAAATAAATTTATTCCTTAATGACCTGGAATCCTTCTGGGATCTTTAAAAGATTCTGCTCTTGTAAGCATCATCAGTACAATCTCTGGCCAGGTGACAATTTTGAGTGCTATTCTGCATGGTTCCAACCTTCTGTTAAATTTAAACTTTCAAAAGTTGCAGCAGGGTTAAACATGAAAGACAAGGGGGAGTCTCTGAGGGGGAAGGAGCTTAGATAACATTCAGCCTCAAAACTGTATCAGATCAAAACTGTATCCTGGTTATTCTCCAAAAAGGGAAAATGTGGCATCTAAACAAAGTGCAAGCTGAGGTGTATAAAGACTAAACTTCACATCTCAAAGCTGGATTTATTCCAGCTTAATGCAAGTATCAGGGCCTCTTCAGTAAATTCTGATCACTGACAAACCTCACTAAGCAGTGGAAGAACTACAAGTAATAGTACTTCAACTGTATTTCTAAGCAGTTAGGAACCTAAAACTTCTCTAAAGTAGCTTACCTTTTATCAAAAATACTTCCTTTTTCTAATTCTTCCTGTTCCACAGATCTTTTGCAACATTAGCAGTGAACAGCCTTTTTCTCTACTATTATTAAAAGGCCAGAGATTCCATTGGAATCATGCAGTTCATCTCATTTCAGAGCATGCCAGAAAACTCTACTAAATAAAATCTTTATTCAAGTAACAGTTATGCTTGACCTACAGCACCAGATAATTCAAATACTTTCATCAAAGAGACAATCACAACCCTTGTTATTTGCAATGATTAATTACATTTGCTGTTAAAGAGTTGTTTTTAGCTTGTTTTGATTTTTAATTGCTTACATTGAGCTTTTTTTAAAGATAAATTGCTTCCACTTATTGTATAAATGAGGGTCTGCTTGACAGGTAAATCATGGACTGACTCATTTCTTTTCACTGAGGAACAGAACAGAGCAATAACTTGCCCCCTGCCCCACTCACTGAAAAGCTCTCTATGCCCTCTGGGACAGAATTTATGTAGATTCCAGCTTTGTAGTGCTACAAGACTGGTCGAAAGCCTGGACATAATACAGCACTACGCTTGAGCTCACATCAGCACAGTTCCTGGTCCACAGCAACATGACATCTGGCCAGCTCTGAGCACCAGCAGAGCAAGCTTGAGTTTGCCAGGCAGAATGTGAAGACATTCCCTCACAAACCCGAAGATCTTGTTACTCCTTGAGTCAGTTCTGCTCTAGTAATCTGTTTTCCTTTATGCATTATGGGACTCTGCTCTGAGTTTTCTCATTCAGCTTTAAATATACGGATTTTTTTTTCCATACAACTCTGACAAAATTCTGAACACTCAGATTTTCAGACACATTGTTTAAGTTAAATCAAGTATCATCCATATTTTGGACAACTCAAAGGACTTGCCATTTAATTATTGGATATAAAATTGAGTACAAACAGTTCCCTAAATTCTGTGACACTTGCATCCCCTAATTTAGGAATGAGAAAATAAAGTATGTGTCCTTTCAATAGCACTGCAGATTGTTCTATGCAGCTAACTGAAAACACTGAAAGGCTGAAAATGGGCACTGAACCATTGCAATGAAATGCCATTTACAAAACAAGAGCAAACAATGCCAACATTGAATGAGGGACTACATGGAAAAGGAAGTTCTAGAAGTCAACAGCTCTGACATTCATTGCATTCTTTCATGCATGTGGACAATTTTATAACCCAGATGATTAAGCAGAGGAGCAGATTGTAAAAGGCCAGCTATGATTGCTTTCTATAAAACATTTATGAGGTTTTAGTGGTATGGAGTAAGGCATAAATATAACAGAGGGAGCAGATGCCTACAAATTTTCTAAGTGTAGAAAGAAAAACAGTTCTGAATCTTAAGTTTCATTTAAGTTCTTTTAAAATTTTCAATGCCCCTGTCAGATGCAGTTCTCTACAAATTTAGTCTTTATATTTCAATTAAGGTTGAACTATAACAACATAATTAAGCAAACAACTCCTATTTCTTTCCTAACAAGATGTGTAAGCCCTAGACCTAGACACAGTGCTTGTAGGTGACCCCGTAACAGACTAGCTCAGCATAAAAATATGTGACTACAAAGCTTTCATTAGCTCTGTGTCATTGTGGTCCAAATAGTTTAATTCTTGATGTTGAAAACAAGCTTGATGGAAGTGTTCATGCTTACCAGCAATTGGCTAACAAGGTACCTATCCAAGTATATGCTGGAATAAAGTAAATTTGACTTTAAAGGCAAAAAGCAAATCCAGTAAGTGCTGCCATTTTTTTTTTTTTCCTTAGGGCACTGGTTTTATCTGCAGCTTTTAAGGAGATTGTCAGTGATCTAACTATTCCCAAGATTTGTGAGAAAATGAAAAACTCTTTATAGGGGCTTAAACATCAAGAATGAGGTCTCATTAGGACTTCAGCCCATTTGAGGACAGCATCTAACTGAAGATTTAATCAGTACATCAATGTCAGTAAAAATGCTTAAAGAAGTAGGAGTAAGTACAACTCTCCTCTAGATAAAAAAAAAAAAAAAAAAAAAGCAAAAAAAGCACATTTGGTCTTCCCTGTTATATGAAAAATGAAATATCAAAGTGAACACCAGAAAAAATGAAACAGCTCACATCAAAAGGGATATATGATCATAACTTGTACTATTATCTAAACTGAAAGACTCCACATTGCTTCCTAAGAGATATCATGAAGAGGAATCCAACAATGGCAATATACGTATTTAATGTTAATTTCTTCAGTTATCATGATAAAATGCTGAACACTTATGAAGGATAATTGGCTATAATCAAAAATTAGCTTGAAAGATCCCAACATCAAATCAACTTCAAATTGCGTTCTATTAAGGCACACACTTCTGCATGTTCCACCAATGGGAATTCTAGCATTAGTGAACACAGTAGGGTTATTTTAATGTAACCTTACAATGAAGTAGGCTTACTCATGAAGAGTGCACAAAGGACCATTTGAAATGTAGCAGTATAAGAGGACCCTACCATTTGGTTTATAAAAACTAGAGTAGTCTCCCAAGTAAATGTTTTTACGTCACAAAACAAAAGTATTGAATTATAAAATTGCTAAATCTTTAACCTTCCAAGCTGGAAAACAAGTTGCCTTTGATACTTGCCCAAAATTCTCACAGGCAAATGACATCCTGAATTCTTTAATCCAAACTGTGGAAAGAATATTTTATTTCACACTAAGCTTTGTAAATGGTGTATTTCAACAAATAAAAGCCTTGGAAGCAGTAGCAACAACAATATTTGAGACAGTAAAAATATGTTCCATTTCCTGTCTTTAAAAAGAAAGGGACTGTAACAATTTCAGGAACTGTAGCACTTGAGTAATTTACATAATCTTAAGTCTGAGCACTAGATTTAAAAAATAGATTAAAGTCGAGAAAAAAAATTCTGTGCATGCAGATTCATTTTATCTCCATTTAGAAGAGAGAATAGGTACAAACCTGTCTTCTTCGGCTACATGCCAAAGAAACTCCATTTTGTTCCACATTTTGCATGTTGTTAAGACCTAGAAACAGTTAAATCCAAACCAACAAGGAGTCAACATCAAGGCAGCAGTTTTGCATTTTACCATTTACACCTGACAAGAATGTACACTATTTTGACATGCTTTGATGGATTGGGAAAATTTCAGTGTCTCTTTACATATAAGTATACTTTTATAAATGAATACACATGAATCTTGCCAAAATACAAGGGCTTCAAAAAATAGGCTATTCAAAAAACCCACTGTAATTTTTATACAGCAGAGCTCACAGGAGAATTATATTTTAAACACTTGGGTAAAAATTGGTACATAATAATAAAACATTTCATTTTGGTGAAAACATTTTTACAATATGACCTACTCTCATTTTACATAGAATGGGAAGTAACAACCAATCAGAGCTATGATTCTTTGTATACAAATTCCATAATTTCCAAGTACATGTATCAGGTGTTAACTGTGGCAAGCATTCAAGGCATCTTAAGTGTTTGTCTTTCCATGTACAACTTGGCCACGTGCAGGAACTATAACATCATCTCGCTGTGGTAAGAGGGGGTTAATGGTCTTAAGAACTTACTTATAACTATATTATCTGTGTCAGGGTTTTAAGAAGTAATACCAGGAAATCACACAAACATCCTGACTTTGTACATTTGACAGTACAATTTGTTTTTCCAATCAGCTAACTTCTTTAGTTCCTTCCCAATCAAGGTATCTAACACAGAATTCAGAAAGAAATGAATTTCAGTACTCTGTCCGCTTTCTTTTGCACAGAATACCCTAAGTCCTGTAAACCAACCAAGCAAACCAGAAAATAGTGAAAGACTTTGCAAGTTTAATTGCTAGAGAACCTTAAGCCATTTCACAGCTTTTAAAAATGGCAACCACCAAGTTTGCATTTTTGCAGAAACCATACAAAACTTGGAGTGTTTTTATCCACCACAACCATTTCTGCATTAATCCAATCACATTGGATAGCAGTTAGAAATAAGTGTTTGACATGACTGTTTTGAAAGTGTAAAAATAAACTAATACTCACTCTGAAGAATTCTGCTCTCTTTGGGTTTCACTCCTGAACGTTTCCTGCAAAGAACATAGAGCTGAAGTAAAAATACAAAGAACTTGATGGTCTGTGACCAGAGCAGTAACAACAAAATTTTTTACCTTGCTATGCCTGCAGATGACTGACTTGTGATACACCGTTTCTCTTTCATCAATCTTAAAAAGAAAAGACAAAAAAATTATTTCCTAGGCAGCAACTTGTCATTTATATGATTCAACAATATTTAAATGAAAGAAAATCCTAAGACTTCTCTACAGAAGGAGTGGCATACAATCACTAACTGCATCAATGAATTCACCCTCTTAACCTTGCCTCCCTATACCTGGAGGAGAAATACAGAATCTGCCGAGTTGGAAGGGATCAGTGAGTTCAACTTTTAGCCCTGCACAGACATCCCCAGGAGTCACACCATGTGCCTGAGACCACTGTGCAAATGCTTCTTGAACTCAGTCAGGTTTGGTAATGTGACCACTTCCTTGGGTAACCTGTTCCCAAGACATTTAAATTGAAGATAAGAGGCATTTTGCACTTCTATTTTTTCATTAGGAATTATTTCCATAGGTTTTTTTTGAATGAGTCTTTCATCATAACTCTCAGATGTGTCAGGAGCTGTCCTTCTAAAAAAACAAATTTAAAAAAATCTTATGACTTGTCTTCCTCTATACTGTCTGCGTCAGCGTTTTCTTAACTAAATGATGCCAAGTATTCCAAGTACAAAAATGAAGAAGTACAGATTCTATCCCAGCTAAAGCCAGCAACTTATTCTCCCTGAACAAGTGGTGATAAACCTAGAACATTAGCATCTTCCAAAATAATAATGTAATTGTTCTGAAGGCTTGCACTGTCAGAATCATGAAGCAACGTAACTATTTCCCTTCACACTAGTATCATTAAGGGGTCAGCTGTAAGAAAAACGTAAGACTGATTCCATTTCCTTATTCTTTTTCTTGGGATGACCTATAGCCTGAAATTAGAAATTAAAGTTCAATCAAGCATTACAAAAGCAAAGTCTTTTTCATGCTTATATTATTATAGACTGACAGCTGTTTAAACTGCAAATTGTGCAACCTCACAAATAATTAAACTTAATGACAAGCTTTTTCATGTAAATGCCAAAAGTAACAACCACAGAAGAACACAAATTTAAAGAAAATAGGGAACATGCTTGTAGCTAATTTTCTATTGGACAGCAGTTTGGAATTTAACTTCCCCCCTTTTACCTACTCTTTGATCTACAAGTTTCAGGTTACTGTCCAAGCACATCCCTTAGCAGTATAATACTTAATACAAACCTTTGTTTTGTTTCCAAATCGCTTTTGCCATTTTCATTGACTTCCACAGGTCTGTTTTGCAATGCTGTTGCTCCCAACCCTTTAGATGCCACATGTTTTGTGGCTTCCTGTGAGAAATGTAATTGATAGCTTAAAATTAAAGCCAGGCAGTACCTAGATAGGAGTTTGCACTAAGATTAATATGCATACTTTTTATTAGAACTAGCAGTGCTTATTTGACAGACATTTCAGCGGTATTAACATTAAAGTAAGTAGTTTTAAAACAACTTTAGCATGTTAAGTTGAAATCCATAAAGATCTTTAACAACTAATATCTTGGAGAAATTTTAGTCATAGCTGCAATTAATTTTTATATGGACACAAAGAAATGCAACAAATAGTTGCATAATGAGTGAACTTAAAAATGTGTTAAGTAAATTGCAGAACTTAACTAAGACTGCAAATATTATCAAAGTACTCCAAAGTCTAGTTTTTATAACTAAGTTAGAAACTAAAACTGGCAGGTGTCAAGTTAATCTAGCTCTGCAGCACATGGCAGGACAAAGCATACATGTAACATGTTCAAAATACATGTCTAAGCAGACCTTAGGCTTGTAATATAATCTTTTTTGCACTGGCAAAAAATATTTCTAACATCCTGCTCAAACTTTTAGCCACAAACTAAGATTATTTCTCCTCCATCGCCAAGAGAAGGAAGTAGTAATTCATCACACCTTACAGGGTACCTAAAAGGGGCCTCCTTCACTGAATAAAGATGGGACAAGCTTCTTACCAGGGCCTGTAGAGGTAGGACAGAGTTAATGGTTTTAAACTAAAAGAAGGTAGATTTGGACTACATATAAGGAAGAATTCTGTTTTGTTTATGATGAGAGTGGCAAAACATGAAACATGCTGCCCAGCAAGGTGGTTGATGTCTGATTCCTGAAAACCTTCAAGGCCAGGTTGAATGGGGCTCTAAACAACCTGATCTAATTAAACATGTCCCTGCTTATTGCAAGTGGGTTGGACTAGATGACCTTTAAAGATTCCTTTCGATCCAAACTATTCTATGATTATACTTTTACATCTGGCACTAGAAGAAAGAGAAATTAGCAGTTAAAGCTAGAATGTTCTTCTGCAGAGAAGACAGGGTACACTGCTGGGAAACCTGTGTGCTGCACAGAAGTAGGAATTCCTCACAAAGTTGTCTCCTCCATGTGCCAGAATAACTCTGCTCAAAGTAAGATTTGCAATGTGGGTACAGACACTAGGACAAATGTGCAGGCAGTGGGGATGCAGGCAGTGAGGGCCTTAGGCATGTTAGTATGGAATTCTGGGCCATCTCTGACACCTCCAAGCCTCCACTTCCTCTTAGACTCAAAGAAAGAGCCTTGAAAAATAAACTTGAAAGCTGACATTCAAGTGAAACCATTAAAAGGTATTCCTTGTATTATACTTTGAATGTATTTATTAAGTTGCCCAGTCTCTCTGGTAAGAAAATGAAAAACACAGAGGAACTTCAGGATTGTTTATTTAAAATTTGCTTCTTATTACCTTTAGACGTCTGTGCTTTTGTAATTGAATAATTCAATATTCTATTATATGAAGTAAACAAAGGAGAAATTCTTTAAAATCCCTTGAAGATGAACTGAAGGAGGAATGTTTTTCTTTCCAATTTTAAATCACTTTTGAGCAAGACTGTTTGTAAAGAACATTTGTATTTACAGGAAAACAGCAATAATAGTTTTCTATCTCCTAACTCCCCTGAAATTCCTAAAGCTTTTATCCAAATTAACAGGTCTTGATTTTTTATTTTTAGTATGGGAAGTCATGTAAGCTTAAATAAAATAATCATTAAATATAAAGCTACATTTTTAAGGAGTCCTATATCAGAATGGCATCTCTTAAACAGATCTTGTTTTAATTACACTGTTGTCCTAACTATTTTTCTAATCAAAACAGTTGTGGGAAAAACATTCATATAAGATATTTAAGAGCAGTCTCTTTCCTACTAACTTTCTCCAAGACATTTTAATTAAAATAAAAAGGTTGAAAATAAGACAATCCAAAGAAGGTAAAGTTTCCTTTTCATCTAATACAGTAACTGAATATTGCCTAAACAACTCCCTTGAAAGGATAGGTCTGTTTAATTGTATCAGGTAATTTTTTTCAAAAGTTTTAAAATACTTTCGACATACCTGTATTAAGAAGTTAGTTTCATTTTCTTTCATGAAAAGTTCAATGTAAGACTTGATTTTACTTATCAAAAGACTGTAACTGAAGCTTTGGAGAAGAGGAACATATGGATCCTTGGTTTTAATTACGGTTGCCAGCTTCACCCTTAAAGGCTAAGAAAAGCACAGCTTTATACAACACAAATCCTGCAGCAAACTTGGTATCTATGCTAAACAGGAAATACAGAAAGCTAAACATGATGATTATACAGTTTCCTGAATATCCCTATACAACTTCCTGCTGCAGTTTGAAACTGTTTTAGAGTCAACTAGACATAATACCAGGTATCTATTTACCTTATGTGCTCAGTAAATGGTAAAGTGTAACTGACCAGAGATCTACATTTTCATTTCCTTTATGAATAACACTGAAAGCAGGGTTGTCAGTGGAGGAAACACACCCAGAAAAAGCCATCCATTACTCGGTTTTCTCATTTGCTGCCTCAAAAAGACTGCCATTGAAAGGGTTGTACAATGTTTAGGAGAAGGATAACTTAGTACAGCAGCACTAAGGATACATCAATACTGATAATTAGAAATTCACATTTTGTTTACCAATCCCTCTGAATTTTACAGAAGCCAATATAGCTGGAGAATTATCTTCTGTGTATAGGCTGCATTTTTATTTATGAATTTGAGTATTATTACCACAATCTACACTTTCCAAACATCCAAATCCTCTGAATGGAAGTGTATCTGATGAGTAAGTTATACACAGGCTACTACTTTCATAGAACATGTATCCTAATATACCAGCTGAAGATATAGGAGGCATTTTTAACTTCTTTTCACCTATAGTCCTTCTGTTGCTGTTTTCCCCACTCCAGCAAATTCAAGCATGTGCACTATTATATTAGAGATATATTCACTCAAACATGCAACTCTGTGAGTGACGCAGTCAACTTCAAACCAGGAGGTGGCCTAACACATATGTTGTCTTTTCCAGTCAGAGGCATAATAGCATTCAGTCTGTACTACAGAAGCTAATAAGTTTTCCTTCCCTGGGATGCTTTTGTACATAGAACACTAATCAGAGGTGACAGAGTCTACTACAATAGAAATCAGCAAATTGGCTGTTAGTAGTCAGCACTATCAAATTCCCAGAATTTGTAGTGCTATCTCACTCTCATATGAAGTAAAGAGGAGATGAAGAACAACTGCTGCTAAAAGCATTTTATTCCCACAAAATTTGTCCAGTATTTCTATCAATCTCCTGGCCACAAATTTCCTTTTGCATTTTAAAGTGACAGAGGTATGAAAGTGACTGCACAGACAATAATGAGATTGAAGTTATGCAGGTAAGATTTGCTAGCTTTGCAAACCAACTCCCCTCCTTCTCCTCTGAAAGTCAAGAGCTTTTAATGCAATTTAAACAAGATACTACCTTGTCTGATTCAGAGTCTGTGAACAGCCTTTCAAGAACTTCAGCAGCTTCCTTGAAATATCTGTTTTCCATATGGACTGCTACAATCTACAAGAAATATAATTAAACAATATGATAAAATACTTTCCACCCGAGATTCAGAAAAAGCAAGAGAATTCACAATTCTACAGCTTTCTAAGACTCCAAAAATTCAGATGATTATATATTTAAGGGTTACTGACACTTAGCTACTTCTAACAGTTTGTTCTGAAATTAGTTTTGAAATGTATTTCAATTGGTATCTTTTTCAGATTGGCAGCTTTTGAAACAAATTTGAACTGGTACAAACAGGAACCATATGGGATAGAAAAAGTTCCCCTATACAGATCTATTTACTCTGTACTAAAACTGAAAATTCAGTTCAGTCTGCTAATAGGCCAAGATTTTTGTAAAAAAATTTAGTAGGATAGAATAGAATTTTTAAAGTTGGAAAAGACCTTTAAGGTCATCAAGTCCAATCATCAACCTAGCACGCACCACCACGTTCACCATTAATCCATATTCTCAAGCGCCACATATTTTTTTCAAGCACTTCTAAGGATAGTGTCTCCACTACTTCCCTGGGCAGTCTGTTCCAATGTTGTGCAACCCTTTGTGTGAAAAAGTTTTTCCTTGTACCCAATCTAAACCTCTCCTGGCACAACTTGAGGCCATTTCCTCTCATGCTGTCACTAGTCACCTGGGAGAGGAGACCAACCCCCACCTGGCTACAACCTCCTTTCAGGCAGTTGTAGAGAGTGACAAGGACCCCCTGAGCTTCTTTTTCTCCAGGCTAAACACTCCCAGCTCCCTCAGCTTCTCCTAGTAACATTTGTGCTCCAGACCCTTCACCAGTTCCATTGCCCTTCTCTGGACACTCTCCAGCACCTCAAAGTCTTTCTTGTCCTGAGAGGCCCAGAACTGAACACAGTATTCGAGGTGTGGCCTCACCAGTGCTGAGCATAGGGGACAATCACTGCCCTGGTCCTGATGGCCACAGTGTTCTGGATACAAGCCAGGATGCCATTTGCCTTCTTGGCCACCTGGGCACATGCTGGCTCTTGTTTAGCTGCTGTTGACTAGCACCCCTAGGTCCTTTCCTGCCAGGCAGATTCCAGCTAGTCATTCCCAATGAGTAGGTAGCATCCTGAAGCATTATAAATAAGTCACACAGACCTGAATTTGAATCAAGCGACGAATTTCTTCATGAAGTTTTTCCAGTTTAATTTCTTCCCTTTCAAGTAAAGTCCAGAAAGACAGAGCGGATTCCAAAGGTGAAATTTTTTGATCATTTTCAAACTGTAATCCTTAGAGGGGGAAAAAACCAAAGTACTTATAAAAATTAAAGGATAAAGTTAAATAGATTACATTACTTATATGCAGTAAAGTTATATGTATTATACAATTTCAATTCCTTTTTCCTCAATTTTTTTGTGTTTAAGAAACCTGAAGCAACTGTCTTCTTTCCAGAGACTGGTTCTTCCTACCCTTGCTAGTAACATTACTGCTGCATTTTCAGGGGGTATTATGTCAGCTAATTATTGCTCACTTAAAATGCCACTTGCAATTGGGTATTTGGTCTGGCATTAATAATACATTAAACTTATCATGAGATTTCACAACATTTGATATTGATACTATTAATTTTGTAATATGATCTCCATGCTAAGTAGTTTGTTTTTTTCTTTCTGTGTCTATCACTATTTCCATGTCTTAACTTTCTGTTGTATTTGAAGTGCTTAAACTGAGAGGGAAACTCAAACAGGTCTACACAGGAACATCACTGAAAAAGCAGAAGCAACCTCCCATGCCAGTGTACTGCTGTGTCAACACCAAGGTTTGTGCAAACTCCCAGCAAAGGATCAGTGACCAGTTCTGGCAGAAATCTAGTCTAGAAAAATATTCATCCCCTTAACACTCTCAAGTAGTTTCCCAGTCTGGTCACTGCACACCTACACAAGTGAGTGTGTCAATGTAACAGATGCAGGAGGAGCTGGCAGGTGCACAAGCGCTTTTTTCCCATGGCACTGCCAGCTTAGTTCAAGATGTTCACTGAAGTACAGCCTCACTTATGCCTTCATTTTATGGTATCAGCAGAATCTCTCTTAATAACTTACTCCTTTCATTAGGTATTTTTCAGGCAGAAGGTAAAAATCTTCCACAATACTGAAGAGAGAAGAATTATTTTATATCCACTACAATGTCAAACAGTGAAATTTCAAACAGAATTATGTGCATATATAAACACATAACTAAAACAAAAACATGTGTTCCTCTAATTATTGTCTAAATCAAGTAACATGACACTTCATATTGTTTATTTTAATAGTGTAAAACCAAAGTGTTTAGCTCTTAGAAAGCTGAAACAGATACTCTGTATTATCAGTGCAGATCAAATATTTTAATAACTAGAAAAATAGGAAAGCTACCATATATTAGCTTTCCACGTACGTTGTGCAGCTACACCTGATGTAATACCTACTACACACGTGCAATCTTCCTCACCACACAGATCATTCTCTACTGATAAGATAAAAACACACAATGAAGTAATATTCTCAAGTGTTATATACAATAATATAATTTAGAGCATTAGGACCAAAATTTCATAATTTTTATACTATTTTAAATATTAGAATTTGACTCCCAAGCTAAACTAAATCAGGATGACATAATACCTGATAAGCAACATAGGAAATTTAATTGTATAAAAACAAGACTGTGTGGCATTGCTAGGCTAGAATACACTTTTTTCTTCCATGCTCATGCTTTCAAGACTGCTTCTGAAGTCTTTACATTCCAAAGAGTTTTATCAAACAGTGGAAAAAAAAAAGAAGTTAAAGTCTTCCAGAAACTCAAACACAATCATCTTGGCTAAGCCAACAAGTTGCAAATGCAGCCAAACAGAAGATATGGTAGTGAAGAAGAGCCCCAAGGACTTGCAGCCAGCTGAGAATCTTACAGTCTTCTATAGGAAACATGGACAGTCACCCTTTTCATCCATCTTCTCATTCCTGCTGTCTGTCCTACTTTAACCTCTAGAGTTAAATGTGCAAAAAAGAACACAGATCTTGAGTTTTAAATTTGCAAGTATTGCTCACTAAGAGCTAGTCAGTCCTTTCCAGTATATTTCTTTTGTTGATACTACTCTGACAACAAAGTATCAATTTAAGAAGTATATGGTCATTCAAACTCCATGCAGCTAAGTCAGTCAGCACAGAGTAACACCAGTCCTGCAGACAGCTCAGTCACATGTGTAATGAAGGCAGTCCAAAATCTGAAATGTATTCAACTTATTTATATAAGCTATATCTATAAAAACATATATAGATCTGCAGAGTAAAGGCTATGTGAAAGCATATCTAATACACTCCTCTAGAAGTTCATACAACTATCTTTAAACAAGTGAAAAAAAGAACCTGAGTATTTACCAAGATTCTTTCCTTGTGCAATTCTTATCAAAAGCTGGCAGAGATATACTGTTTTTTTCTGATGTGGAGGTATTTGGGAGACACCATTAATAAGAGCTGAAAAAGAAGAGAAAAGTTAAGTCAGTCTTGCTCCAGCACTGCCACAGTGTGGCTAGATATATACTAGACACTGTGTTATCAGATTTCACTAAATTTCTAACTCCTCAAGAAACCAGTGAAGCACACTTAATTAGTATTCTTCCTTGCTAAAACAGCTGAAATAATATTCAAGAGCTTGACCAAAAGAAGATATCTTCTTCTGAAGAAACAGCAGAATTAACCACAGGATTATATTAATCAAATTCAAAGACCATAGTATCAATTTTAGGGTTTTCTTTTTGGTAAGTAGGGTACTACAAAAGACATCTGTCTGCTCCAAAGAACACGTCCAGGGAAGTGTGGGCATTCACTTCCAGGGAATGTCCACAAACCATGAGCCACAGACAGACTGGTAACACTTATATGTTGCTATAGCAACTCACAGAACTAAAGCAGTAAAAGCAACATGGAAAGCTTACTCAGAAATGTAAACTTACAAGGGAAATCCTCCTTGTGAGGCTGGAAGGTCACAAGGATTATCACATATTTTAAAATGGGAGCTATCATGAATTTATTCCTATCATGCAGGTTACTGTGAATTTCTTATGCTAATGTGCTGATATAGTAATTAATCTTCACAGCATAATACAGAACCATTCAAAATAAAAAGTGAATCACAGAATTGTTTGGGTTCAAAGGAGCTGCTGGGTATCATCTGGAACCACTGCCTTCCTACCTTTCTGCACTTGCTTCAACCTGAATTGACTTTCTTGTTGACAGCCATTCATTATTTCTGTAGGGTCTCCCTTTGACACATGCAAGAGTCACCTCACCCTGCGCGACGTCCCTCCACCGCCAGAACTCCGCCCCGCTCTGCTCCGCGAAGTGCCGGCACAGGCAGGAGCAGGCGAACTCCAGCATCCACTCCGCGGCCAGGGCCTCCACGGCCTCCGGCGGGGCCAAACTCACGGAGCTGCTGACGGAGCTGCAGCTGGAGCTGCCGCCGCCGTCCGCCACTCCCGACGCGTCTCGGGCCGCGGTCGCCATCTTCAAACCGCGCGCCAACGGCTGCCGGCCCCGATCTTCGCCGCGTCGCAGCCAATCAGCGCAATCGCCCCGCCCCGCTCTCCGCCCAATCAGCAAAGCAGTTCCGCCCGGCCCCGCCCTGCTCACCGAGCCGTAACCAATCAGCGCGGCCGCTCCTCACGACCCGGTCTGTCGTCACCGCGCGCTTGTTTCGGTGCGCAAGTGGCCTTTGGTGGCGGAGGGGGGAGCTGAGGGAGCGCTGTGCCGCGTGGGGCGGCCGCTCTGGGAGCTGCCGTGTCCCACGCTTCCTGCGAGAGCAAAAGGCGAAGCGTGGGTGTTTTCTTGCATGTGGGATCCGAAGGGCTTCGCTAAGCTCATCTTCATGTGGGCTCTGAAGAGAGGAGGCTGTGGAAGGGAGGGCGGACATACCAGAGCCCGGAGAAACTAAAAAGTGGGAGCTTCGACTGGGCAACGAAGCCCTGGATGGAATGTGAGGAGGGACGGTATTAGCTGGGGTGTGTCTGTCTGAGAAGGCAGCTGTTTGTGCATGTTAAAATGTAAAACCCAGGGAGGAAGAAGGTAGTCTGCGAGGGGCTGAATTTAAGGCAAGTGCTGAAGGGCAGAACAGTTTCCCTCTCCGAGATGTGATGGAGGGTCAAGCGATGTTCTGGTAGATCTGGTGAAAGGCTTTAATTTGAGCTTTATTTCGCTCTAGGGAGGAGCAGGGTGGTATCAGAGCAGGCGGTATCAGCTGATGAGCCTTTACCTCCTTTGACTCCTGTGCTCACGCTACATTGCACCCACAGCAATCTTGCTGTGGCATAAATACATTGAGGTCAAAGAGACAAGAAGACACATAATTTAACTTAAAAGAATCTTCTGTTTAGACAGTTGTATTTATTAATACAAGTGAAAGACTTAGGTTTGCACTTTGGAAGAGATTGTGACAATTTCTTAATGCTGATAATCTCAGGAATGAAAATTCTTAGCATTTGACATGAACCAGGTGGACATAAAATGAGATTATTATGCATTAATGTTTAATTGAGCAGGCATTTTATAAGTTTTGTATTAGAAACTGACAGAAAGGTGGATCAGAGCTTGAAATTACCATGATAAACAACAGCAGGACCAGGCTGCTGAGTGTAAGCTCTACTTAATACTAGCAAAATTATCTTTGTTTTTATCTGTGTGTTCAGCACAAATCCAAAACACAGCTCCTCACTGAGCTGCTGTGAAGAAAATTAACTCTGGCCCAACCAAAACCAGAGCAACACCCAGCCCTGAGTGTCCTTGAGGAGCCCATAATATGTGGACAAATGGATTTCAGGTACTGCCTAGCGCTTCCCCTTGACAGTAGAGGGAGCCTGAAGTATTTTAGAAAAGATGCCTATCTTGTAGGTATTTTGAGAGCAGATGACTCTTGGGCTGGGTGAGCTTGCAGCAGCATGAGAAATGGTACTCTAGTGTGGCAAAACCCATGTTTTTATTCGTGTGAATGAGGTGGAAAATCACAGTAGGTCAGTGTAATTCGTAAACCAGTTTTTCCTTTCCCTTGCAGGTGTTTCTGCCAGTTCTGTCTGTGATGGTGGCAATATTTATCTTCCCAGTTTTAGCTCCTGTAGCCTTGTCTCCAAACCTGCAACATGTTTAGGCTTTCTTCTTTATGCTGAGAAGTCTTATTGTTCATCTGCCTTTTATACATTTTAAATTGCATTTTGCATTTCTTGATAAAATTACTAACTACTTAGAGCTCCTGCTAGAAATCTCTCCTGCTGATGGATCTGCAGAGGGCAGATGTGAATAGTGTTTAATCCCAGTGTAACCAAGAGCCAACAGAGGATTTTGTTTAACTGGGAGCATAAAAGGTACAAGTTACATGTGATATCCATGTGTGCATGTATGTGTGAGTATGTATATATAGATATAAGTGAATGTACATGTGTTGCATACCTATATACATGTATAAATATATATTTATAAAAGTATAGGCATTAGCATAGGGAGTTAGTATGTGTATATTTTTATCTCTGTGTATACATACCTATACATAAATGTATATGCATAGCAATTTAATAAGTGCAGAGAGTCTCACCTAAACATGTAAAATCTGAAAAATGCTCTCTCTTGCTCCTAAAGACAATTAAAATAACAAATAAGACTAAATTACAACACAAATAATTATCAGTATTATCATATAATAAATGAGTAAATACATACTTAACAGCATCATTATATAAATCTACTTTTGGGCTCCAGACTCAATCAATGTGGATTATTATTGGTTTGTAGTTGCTCATTTGTTAGAACTTCCAGTTTGAAAGGCTTTAGTCTTCTGTTCATCTGCTAAATTTTTTTTGTTTGAATTTATTTTTAATAAGAATCTTTAAGGAGCATCATAAAATTGACAGATCTTTTTTAATCCCCCAAAAACTATGCATTTTATCTATTTTAGAACAACGCATACAAATTCACAATGAAACCTTACACTATATTCTTCATTTTCTTTTTGAGTGCTTTATTCTTTATTTTCTTTTTGGTGTTATTGGGAAGTAGGAGGCCCCTTCCTTGCTATTTTTATTTTGTTTATGAAAGCAAAATACATTATTTTTTTCTTTTGATAAATGGTCCACATTAAGCTCATACAATATTTAATCTTAAAAGCAAAGAACCATTGTACAAGAAACATCACATACTTAGGTGATTAATATATTAATATATGCTATTATTTTTATAACTGCAATAGAATTACATGTGTAAAGCAGTTTTTCAAATTTGCCAGTGAAAGCTCAGCAATACAACCAGTAGATGGCCCCAGCCTAACATCTTCTTTACACAGTGGTGCTCTGGTTTGCTGGATGGGTGGAAAAGTTCTTGCTAGAATACTCAATGCACTGATGTATAAAAAAATAGGGATCAGAATGATGGATGAAGACTTTATTCATAGTTGCCCAAATTATAGGGTACCCTTCCATACAGCTGGGAAGCAACTGAATGCTAAACTGAGCATTTAAGGAGATTTGACTTAACACAAATGAAAACAAGTGCATGAAGAAAGTGCCTTTTCTCCCAAATGGTAATGCACACAGAACGAAAATTTGAAGTAAAATTTAGAACATTTAAAATGCTGTAGGGAGTAAAGTGTGTGTAAGTGAGAAGCTGAGCTGGAGATTGGATCCTGCTGAAAGCAAGACAAGAATCAAGCTGTAATTTCACTCAATATTGCTATTGGACAAAACATTTCTCTTGCTATTTAAATTTTAGAAATCACAGGAAACAATTAAGTTTTCCAGCAGTAATATTTTAGGAATTGAATTCTACTGAGTAATAAAAGGAAGGAAGGATTTTACTGTGACCAAAGCACCAACCAGGGATTTATAAATGCAGGTGGTGCCTGGCAGTGCCACAGATTTTCAACTAATCTTTATCAAATAATTTATTTAAACCCGTATTTTAATATGGAAATAAAAGTAAAATTTATAGGGAACAAAAAGTGTATGTAACAATAATAATGTGCTGTAGACCAGATGGTTAGAAAAAGCAAGCATCAGGGGGAAGTTGCTCAGTTGGATGTGTAATTTTTTTATCTTGTTTACATAACAATTCCATGAATTGTTGAGTAATGAATCCATGGATTGTTGAGTACCTAGTGAATACATATGTCAGGGTATATTTGGGTAATTGGAACATGTATCTATCTGTTTAAGATACAAACTTTGAGTTTAGAGATTTAGCAGTTTCAACATATGAAGGAACTAGAAAGTCCCAATAAAATATAATACGAAATAAAGTGCATTCATGTATCCATTCATGCCATGTTTTAGATGGTAACAAAGGAAGCTTAGCCAGAATTATTCACTGACTTTGGATGCTTTGCACCTCGTAATTCATAGAAATTCATAGATATAGACTGCCTATAGTCCTCTAGAATCAAGTTCCAAGAATACTAAAAGAGGAAAGAAGGACAAGTTCTCTCAGTCAGTTTGGTTTAGATGAAGAACGGGTATCCTAAATCTCAACTTCTGACTGTGGATAGCTGCAATTCTTTACGATCTAAAGTCTATGAAATGTTAAATTACAACAATGAGATCTTAAGATTCCACAACCCAAGCTGGGAGGATTTAAAATAGAGTATAGAAAATGAGGAAAACAGAATTAATGAGAATTTTTTAAAATTATGATTTAAATTATTCCAGTATGGTCTTGGATTTTACAGAGAAAGAGAAGTTTGAATTTCTCTGGGCAATACTTGAATTCCTTAATCTGACAACTGTTCTGCAAGTGCTACCTTATTCACGATATCAAATTACTCATCTACAGCAAATGGGGGATTGGCTACCTCACATCTAGCATCTTCTTCAACACAAACTGTTCACTTATTGCCAGATCTACGTGAAATGGGGATCTTCTGAAAAAAACCCTCTCATAAATGACCTGAAAAGGTATTCATACAGCTGAGATGAATTAACATTATAAAAGCAATCTTAGATGTTTCTGGTCTCCTGAATGAGTCACTGATGTTCTCTCAAATGGCTTTTCTTTTGCATGAGTTTTTTTGAATGTGAAATCACAAAGAAGCAAATACAGAATTAAATTTATAAAGATTTCTTATTATTGCTGGATCATTCCAGATTTTCAAACACTAATTGTAAAGAACAGAATTAATTTAACTAATGTTAATGACTGTAGCCAAGGGCAATTCAATATTTTAATATTACCACTTGTTTCAGTGGCACTAATGGGTCTCAGCTGCTTTCCTACTTGAACATGCCTCAGAAAATACTATATAGAAGTGTGACTGTTTTAATTCTAGAATACATCAGACAATTTAAATTTTTGACTAATTTTTTTACCTGTGACTTAATAATTCTTTTAATTCATAGTTGCATATTTTATAAGTTCAACCACACAACAAATAAAGATAAAATGTGGGGTTTTTTTTCAGTACTGTACTGGCCCAGTTTGACATGTAACATCCCTAGCTGGTTTTTTGGTTCCTATCACAGTATTTGTGTGTATGTCTGCATTACCTTTCTTTTGTCCTTTATCTCCTTAAAAACACAGATTTTAAAAAAGAAATTATTATTAGTCCTATTTTCAAAAACTACTCGTAGCTATACATCATGCTAACTCCATGTGTGTTGACTGCTTTACAAAAAAAAAATGCAATGGCAAAACCCAGCCACTGTACAGAAGAAATAAAAAAAAACCCTTGGAAAAATAATGGAACAGTTAATATGAAACTAAACAATAAATAATTAAAAGTGAATAGCAGAATTAATTTGTGTTTATGGAAAGTAATCTGTATGTGGTCTGTATTGGGTCTGGCTGAGATAGAGTTCATTTTCCCACAGCAGCCCTTGCAGTGCTGTGCTCTGTGTTGGTCGCTGGAAAGGTACTGATAACATACCCGTGCTTTGGTTACTGCTGAGTTGCACAAACTTCAGCTTTCCTTTCTTTGCTTGGTAAATGGCCTTATTCTATTTTCTGTAATACTGGTTGCTTAAAGGATGAAGAAAATTGGGATTTAGAGGTCTGTTGAAGCTGTAGACTTCGACAAAGTTTTACACCACTATAAATTAGTCTTTTTTGTTTTGCAGTCTGAGAACAAAGTAATTTGGTTTTTTTTCATCATGCAGAGCTACTAAAATGAGCCTTACTAGCAAGCCTTTGTGCTAGGTATACTATTGGCTAGGGACTTTCTTTTGATGGCAGAAGATGATGTTTTTATTCCTGGCAGCAAGTGGTAAATGTGTGCATTGGTTGGGCTGATACCTCCCTACATGCCACTATGTATATGATAAATATTTATTGTGAGTGTGCTAAAGTTGTGCCAAGAACCTGTGGATGCCTCACCTGTGGAAGTGTTTAGGCCAGGCTGAATGGGGCTGGGAGCAACCTGGCCCAGTGGAAGGTGTCCCTATCCGTGGCAGGGGTGTTGAACTAGATGGTCACTAAAGGTCCCTTCTTACCCAGGCCGTTCTATGATTCTGTGACTGCCAAGTGTTGGGCATCATGTGCCAGCCACAGTAAAGTCCCACCAGGGACTTGCGGGTTGGGCATGATCGAGCTTGGAACTTTGAGGGGGCACTGCCAAGCAACCTGACAAACATTCCATAAATGTTCCACTGCAGTTGCTCAGGTAGTGTCTCCTGCCTGTGGCTTCTCTTAAGGTTTACAATTCACAGACTGTGCACAGAAGGATGTATTTGTCAGGTGCTTTATGTGTAAAGATTTTGGACACAGCCAATAGTTAAAATTGCCCACCAGTGTCTTCCTTTTGGGATTGCCAGTTGTAGAGAGATCTTCACACCAGAGCATCTTTTATACGTGGGCTGGTTTCTTGTGAACTGAAATGTGACTTTTAGTAGATATTACCTTGCCCTCTAAATTGATCTTCTTGACACCCAAATTGCCTTAATGTTTAATTTACTTTTCTTTCATGCCTGCAAATAATTTTATAATGTCCTGTTGAGTAAAGAAATGGCAGAAAGTTCGATACAGGCAAAGTGAAGCAGTCTTAGCATTTCTGCTTGTGTGTCTGTGACTTAATTCTCTTTGCCCAAATTGAAGCCCAAATTGACATTGTTTTCTGAAAGGTTTTCAAAGTATATCAGCAGGGAGATACTAATTTTTCTAGCATATATATTCATGGAAAATCAGCATGAGACCTTAATTCCAGTTAAGAGAAGACTAAGCAATCTGTTGTCTGAGGATGACTGTGAGCTAAAAATCACTTAATGCTATAGTGCTGAGCAACTTAAGTGCTATGAGAAACTGCCATAATTTCTTTTTGTTATCTTCATATGATCTTTAGAATTCTTTTTTTTCCCTACTAAATGAGATTTTTTTTTTGTACTGTGTTCAGCAAGAGGGGAAAATTAATTGAAAACAATGTATGTTGGCAAATCCTCAAACACTTGTTTTTAAACCTCTCTATAAAAAATGGAACGTTTGACATAATTTTTAAGTAGTGTTGAAAAAATTGGTGCAGTGTCAATGACTCTTGCTTTGTGCACACTATATTAAAATATCGTGCTAACTACTTGTGTTGTTTTCAGTAGGGTTTTTTTGTACTCACCTGTCTTTGCTCTTACATGTAAACTTTGTATCTTAGTACTGCAGAGGCAGTCTAGCAAAAAAAAAAGGGATGACACGGAAAAGACACCTAGACAGCAAAGAAAGGGAGGCTGTGAGTATTCCACTACACAGAAGTAGATACCAAGATAATTTACTATTTTTCTATATGAATAGCATTTCACGTAAAGAAATTTACTTTTAATTTAGCTGAAAACAACATTTTCCAAAGCATAGTGTAATCTAAACTAATATTTTATTCATGTTCTCTAATTATAATTTAACATCTTACTATTACAGTCATGCCACAGCTATGTTCTAAGGTGGAAGAAATACCTTCTTCAGAAGACATGAAAGAGCAGTGATATGCTGAAACATGTAATACACTATGCTTGCTGAATTGCCTTATGATTTTTGAATGGATAAATAAAATCCCCAGCTTTTACACATAGCTGTCTCAGGGCTTGGGTTTCATTCAAATCTTACTAAAAAGTGAATTTACTTATACCTGCTTTATCTGTGTTTGTTCTTGTGCCAGCCTTGCCTGTCATCTCAAGTAGTCCCCTGTCCCAAGCAGAACTCATGTTGAAATTGTAGAAACTAATCAATAATATTTCCTTGTCTTGATTTTGCTCTATTAAATCAAGTTAGTCCACCATCCTCTTGAATGCCAGGAACTTTGTTTTCTAAACATATCCATAGCCTGATTTCATAGTTGGTTTCGGTCAGATATGAATTCCTTTGTGGTTTGTTTCAACCAGAATTTACCATAGTACTTTCTAAATCATCTCTCAAATGCCAGTGTGATTTTTTTTTTTTTTTTTTTTTTTGCTGAGAATTGCTTTGTCCTGGGTTTTACCATACTCTTGGATAATTAACCTGTGACTAATTGATACAGTCAGTTTTGTATCTGACCAAGTGTTTAAGTTTCACATCTACTAAACTCAATTTTAGCGTAGAAATCCTTTTATTAATCCTGGGTTCCAGAGTGGTGTTCCTATTCCCTCTTACTGTGTGTTAATTTAATCTTTTGCATGTATGGAGTGCCTTGAAATTGATACTATAAAGGCACCAGATATGCCTACAGGTTTTCTGCATGTTTTTGTAATTTTTTCCTGTTTCTTTTAATTAGGAAAGTCTAGATATGGAAACAACTGGTGAAGAATGAAACAATGGTGAAAAAACAACTGACAATCCAGGTAGCATTGTAAGCTACTTCTGTTCTAAATTTCCTTGTCTATACCCTAGCAAAAAGCTTTTTCTTAAGCAGTTGAGATGGACTGAACTACTGGGTATTTTTCATCTATTAAAAAAATCTGTGTTGCTCTTGACATTACAAGCCATGGCCACAGATTCTAGGGCAGTACTGATAAAGTGCTTATGGGTATTCAGACAGGAAAGTCTCAAACCCTGGTGTTTTTCCAGAACAAGTCCATGATAAAAGGCTGTGGACAGGAGGGTGTACCTGTAGTGTAGGGCATTTTGAATATATCATTATTTGCAGCAGTACTTAGAGTTTAATGTTGTGTGCAGTAATTTCATCATAAGTAAGTGAAGCAAAAGGAAAAAAAAACTTTGCTTTGTTGAGTACTATCAAGATACATTGGAAAGTAGGTTTTAGGCACAGTTTTTCTTAGGAGCTAATTTCTTGCATGGAAGCAAGATTTTTAAAATGGAAATACATGCACACACTCAATTTTAAATTTCTTACCTTCATTCTGCCAGTACCTTTTCTTAAATATCTGTATCCTGTGCAAATGCTATTCATCTTTACTTTTTGGGATCCTTATTGTTTTCCAGTAAAAAATATGACCTATCTAGCCTTGAAAGAATAGTAATTAAAGAGACTTTATATTCTTACTCAAGTGTTTTACAGTTCTCGTTAAAAATCAGATGTGTGGTTTTCACTTTTACTATGCATTGATTAACCCCTGTCTGCCTTGAAACTTCCCCTGAATTTAGAGATGGGTGATACACATCCTGTTTTCTGCCTCTTTGACTATCCCACTTTATCTTAAACTTCTTTGTGACGTTGTTCTAAATTCTTTGCTTTCAACAGAACCTAGAAGATGTGAGACAGATTCTTCAGTCCAGTCTTCACCTGTCTCAGAGAGAGATTCATGCAAAGGGAACAAAAGGTTTGTGTATGGTTAAGTGATAGTTTTTCTGTCTCAATAGTTCTATCACATGAGTCAATGCTTTCTAAGGGTTTTGGACTGGTGGCAAATAAGATAATTAGTATTATTACTGTAGTAGTGTGAGAGTATATTATTACTGTAGTAGTCTTAGAGTATAAAGAAAACAAACAGTGGCAGTCTATTCTTTTTACTAGCCATCAGATCTTATTTGAAAATGTAGTATTTATTGATAAGGTGATGATGAGGGTGGTGGCCAAGATTGTCTAACTGAAATTAATTTGTTGTGTAACTGAAGCCAGAATCTCCCACTGAAAACCTTAGGCTATTTAATCTTGAGAGATGAAAGTTATTTGCTTAAAACCAAAGACAATTTCGTTAGAGGGAGAGCCTGCATGGAAGTTTTAATGGATTTTTTTTTAATCGCTCAAACACTGATTCTGATGTCTCTCTGGAATCAGTTCATGTTTCTGTATGAAACTATCCTTAAACCAGAAAAATATTAAATGAAAATCTAATGTATGAATTGCAATAGTAAGTACAAAGGGGTGTCAGATAATTTAAACAGAGCACGGAGAGTGCATTCCCTTGCTAGATAGGAAAACTTTGTTTAGTATCATTGAAAACAGACAGTTATGGAAGGAAGGCGTTTTGAAGTCAAATTTTTGAATAAGTTTAAAATGTTGATGTTTCACAGAGTGGCTACATAATACTAAGTGAAACTCGATTTGTGTTTCTGAGAGAGTGAGACTGGGCAAAAGTAGTAACTTGATTAAAAAATTTCTTTGCACACTAGTGATACTTTTACCTTCCTAAGAAAAATTAAATATTGCTGTCACAAGGAAAATCACATAATGTACTTTGAAATCAGATTAAATTTCCAATGATCTGAAAACTTTATCGATTTCAAAGTAAACCCTGAGATAGTGTTCACTTAAATTTTGGTATTACTTAGAGTGCATTTTAATTTTTTACTTGTTTGAATGTTTGTAGACAGAGATATGGAGTGCTCAGCAGTGATTCTCTTTCCTCTTCTGATGATGATGAGAATTTTGAAATACAGAAGAAGAAGAGACATTTAAGGAGGTTAATAAAATTAGAGAATAGGGGAGGGAGGAGTGTACCTGGGAGGACTTCACATATGCCTAACTATGAAGTGTTGCCATCTTCATTTTGTACCTTTTGTAAATTGGGGCAGTATTTAATCATACCTGTTGGTATTGACAACTGTAACTGGAGTCTCTAAAACTGGATTTTTAGAATTGACTTCTAATAAGAAATTTAATTTCTGGGTGGGAATGGGAGGAAATGTAGAGATACCCCAAAGTGTGTATTTTCTTGATGTAAAGCTTCACTGCTTCTGTGTTTTGCCTTTGTTTTTTCAAAGCGAAAACCACTATGAGAGAAAAATGTTATAAGTAGGGGAAATAGATTTGTTACTTAACAAATATTCTAGAAATGTTAATTTAATAACAGTCTAACAAATGAGTTTTCAGCCTGACATCTTTCAGATGTGTATCTTCTGGCACCCACATTCCATAGTCCTCAGGAAAGCCCAGGAGTCGTGGGCAGCCATTATAATGTTAACACCCACTGAAATAAGTGTTTTCCTGGATTGTAACTTTTTGAAGGTAAAAGCTAAAACTATTTGAAAGATGTCAGTGTGTTTGGGAAGGGGAGGAATTCTTCCATCATACTAATCAAGGTCAGCCCATGGTCTCCACATCTGGAATAATTGTTCTAAGGTTGTATTCCCATATGTGCTGTGTTGACTAGCATGGATATTCACAGGTGGTATTGTTAAAATAATTCACTCAGTTTAATGTCTGGAGTGACCATTTTCCTTTATCTACTCATAGCCATTAAATGTAAAACGTTGGAATGAGTATTTACCTATGTAGGAAGTTCATGCTGATTTATAAGGTCTTCTGCATTCACTTGCTATCATAGAGAACAAAATATCTTCTATCTGCACTGTAAGTTAGAAAACACCTTTTTTTTCCCTCAATTCAAATCAGATCTCTTCTGGTCAGCTTTCAGAAGTGTGCCTCAACAGGAGTTGACAAGGATATCGTGAAAATTGGAGGATGTCTGGCTGGAGTGGAGCAAATGCAAATAGATGGTTCAGTAAGTATTTTTGGTTCATTGTGGCACTGAGACATTTGCAGTATTTATGAAAGCTTCTAGTAATGGGCCATCTGCAACTCCCTTGGTTTACAGTTTTCTCTCAAGGGCAATCCAGCTTCTCATGGAACCTTATCAAGGCTGCAGCTTTCTTTAACATATAAAATGTGTTCTGTTGACTTCATCTTTAGGTACAGTTTGATGGCATGGGTGGTCTTTCGGACCACATTTCATCTTTAAAAGAGATGGTCATTTTTCCGTTGCTTTATCCTGAAATCTTTGAGAGATTGAAAATTGAACCTCCAAGGTAACAGACGCTGTTTAAAACTCTTAGGTTCTAATTTACCTATTTTCAGGAGAATTCAACTGGGGTATCAATATGTTCTCATGCTTCCAAATTCTCAGCAGTTGATTTTTTTTCAACTGTATTAAAACTTAATTAAAAAAAAAATCGGTAGAATCCAGTATATATGTAAGCCCAAAAATTTACATTCCGGTGAGACCATCCTCCTTTCATAGTGTCTTGCCTTTCAAAGGCAAAGTTGGGGATTTTTTCTTTATAGCTCTATATGGAAGAGGACTTGATTGGTTTGTAAGCAAGAAGTACTTTCTACTTGAAGTCAAATGTTTGTTTAGCGAAAGTCCACTTGTCTCTGCAACCAACTTTTTTTGAACCAACAAGTTCAGAATTACTAAATTTCCTGCTTGAAGAAGCAGACAGTGTATTGATAATTGACCTTGAAAATACTAAAAGGTTTAGCAGATAAGAAGAGTATTTGTATTGGTATAAGGGATTTTGTGGGTTTGTGTTGTCATTGTTCTTTTAAGAGAAAACTTAGGGCAAACTGAAATGCAACTGTTTCCAGGCAAGAAAAGAAATTTTCAGAATTCACACACGAGACTGGATCCCGAAGCTATTGGACAACTTACTTGAAGAGCTGGCTGAAGAATGTGTTGGTGAGTTTGAAAACTGTGGGTTACTACATGTGACTTGAGTGCTAGGGAGCCTGAGCTTGTAGCAGGCAGTATTTGAACTCTTGTACCTTGTGGCAGAGAGAGGCAGTGAGGAGGCATTTGGCATGGGAGAAAATTTAGGCACTGCTTTCAGTTTTCTTTTTGTCTCTCAGAAAATTGAATGGGTTCGCGACATCTTTCCCAGGAACAAAGTTTTGAGCAGCAGGCTGCTGTCTAAGTGTGGGATATCAGGCTGCGAGCCATGTAACAGAACTCTTCTGCACTGCAGTAACTCTTTAAATTGTCTCTTAGCCTGGTAATTTTTGGCTGCACACAAAGTCTTTCAGTGTTGCTGTTTAGAAGTACTGGCCTTGAATTCTGTTTTGTCTGAGATTGACGTAACATTTGATTCTTGTTTTGTTTATTAGGATACTGTGGTGCTGATATTAAAGCCTTATGTGCCAAAACTGGTCTCTTTGCTTTGCAGCATTGCTATCCTCAGCTATATGAAAGCAGACAGAGACTGCAGATAAACATGGATTCAATTAAAATAAAAGCAAATGATTTTTCCATAGCCATGCAAAAGACTGTTCCAGCTTCACAGAGTTGTGCCTTCCCTGCTATTTCAAAGCCACTCTTAGAAAACATGCTAGAAAGGATTTTACAAACCTTGCAGAGAGTATTTCCCCATGCCAAGCTTGCACTAAAGAAGGACCAGCAGCAAGGTATAACATCTACATCCACTTGTTTAAAAAGCTGCCAGAGCAAAAGCTTGTGATCTGTGCAATCAGCATACACAAATGTACTCAGCTGTACTAGCAGCACAATTTTATAGTTTGTATGTGCACAGTGCAGGGTGGAAGCTGTGAGTGACTTGCAAAAGCAGTCGGGAACTATGCATTCTATACTGTAGGACCCTGTTTCTGACAGGAGCTAACATCACATTTATCACTTGCAGAGAGGAATCTAAGTTTTAAATTATTAGCACCTCTTTTCAAATAAATGCTTCAAGCAGGAGAAATGTTTTGCAAGTGTCTGGGAGCTATAGAAGTTGTTCCTAACCATCTTCATTCAAAGAAGAAAAATTCACAAGTTTTTGTCAACAGAGAGATAATACCCAATACAAATCGTGGGACATAGGACAGCTTTGTAGAGACTTGTACATTCTTCTTTGATTTGTTGTAGAATGAACTCTTCAGGAAATAGCATTCAAATGATGAAATACAAGAGAAGTGTTTTCCAGTACCGATTTTGAGGGTGTATTAATGCAAGATAGAGATGGACTATACAAGAAAGTTAACAAACCTCCCTTCTCTTTAAATCCTGTTTTAGGAAATTATGTGATTGACAGTGATGAGGAATCACCATCAATCTCTGAAGAGAAACCGACTCGTAAAATGCCTGATCGCGAAAAGGCAGAATTCTGCACATTCAGCAGGTACATTTGTCCACGTTGGCTCTGGACATGAGCTCATGGCTCTGTTTTTAAGATGGCTGAGTGTGTATAAACTGTTTTGGTGTGAGGGATGCTACATGAAGGAGTTAAGAGCGTGTATGTGGGGTGATCAATATTTGCCAGACATAAGTGTGAAGGTTCAGCTGGTTACTTCTGTTCTAAGTACACTGCCCTGACCCATCAAACTGAACTGTTGTGTGGGTATTTGGCTGGACAGTCCCACTGTGGATGTAAGAACTGTTACTTGACCCAGCCAAAAGAGTAGCAGATCTGCTGGGGACTTCAGGGGGGGACTGGCAGGATTTCTAGCAGAGGCAGTGTACCAGTTTGTGAGAAAGCAGGCTTTGGTAGATTTCCTGTTCACAGACCAGCTTATTATTTTGTGGAACAGGGAGAGTATTTACAAAACAAAGTGCATAGGAAAAAACTTTAATGTCTGTTTTCCTATTCATCATTCATTTTTGAACTTGCTTTCTACTTACTGCTGTAGAAATCCTCATGACCAGCCAACATCTTACAGGCCACGGTTCTTACTAATCAAGAGCCAGGATCTAGACAAGCTTCTGATTTGGCAGCTGCAGTAATAAATTCCCTGGAAAAGTTTCCAATGTATTCACTAGATACACCAGCTTTGTTTGCTAGCACATTACCAGATGAAACATGTGTACAGGTAGCTTTTTTTCTCATTAGTCTCATAGGATAAATGTATAAACTAGTGAAGTTAGCAAAAGTTATTGTCAATATAAGTGGCCTGATTTAAATATGCTGTTTTGTTTACTTTTGTCTGAAAATCCACTTTTCCAATGGAATGGTACCACCTAAGAATTTTATACATAGGCGTGTTATCCATTTGAAATGTAACAGGGAGAATATTACTAGCAGCTCAGGAAGATGGGAACTGCTGCTAGTAAACCCCTCTCTGTGGCAAGAAATCCTGCTGGTCTTACGTGGGATTTAAAAAGTTTTTTGTTGCTTCTTAAGAGTCTGTGCTACCAGTAGATGGCTCTGTATCGACCTGACAGCATGTCAATGCACATTCTCTAGACTCCTTTTTAATTATATTTGTAGGGCAGCCAAGGTTTTGAGGCATGTAGGTGCCATTAAATGCCAGTTGGGCCATCAAGGCTAGGCTCTTACAATGTCATGCAATCAGTGCATTCAACTTTGTAACCATACTGAATGAATGACCTCAGGATTTACCCCACAATTTGAATCAGCAAAATGAAAAATTCAATGTCTTTGGCATGAAGAACCAAGCATCACAGGAACCTGCTTTTAGGCCACAGGAACAGAGAACATAGCAGTGACTTCACCACCTTCTCCAGGAAAGCCTGAAAAAAATGCAACTTGCCATTAGAGCAGGAGATACTGGTGTCCACAGGCGCTGCGGGCATCTTCCATTTCTCATTACACTTTGGGTTTGCTTTTTTACACCCGCAGAGCCAAGTACTGTGTCTTATGTGGCTGGTTACAAAGCATGAGAAAAGTCTTAAAATCCTCAGCAACAAAAAACCTATCTCTTTCCTTATGAGATTCTTTAATTTTTTGGCAGCGTTGCTCAAAACCTTTATCCATTTCATGCCTCACTACGGAATATGCAGTATCACTCAGACTACAAGCTTTGTGCCTCAGGAGGTGATCTGAAATTTTACAGCCACCTCCTGTAAAACTGAGTATTTTTTTTTTGTTAGGCAATGAAGAAAGAAATTGCAACGTTAAGTTATCTGTGGTACTTGACTTTGGTATATGCTAATGTTGATGTACTTCTCTCAAATGGAAAAATTCTGTTTAATGTCTCAGTAATTGCAGCAACTAAGAACAGAAGGATAGAAGAAAGAAAATTCTCTTACCATATGAAGGAAACCAGACATAACCTCCACTCTGACTATGGATCATCCCCTTGCACACTGGGTGAAAAGAGCCTGTTTCAAGGCACCGTTTTCTTTCCATGGAAACAAGCATGAGATTGTTCTAGAGGGTCCTGATTCTTACTCCTGATATTGTCACAAAGCTTCCAAATATTTTTGTCACTGTAAAATGTGATTTGTTTTTCCTTTAACTTCTTCCTCTAATTTCTAGTGAAGAGAAGAGAAGAGAACCTCTGGGAGGTTCTGGGTTCTGCACCTTGGATGCAGCAACCTTGTTTGTGTGTACAGACTGGAGAATGAGATGCTGGAAAGCAGTGCCACAAAAAAAGACCCGGGTTCTGGTTGGTGGTTGAATCTGAGTCAGCAATGTCGTGGCAGCCAGGAGGGCCAACTGTGTCCTGGGGTGCATGAGGCACAGCATCGTCAGCCAGGCAAGGGAGGGGTCGTCCTGCTCTGCTCTGCACTGGAGCAGCCTCACCTTGAGTCGTGTGTGCAGTGTTGGGCTCCTCAATGTAAAAAGACATTAAGTTATTAAAGAGTGTCCAAAGGAGGGCAACCAAAATGGTGAGGGTCCTCGAAGTGAAAGCTGTATGAGGAGCAGCTGAGGTCACTTAGTCTGTTCAGCCTGGAGGAGCTTGAGGGGAGACCTCACTTCAGTCTACAATGCCCTCATGAGGGGAAGAGGAGGGGCAGGCACAGATCTTTCCTCTGTGGTGCCCAGTGACAGGACCCAAGGGAATGGTCTGAGGCTGTGTCAGAGGAGGTTTAGGTTGGATATTAGAAAAAAGTTCTCTACCCAAAGGGTGGTTAGGCACCGGAATGGGCTTCCCATGGAAGTGGTCACAGCACCAAGCCTGATAAAGTTCAAAAAGTATTTGGACAATGCTCTCACACATGTGGTGGAGTTCTTGGGGCTGTCTTGTCCAAGGCCAGGAGTTGGACTTGATCCTTGTGAGTCCTTTCCAAGACAGAATATTCTGTGATTTTGTGAGAGGCCAGTACTGAGATGAGCCTCCCATCTGTGGCACAGGCTGGCAGAGTCCTGCTTGTGACTCTGTGCTACCTCACAGGGGTGAGGGGAGTACTCACTTGCCCCATCCTTGTCCCCCAGCAGTCCTTAACAACAGCAGTGGTGCAGGCATGGGCAGGATGGGACCACACTGCTGCCTTGCAGGAGGCCAGCACAGGCATGTTGGAAGTAGATGATCTTTAACGTCTTTTCCAACCCAAACCATTTCACAGAATGTGTGGCCAACTGTGTGTATGTACGTGTGTGAATATTTATGTAGAGATATGCTATATAAATGTGCTCTCTCTGCATGTGCCTACTGAGAATAAAGCTTTTGCATGCTTATCAAGTGAGTATTAACTATTTACATAGGATAAGCTCTTTTTTTTTACAATTCTTTTATGGACTTCAGAGTGAAATAGATAAGGAGAAATGAAGAATACAAATATAGCACATGAGTAGTTTGAACTTGACTTTAAATAGTCCTGAAAGAACTCTGTGCTGGAATACAGAGCTTCTTTAGCAACCTAAAGACTATAGAGTTTTTATATACTATATAAGACTATAAAGACTATAAAGTTTTTAGTCTGCAACAGCATTAGATTAAGTTAATTTTTTATATATATCTTGTATATTTTTTATATATATCTTGGAAAATATGCTGTGATCCAATGTAATTTCTCACTACTGCTTACATCACTTATCACTGTTTTGCACTGTTGCTGCAAATGTGTTTTGGAATACATTCTAGCATCTCAGGAGTTTCAGTCCCCCCAAACATTCTTCATTGTTTGGGTTTTTTTCTCCCACAAACACTACAAATTGCAGTGGCTTCATTTCCTTGTTCTGAAGGCTTCCTTTGCTTTTACATATCTGTATGAATTGGTCTTCTATTATTTTCATATTGCCTCAACTAGAATTAAGAACCCTATTAAAAAAATACTTATCAGAGAAGCTAGGAAGGTGGAAGAAAGAAGTCATCCATTGAAAACTCCAAGGTCCCTTATCAATGTTTTGCATTGTTAGTCCACTTTAGAACTCTTTAGCTGTCTTTTCTGCCTAAAAGGTACACTTTCAAATCTGCTGAGCTTTTTCAGGTGTGTTGAATTACAGTCTTTTGTTGCATGACAGAGCTACTTCTTGGATCACAAACTGTAATTCCTCCTAAGTGTGACAGCACAAGTTCTTTTTTTTTTTAATCTTATTAGCAGTGCTAAGCCATCACACAAACGGAACAAGTAGACTTTAGAATGAGTTATATTAAAATTCTCACAACCATGAAGCATACATTTAGTTATAATAGAGGTTATATAGTATTATATACAATTACTTTGGAACAAAGGGAAGGAAATTGTCTAATATTCTTGATATATGTGTATGTCTTAGCATCAGCTAAAATTCTGCTCTGCTGTAATTGCCTTTTCATATTAGTTAATGGCAATAGTTATGAGATAAAGAATGATGGAAAAATCAAAGTAACAGAACTCAAAGTTCTTTTAAAATAATATTACTGAAATTATTCATATATAGAAATACAGGATAGACCAGACTTCTGGTAGAATACTGAGTAAAGTAACAGATTTTGGAAAAATCGCATCTGCCTAGATTTTCTGGCAGTAAATTTCCATTTGGTGAAGTATTTTAGTTACAAGTGTGCCAAGATTATGCGAGGATAATACCATGTAGATATTTCAGATTTATGGGTGTTGTTCCTGAGCCAATAATACAGAAGCAATTAGATGCAGTAAACTTCTGAGAAGGTAAAAAGTCATGGGTGAGGCTGGTTTGCAATAGAAAATAGTTGTAGTTCTGAAACCATACTTTTTTTTGTCTTTCCTTGATCCTCTGGGCATGCATCTGCTGTGGTTTCAAACAGTTTGGACCTTACTAAAGTGGCAAGGCTGAAACAATGACTCCCTTGTCACATTCACAGGCCATATGAGTGCTGGGGAATTCCCATGGTGAGGTCTAAACATTTCTGTATTTCAACAGCCTCCTTGGGAGATCTGGAGGTCTCTGCTGAAGCACATGGCCCCTTTGTGGATATTGTTTCTTCCAAGGGGACAGATTTCCTTATGGAACTCTGATCAGTGGGAAGGGAAGAATTTTCTGATTAATTGACTAGAGAAAGTAAAATCCAACATATATGTTCCCATTTTGCTTTTTCTAACTTAGATTTCTTGATTCAGTATTAAAGATTTCAGGTGGCTTCTTGTAAATAAATGCATTTTATGGAATGGAATGAAATGAAAGAGCAATTTAAAATAAATGAAAGGCTAAATTTCTCCTGTTGAGACTACTATTGGCACTTGTAAGATATTTGGATGACTTCTGAAACTCAAACTATAGATCTTTGTGTATGCTTTAAATACTAGACACTTTAATGGCTCATTAAACTAATATATGTATGAAAGAATAAAGGCTGCATTATTCTCAGTTAATGAAATGCATTTTTAGAGAAAAATGTATCACAGTATTCAATATTATGAACTCAGCAGGGTCTCCTCCCCTTTGCTGAGATTAATTCATACGTGGAAAAGGAACTGATAGGTATTTGATGCTGTCCCAGCTGAAGAACTGCATATGAGACTTGAGTTAAAGACAATGTAGTTGCTACATTATCACCAGCCATGTTCATTGGCACATTCACATCACTGAATGTCAAACCATTGTGTTGCCCTAGTGTCTGGGACTCCCCCTAGGAAGAGGACAGGTAAGTTGGAATGCTGTGTAGCACTGACTGTGGTCCACCTTGCTTGCTACCAGAAACAAATACTTCTCACATTTTATCTTTACTTGATGTCTCTTGTTTTAACCAGGGACATGCTCTTAAAACCCTTATGCAAAACTTCTGATGAAGTTACATGGAATTCTCCTTGGCTAAGATCATTGAATGCTTGGATTGGAAGGCACCTTAACAGTTGTAACCCCCTGTCAAGTGTAGCAGCACCATCAACTAGGCCAGGTTGCTCAAGGCCCCATCCACCTTGGTCTTGAACAATTCCAGGGGTGAGGAGTCCACAGCTTCTCTGGGCAACCTGTTCCAGTGCCTCATGGCACTTAAAGAATTTCTTCCTGATCTCTAATCTAAACCTGCCCTCCTTCAACTTACCACCGTTCCCCATTGTCCTATCACTATATGCCCTTGGGAAAAATTCCTCTCTAGCTCTCTGGTAGACACCTTTAGGTACTTGGTGTCTTCTATAAGGTCCTTTGAGCCTTCTCCAGGCTGAAACACCCACTATCTCAGCTTGTCTTCATAGGAGGGGTGCTCCAACCCTCTAATCAATCAATGCATTTAAGTAAATTGAACAAATCTGTAGTGTTTACATACTTTAATGAATTATGTTTACTGATTATCTCTTATGTAAATGAAGATTTTCTCATAAAAACACATGGAAAGAGTCCCTAAGTTACTGACCAAATACTGACATCTCTGGTATACTGAGTAATGACTGACATTTGGCACCATTTTCTGTGGAATTATACCTGAGATACACAATTGCAGCTTAGGCAACTATATTTCTATGAAATTATCAGTAGGGACTCTCAGAAACTTTGCTTGTTTGGAAGTAATTATTTATTTATGTGTTTGTTCATTTTGCTAAATATGCCAGACAGTAGGAACTAACAGCTTTGCAACTGTTCCCACTGTGAAAATAAGGTCTTGGAAATACGATTCTCTGGCTCTACTGATTAGCTGAGCATTGGATGTGTTTAGCAACCTGAAAGAAAGAGAATGAACTTGGAACAATGTTAAATACTGTGAAAATATTAAAGAGAGACACACCTGATTGTATATGTGTAGAAGTATCAGAGAAGATCAGTTGTAGTGAATACCAGAAAATCTGAGATTCATTTGAATGGGTGAAACTAAATCTGGTGCTGTTTTCAACCCACGCTTCCATATGAGGAGGAAGTAATTTACTGTTTTTTAAAAATGGGAGGTTGGTAGATTTCATTAGATTTCTAACGCTGTGTAAATAGCTATTGTGACAGACAATACCTCTGAACACATGCACAACAGCAAAGTAGTTTGCCTTGATCACTCATCACAGTGAATGTCAAATTAATTTGCAAGATCAGTACACTCCTGGAATTACAGTTTTATTCATTCTGAGCTCTGGATATGTTGCTGACAGTCCCTGAGTTTTAATTCTGCAGAAGTCATGACTAGAAATACCAAGGAAACATAACATGCTGATTATACAAAAATCAATTTCATTGTTAACTGGGGAGAAACACTGAAGGGAAACTGTACTCACAGAAAGCAGAGCTAGTGGAATATTTATGCAGTGGTGCCTATTTAAATCTTCTTTATTCATTTTATGTGGGTGAGAATGAGATCTCAGACATGAAAAACAGCTACTATTTTGTTATATTTTTAACACTATAAAATTGATTTTCTTTCTGTATGTACTAAGGTCTTTATTTCTTTTGATTACTGGGAATCTTATTTTGTCCTCCCCAAGAAATGTGAGTAGCTTTTGACTTAGTTTTGAAATATTTAATAGAAAAGTTGGAGCTTTTCTCCCATCTTGCAATGTGAAACCTGCTTGAAGTTATTGAACAGGACTTGCTTATGTGCTTCTAATGAAAAGGGTGGTCAGGCAAGCAGGAGTGGCTGATAATAAACCAGCCACTGATTGTATTGTTGCTGCTAAAAGGAACTTCTTTTGGAGATGTAACTAGATTTCATACTAGAATGGACTTTTGGAGATGCTTAGTGTTCATACTAGAATGAAATTATTCCAGTCTATGTATGTTTTAATTTACTGCCAGGTATATAAGCTTTGTAACAATCCCAGTGATGTGCACGTATTAACACTTCCATTCTTCTGTGTGAATGGAAAATGGTGTCCTGGATATGCGACTTATTTTGTTTTGAGCGTGAATTAGAGTTGTGAGAACTATGAGATCTTCCTGCTGTGCCTTAGTGAACTGAGAAGTCTCTCTAGATTGTGGCTATATCATAGCACAAATGCAAAGTATTGTAGGGTGTTTGTTTACAGACTATGGTGCTAAGACAGTGCCACATTCTGTATGTGCTCTGTGCATGTGTGGGTGCTTAGTGTGTGTGTGTATATATATATTTATATGCAAGTGCTCAAGTGGCCAGCAGACTTGCCACTGGAAGATAACATAGATAAGTATAAATAAGATAAATAAGATGTTTCTGTTACCATCTTGCTCTAGGATTGAAGTACTGAAAACCCAGTTCCTTTCTAAGAATGGAACAATTATGCCAGCCTCTGTATATATTAAAATAAAACTATTAAATAAAAACCAGTAAGAGATTAAACAGGAAGAAAGACTGTTTTTTGAGTTCTACTTCTCTATGGATCTGTGGTTTTGATCATTGAATGCCTTAGTGTTTAGTAAGTTAAGAATACTTCCTACAGTTGGAGCATTTATAGTGGCTCTTTCAGCTGTGGATTGTCCAGGGTGTAACTGCACTAAAGTTCACTTTAAACTCTTTTCCATAAGGAATGAACTAAATTGCAAAAATATCTGAAGAAGCTTTTTTAGGTTTCATAATATGGATATGAATAATGTACTGATACTTGACAGCCAACAGCTTGCCTCTTGTCATCGAGTAGAAACAAACTGTTGTGGGAAGATATTTTGAAGAATAATGGCAAATTGCCATTTGAAAACTGCAACATAAGAGAACAAATAATAAAAAAAAAGATTTCTTTTGCAAAGGAAAGCAATAGTTTCATTAGTAGTTTCAATACCAGTGAATGACAACATAATGCAACCTGAATGTTTTGCAGTAGGAATACCTAAATTGTAATTTAGCAATAGTTAACAGTAAATTGTTGCTGTGCTGATTTCCAGTGTGGGAAAAATGATAATCTGTAGAATACATGAGAATGAATGATGAGAAATAACAAATCAAAATTATTTATAATAATGTAAAAATGTTATTGAATGGCACCATTATTTCTGATGCCATATGCTTGGTATGTCTTTACTTTCTGCAACTAAGACATATTTTATGGTTATGGTAGTTCAACATTATTAAGTACTTTTTGAGACCAAAAAAGCTTTTTTAACAGCATTAAGTAAACTCGTGTTCCCTCTGGGCTCCCTGATGTTAGCTAACAAAACTGCAGATAATTGTTCCTCATCATCTGATTAAAAGTGTCTATTTTTCACTCAATGAAAATTTGCATTCAGAGTCAGCAGAAACATGATTTAAGCCTATACAGTCATTTAAGGTTTAATGATATCCTGAATATTTAGGTTGCTTATTTTCCTAATATTTATATCTAGAAATGCTAGGGATTTTTTTCCCCTCTGAATAGATTATGGTGGGATACTTTTTGTGCTAGCCTAATGTTATCTCAGTATTTTGTCAGTATAATCTCTACTGACCTGCTCTATTCCTGGTCTGCCAAGAATATTTTCTTTAGGACCTAATCCCAACCACATATCACACTGCAGGTTGTCATAAAATAGTTTTCCTGCTTCCTACCTACATTTGTGTTCAGCCATAGGTCAAATTAGCCCAAATAAAATAGTGGATATTTTCTATATTTTATTTTCGCACTAGCATCAAGTCAGTTCCTTTCTTAGACTGTTTTGGGTCTGGGCTGAGATGCTGGGGTTCTTGATATTTTTTTTTAAATGTGCTTCACAAGAAAAAAATAGATGGAGAGGAGAAGAAGGGAAAAGATGAAATGGTTAGAACATAAATATTTTCTATGTTCATGGTATGATTGAAGAGATGTTGAGCTAGGAACTACAGTGGTATATCTTGATGCCTTGAATTTGCTTTTTGGAAAATGCTCCCACTTTTTTTCTTCTATGTGATTTAGTCTCCTTTCTGCACAATGAAAATCTGAAAAGGCCCAGGTCTTGGTGCAGGATGGAACCATGTGGCAGCTGGAATGTTCATGTAGAACTGCAGTTTTGCAAATACTCCTGGGTACCATGATTAGGTATGTGGGCTGTGTGGTTATTGAATAATATATAACCCCCCAGATCCTTTCCTTAAAATGCAATTACTCACATGAATGCCAAGAAGAAGACATTTGGACAAGCAATAAGAAAGAAGTGGTTTTTTTTGTTTTGTTTTGGTTTTTTTTGTTTGGTTTTTTTTGTTTGTTTGTTTTGGTTTTTTTTTTTTTGTGGGGGGTTTTTTGTTTTTTTTTTTTTTGTTTTTTTTGTTATTTTTTTTTTAAGGAAAAAGGAAGTTGGGAATGTGTTTGAGGTAGAATAGAAAGATGGAACAAATTTAGATTTATGTACAGTGCTACACATTCATAGAGGGAGCCCTTAGATTAAAAGCTGAAAGGGTAGAAGTTCTGCAGTACAGTGAATGGTGTAATAAGAGATGTATAGCACAGAGAGGTTGTGAAAATAAAGCATCTCTATGCTCTCACCAAAGGAATGGACTTGGATTTCCATTTTGCTTCACTGCAGTGCTGTTCAGATGTTGACATTAAAATAGCTTTCTAATTTGAAGGTGAGGGCATTATATTCCTAATTTTCTGAATAGTAGAGTTACTCTCTGGTGGATTTGCAGCAAAACTTTGCCTGTAAAAAAAATCTGTTATTTTCATGACTCATCTTAAAGGAGTAAAATAATTTCCACTATCACCTAATTTTTCTCTTACAGTTTTATGGTGGACAAGAGATTGTTTTATCCACTATGCTTGAATATTAGGCTGAGGTACCTAGGTTTGACTAGCCAAAAAAAGGATGCTAAATCTTTCCATGCTTCTGCTTTCTACCCCACAGGCAATACTGTTTACTCATCCTTGTAAAGTCATTTGAGGTTTTGTATCTATGATAGTGTGATTACCAGTAATTCTGAACAGAGAGGGAAGAAAAAGGCTTAGAATCACTATATTTCTTTTTTTTTTTTTTTTTTTTTTTATAAAAAAGCATGGATTCTGACTTTATTTGCATAGCCAAGTGATTTATTTCTGTACACATTTTCTGTCAGAGCTTCCTGTATTATTTTGTTAAGTAATGACACCTAAAGACACTATGGATTCTAGTTTTGATATATATGCAATGTTCAATGTAAAGTGGTTTCATGAAGAGAACTGAAATGAGACATAGATGATTCATTTACACATTTATTTACTATCCTGCTTATTCTATCAGACTGAAATGGAGAACAATGCTTTTATTTTAAAGACATTTGACATAAATTAAACAGGTATTTTGATGTTGAACAATTATACAGACTACAACATGCATATTAATATGTAGATTGGTGCAGGAATACTTAGTTGATCAGCAAAATCTAGTATGACAAAAATAATAATCACATTTCCTTTTTTATGAAGTTAAAATGCAGCTGATATGGAAACATTGATACGAATACCACTAAATGTGAGAAGTTATTAGTCTAATGAAATCAAATGGTTAGTTGAAAAAAAAAAGCTATTGTCAAAGTTTTATCTACTGAAAGAAACTAAATCAAAATGTTTCTAACAAATACAATAATAATGAAAAAAAGCATGTATGATGCAATTACCATTGCAAAATGCCCTATTATTCCCCTGCCCCACCCCCAAATACAAACAATGCATGAAGCAAAAGCAGCATATTCTCCCACAAAATGTCTGGGGCATTTTGTAAAGGCAGATGAATGAGATTAGACAAGACTTATCACATATGCTTTTATCTCCTAGTGACAGTACTTTTAAAGAAAGATACGTCATTAATAGAGCAATGTATGATGAAATGTTGCTAAATCTGCAAAACTGAACAATAGTGAAGACACTGCTATTGCCCCAAGAGAACTTGAAAAAATACTGTTGTGCTTTTTTTGTTTGCAGCATTCAGAGCATTCACAGAGGAATACAAAGTAAAGTTCATTAACCTCCATAAAACTAATAATAGTCATGCTACTGTATCTATGAAACTAACACAGTACTAACATAGAAACATGAATTAGTACATATTTAATTTGATATTTACAGTGATCTTAAAGCAATAGACTATGTATTCAATGCTCAGCTTCTTTGTACACGAATCCCTCCATGTTTCAACTTATCAGCATGGCTCCTTTGATTTTTGAGAGTTGTACAAGTAGAACTCTGCAGAACTCTAATGATTTAGGCATATAAATCCAGAACTCTGCATCCTAGCAGAAGTACCCATGATTGTCCCCAACATTTTTTTTTAATTTCTTTTTTGATGTATTTAGTAACGTGTTAGAAACTGTTTCTTTTGCTTAACACTATAATATATTGCTCCATCCTTCAGTTTTATACAGGCAGAATTCCCACTGGCATTCTGCTTAAGGACTTCAAGGACAGGCATAAATATTTTATATTCTGAACCTTCACAGAGAGATGCTATCTGAGCAAAACTTAGAGCAAAAATATCACTACAAGACTTTTGTCCTCCACCTTGAAATGGTTAAATGCAGTAAGATAAGGAATAGGCTTTTTGTTCCTTGCATTACTGTACAAGGTATGTCCCAGACATCAGAGCAACAAAGCACACAACCAAAACCCTACTAGTTCCTCAATTTAAATAAATTTCAGCTGGTGATCCAAATAGGAAGATATGTAGACATGGCAAATTGGCACAAAATAGTCAAGCTGGGCTTCTGATCCTCCATCAATGCACAGCAATTTGCTTTTATTCATACTAGTAAAAAGTAAGGGTTACTGTTAAGTGAAATAAAGCTACTTGCAATCAGTTTAATCATTCTACTGATTTTGGAGTAAGTCTAGTGCTGTCTGTACTGTCTTCATCAAATGTAACACCAACTTTAGAGTAAATTCACTGTAGAAATATGCAGTATATAGAGTTTGGTCCAAACTATGAAACACAACTTTTCAAAGGTTATCAAGAATTTATTCCTTAAATGATTTTATGTGGGTTGACTTGGGGAACGCACTGGGAACAATTTAATCTTTGGCTACATACTGCTTTTTTATGCAATACCACTGATGAAAATAGCAAAATTTGCTTGAATAAGTGATTTAGCCAAGAGCTACATGGGCTCTAGAAGACAGTAGCCATCTATGTATACATTAGAAAGTTGTACAATACCAGGATATTTGTTGAGGGCAACTGTTCATACTGACAGTTTACACTATTGGGGTACAATTTTTGGACTTGCTGTCATCTGGTATCAGGGCCTGAATGCTTTGTCCTGCCTGCAGCATAGCTGGTGCCCTCATGGAAGAAGTTTTCTTGTTCAACTTCACCTAAGAGTAGTTTAATTTGCATGGTGCAGGATTGCTTTGTTGTGTGAACCAAAGCATAGAAGTGGGGGTAGCTGAGGGATTCATGTCAAGAGATCTTTCCTGATTTTTGCTAAGATCCCAGTGTAAACTTAACCATAGCCTCCCAGATTTACAAGTGTACATTTTTCCTGATGATGCTAAATATGTATTTAAATAGTTATTTGAGTTAAAAAAATTGCCCTAATAAAATTAATTACACAGACTGCTGTTAGATTCATGGTTTGTTAATCACAGGGCTACAGTCAATGTCTCAGGTAACGACAGGTCACCATTCTGTTTAGTTGATAGGTATAATTCTTTTTGGATTAAATGTTAGCTAATACCATGTTTTTTAGTTACTTTTAAGTAAAAAGAATAGTAATATTTGTGTGCTACTTCCTTGTTCCACAGTGGTATTCATCAGAATCTGCGTTAAGTGTCAAAAAAGAAAACTAAATATCAATCAATAATAATACAGGATTAGAAAGTATCACTGTTGTTTTGGAAGAAATCTCCACTTTACTAAGGGGTAATACTTCCTAAATAAGTCAGCATTTAAAAGAAATACTGTTTAAACCTGGAACAAAATAAATACAAAGACAAGTACCCCACCTGCAGATGTCCCATGGTGTATGATTACTGAACAAAAAATCATCACACAATGCAAACAATTTTTTTTTCTTTCATTTTTGCCTACCAGTTACCTAAACTTGCTTTGTTAAGGAAACTGACAGAGGACCTGCAAAAGGGTTGACTCCCAGAACACCTGATCTGTTTCAGAAAGCATTTCAGCTGGAGTTAAAGCTGAGCACCACTAATAAAACCAGGGTGGACAAAAGACAAATATTCACACTTAGACCAATGGCTCTCTTAATAGCATTTACCAGTCAACTGCTTTAAAAAAAGTTATTGCAAGAACATTGAAAGCTCTTGCATGAAGGATGGGTACACTGTGGGGACACTGGAGAATTCAGAGCACTTTGCAACTAGAAAACAGGGAGAAGTGACGCTCAGTTCTTGTTCCTTGGTTCAAATCCAGCATCTGGCCATTAGTACCACACTACCAAAACACTTTCCTGACAATTAAGACACTCCTATCATCTTGGTGGGTGTGTTGTCTTCTGATCACTCCCAAGAAGAAGAGAAGATTGATATTGGGAGGGAAATGGGAAGTAATCCAAAGATCAATAAAGATACCAACATGTGATATCTTATTTTTCAGGAAAGTCTTCTGAAAAATGATTACAGATCAGATATTCATGTGGCAGGTGAGTGCGTAATAGCATCACTGAACCTGTTGGTTCTATGTTAGAAATTAGGGTGGAAGAGTGGAATTAAATCTTTTGCTACTGGCATTTTTACCTCATTTAGTGTGAACAAGGATTCTTTTACATATGTTTTATTATGTCTCTTTTAATATAGTACACTAAAACATGCCTTGTTTACTTACAGTTTTCTGCCCTTCTTTCCCCCTTTGTTGTGTTTGCATTTCTTGCTTGATCTATGCTGGCTACTTAGGAAAAAAAAAGGTGTATTGCATTATTTTGCTTCTAATATATATTTTTATGATCAAAATATATATTTGCTATCCAAGTGATTAAAAATTTATTCAAATAAAAAAAGCCAATCAGTTAAACCCTGGACATTTTTACCAGTCTTGACTATGTGCAATAGAGCTTCAAGAAGACAACTGTCTTTTTTACTGGACTGTGGTTTAGAGATGAGGCTGAAGCAGTTAATTAAATAACTTGAAGGTAAACCTTGAAGGAAACAGAAGCTCAGTCAACATGGAAGGGAAGAGGTCTGCTTTTAAAAGAACTCATTGTTTTTCAAGGAATACAAATACATTGCCCAGTATTACCTGTTAAGAAATGACTCATGAAGCCAATTGTCATTTAGATTTATGAATGTTATAGGCAAAAATACAACTGCCAGTACACATTTTGAGTTACATAATCGTGTGCTAAAAGGCTCTTCATGTCCATTGCTCTAGTGTTAGATCAGATATCACCTCTCTAACATCACTAATGTTTGAATTTTGAGACCAATTGTGAAGTGAGGACACAGTGCATTAGATTGCTGCATTAGCACAGAGGCTTCTATAGTCTATACAATGTAGCATTAAAAGGCCTTTTGTGTTTTCATTTAAAAAAGTGTATTTTATATAAATTCCGTAGTGCAAAAACTTCCTACACCTTGTTACATTCTTTACATTACATACTTCTCCTGTAAACAGCTTTCCTGTAGGAACTTCATTTGCAGTTTGTGCGAGATATTATTCCCCCCTACCCCCCACCCAGAATTGGATTAATGTGACTATTACTCAAAAACTCTTCTAACTACTCTGTGAACATTTTTAAAATATGTGCATTTTGTTTCATCATTGAAAAGGAATTAAAACTTTGATTCACGATTCTGCAGTTAGTAAAAAATATAAAAATTAGATCAATTGCAAAACTATCTCCCTGAACATTCTTAATTTTCCAGTGATGCGAGGAGTCAGACCTCTTTCAGATGCACAAAGGAGTTACTTCTTCCTAAGACTCCTTAAGTTGCACAGCTGGCATTAGAGACTGACCCCAGAACTCAAACACATTCTCCCCCTTACTGTGGTGAATGGGCATTAAGTCCAAAATGGCTTCAAAGTTTTAGAAAACCAAAAAATATACTTGTGTAATTTTGCATAATTTGCTGCTTATCAACCCATGATGAATGAAATTATCCCAGCCTGCATTTCTTACACCTGCTGTACTGGATAGAAAGCTAGATCCAGTCCTGCAACTGCTCAAGGAGATGTTTTAATCAGGAATTATGCAAGTTAGATGTTCAGAGGTGAATCCTTAATATGCAGTCAAGACTGGAAAAACCACATGTCTGAACCTGTGCTTCTGGAAATAGTCTTCAACATAGTCAAAAGTAGATAGCAAAATTATACGAAAAGCACTTCTAAAGCTTAATCATTTTGCTTCCAGTATTTCAAAAAAATATAGCATCTGTTAATAAAGTGAATTACATTTCTTTCAAAATAAATGTGCTTCTCTGAAAACATTTAAAATACAGCAGCAAATAAGGGCCTGGTCTTTCATCTGATTTATATAGTTAAAGCTTCTGCTGATTTTCATCAAGAGGGAGAGACTTCCGTTCTTCTCATTTAGATTTCAGTCAGTCCCTTTTTCCACCAGACTTCCATTGATTTCAGGGGAAATTCATTTGTGCAAGAATTGAGGCCTTGACTTTACTTCTTTTAAATTTGTAGTGATTTTAATAGGCCAGAATTAGGTTTGCATGAACTTTATCTCAGGAGAGCTTTAGGAATTAAATCTCTGTTCCTGCAATAGGTTCCTTATGGCTGGACTCCTCCCTTTCCATCAAGTAGCACAGGTCTAAGGGGCTTTTCCAAAGCATAAGGGTCACCTGGGAGAAAAAGCACATAGAAGGAACATGACAGAGCTCAGTCTTGCCAGAACAGCATCATTGTCTTGAATGGGAATTTTCTGTGCATCTAGAGCATGGAACCAGGTCCCATTTGGTCTTAATCTGGACTTCAGTAGTTCACTAGGATGTAAAGGCAGATCAAACAGGCCCATGTGATTTCATGAAACTGCACATAGAAAATATAAACCAACACTTCAGGCATATAAAAATTGTCTGGCATTTAGTTTTAGTCACCAAAAATATCTAGAAACTAAAAAATAAATGTAGAAGATTAATGACTATAAAATATTAAAGAGCTAAGTTTGGGGACAGTGAGACACAACATGATTGAAAAGTGTTACGCAGAATACAATATAAATACGTAAGACTGAATGCAGCAACAAGTTGAAATGAACTGCAATTAAAGACAAAAAAAAAAAATCTTTTTTTATTTTGAGAATTAATGACCAGACATTGTTTGAAAAAAAAAAAAAGACATTATATTCTCAGTTATTCAAATGACTGAAGAGACACCTCAATATTATCTTGTTACAGATAAAAGAAAACTGATGGAAATATAGAAAACTTTTTTTTTAAAAACCCTCCTAAGTGATTCTACTGTGCTCATTGTTTGGCCCAGACACCAGGGTCAATATTTGGGGGCTCTTCAAACTTGCCTCTTTTCCATGTGCCAGGCTTGAGTGAGGTCTGTGGCATTGGCCCAGCCATTTAAGCAAAGGGCCGTGTTGTAACAAAAACGGTTGTTCCTTTACACTACATGCACTAGGTGCTTGGTTGTTACATATTCAAGTGACAGAAAAAGACACAAGTAACCTAGCTCCACTATGGTAAGTAGAAGCCTGCTGTTCCACACCATGCATTGATTGAACTGAATTCATGAACTGAATAAACTTTTTATGATATAGGGAATTTAAGCACTCTAGAAGGTTTTTAAAAAATATTTTTTATCATAAGAAGCTATGGATTCTGGATAAAATAGAAACAGCTTTTTCGAGACAGTGGTGAGATGAGTACTTTGTAATGAAGGCTTTGGTTCAGTGTCTTTCTTTTACAAAGCTGGAGAAATCAGTGGAATGCTTTGGCAGTTGTCAGTGGAATGATTGACATTTTCCTTTATTTAAGTATAGTGGAAATCCTGTACTCCATTTCAGAACAGCTATGGAAGGATGGGTTCAGGCAAAGTTGGTGAGTCAAGTGATATCTTCTGTCAGTCCAAATGATTGAACTGAAAAACACAAACAAGCTTTGGGGTATGGAAGACCTGAGGCAAATCACATGTACATGAAGCCTTTTTTTCTCCAGCTATATGATTTATGATAACAAAAGGTACCACTTTCCCCTATAAACCTTGTCTCTTATGTCCTTACACCTTAACGGCTTCAACAACATGCCATTACTGAAGTATGTGCACTGCATGGGGAACAAAAGGTAGAAGATCAAAGATCAAGCAAAGAAGCAAATAGCATTAAATCAAAGGAAAAATAAGAATGTGGGAAATATTTTTTTTAAATACCAAGATATATTCTATGAGGTTGAAAACTTTTGGATATATCTGAATAGACATTTGGCACTATTTATTGCCACAGAAATAACTATGATTTTTAAATTTTAAAATGGAACTTTTTTTTTTCTCAGTTATGAAATGTTGGCAATTTTTAATAAAACTATCAAATGCTTCAAGTTCTGGTCATTAAATCTTTGCTTTCCCTCACAGGATCATTAATAAAACTGACAAATGCAATAACTGAAGTTCTGCAAATAAAAAAAACCCATCATGATTTATAGCACAGATAAACTAAAATACTGTAGTCCTTAATTAACAGATATATTCATGAGCTTTTTAACAGAAAGCAAGATACGTGAGATGCTTTAAGTAGAAGTTGCAATTTTGCAACATAAGTCTGTACAAAACCTCCAGGCAGCACGCTGTGAAGGAAGTACCTGTGTCCCAGGAAATGCTTTTTCCATAAATCTTTGTTAACAGTAGCTTTCCCCCCAACCCCAAACTATTTACAAGTATATGCATTTTGCAAGCTCAAAGCACCTTGTTTCACATCCTTATGAATGCATGCATTGACATTTCATCCTTTCATGTGCAAATTCTAAAATTCATTGTAACTGAGGGAAAAAAAAAGTTAAAAGAGTTCAAAACCTGTCTACAATCATAAGTGAAAGGATCAAAAATGTCAGATGTTGCAGACCACTGGCTCCTAATAAAGCTCTCTTTATTGTATTCACCATTCTTGAGTAATTTTTTCCCTGTTTTTTTCAGTTTGTTACAAAAGCAGTCTTTTTTTTAAATTAAACAGTATTTAAACTAAACAACTCTTCATGCCATGCAAAAATAACATTTTATGCACTTTTGTTGAGGCTTTCCATGTTTTAGTTCATAGGCATTACTAACTGTGTTTTAAGAAAAGATATTTTTATTGCTTCTGTAACTAGTCACATGCTAGTTTCACGTGTAGGACAATAACCAGTTTCTCCTGGACTTGAATGAATTTCTGGAGCAAACAAATGGTTTTCCATTTTGTGGCCTTCTTGGTTACTGTCTGGTTTTACCTCACCCACAGCATGGTAAATGTCTTGAGTACAGTTGTGGCTCATGCTTTTGGGTGAAGAGCTGACCTGTGGCTCCTCTGTTAAATTGTTGCCATCACTGTGTTTATCCCCACAGCAATTTGTCTTGATATCCTGTTTTTTCTCATGTTTCATACCATGTAACTCCATAAATTCTTCTTCTTCTCCAGTGTCTATTTCAGTGAAGCTCCTCCTCTCTTTGGAAGGGAAAGTGAAAATCTTTTGTTTGGGAAAGAGAGGAGATGATTTTTTAGCAGGTCCTTGACAAAGTGCAGGTGCGTCAGCACCAAGTACAGGCCGTTCACCTTGGGGGGAATTTTCTTCTAGGAGAATGGTGCTGATGTGCTGAGGAGTGGCCTGGGTGAAGTCCGCTCCTGCTGTCACTGGCAGTGGCCTTGCGGTGCTCGGTGGAGTTTGTGGAGCACCACCTCTATTGTCTTTAAAATTAACTTTAAGGGATCTAGATTTTAATGGGTTGCTACCTTTCAGGGAGCTTTTGGGGCTTTCCATGGCAGTGTCAAAAGGAAAATGACCATGTGAAACAGTTTGGGACCCACTGCCATCACTGATAACAGCTCTGTTGATTGGATTATAGTCAAAGGTGACATCAGTTGGAGAAAATCCTCTGTCTTTTGCAAATGGTATAAACTGAGAACTTCTTGGTCTTTGGTTTTCTTCCAGGTTAACAGCATCAGTTGGAAATCTCATTTGCAAGTGAGAGCCAGGAAACAGAGAGAGCGGAGACCTCTCTGTTTCCGTGAAGTCAGTTGCACAGCTGGCAAAACTGTCGATACTGGATGTGCTTCTCATGTCCATTACGATGTCCGCAGGCCCCGTTGGCAACGGATCTCTCTGACCTACAACTTCTTCCATTTCTATTTCTTCTTCATAACTGGGTGGCTTTGCTGACTGGTCTTGGTAACCAGCATTAAGATTAGGCTGAGACTGGGTTTTAGTAATTTCGTTATACAGCATTTCCAGTTTTTGAGCACTCAGGTGCTGTGGGCTGGAGGATGCTGCAGCATTGTTTAATTGCTCATGGGAGTCTTGTTGACTAACTTCTTGGTACTTGTTTTCATACGATTTGTTTGAGCTTGTTTCAGACATTGTCCTTCTGGCCCATTTCCACCGGCTTGGGGACAGGTGGCTGTTATCAGGTGTCTCCTTTGGACTGAGTGGTTCTCCAAGCTTTCCTGAATCTACTGCTACATCTATCATTTCCATACTGCGAGCAAAGGCATCTTTCAGATTCATGGAGACAATACTGCCATTTCTTTTAGCTCGCTCAAGTGCTTCTCTCCTCTTAATTGCCTTCTCCTGTCTTTTCTGCTCCTTATAAAATTCTGAGAAATTGTTCACAATAATTGGTATAGGCAGGGCTATGACCAGCACTCCAGCAATACAGCAAAGTCCTCCAACTATTTTACCTAATAAGGTCTTAGGATAAATGTCACCATATCCTACAGTAGTCATAGTGATTGTTGCCCACCAGAATGATGCAGGAATACTTGTAAATTTTGTAGCATCCTCATCCTTTTCAGCAAAGAATACAAGACTTGAAAATATCATTATTCCCATGGCTAAAAATAATATCAACAAGCCCAATTCATTGTAACTCCGCCTGAGTGTAAAGCCTAAAGACTGAAGGCCCGTTGAATGTCTGGCGAGCTTAAGAATCCGTAGGATCCTCATAATTCGAAATATCTGAACCACACGTCTGACGTTTTGGAACTGCAGGACACTTTTATTGGACTCTGTGAGGAAAATGGTGACATAGTACGGCAAGATAGCCAGTAAGTCAATGACATTTAATGGGCCTTTGAAGAACTTCCACTTATTTGGTGAAGACAGAAAACGCAAAAGATACTCCATGGTAAACCAAGCAATACACACAGCTTCAACATGTGCTAGCTGAGGGTTGTCATTTGGCTGCCCAAATTCATCTATTTCTTGAAGTTCTGGCAGTGTGTTAAGAGACAAAGCAATAGTGGACAGGACGATGAACAGAATGGACACAATGGCCAAAATCTGTAAAACAAAATAAAAAATGTTTTGGTTAGACTGATAAGAGTGTACTTTCAGGGTTTGATTAAATCCTTTCAAATGCACGTGTGTCAAACACAGTATGGTGGAAGCTGTTTTCGCTGCTGCATTCATTATTTTGTTTTATTGTTTTGAATTTTGCACAGACAAAGCATTAGACTCATCTTTGACATGGTGAAAACCTGATTGCTTTACTGCCTGCAGTAAGGCAATTCATTTCAGAAAGCTGGCCACGACTGGTCTTACCATTTTTAAATTATAATAGGAGGTGATGTTTATTAGTGCAAGTCACCAAGTGGAGATATATAGTTCCTGCTAATGTGCAGAACATTTTGAATTTTCTGCATTAATTATAATTATGTAAAACTTTGCATAAAGTGTGGAGAATTGATTGGGGAATACCATATGTAAGATGGTAATTCAGTACTACACAGTGCACACTTTCCTAGACAGGCATAAATTTATGAGCTGAAAAGTTAAGAAGCATAAACATGAAACACAATTCAGGAGACTAGTCCTGCTGAATTTTCATGTCTGAACAAATTTCATATGCTACAAGAATTGAAGTTATTGGTCCTGAATTAGGTTGAGACCATGATTTAAAAAAGTAGGTAGTATGAGGGTGAACCCGAGTTTTGCATAATTATTAAAACGTGTAAGTAGACAATGGCTTCCAAGAAATAAAGTTTTGCTTTCTGTCTAAGGAGATAGGTTTTATAATATATTTTGTCACTCACTTGCACAGAATCTTAGAATCACAGAATGACAGAATCATAGAAACATTAATGTTGAAAGAGATCTCCAAGACCCTCAAGTCCAATGTTTGACTGAACACCACCATGCCAACTAAACCACAGCACTAAGTGCCACGCCAGTTTCTTGAATGCTTTGAGACCTGCTGACTCCTTAGGCAGCCGTTCAAATGCCTGACAAGCCTTTGAGTGAAGAAATTCTTCCTGATGTTCAACCTGAACCTCCCCTGGCACAGATCGAGGGCTTGAAGCCAAATCCTTTCAACATGCCACTGGTTGCCTGGGAGAGCAGGCTGACCTCCACATGGCTACAGCCTCCTTTCAGGCAGTTGTAGAGAGCTGTAAAGTCTCTCCTGAGCCTCCTTCTTTCCAGGCTAAACAACTCCAGCTCCTTCAGCTGCTCATCATATCACTTGTGAGCTGCTCTGTGCTCCAGACCCTCCATCAGCTTTGTGGCCTTTCTCTGGACACACTCCAGCACCTCAAAGTCTTTCTTGTAGTGAGGGACCTAGAACTGAACGCAGGACTTGAGGTGAGGCCTCACCAGTGCCAAGTACAGGGGGATGATTAATTCCTGCCCTGGTCCTGCTGGTCACACTATTTCTGATACAAGCCAGGATGCCATTGGTGGTCTTGGCCACCGGGGCACACTGCTGGCTCATATTCAGCCAGATGTTGAGTAGCACTCCCAGGTCTTTTTCCACTGGACAACTTTCCAGCTATTCTTTTCCAAGTCTGTAGCACTACATGGGGTTGTTGTGACCAAAGTGTGCAGGACCCAGCACTTTGTCTTGTTGAATCTCATACAGTTGGTCTTGGCCCATTGATTCAGCTTGTTCACATCCTTTTGCAGAGCCTTCCTGCCCTCCAGCAGATCAATACTCCTGCCCAACATTGTGCTGTCTGCAAACTAACTGAGGCTGCAATCAATCCCCTCATCCAGGTCATGAACAAAATTGTTAAACAGGACTGGCCTCAATACTGAGCTTTGGGAAGCCCCACTAGTAACCAGATGCCAGCTGGATGCAGCACCTTTCACCACCACTCCCTGGACCCAGCCATACAGCCACTCCTGAACCCAATGGAGAGTGCTCCTGTCCAAGCTGTGGGCTGCCAGTTTTGGAGAATGCTGTAGAAGACAGTATTGAAGACTTTACTCAAGTCCAGGTAGACAGCATCCACAGCCTTTCCCTCATCCACTAGGCAGGTCTCCTGGTCATAAAAAAAGATCAGGTTGGTCAGACAGGACCTGCCTTTCCTGAACCCATTGTGGCTGGGCCTGATCTGATTGTCCTGTTTGTGGTGTGTGATTGCACATAAGATAATCTGTCCCATAACCTTCCCCAGCATCAAGGTCAGGCTGAGAGGCCTGTAGTTCCCTGGACCATTCTTCTGACCCTTCTTGTACATGTATGTCACATTGGCCAACATCCAATTGTCTGTTCTTGAGCTCCACACAGTTGAAACACTTCCTAACGTACCCACCCCAGAACTCTCTCTCCTCGTCTGTTCCTTCTGAAGAGCTTATAACCATCCATTGCCACTCTCAGTTCACGTGACTGTTCCCACCATGTTTCCGTGGTGGCAACTACATCGTAGCTCTCCTGCTGCATGATGGCTTCCAGCTCCTCCTGTTTGCTACCCAGACTGTGTTCAGCCATGTACAGGCACTTCAGGTGGGCTGTTGATTTCACCCCCAGCACCGGCGTGCTCCCCTCAGGCTCATCTTTAGTGAGTCTGGTCCTATTCTTTCCCCCCTTCAAACCGAGTTTAAAGCCTTCTCAATCAGTCCTGCTACAATCCTTTTCTCCCCTTCCCCCCCCCAGTCTGTCTCCAGCAGGCCTGCTTCTGTATAAATTGCCCTGTGATGGAAAAAAGACATTTTGATAACATTCAGGCATCTCTGTACCTCACAGCCTTCCACTTTGCCTGGAATAGCTGGTCATTGTCTTTTACAGAACTAATATTATGAGAAAAAAAATGAATATCAACGAACTTCACGGCTTTACCAGAAAGTTTATTTATTTATACTCTAAGCAATATGACCAACTTTGAGGCAGTGAGCAAAGTGTTAAAATGATAAAAAAAGTATTATAACACTTGGAAAAAATATATTGTTTTGGTTGGAAGTCCAAATTAAATCCAGGTTTTTATTAGAAATACTAAAATAAATTGTTTTCTGCTTTAAAGATCAGTTTAAGCTCATTCATAAAAGCATTTACTTTCATTTCTCAGAAATTGAACTGTTAAGTCCATTTGGTGATGTTCCAAGGATGCATTAGGTCTGACAAAATTGCTGGAACACCCAAGAAGAGTGAAGTGAAGCTAAGAAGAATGCAAGTGTGAAGAGTGTATGCAGAGAGACTGGTCACAGTGCTGATAAAGGCTCTAGGGATAGAAAGGCCACCTCACTGTAGCTTTGAGAAAAATAGCAATAAACTTTTTTCATCTGTGGGTTACCACAGCTCTCAGCTCTCAGCTCTCTAAGCACAAACAAAGATTGCTCACGGTGTGGTGTGTATTTAGCATCATGTTGTACTTATGTACTATCTTTGGCCCTTTTCAGCTACTAATAGTACAGAACAGGTATACAAGTATCACCTTTCATATGCTAAAGTATTGAAACATATTTATTTGAATTTTTCTCTACCAGTGCTGCTTCTGTCTTTTTTTCTTGGCAATTCTATTTATTGGAGAAATAAGATCCATTAATTTCTCCTGCCAAATGAGTTACGGACCATCTGTCTTCATCCTTCGTACAGTCCATTCAGAAAACATCCTTAGGTTAATCTATCCTATTTAGGTGGTCTATACATTCCTTTAAAACTTCTGTTACCAGCATCAGCAAAAGAAGCCAATCTTAGTAAAGAATGAGGGCAATAACAGTGCATATGTAGGCAGGGCTGATTAATGAAATTTGTAGCTAGGACTGAGGTAGACAAAAGACAACACTATAAGAGAGCTATAATTACCTTTCAAACTGTGAAAGTTGCCTGTATCAGATTTCTGTATTAAAGTTGGAAACTTAAATAAGGTGTACTGGGTTATCCACTTCACCTAAATGACTGTGAAATTACTAATGCAGGCTTGACTTCGCTAAAATACTCAATAACATAATTATACTTTCAGAATTTACAGAACAAATGAACAGGGCACAGGTCTGAATAGTTGAGCTTGCAGTTTCTGTCAAGCTAATGGAGCCTCACTGGGGCCAGAATCAGAATGCAAGTAACAAGACTGGAAAAAGCTGTATAGTACCAGGACCCAATTACTTGACATGCATTGTTCTTAAAAAAAAAAAATGTAAGAATGTATCTGCCCAACTGTCATCAAACTGATTTCAATTAGGAAGCACTGGCATTTCAGTCTGTCATAAGGGATTTATTTTATGCCTAAATATCTACCAATATACAAAAGATCCTAGAAAAGAGGTGAGTTAGTGAATAGCACCCTCTCTTGCACTATGTGACATTTCTAAAACTACATGCATTTTGTAGGCCTTGGGCACAAAATTTTCCTGTTCCCAGTTGCCACCCAGGGTGTTTTATTGAAAACAAGCATCTATGTGTTTGTTCCCGCTATTCCTTCATGTGCTGCTAACACACAAGCCTGAACTCTCCCAGCTCTTTTAATAAAATATGCACTACAGCAAGCCTGGAACCTTAAATGAGTTATACCAATAATCTATAAGCATGAGTCTGTTCTTTGTGAAAAAAAAAAAAAAAATTACAGCAAAGTAAAGTTGTTTAGTTTCTTCTAATGTAAGAATCTCAAGTTTTTATTTGTTTGGGACTTTGTTGTGTAATTAAACCCGTGCATCATTCCACACAGTATGTTTTAATTATTGCAATTGATTAGATTTCACAACTCATTAGACAAAAAAATGAAAACTTGGAAGAACAGGAGCAGCTATGAGAAAAAGAAGAAGAAAAAAAGAATTCCCTATTCTGGGTCTACATAAAGAATGCTTTGCAGATATAACTATACTGGTAAATTCTCATAGAACAGATGCAGATTGTATTAAGAGAAGCACAGAATTTATAAGAAAGACTTGTAGCAAACTGCTAGGCTGTTACACAGAAGAGTAAAGAAACCACCACTGACTGAATCTTTCCCAGCAGAACTTCCTGTTCATTATATAATATTTCTAAACCGTGTTCTGGACTGAAATGCCTGGAAAATTTGCACAGTGCATGTAATTAATATATGACCACAGTTCTTGACATAATATTTTAAACCCGAATTTCAGAATATACTTTGTTAAATGACTGATTCTGGCAGGTTATGTCATTTAGCTATAGTACTACAAAAGCACATAAAAATCCAGATCTTCTTAATCTTTTAAAATATTTCCTTTTAAATAGCAATTTTTTCTTAAAGAATGGACAGAGTTAGATTTTTTTTTTTTTCTATGGGCTGGATATGAGGTATTTGAATCTGTTGATGCAATGAATAGTAAAACATTCCTTGAGTTAATGATGCAGTCTTAACAGCCTCTGCCAGATGATGTTGTTTCTAATTTTTGGGATGCAAGGACTGGTAGCAATCTCCTGAAAATGTAGTTGTTTCCCAGTATTAAATTGCCATTAAAAATGGCTTTTTTTCCCTGTGCATCACCTCATTGCTTATTACTGCCAGCAGTGTAAGGAATTCTGCATAAAATGAGCATACAACTGAGGCAGAAAATAAAGGTGTACTGGACTAGCCTTCAAATTGTTCCTTGCTATTCTGCAACAACTGATATGATATGATATGATATGATATGATATGATGATATGATATGATGATATGATATGATCTGTGAAAAGGCTTCTGTTATAACTGACAAGGCAGTGTAATTTTTATGTGCAGCAGAGAAAAAATTTGCATCAGGTTCAGATTAAAACGTGGCTGTGGAAGGGAATTTCAGTTGATCCCTACTGATCAACCACTACAGTATGTTTGATTAATATAGGTTTCAGTCTGCAATCAAGTATGACTGTATTAGCAATACTGTTTCCTTAGTCTTTTTTTTCCCAGGGTGAGATCTAGGGTAGGATCTAGACCATTTAAATAATAGACAGCAGTATAGTCTCATACTTTTCAGATTTGTAATCTCCACAGTCGCTGAAAATTATCAGGCTGTCCATTTTCTTCTCTTTCTGCGTTGAAATTTGTGATATTGTCTTCACATAAGACATACTCTGGCAGTATTTTTAACTCTGCCTTTAGAAAATCTCAGAAAAAAATGAATGCTGTTGTTCACCTTTTGAAAGGCTTCTGGAGAACTGTATCAACTTTCTTGGGCACTTAGCTATATATTCTCAGAAGCATCTGCTCTTGGGAAAGAGGCGTCTTGATCTAAACTTGAGCAGATAGAGGGTTGGTCTAGGTTCTTCAGATCAACCTGAGAGCTGCCAAGTGCTGCCAGTGTGGCTGCACCAAGTGTAGCCTGCAGGTCATGCTGGCTCTTGCATGGAAGTGTCCTTAGCTCGTAGCACAGAGCTCCCAGCTCTGGCCAGACAATCCACAGACTTACAGCCACAATGGCAGGAGCAGAAGGTCAGATAATGAATGTTTTCATTTTTCTGAGGGAATAAGCCCATGAAAGTGGTAGACATATTGGTAGGTTTGATAAGAAGTTTATAGAAATCAGTTTACTTCAGCAGCATCCTTTACTGTCAGGTGTCTTCAGATTGTGATACTGAGTTTGCAACTGAATGGACAAAAGGTCTTGCTCAGTAAGAGTGCTATCTTGTACATCTGTCTATAAATCTGTGTGCATTCTGTTCTTGACATCTGGGACTATCCAAATGAGATGCACACTGGAGAAACAAAGACAACACTACAAATTGAGTCACCTTGAAACTATAGCTATTACCATATGAGGAATTTTAAGATTAGTCAGGACATCAGTCTGTAGACATTTAGAAGAAGGGACCATTAAAATATTCTTCTGTGATACAAAGGACAAGAAGAAGGTCATGCTACAACATCTCGCTCCCTGGTCACTACATTTTCTCCCTCCATTGTGTCCCTTGGACTTCCCAGTTACAAGTGTCACCTCTTGCCTCTGACCCACAATTCTATCTCATGCTGCTTTGCAGAGGGGACTGTGCTCAGCTCACACCTGTAATTCTGCATTCCCATCTATCAGTGTGCCATAGATCACACAATGAATAGTCTGACAGACTTAAAATTATTTTGAACCTAATGTTTCAACAGATCACACTGAAAAAGTTCAACAAAAGGCAAGCCATTTTGCTAAAGTCCTTCACTGGCTAATGCCGTTTTTTAACATATGTCCTTGGCCATGGGACATAAAAAAGGAGACAAATAGAAGCAAATCCTACTTGGATTTACTCCAAACTAGAACACAATGGAGCTATGGCAAGCCTTAAGCATGCCAAATCTAACCAATCTCAATAGTCCTGCAACATTGAGAATTATCTAAGAATAGAAGTATATGTTTGCAAATGCTCCTTGTTTTAAGTGATGGAAAAAATAATTTCCAGTTATTAAAAGTTTAATATTTTTTTTTGAGAATAAGAGAGGGAATAATTTAACAGAACAGCATAAATTTAGTGCACCTTACAGCTCTATCACTATTGCCCTTTCAGGAACACATTGGATAATAACTCTTGACAGCTATGTGATCACTGAACAGCTTCTCTCTGCTGCTCTCTATCTCCTTTCCTTGATGATATTATTGAGAATTTTGACCTTTCATTTTCCTCTTTTTCCTAGATTAGTATTATTATTAATATTTTTAAGGACTTGATTTGAATGTTCTTCATTGCTCTTTCAGGGATATTCATTAAGCCTCACATTAACTACTTATATGAAGGTTAAGCTCTCAGTGTTGTATTTATCTGGTGTCTAAGTGATGCACAGTCTTTTCTTTTGGTCTCTTTACAGTGGGATGACTCTCACCTAAGAAGCTTGGTTTAGAAATACTCATTTAGGAGGTTTTCACTAAAGATTTCATTACTAGCTCCATAAATAATCATAGTTTTTTTAGATACGAGAATTATCTACTAGTTCATCAGTAGATGAAAAAGCTCTGTCTCCAGTTTAGCTTGACAGACAAGTTCCTATAAAGACAGTCAGCTCAAGTGCTTCTAGATGTTTATTCATGGTCCTATGAAGTTCAGTGGTGATTTTACCTAAAGAGTGGCATATGTCCAGGGATGTGCTGTCCTGTCAAGCTCACCCAGAGCTAACATGTGGGACCACCTTTGTTTCTGTAATGTGGCATCCTTCAAGTCCCTGTCTGAGGAGGTTTAAGGCAGGTAAGAGTTCGCTGCCTGCCAGTTCCAGTGTGCATGGCAGACCAGTGATGATAACATCAGCAGGATCATAATCATGCTAATTATAGTGGAAGGCATGATAACAGGTTAAAGCTCAGGTTTTGCCACTAGTTAATTCAAACTTCTCCAAGCACAGCTGTAGTCAAGCAAGGTGTTTTGAAACTGGCTAAGGTAGGTCTATCTGACTGGAGAAACTGCTTCTGTCTTAGCAAAACCTTCACTTCAGAAGTTCAGTCATAAAGCCATTCATAAAGCTGATATACTTCCTGCTTGAGAGCACTGTACACATTCCATTTTTTTCACAAAGCCTTTCCACCACCTTGTGCTGACCTTCCTGTTCCATGGATGAATATTTGCCTTAGAAGACCTAGTATCTTAGAGGGAATAAATCTGCCTAGAAAAGGATATTTTGTTCTTTGAGATTAGCAAGCATCCTTCTGGTTTAAAGTAACAGTAATAAAATGCATCTCTCCTGCATTTTGTTGCAGGTAGACTACTGTTTATTGTGTTTATGCTATTAGGATAACAGTAATAGAATGCATCCCTCCTGCATTCTGGGGTGAGCTAACTTCATTTACTTAATCACTTGATTATTGCTCTATGGAAGGGTGGCCTTGGGGTTTGTACCACCAAGATTTTCAGCATAAGAATTTAGTTTGGGTTTGAGAATTTGATTATGGCTGAGTATTAAGCTGGTTTTATATAAGGCAACACCATGGGTAATGTGGCAAATGAAAACCCTGGGAATGGACTGAGTCTCTGTGAATCTGAACACAGGAACCACTCAAGTCTCTTAGAACACTAGGGGCACATTAGGTACACAGTAGAAAACTAAGTACAACACTGCAAACATTTGCAGGATGTATTTACTAAATATTGCAACCAAAAAGTGGTGTTGGAGACCAGAGAAATTGCAATATACACAAGTAATAGGCAATAGATTGCAAATGGGACTATCAGCTTGATATTTAGCACAGCCCTGGTGAAACATGCTGTGATTCATTTTAGGCAAAAGCTGAGGTTAATACTGAGGGCATCTGTTGGACTGGCAAAGATGGGGGACCTTAAGTAGTCACAGATGAAGACAATCTTCATAGTTTGGAAAGAGACAAATGTATTTGGTTTAGCATCAGTGGAGGCACCCTCGAATACTGAATCAGCACAGAGCTAATAAGAATGGGTTTTTTAACATATTAAGATCCATATCAAGTCAGCTCTAATATTTTTTTGCTGTTGTTCAACAGCAAAAAGCTATTTCAGCTGGAGACATGAAATCAATTATTTCATGATAAATAGCAAACTGTCCCCTAGGAATTAATGTAGAAGAAATGGCAGATCCAGAGTAAATGTAGGTGAATTACTTTTTTTTTTTTTTTTTTTTTTCACTATGAAATTGGATAAACCCATGAATTTGGCTGTCATATATTGACAGAAATAGAGCTAGTGCCTGCTTGAAATTATAGTGTGGCTAGTTTAATCAATTAAATAATTTAATGTAAGGTAGTTTACAGTGAAAATAAAGAATTTATCTAGCTAATGCTTTCTTTGCTCTATGACAATGTGAGAGATTTAACTGCCTTACAGATGATCACAAAAAATTAACTTAAAGAGTAGTCTTAAAGGCTTTATTTATATATAGCTTTTTGGCCTCCTAAGTATTAATTCTAAATGGAACAATTTGCTTATGAGTGCAAGAACAATTTATCAGAAATGAATGAGATGTCTTTATTAAAGCTCCTGCCTGTGATAGTTCAGAAGTTTTCTAAAACTATTTCTAAACATATTTCTTACATTTAGGTTGTGTTTTGTACTAGCAGTCTAATTCTTGAGTAGTGAAAGCTGAGTATTATTACTTAGATGAATATACTAGACTCTTCAAAATTTGCAGTGAAGTCATGACAAGGAGCTTGCAGTTTCCAATCCTTTTGCATAGCAAACCATATGCAAGATCTGTTCTGTGCTACTTCGCGCACAAAAACATTGGCTTCATTACAGGAATTTCATTAAAAAAACCCCAAACAAACAAAAACCCCACAAGCAACACAGGCCAGCCTCCAGACGCAAGCAGAGAGGTCGTCTCCAGCAGCAGCTGGGCTGGCTGTGGGAGGCCAGGGGAGCGGGGCGGGGAGCGGGGCTGGATGGGCGGTGGGAGCCGGAGCTGTCCCCGGCCCGGTGCTGAACGCGGGGCCGCGGCAAAGCGGATGCGGCAGATGTGCTGCGCCCGCGTTCGCTCTAACCCCTTTTTTTCTGTCATGTTACTTACATGAAGGTGTGCAAATTATGCAGTCTAAAATGATAAGTCTGGGAAAATAAGGATAGCTCTGGCACAATATTTATTTCTTGGAAAAAATACCATTGAAGGCGGCAGGAATCTCGCCAGAGGTGAGGTATTTCTTTTTACAGCTTGCCATTTAGTAAGTTATTACGAACACCCAGCAAATCACGGTGGAGATAAACAAGTAGGAGTAATGAAAAATCAAACCCCAATTGTTTTGCTTTAAGGAGTTTTAGCATAGGCTGTTGAGTGGATTTAATGGGGGAAAGCAGCACACCTGATATACAGATTTATTCTGTATATCTGCTACCTATTTTGATATTGACATTCAACTTAAAGCAGAAGGCTGGATGTGACTGATTTTTAAAATGTGGAAACTGGAAATCAAATTACTTGGTTCTCACTGTTTCTATTTGTCATTTAGTTTCAATGGAATTTGCTTTCACTTGGGACCTCAGGTTATTAAGCAGGACTGTACAATTGAGTCTAATTTGCTGAAGAACATATTAAGATTTTTGTTTAACCTATTCACATTTTATAATCTTATTACCATTGAATAAGACTATTTTTTAGTCATATGATACAATGAGTAGGTATGGTCTTCCTGAAGGCTGATATTATCTATCAGACTTATTTGAAATTATGACAGTCCCAAACCCCTTTATTCACATTTTAAAAATAATTTTTCTATCTTGGCTTCATGTCAATTTCTATATAAATTTCAGAACGAAGGTTCTATATAAAATATCTATATTAATCTATGGTTTTATGTAAAGGTTATGCCAGTATTTCCCAAACTTGCAGAATAAGAGAAATTGTTAGGGAAAGGAATCCAGCCTGCTGTCTTTTTTACAATATATTAGTTAAAGGTCTACATATCTTAAGTGTCATTTCCTTGTGTTAGCTGTCACTCCAGGATTACTTTTGAAACTTCATCTGTAATACTGCAGTTTCAAACCCTTTTAAGGTGTGATGTATGCTGTAACACATACACAGAGTACCAATGCTCTTCAATAAATACGGAAATTTCCTCACATCACATTTAGGTAGGTCAAATTGTAGTTGATGACAGATCTGATTCACAAAATATATTATCCATTATTAACATACTATTAAAAGGTACTGCTCGTACTGCTGTGATCTCAGACTAAGAGGACAGTATATGAGAAAATGCCTGTAAATTATGGGAACATCAGACTTTGCTTTTAGCACAAATACCTCAGACAGGTGCTGAACAGGGTCTTCAAGGAATTTCTGTTTATCCCAAACTGCGACTTGGGCAGAAGAAGGGCTGACTATTCCTTGGTCTACAGAAGACTGATTTTGTTCTGTCACAAATAAATGTATATTATGCTTATAATCTATTAAAATTAGGGTCAATCAGTGCCACATATTTTGAATATTTTAGTCAGCTGTACTGGGAAGCAAAGGAGGGCAGTCTGACAAGGCTTTGTCTAATGTTCTGCATAAATTTTGATATTTTTCCTATTTTAACCAGTAGATGTCTCTGTTTTATCATGCAGCTGTTGACAAGGAGACACTGTTCCTGGTGTCACAACACATATTTAGTAAGAGAACCATTTGTTTGCCATGGAATGAATACATGTGAATGCAAAAATGCCGATTTAATGCTCTCAGCATACTCTAACCAACCTAAGCCCCCAGAAGCTTTGGTGAGAGCTCTGGCTGCTAAGCAGTTTTGAAAATCATCTTTATGGAAATGTCCCATAGGATTTTGAGAGGGCAAAAGGGGAATTGGTGAGATTCTATTGATATTCATCTAAAAATGTAATAAATTTAGTACTTCTTTTTTATCCCATGGGAAGGCTCATAGAAGCAGCTTACAGAACAGTATTTGAGTATTTGATTTCTACACAATGCCTCAGGAAATTCCATGTTGTGATAAATGAATTATCTCCTCCACTTCTTGCAAATGTATAAGATGATATTTTTTCTGCATCTGTAGGCATCAAGAGTAGATTATTTGAAACTCTTGCACCTAGCTGAAAATATAATTGTGATACAATTCATTCAGACTTCTGTATTTTCCAAATTTGAAAAAAAAATCTAGGATATATACAGTTTTTCTAAAATCTCTACAGAAGCGATCAGCAACTTAAAAATTATATTCAAATTCTGTTATTTTAAATATATGAAAAATGAAGATATATTATTTCAAAACAAACAATTTTGTACAACTTATTTTTGATTTTTAGCAATTGTCTAAGAATGCGATAGGTTTCTATCAGTTATTTCCTGGCCTTGTTCTTGCTCTCCTAGGACAGTTCTCCACGCAATTAAAAACTTAGAAGCTATTTTTTTTTGTCTGAGTTTTCCTGTATATATTTATATTTGAGATCCTGGATTCAGTCATCAGAGAGAAAAAATACTGGACTGGATCTACACTGAGCCATGAACTGCATCAGAATTTTTGTTTGTGGATTGCTGCATCCGGTTAAGATGCTCCCTTTTAGAAATCCCTGCAGAAACTGTTAGGATCTGTTGTGCCACATACTTATTAAAGTAAAAAAGCATATAATCTTAGAGAAGAAAAAGGTCATCTCTTTTAGATGGCAACTGTTCCCACATGAACAAGCAGTATGTTGGGGCTTTCTTTTTCCCCATTAGGACTCATGTCAATGTTGGAAACAGGACTCCAGCTGGAGGGAGCGTGCTCCTCAAGGAAAAACGCATGTCACAGACTACCCCTGTGTGTTCCCACTCCCACCCACTGTGGCTGTTTCTCCTACTGTCAAGTGGAACCAGAGGCGAGCTATTTTTTAGCCCACATTTATGCTCCAAATGCATTGTGATGAGAGGCATAGATGGCCAGTCTGAGTCATCAGTCCCGTGTCACTTGTTCCATCAGGCTGGCCATTTCTGGGAGCCAAGCAGAACACTAAGTAGCAGAAATATTAGACCTTACTCTGAAATGGTTTATTATTAAATACAGCATTTCCCCAAATGTCTGAACAATGAGGGGTTGACTGTAGAAGGGGACAAGAGTGTTGCCTAGTTTCAAAAGAAGGAGCGAATTGTCTGTCAAATCATCCTGGTTGTCAAACCAACGGCCAGGCCACAGAAACTCCATAGTTTCCATGACTGCAGCTACAGCAGAGTTTCTACAGCTCAATCAGGCTTAAGACAAGAAATAAACCTGGAAATAAATTTGTTGGGTACAAACAGCTATAATGCAACTGTCTGCAGCAAGCCTATGTACAACCCTTGTACATGGAACAAATACATTATACTCTGGCTATGCTTCAGGAAGTATCTTTTATAGCTGACAATTTCATAATACATATATTTTTTTTCTTTTAACTGCCAACATCTGGCAATTTATGATAAAGACTTGGAACAGAGTCTTTGGGGTATTTACAATTGGTTCTATCTATACACTGATGACATATATTTCTACTTCTGAAAGCCACATAAAACCCCCACACCCACCACCAAAAACTCAAGCATTTGCTGGAAGAGTGATGTGATTCTTTATTTCACATGATATTTATGACAAGGGATAGAACTGCATGAATAACTAAAGAAGAAAAAGCTTTGTGTTATTATTCAGTCAGAAGTGCTAATCAAAACAAAGTAATAGTTTTAAAAAATCTCTTAGTGTGGGATATATATGATAAAACCGTATGGCTTTTAGCAATTATAGTAATGGCAGTACTGGAAGAAAACAATATAATTCAGGTACCACCTGGAATAAACTGGAACCACTTTGTATAAAGAATATATATAATACTACTATATACTGTAGTATATGTTTTCTCTGAGATGTAAACACACAGGTATTACTTTCAAAAGGATTATTAATTATTGATCTTGCAGATTATAACTGCTTCTGCTTTATTCTGTGTCCTTTATGTCCAGTTATTTTTTTATGAGCTGTATAATTAGAAACACATTTTTATGGAGAAATACCTGACTTACTCTACCTAGGAGCTCACTGACAGTGAAGTATTTCACTGCTATTAATAGAAACACCACAACGACACCAAGGCTGAGGTTTGTTCTTTTCAAAATGATTTCTCTTAGCAGTCATGGAAGTGCATGCTCCTGTCATTGTCCCATGCTACTTTGAAGGATAGGAAGTGGGACAGAGGTGATTTGTTGCCTTCAGTGCAATACATTTGACATTGTAACAGTTAATGTTAGCCTGAAAGGAAATAACTGGCACTACTGCTTTTACTGTTATATAAGATGGAGAAATGGATGTGAGGTGGAGATTAAGGAGTCAAAGCACAGGAATATTTGGAGTGTTTTGCAAAATTTGGGATCTTGACTTCTGAACTGAATTTTCAGCATCTGAGAAAACACTTTTCTTCTTTGAGGTACTGTTTATATTACAGAATGTTATCCTTTTGAAATATTTCCATTAAGACAGAAAATGAGAACCTAGTTTGACACAAAAAAAGGATTTAGAAATATGGGACTATATTACAATGATTGAAGGAAATACAACATCCTCCATCAGCCCTAACATCACCATTTATGGATACATTTCTGCTCAAACAATTAGCTCCCTTCTTCATTTCCATATCCAGGTTCACTTCTAGGTTCTTTCTGGAGGCACATAATCACCTCTGTGTGAGATGAGATCAATATTGTTGATAATATACTCCAGGAGAATAATATGGCAGAACAGTGAAGTCTAAAAGCAGGAACAAGGATGTTTAGACCAGATTTGCTCATGACCTCCACCTCTGCACAAGTGCCCCTCCTGACACTTCTGGAATGGGAGGGACTTTTGAGTAACCTGTCTGTGTGCTTGGACTGAGCCAGAAGAGACATTTTCATCACTGTCACCAGCACGCTTTCAAATGTACCTTTTATAGGCACAATCTGACACCGAATCTGATGTACACGAGAAAGCACTCATATTGCTATACATATCTAATGCTTCTGTTGGGGGAAGCCTGCTATATGTAGATACTCAACAAGATAAATAGTAATTTCTTTGGATTTTTATCTGCAGGAGGCTTGTTTCAGAGCAGCATGATTTGGGTAAGAGAGTCCCCTAAAGGCATGTGAAATCGTAAAGGAGGAATAGTTTCCAAATCTCTCTCTGTGGAAATCAGAGAGCCAAACAGTGAAATGGTGCCAGTAAAGAAAGTGAGGAACAGATGTACTTTCATTGTGTGATCCTTCCACTTACAGTTAGTCTTTCAATACGATGTTACATTGCTAACATCAAAACATAATAATAAAGCTGCATTGAAAATGTCAAACATCAGCAGTGTTAGTAGGGTCACTAGTTTCACACCGATTCTGGAAGCTGGGATGAAAAGGGCTTATGATTTTTATCTTTACACCAGAGGAAAATGTGTTCTGAAACCCCTTGTCAAAAGGAAAAGATGAAATTCCCTCTCCATTACAAAGCATTGGATTTTTATTAAAATTCATTTAATGTCTAACTTTGTAGCTGGAAAGAAAAACCATCTTTGTTTTGGAGTTGCCAATTGCTTTTGATTTTGACAAATGACTTAAATTATCTTCTTATCAGATTTACTTTAGGAATGAATTGTATATTTTTTTTCCAGAGGGTATTACAATTCCTAAAGAGTTTCATCAATTTTCCATTAATGTGCCAGTCATTCTTAAGCAATAATTACAAAAGCAGAGGCATCATATTAACCTCTTGATACCAGAAGTTGGAATTAGCATATTAGCACTTAAGCAAAGTAAACATTGGCCCGTTGGTGACAAGGGATTAAACTGCAGCATGCTGTGTCTGCTGGGAATGAATTCACTACACCTGGCCTAGCATATTTTCTGCAGTGTACAAATCCTTATCCAGATGCACAGAACTCACTTGGAATATCCTCACAACTTCAGGAGCCAAACACCGATGTAGAGCAGGAGTCAGGAATTAAAATTCTACCTGGGTCTGATGTATCTCAAAGCAGGTCAAATGAATAAGCCCTTACTTTTCTTACAATTTCTTTTCCTGCACTCTATACAGTAATTACTAGGGGCTTTTGTAGGGAATATGCTTGTGCATACTATCAGCAAACATTTTTGATCAGTAATTTATACATCAAGATATACTTCAAAATCTGATCACCACAGTAATCCTAGATGTTAGAGCCCCATTGCTTCATACTAAAACACTAAAAAAATGACATGGTAGAATTATAGTATCAGTAGTATAATTTTAAACAGAAATTTAGTGACTGAATGATTTTTTTTTTCAGTGAGAAATCTAGCTCAACAGTTATAATTCATTTTTTCTTCCAGTAATATTTATCATATAACAGGAAAAGAAAAGAAAAGAAAAGAAAAGAAAAGAAAAGAAAAGAAAAGAAAAGAAAAGAAAAGAAAAGAAAAGAAAAGAAAAGAAAAGAAAAGAAAAGAGAAAAGAAAGACAAGAAAAGCATCAAACATATAGGCATAGTTACTTTATATAAGAATTCCTATTATTTATTAAGCACATCAGAAGTTTTACAGGAATAAAATTATGAAAGGAATTTGTTGTTCTGCATTATTATTGCCTTAAGCTTTGATGACTTGTGAGTTATCAAAACTTGCAGGTACGTCCTGAAATTGTAAGCCAGGTGGCCTTTCTAGATAGAAGCTGGTTAATTTTCAAGACAAATGGCAAAGAGCTCCAGGGGAAGACTGGAATATCATGCCGCTGGCCTCACATTTCTTAACTATAAATTTTCTTTTGTATATAACTTCAACATAAAACCTACTGTAGAGTAGGTGTCAACTTTACATTGGTAAAGAAGGATCACTTAATTATGTCTGGCATTCAATAAACTTTCAGAGATCAGTTCCCATTTAAATCACAGCATCTTGCTGGCTCTCTTTCTTATGTAGAAATGCGAGATGGGGTGGGTTATTTTTGGTACAGCCACACAGGCACTCAGGGTTTGCTGGCCATAGTAGAAGGACCTGCATTGATATTATCAATTCTTAAATGATCCTGGAAACGATACCACACCAATAGTCAGCACTAACCACAGATGTGCTGCCTCTCCAAAGTGCCCATTTGCATGACGTGATTTTGGGGCATTGGATAACTTGTTTTCCTTATAATTAATCATTTACTACTGTTTACATTGCATTGCTGGAAGAATGCAGTTCCCTTTGAAGTGGGCTCTTTACAGACAACTGGCAGACTCTTATCTGTATCTAGATTAATCTTGATACTAGATGAACACAATAAATAAAATTGAAAGATAGGAAGACAGGGACACTGTCTTTACCATTTGAAGCTTGGTATCACATATTATTTACTTTATGTGTTTTTTATGAGTGTCTTTACAGGGAATGGAGGCCTTTATGAGTTCAGGACATTATGTAGCAACAAGTGCTCTTTAGGTGGTTAAAAATATGATTTATTATTTCCTATGACAATTTACTGTATATGTTCTGTATATGATTTATATATGTTCTTTATATGATTTATATATGTAAGATTTTTTGCAACAGTAAGGAAGACAAAAAAAACCCTTAGATTCAATGAGAATTGTGTTATCACATTAATAATAATTTTCATTTCCTCATAGTTAAATAAATGAAATCCTTGAAGATAAGGGCAAGATTTGAGATGAGTAAATTGGTCTAGAGGCCCAAAGTTTTTATAGGTCAATTGCTTGGAGTGGCTTATATAAATTCTGTTCACCTGCTCCCACATCTCTAACAAATACCACATAGTATTTCCAACAAATCATTGACTTTCCCTTCTTTTCCATCCTGAAAAACACTTGTTTGCAGACATTCTTCCAAAACCACGAAAACATGACTAATGTATTTATTTTATACATCTTCCATGCCAGAAAGGATTTGAAAGGATCCCATTTGATGAAAAACCTATTAGGAAACTTGAAATGGAAAAAAAAATTCCTTTTTTTTTGCTCTCCACTAGTCTGTGAAGCAGGAAGATTGACATTAATTCTTTTCATTGGACCACCTTCTCACTATATTTTGTAAGTACATTACAATTCCTGTTTACCAATTTATAAGCTTCCACTTCAGCAATTTAGATGAAGAAATAACCTGTATGTGCATGCGACTGTGGTTATCTATCTTAACTACATCATCTGCAAAAGCAGAAACCTTAATTACCTTAATGCAATCAGGAAAGGAACTTCTGAGTCCTTTCAATATAAATGCCCTATTAATGGCTTTTACAGCTGATCTTCAGAATGCTGAGTTGAAACATATGGGAACAGCTGATACTATGCTGATAGACAAGAGGTCAAATCTTTACAGGGTCACATATGTTACTGCTGAAAGCTTAAGCAATTGCTTGCACGCAGGGTTATTTATAGTGTTGAAGAGTGAACCAATAGTATTGGTATCTGATCCATACTTCATATAGATAAACCAAACTGAATACCAAATCAGGGAACAGATGTCCGTGAAACTCATCTGGTTGACAGAGGCCATAAAATTTATTAAATATTAAAGGCAACTTAAGCAGATTTTCTCTGCTAGTTTCTCTCTGGAGCAGTCACAAAATCCCAAATTATCTGGACTGCATTATAGTTCATGAAATATGCTACTTCAAGGTCTAGGGAAAGTTGCATCTCAAGGGCTTTCATCAAGAACCTTCTTCTTTCTGTATCCCCTACAGGTATCAAAGTTATCTCTCAGTTGGAGCAGGAATTGTATTGGTTTCTCTTTAGCATATTTTTAGGTTTGATTAGCCTATTTTAAAAACAGTTCTTGGATGCAAGCATGCTGCTTGGTTAGGAATACAGCAATAAACAAGAATACAATGCCACAATAAAACAACAGTACAAATGATATGTCTAGTTTATGAATAGCAATAAAATCCCTTTGCTTGGACCAGGGATTCTTAAACTGCATAACACTTAACTGCCATGAAAGATGCATAAATAATTCCTAGGAAGCCAATAGCTTCCTTCTGAGCAGAAATGTGACTGGGAACTGCTGTCATTGCTCCCAGCATTAGCACAGAGACAGTACATGAGAAAAATAAAGTTGGGCACTTCTGGAACCTTTTGTGTTTTGCAACAGATAAAACTGCTCAGGTCAGAACAATGAGCAGCTTCTCTCCAGGACACATGCAGGAGGCTGTACAGCACAGAAGCAGAAACTTTATATATAATGAGCCACTTCACAGAGCAGATTATGTGGTAGCTTTTCATAACAGAGTAAAATAATTCCCTGGTGTGAGCCTTATTTTAAAAGACATCTGCTTACAATTGTAATGGATAATATTTTGCAGTGATAGGGAACATTTGAATCTCGAGCAAGAGACTGGAGTATTGGCTGTGACTACCTACAATTACCATTTCAACTCTCTCTTACAAAGATACACTTCCAGATCTCCACAGCTGTTCATATATTCATGTACTGCACAGATGAGGAGGACAAAGATATCTGCTCAGACTGCTTACCTCTCACAGACTTTTAGATACTTTGGGTAATCTAAAATGTACAAAGTGTATTTCTAAAACAGACAGAAGAACATTGTCTCAAGATTACAGTCTCTGAAGAAAAGGCACCAAATCTCAGATTTACTCTTACTCAAAACTGCCATTTACAAATCTCTAGATTTCATGAGAGCAGCAGATGGTGAAAATACATTTTTAACTCATTTATGCTCCATGTGGTGGGATGAATTCTTTTCCTCTTCTCTTAAGTATCCTCCCAATACAATTCTAACATTATTTCCAAAAGCTGAAATTGGTTATGAAGTTGGGTTTTTTTTCTCCATTTCATTTTGTCTGGTTTTTGAAATGACAAAGAAGTAAAGCCTCACTTGTATTTCAAATGCAACACCTGTCAGCTTTCATATATATTAGACATATACACACATATGTTCACATTCACACACACATCTACATATATATGTAGATGTATAAGATAAGTATGTACACTTATGCCTAGAGAGATCCCTGTTAAATATTTACAAATCTGAAAGACAAAAGCTTAATTCAGGAGCGTTTAGGGTTGCGGGCTACATTGCTGGCATAGTGCTAAATTCAATTTACTAAACCCTTTATGCAATGTTTTATTACACAAAAAAAATTGTAGATATGCCAAAATTAACAAAGCGGATTGGTGTGGAAGATTTAATGAATTTGTGTCACTCTGGAAGCCTGAATCAAACATGATATTCCTGGAGCTTAATTTGGATTGCTAGTGCTTTTTAAAGTAATTAAGAACATGCAGTTAGGAGACATTTGAACTGGGCTGGAAATACTCTGTGGAAAAATACAATTTGTTGCATATCTTTTCTGCATTGTGTTATTTTGTGTTCCTTTCTATTTTTAGTACATACTGCTCTGTCCAAGACTTTGACTTTCCATATTTCAGTTCTCAGTTCCCACCAATTTCTGCAAGAATTGCACCAATGGAGAGTGTCAAGAAAGGAAGCTCAAAAATAACAATGGAAGTGCTTATGTACCATGGTAAAATTCCTTGGGCTCTGAGGATTGCAGGTAGATACTTGTGTACCAAGTGCATACAAAGTGATTTTTTGTTCATTGAATATGATGAGATACCTGGAACACCCTTCTCCACAGGTCTTTGCATTTTTTAAAAATCAATTCATAGTATTTCCTAATTTGCTTCACCAATTTGATCTCATTTCAACAGTTCTCTTTGTGAGTAAGATGAAATGGAGAACATCTAACACAGTCAGTTCAGTTCAAAATTCAGTTACACAGAAATTTTTTTAATGTAATATTGTGCTGTGATTTATATCCCTTTAACAAAGCCAAGCATTAACAGACTTGAGAGAAAGAATAAAAGAATTAAAGAATTGCTGGACATTACACTAGACCTTTTCTTCACAAAGAAAAAGCAAAATGAAAGTGTCTCTAGACTGACCTGTATATTAGAAGACACATAACATCAATATGTCAAAATTAGGAGTATCTACAGAATACTGAATGAATCCTGGAGATACTTCACCAGTAATTTAATTTTCATTATGTATCATAAATATTGATCACTAGAACAGATGGGCAAGGATTAACTGAGGAAAATTTTGAGAGAAATGAAAATTAATAAATATTTCCTCCATGCCTTTTCTTCTGTTTTAATGGTAAAAGTATTTTGTTTAGAAACCAAAATGTCAGATATCCATTAAGAATGTGAAGATTTTTATTTAGAGGGAAAAGCTTCTCTAAACAAATTTCAAGCAGTAAATTTCTGACTCTCTCCATTGCAATCTATGAATTGAGCCTTAAGTGCCTGGACAAAATATGAGAATATTTCTGGGGGTATTGCATCACTGTCACTTGTGATCTGAGTCACCTGTTGGAATGGTCACATTCTACCTTCCCAGTTTAACTACTGCTTTGTCTCAGGCAGGTGAATCCCAGCACAAGTGTTTAACAGATCCACCACAATGGTGATGTGTTCCAATGCACAGCAAAATACCCAAATCCTTGAAAACAAGGCTGACTCAGGATGTGCAGAACATCACCTTCTGGGGCAGTTGCACATCCTCAGGCACAAAAGGGTGCCTGGGAAAGACTGCCCATCTTTCCTCCAGTCTGATTTTAGTGGGATGACATTTTGACAGCATTATTAAATGAATCCATCAAAGCTAAGGGTATGAAATTTATCTGAATTCTGATGTTCATTATATTCCCTGATACTTCATAAAATCAGTAATTTGTGTATGATTCTATAAAGAAATTACGATTAAATAATAGGCACAGCATATTAACCTTCTTTTACCGTGTGTATAATAGAATGCAATACAATACAATACAGACTGATATGTATGGTAGTATGTCTGGGGAGAGTAAAGTTCACTTTTTTAACTGCAAGAGAACTCTGTATTATTCAAAGGAGTATTCCATACTATTCGTCCTCAGGCTAGAATAGTGGATTCTACTATCACTTCCTTCCCAAAATGCTATTTACAATCCTTTGAGCCTGTCAGTTCAGACAATTTTCAGACCACTTCACTGCCCACTTATATTTGTCTGAGAGAATGTTATGATGGACAGAGTTAAAAGACTTAATAACATTCACTAATCCGCTCACATCTACCAAGAGAGCCATATTATTACAGAAAGGTATCATGTTAGCTAAGCATGATTTTCCCATTTGTAAATCCATCTCTCAGTCACCTTTACGTCTTTAGTATAGCTGGAAGCAGCGTCCAGGATGATTTGTTCCCTGACCTTCCCAGGGACTGAGGTGTGGCTGACCAGTCTGTATTTTCTCCTTGCCCTTCTTGAAGTTATGAGTGACATTTGCTTTCTTCCAGCTCACATGAGCCACTCCTGTCATCACAACTTTTTAAAGATAACTGAGAGTGGCCGTGTGGTGGTATCACCTGACCTCTCATCACTTGTGGGTTTATCCCATCAAATCCTATCAATAACTGGATACCCAGTTTGTTTAAATGTTTCTTAACCTGATTCTCCTCCACAGAGGGTAAATTCTCCTTTTTCCAGAACATCCCAGATTTCTCACAGATTTAGTATTACTGTATCTTATCAGTAAAGACCCTCTATGCTGGCTCAGGCTGCAGCTTCAACACTGCTAATGTGAATTATATGATCTTTCACTGGTAATTATATGATCTTTCACTGGTAATGGATGGATTAGAAATAATTTTCTATGACATTTATGTTCCAGGCTCATTTTTTTAACAGCCGTTAGCCAGAAAAGCCTTATTTTTCCCTACTAGCAGAGATTTGCATGTAGAACTCCATTCATTGTGGTGAAGATATGGGACTAGAAACCTCAGGACATGCAGCAGCTTTGAAGGAATAACCCTTTGGTGACTCTAATAACATATCACTACTTCAACGCTACTAGTCCTGAACTAACTAGATTAAAACAAGCAAGTTCTGTACATGCAAAAATAACTCCTACTATTTTTTCAGAATTCCCCCAATAAACAGAGAAAAGGCATGGAATGGCTCATAAATAAATAACCCACAGAAACAGTTGCCATAATTTTTTGTTTTATTTTACTGCTGAAAAATTTCCGCTCTGAAGACCAGTTTTATGTTCCATATAGAAGAACATCTTGTTACCACAAAATACTGAAAGTCACACATTCTGACTTGTTAGATATGGCAGAAATTGACCTTAGCCTAGAAAGTAAAAAGCCACAGCAAAATTTTTATAACTATAAATTGCATCTGAAAAGCACCATTGCTTTTCTGTGTGTGTGTTAAGTGGTAATACAGACAATAAATTCAAACACATCTTGGAATGAAACAATTCAGCAAATAAGTAGGAATTGAAAGAGTTTCCTGGAACTGAGAATGGCCAGAGTGAAAATAGGAATGAAACACCATTCATAAAAAAGAATACTTGGGAAACACTTATTGTTTGGGATTCTCTGAGGCTGTTTTTTAGGTTTTTTTCCATGCTGTACTAGCCTGATTGTGAACGAATTTTCTCTTTTACAGACACCTTTCTCTCACTGTTGTTACCTGAAAATTGTAAGGAGAATATATTATATCAGGCAAGGAGAACTCCCTTTGTCAGAAAATACCTCCCATTTGTTTAGAGCTTTTCTAAGTTTAAACAAGAGAATTCCCATCATAACACAATAAACTTTTGCATGCTTATTTTTGTTTTATTGACATGATAGAAATAAATCACTGATAGGGAAACCTCAAAAAGATTTAGAGGCCATATCTAAAAGGATACTTAGAAAGTCACAAGGAAATCAACTGAAAGCAGACATTTGCAGTGGCATGGATCTGGGGGAGCTGTGCTGACAGTGCCTGCACAGTGGGGTTCACTGAGTGCACAGGCACAGGAGGAAGGAGTGGGGTGCTAGGCTTCTGCACAGTCACAGAAAGCTTTTCCCTTTCAGCCCTGCTGTCCAGCTGTGGTTAATGCCAGCAGATAACAGCTACTAATGCGGCCTGGGATGAGCAGAGGGATTGGCTGTGTTTGCTGAAGGGCAGAGACCAGTATGAGCCAGGAACAGTTGAGGCTTAAAAGAGAAAAAAATAGCAGGAAATATGCTGGGGCAGAAAGACAGCACCTTTTAGAACACTATGCTATTTTTCTTGGCAATACAAACAGAAGACCTGTTAGGAAAACTGGGGGCTTGATTACAGTACCCTGTTTCTGAAGCAGGGCTAAAAGCTACTTCCTTACCACTGTATTCACTAAACATCTCCATTTAGTAACTACATGTTAGCAAAACATATAAATGACATTTCTGAACTGTCATTGGTGCAATGTGATATTTCCCCATAGCATATGGAATTAGAAATTATCTTCCTTGCCATTGGCTGGAGCAAACACTTTATTTCCTGAACCTTTGGATATATTTACATCGTAGGACTGTCACTCTACAGCCCCTACCTGAAGCCCCAAGGTCATTAGTCATCATCAAAGATATAAAGCTACTGGAATAGAACACTGTCACCAGACAAATTACAGTATATTTCCGACCTTGTGTCTTAAATATTTATCATTGCTGTAAGTAGATTTGTGGGGCTGCTCTTTTTGAGAATCTGAAGAAAGCTGCAATGAAGGGAAGCTTGTCACTTGTTCTATGAATAAATGGGGCACTTCAAGATCCATCAATCTGATGCCTTCCCAAAGCAAAATAAATTCAGCTTCAAAAGGGAAAAAAAACTTCCACCTTCAGCTGTAGATTTAATTTGTCATTATTGTATGTATATGTTTCTTTTGATGGTTTAAAAGCAAATTCTTAGTGACAAAATTTGGCAAAAACATGAAAAGATTATCTTTACAAAACATGATGTTGTGTTTCACTTTGAAATCTATGTCATTATGCTCACATCTATTTCCAGACTTTATTAGGGTGTGTGGTAGAAAAATCCCATCAAATCAATCAGAACGTTTGAAGAAAGGTTTTTCAAAGTTGTCATTTATCCTGCCTGGTTTTTGACTCCGTTTCAAATAACAAGGAGAATACACATTTATCCTTCAGTGAAAACACCCTCACCCTTCTCTTGGTTGCTTCTTTCAGAAACAGGAGGTATCTAACACTTTCATGCCCCATTGTACATCTCAGATATGAAATACAGCTATGTCATGAGACAATGCACTGCAGCACTGCAGAGGTCTGTTCCCACAGGAAAGAAGTGGTAAATTAACTAGAGATAAAGAGACAATACAGGATTTTTTTTTTCTTTTCTTTTCTTTTTTTTTTTTTTTTTTTTTTTCCCAAGGAATTGTCTGAAAGAAAGCAGAGGAAAGCATTGCATGAATCCTATGAGATGTTGTCTTCTCTGTGTTGAATGACAAACTCTTTAAATAATCAGAAAGCCTCCTCATAGCCTTTATAGCTATTTACATGGCTATTTGAAGAACATAATAAATATTTTCCATAGGAAGGGAAGGGAAGGGAAGGGAAGGGAAGGGAAGGGAAGGGAAGGGAAGGGAAGGGAAGGGAAGGGAAGGGAAGGGAAGGGAAGGGAAGGGAAGGGAAGGGAAGGGAAGGGAAGGGAAGGGAAGGGAAGGGAAGGGAAGGGAAGGGAAGGGAAGGGAAGGGAAGGGAAGGGAAGGGAAGGGAAGGGAAGGGAAGGGAAGGGAAGGTGTTATTGTGCAGCCAGTTACCTGGGTGTAATGGACCACATATGTGTGACTTTGTAAGACTGATGATGAGATCAAGAGCAAAAGAAGACCATAAATATTTGATTTTTTTTTCATAGTCTATTGTGGTTACAAGCCAAAGTGAGCAGTCATGAATGAGAATGTTTCCTCAGGCTTTTGCCTCATGATCGGGGTTGTCTATGTATAATTTCAGTTCACATGCACTGCTCACATCCCTGCAAGGGCAACTTTCTTTGCTGCCAGAAAACCTGTGCAGAGTGGCAGCTAGTGTTTAATGCAACTTATGGTCCTGTGAAGGTCTGGAACTACATCTTGACTGGCTACAAACATGGGAGAGAAACTGAAATGGCACATTACCATTCACACCAAAGAGATATTTCATATGATTTATAGGTAAGTGATGGAAGTGTATTCTATTTTGATAGTCCATGCAAATCAAATGTGTCATGTGGTTTGCTATTCAAAACCACAAATAAAGAGTGTAATATTAACAGTCCTGAAATAGTATCATGGAAAGGACAGGCATGCACAGCTAACATAAGGCACTGAGTTTCACAGAGCAACTTTCTGTTTAATAGCATGTACATTTGCTGTCTCAGACTTTGTTTCCTCCAGGCTTGCACTAAGCACACCTGCAGCAAGGATTTAGTTGCCAAACTGATAAGCTATGTTTTCCACATCTTCCAGAATCAGAAGCATCATCCTGTATAGTATAATACAATGACAAATTCCCACCCTTCAGGTCTTTTGAGTATTCCCTTGGACAGCTCCCTCCACTGCTGAGAAGTATTCACAAGCACATTAGCCAATGCATTTCTGTATGTTTGTGGGAAAAAGTAGTCTGTAAGCTGTATATTACTGTGTACTGACACCAGTGAAACTCTTGTCCTCCTCTGCTCTGTTCCCATGTGCTTTATCATGGCTTTAGGGTGCTCATTACAATTTTAGTCTGTTCAGAGCAGCAGTCGACCTTTCCCTTTGTTATGGAAAACTCCATGCATATTCCTGGAGCTATACAAATGATAAATAAAAATCACCTAATCTCTAGCTGCATCACCTAGTCCCTAGATGGTGTGCACAGAAACTCTCCATACTGAATTTTCTAACATCACTATCTGCCCCTAGGTATTCATTACTGTGAACAGCCAATGATCAGGCTATAATCTGGATAAGTTTAGTGGAAGGACACATTTGAAGCAGTTCAGAGTAAATACATAAATAACTCAATTTCCAGAACTGTCCAGTAGAAACAAGAGTCTGTACAGAAATCTTGTTTTACCTCTCTCTCTCTGCCTCTGTACTTTTAGGCTCTTTTTCTTGAAGTTTTAAAGTTCAGCCTCATATACATGATCTGTTTGTTTTAGTGCCCTAGTACCTAATGCATGACATTTAATAAACTAATAAACTACTAAAGCCTAAAAATGGTTCTCTTCTAAAATACTGTTGAAGAAACATCAGATGGTTTGTCATCCTGTACCAGGAAAGAATGAGTAAGTGCTAAAAGTGGCTTCACATCCTGTCTATATATAGAAATCCTATTACAATTACCCTTAACTGTCCTTTGCCTTGCTGTAGTAGTTTCTTCTGCGTCCTCTGTACCTTCATAAGTAAATACAATAAGATGCCAGGGTTTGTTTGTGTATATAAAAAGAAGAGGCAATCCTGATCCACTTTTAGTGTATAGCTAATTTCCAAGCAAATGTGTGGTATCCTCATCCTCATCTATCTTCCCCTTTGTTTCACAGTTTGTATGTGCAGTAACAGTTCTTGATGCTGTATCTATTTTCACATTTTGAGAATTAAACTGTTTCTCAGAGTATCTCCCATTGCCACTTCTTGTGTTTGGAGTACAAAGAATTCAGAAAAGAGTCAGGCAGCATTAATAGCTTCAGGAAGTAAATCTGTGCAGAATTCATGGCTTGCCTAAGGAATGAAAGTGGATTTTAGTGAAGGACCTGCCACAGATGGATAATGATTATAATAATCACCACTGCATCTAATCACTTTTTTAGCAGTTCTTTAAAAGGCTTCTTTGTTGACAAAATTTTTTACTCCCATTGCTGTCAGTGCAGAACCTGTTTCTTTCCTTCTCAAGATTAATGGTCAGTTAGCTGCTCATGGCTGAGCAAGGATCATTAAAGGAATATTGTCTAATCATCTACAACACTGCCTGTCTCTCCTTATTCTAAGCATATCATTTTGCAGAAACAGGATCAGAGATTAATTGAGTCAATTAGCAGCTAGATTTGCAGGCAGTTTGGGAGACCTAAGATTTCCCACTTACCATATTGATTTGTGTGCAAAATGGCATCTAATTTTCCACACTTCTAGGACTGGCAGGCATCCAGTCTGTTATTTTTCTATCCTAATGGCTAAGAAAATGCCATGTGATCTTTGCCCATAAGTTGCATTTCTTTAATCTTCCTTTTAAATGCAATCATTCTATTTAGGTACTTGAGGGGTTGTTTAATGCATTTTCCAAAAATCAAGCAATGTTGTTAAAATACAGGCCCAGCCAAGCTTAAATCTAAGACATTAGCTCTAAATCAGGAGTCTCAGTGCTTACCTGACTGAAAATGGGCCAACTTCGGTACTAATTGATAACCTGTAGATTTATGGTGAATCACTGCTTTTCACCGAAGAGGACAAACTAACATTAAATTCCTCAGTATGCACATAGTCTGAAATTTTAGGCTGCTCTCTCTTCCCACATCTGGTCTTTGTCATTCCTTGTCTTAAGGCAGAGCTCATGTAGTTGGTGGATAGCTTCTGGCCATTGATCAGGACCCCAGAGTGGGTTTCAAGCATTCAGAAAAGCACTGCTGCCTTCTTCCTGGGTGTGCTTAGAAGTACATAAGGACAATTTCATGAAGTTAAATACTTCTGATTTACAGGTGAAAACTCTAGCAGAGTTTCTATTTAATCTTCTGTCTTCCATCCTAACAGTGCTGAAGTACTTCCCAATCATTAGCAGTAAAAGACACTTTATATCTTTACAAGATGCAGAGGAAACCAATCATTTAATCTGTAGTTCTGTTTGTGAAAATAAATTATGAGGAGCTTTGACTTGCAAGAGTAAATGGTTTTGTCATTATCTCTGCTGAGGAAGACCACCCCAGCCACACCGTATTCTCCTCTTGCACCAGCAGGAAGCGTACACTTACTGCTTACTCTCAGCATTTCTACAGACTTGCTTGACCTAAAGTTTCAGGAAAAATTTCTTTAGAAACAACTTTTCCTATAAGCAGTGGAATATTGTGAAGACCAGCTTTTACGTTAATTAGAAAAGGAGTGGACATTCATGTGTTTTTATGAATGACTGTCACACATTTATTTCTGTCTAAAATAGAAATTAGTAAGATAGATGTGAAGGAAGGAGGAGAACAAACTTCAGTATCTGATTCAGATAGCATTTAAGTCATTGAGAAGTGGGTGACTGATTTGAATGGACTTTCACAGGTATGAAGGGACCTCTACAGAACTCAAACACCTCCAAAGTCATAGAACATGATCACCTGCTACACCTACTGAAATTTACTTGTGTTATTTCCTTACAGTTAGCCCCGAGTCTGGAAGGTTAAGAAAGGCTTTTGGAAGCTCGGCAACTCCTTTAGTGTCTTTCAATAGAATAGGCTCTCTGTTGCTCAGAAGATAATGGTAATTCTTTGCCCTTCCTTCAATTACTCTTCCTTCAGCAAGGAATCAGATCCTCAGTGTCCAACATTTTCACATAGTTTTTTTTGCTGTTCACGTCTAAAATGAAATTGAGAGTTTTAATCTGCTTATTTACTAAGGTTCCTTAACAGCCTTAATATCCACCTCCTTAGTTTTCCATCAGCAAGTACCACTGTTCAGCAGAGTGAACAGACATAATTGCTTGAAAGACAAAAACCACAAGTAATGCAAGATTGCATGAGCCAGCTCATAAGCAAATGTCCTCTTCACTTCCAAAGTGCAATTTAAAGCTCTGGGCCAGTTATACATGTAAATTTTCATTCCTGGGGATTATTTAGTGAAGGTGGTGGGAAATGTGCTATTCTGAGAAACCACAGCTTTCATTTACTTAGTGGGTGCAACAGATTCTCAGCTACTTTGTGTAATCAGATTTACTTCTTTAGCTAAATCATAGTATCCTGTCAACTTTTTAAAAAAATACAGGAAACCTTGTTTCTAACCTGGCAGATTTTTGCCTCTTCCTCATTGTTAGACCACATTACCTGCTTGTTGTTTTCCTTTCAGGACTCTGATAGGAAAACATCTTTGCTGATTTCTTTAAAGGAAATGTTTGACATTGACTCTTTTGTCTCTTGTTTTCCTCCTGCTATCAGCTGCCCTCTTGCTCTGTGGCAGGTATTCTTGAAGATGAGAAAGCACTACTAGGGAAATGGGAAACTTTCAGTGGGATCAACGAATCTGGGTCTGGTGTGACAGAAGTTCTGGTGAAAGTTGACCCCACTGTTGCCGTAGGACAGACTGCTGAGTAGCCAGATAATAAAAATTGCTATTAGCCCCGTCTTTCTCAAAAGAGAACCAGCAAATTTATGAAGAAGGTATCTGAAGTCTTGCACTATACTGAAAAACAGCAAAAAAAGCAAGCCTTTCCAAATTTTGCCTCTTGCAATGGAATTAGGATTCTTGCATCTAGTACTCTCCAGTGTTTTTGTTGCATTTTTCACTACGATATTAAATTGTTTTACTCAGTGAAGCTGGCTATTTTAGCCAAGATTAAGGGTTCTAAGGATCATGAATACTAAATTCTATTTATATAATACCAGAGTCACAGCGCATATACAATATTACAGGCAAAGAAGAGAACATCCTGTAGGTAAAAGACCTCAGTGTATGAATAAAATGTTCTAAACAAAGTGCAAACTCCCCTTTCAGTTTCTTTAAACTACTCACATCCTCCAAAGCTGTGGCAAAGACCATAAACCTCAGGTTTCTAGCTATCTCAGGAAGTGTTGTATTTTATTTCTAAGAGTGGATATTAGTTGTGACTTACAGCACATGGCCAAAGCCAAAGAAACCCCACCTGCCACTGGATTTAGGTAGATACTTAAAAAATGAACAACTTAAGGAAGTACCTGGAGGGACTTTTTGCTACTTTCCCTTCCACTTCAAAGCCTCTCCTCTGACATACAAACTCTAGAAACCAGAAAATATCTGTCTCTTGTGATCTCTTTGTTTAAGGGCCTCTTTTTAGAATCTGACAAAATGGTTTGGGGTGCTTATTGCACCCCAAATTTTGTAAACCAAACCAATGTCTTAATAACACAATGGACTTAAAAATCCCACTGTACTTATTTGACCAGCTCAAAAGTATGCTGCTAAACACACTGCAATGCAAATGAGAGGCAAATTAGCATATCTGACCACAGACAATCATTCTCTGAAGAGCAGTGTGTTTAGATATAAATGATTACCCAGTAATGAAATAGCAGCAGCAGTGATGAACCTATTTCCTCAGCTCTAATTACATAGGCTCCAAAGAGGTCTAAGCTATGTTCCCTGAAAAGCTAATTATTCTACCAAGAACACTTTCTGCATTACAAATAAATTAATCCCCACAGGAATAACTGAGCTGAAGTAAATGTGACAATGTTTCTACCATAGGGAAAAGCATTTGCTCCAGAATTTTTAACCATTCAAATACTAGAAAATCTCCATTTGCCCCCTTGAAAATAAATACATTTTGATAAACAGTTCAGATTTTGCAAGGTTCTTGATCTCTCTATTTGGTTATTCATGGCAAGGACCACTTTAATCCCTTCTACATTTTCCAGAAGACATTACTTCTGGTTTTCTATCTAAAGTTAGTTACTTATTACCTTTAAATCACCTTAATAAATGCTTTAATATGGGGCTTTAATAAAAGGATGTTACAAAAAAAAAAAAAAAAGTTCTAAAACTGCAACAGAACTGAAGATATCTTCATATAACCTTAATGTAGTAATAAAAATTACTAAAATAAAATTGATCCCATATGTAACAGCCTATTACCTTGAAGTAAAAGGAATGCTTATTAAGAGCTCAAAGGCTACCTAAAATCAAAAAGTACAAAGGGGAAATTGGCACTTGAGTTGAAAACCCTGTGTTTAGAGACACACACTGCTTAACACTAGGCAAAGCTGTAAGACTGCTACTTTCCAAATGCCACTATTTGAAAATAAGCAAACTAAGTTGTCTGCAGCTTTTCTTCCTGGGGTACTTTGTATCCTTTCTCTTCCTCGCCTCTTCCTAAAATTAGCAGCAACACAGGTGGAAAGGGAGGGAAGGGGCAAAGCCCTTGAGTTTCACAGTATCTCAAATTTCCAACTCTTGCCCTATTGTTAGGAAGATCATGTACCCATGTATCTAAATGGAGGAGCCAACAGATTCTAGCAGGGTCAGAGAGAATTGTCATGTTCAGTTCTTGCAGCACCTTGAGACCCTTTCCCCTTTCTAATTTCTGTTTCTTTTGTTTCTCAGCTTTGTGCATGGAAGAAACGCAGCAGCTCTGGATGAATTTAAGTATGAAATTCATAGATACTAAATTCTTGTCTCTAAATGGCTGGTTTATCTTAAGATAAGCTTAAGAAATTTCTTAAGATAAATACCCACCAACCCACCCTATAGCTGAGAGCAAGGGAGTGAGAAAAGTGATCTTTTGGCTTGTTAAAAAAACCAAAATATTTCCATAGAAAAGCAGAAGCATCTAAAGCAATACTGTGCTTCAATAGTTACTCACTAAGGAGCTGCCATAATATATTTTAACTGGTCAAGTTATAGTATGATCAGAATGGTAAATGGATTCAAATATTTAAGTTTCAACTGACACATTGAGGAAGAGGGCTTATATTCATTGCACATGATTTTATAGTACCTAATTTTTGTACTTAGCATTGCAATGAGGATTGATAGAACTAATCCAAACGCTTCACATAAAATGAAACAACATGAAAATGAGAGGACATATGATTTATAAGTTATGAAATTATGCATAAGTTTAGAGCTTTATGCCTATGGTAATAAGCAGAAGAAATATTTAATTTTATAAATCAATTTAAATATTAATTAATTTATTTAAATATTAATTTATTTATTAAAATATTTAATTTGAATTTTTATTTAATTTTCCTCTGATGCAGAGTCATTATGGATCTGTCTGGGATATTTGACATAAGAATAAAGAAAATAAGCAGTTTGTTGAGAGGTTAGAGCCTTTTCATGATATTGAAATGCTGAACCCAGTTTTTAGTAGAGCAATTTGACGAACATAAAACTTGAACTGAGATGAATGAGACTTTCATTATGTTTTCTCTTTTAAAATCTGATCTCTGTTTCTTAACTGAAAACCAGCAAAAATAAAGGAAATCAGAAATGCAATTGTTTTTCAGTCCATTAGATAAAGAAATGTGAATGTCATTGACTAGGTAATAGCTTTCTCAGAACTAATGAATACTCAAGATTCAGCCTGGTGGTGATGCAGCACAAAATTATGGCAAAGAAAGGAAATACAAAATGCCACGTAGAAATCAAATATTTGAGCTGAAAGCAAAGGGAAATTTAAAAACATTGACTATGCTAGAGCAATAGCAGATGCAGTCTCCTGCAAAAACAAACTTCAACTGCTTAGATTTAAGATTAAAATCACTTTACTTGAAACAGCGAAAACCTGTGAGGAAAAACATACTTGATATGCTCCAGGCTTAATCCAAAAAGCCGTTTAGTTAAATCCATGCAAGTTTTTGACAGACCTAACTGCCTTGCCTATGATTAACAGTCCACCTTCAGCTTTCAAGCCTTCATTCCTCACAGGCTCTGACTATGGAAATGCCTGATACCTCCAAAAGAAACTACAGCACTGAGGGATGCCAGGTAAAGCAGGGTGCAGAGGCATGTTTTCCTCAGCATCACCGCCAGCCACTGCAAATGTGTCAAGCTTGGTTGCTGCGCTTTACATTGTTCCCTGTGCAATACAGAACCAAGTGAAGGTCACAGCCTTCATCTTCGAGGTATCTCCTCACTGAAACAAAAGATTTTGTTAACAAGGGTGTAGAACACATCTGACAACACTTCTCAGGTGGAATGGCATAATATGGCTACAGCTCGTCTTTACAGAGAATAGGACTGGCACAATCTGACATTTAGATAAGAATACCAGACACAAAAACCCAAAATAGAAAGCTCATTTCTTTTGCCTTGTCTTCTTACATGAGTATTAATGATGTTGCTTAGTTAATGTATATGAATTTTCAAAACCAGACACTCAAGTACTCACTTCTATGTCTGGGGAAAGGGTGAGAGAACAAACTGCCTCTCAGGCATTAGATACAGTGCTTAAGCAAGATAATAATGTCCAGTTCTAGGCTCCTCAGTACAAGAGAGACACGGAGTTCCTGGAGCTGGTCCAGTGGAGGGCTACAGAGATGATTAAGGGACTGGAACATCTCTCTGATGAGGGCAGCCTGGGAGACTTGGGCCTGTTCAGCCTTGAGAAGAGACAACTAAGAGGATACCTCATAAATGTGTATAAATATCTGGAGGGAAGGTGTCAAGAGCCTCAAACCAGGCTCTGCTAGGTGATACCAAGCAGTGGACGAGGCAATGGGCAGAAACTGATGCACAGGAAGTTCCACCTCAGTGTGGGAAAGAACTTATTTAATGTGTGGATGACCAGGCACTGGGACATCCAGGTTGCCCAGGGAAGTTGTAGAGACTCCCTCACTGGAAATATTAAAGAATTATTTGGATGTGCAATCCTGTTGCATGTGCTCTAGGATCTCCCTGCTCGAGCAGGGAGATTGGAGCAGATGATGCCCTGTGGTCCCTTCCAACCTGACCCATTCTGTGATTCTGTAACTGATTTCAGTTAAAATGAAAAATACAGTCAGAAAACAGAGGAGGTTAAGATGTAAAACTCTTGGAAGAAAATAACACACAAAGTTGTTGGGATAGAGGAGGAGAAGGACAGGGAAGGAAGAAAAGGTGTGAAGAAAGGGATTGACAAAAGCATTTAAAATATCTTCCTTGTATTTCTCTGATTTCCTGCTTTCTGCATTCATTCGCCCTTCTTTTAATAGACATAAGAAGCATTTGACTTTGTACAACATGGAATGGGAGGAATAAATAGAATTGCCCTTGAACCATTCTAGATGCAGAAATCACCTCTGTCTGTCTTCTGTTTTTCAGTAACAGTTACCAAAATCAAGTAAGTAATTTTTTGCTATCTCTGGTTAAAAATTCTCTCTATTAAAAATATCTCTCTATTAAAAATGGCTTCCTTTTTTAACACATAACCCACTTTCTAAAAGAAAGGGATGGATGGCTCTGAACAGTGAGCAATTCCATCTTAACCCAACGCTGCAAGCAAACAACAATTGTTTGATAAAATAAGTCCTCTCTTTTCCATGGTACTTACAAGGAGAACAGGTTTGATAGTTAAGGAGACAGAAACTATCCCTCCTCTGAGCTGCTGGTGGAATTTCTCCCAAAATCCCAGCTTCCGTATGGCTATCCAAGAGCATGCCCAGGGGCTGGATCCTGCTCATCTGTGCTTTGGTCCTCTTTGTGATGAGGGCAGATAAGGTGATCTTTGGCTTCACTCAGGGCAGACTTAGAAACTGATTCTAAAATTACTGATAATGACAGTGAACGCATGTATGATTTATTGCAGATCATTAATTCGCTTATATATGACTGTAGAAAGGTACTCAACGTTTTTTAGGACAGGCTTAGTATCCCATTATTTGGGAAGATCTGTGGCATTACACTGTGTCTCTGAAGCCTGGACAGATGAAATCTAAAGTGATGAACATTTCCCAACAAGAATTTATCACCTTAGAGCAACAGTTACTGAAGAGTGAATGAGGCAAGACAGAAAATTATGCTGATCAGTGAAGCAATGTCTTTGGAGGAACTTGTGATTCTTCAGAGGCTAAATCAATCAAGTGACAGGGATCCTGTAAAATCTTTATTTCAAGTGCTTGCTTCCATCAAGTTGTGATAAAAATCTGATAGGTGAAAGTTTACAAGGATAGCTTTAATGGAGGAACAGCATTTCTTCAGATTTTTAATTCTCAGATTTGAAATTCAAATTCAGCAGTATATAAGACAGAAAATATTTACTTGCCCATCCTTCAATAAGCTTACATTATACTGTCAGTATGGCCAAAATGAGAGTCCAGTTGAAGTACACATTGAATTCTGGATAGCTTTAACCAGGTTCAGCAAACGTTTTAGTCCAACACTTTCCAAAAAGTAGCAGCAGAACTGGGAATAAACAAAAGCAGTAGAAATACTTCATAGGCATCACTTTTTACGTATTATATTATTGGAAAAACATGGATAGCAGTTATGTGTGGAAAAAGAATAAGCTATGGATTTGCTGGAAAATAATTAATTCTGATGTAAAAATCTCTTTTTTGCCCCCTTTGCAATTTTAGCATGCATATACTTTCCACTGTAGTAGCTGGTTCTTTGATTAATGTCAACAAAACTAAGCTGCCAGTAACTTTTTCTCAGGAACTTATTTCAGAGCAGCATTCATCTGGTCACATCTGTTCTTTATTTTTTTTTTTTTTTTTTTTTTTTTCAGAGGACTGGTAGGGCCAAAAAGCCATGGGAACACCTGGGAGTAGCTGCACCACTGCACCATGTTGCCTGGGCATGTTTTCTCCCAGTGCAGCCTGCTCCGGGGGCTGTGCTGGCTCCATCTCTGATCACTCCTGGTGAGTGTCCCCAGAAATCCTCCAAGCATCTCTGCTAACACCAGCTGCTGGGCAACCAAATAAATTCAGGCAGTGTGTCCTATTAACAGAGATTATGATTAATTTAAAAGCACAGAGGTGAAAAGCAATTAGTATTAGTGATGATATTAAAGTAAAATTCTTCTGGAGAGGAAAGACCAGGAGAGAGAAAAAAAATTTCCTGATGTTTTTCAGCCACCGAGAATATTTCTAGATAAAAATAAGTGATTCACCCTAAGCATTTTTGTCACTTGTTATTTCAAGGGAATTATCATGGCTTGGCATTAGTTCTGAGGTATAATTCACAGTGTTTAAAATAATAAATATGTAAGATTCTCTTGGTAAACAGATCCACAGAAAGGGCAGGCAGATGGAGGTCTGCATGCTGTTTTGTTATACATCCAGCATTACTTACATTTGGTAACTACTGAAACGCTTAAGCTTTAAATCTCCTCTTTCTCTTATAAAATACTGTGAGATTAGGAGGTCTGCACTAATCAAGTGCCAACAATAAAAAAACCTCAAACCCATTGTGAAGCAGCCAATGCTAGCCAAGTCAAAGGTGAAGGTATTGCCCAAGTCCTTAATGACAGACCTTAAGTATATTTTTTTCTGCTTAATATAATTTGTAAAATACAAAGGTAAAGGTATTTCTCTGTACCTGATTATCTGCTGAGAATAATACATTAGAACAATGAGCATAAAGAGAATAATGCATTAATTAACAGGAACAAAAATACCTTGTTAACTTGAATGCTTCAGAGTCTGACATTCACACTCAGATTATCTCTAATCCATTGTGAAAACAAGTATTTGTTTTCTTTTTTTTAAAGCTTCTTCATCTTATAGTTGGGGTAGTACCCTGGGTGTAGATGCAAATAGAAGCAGATAATAGCAGATGAATGTCTGAGTTTAAAAGATATCTGTTATAAGCTGAATTTCAAGTTGGAGACATAACTTGTTCACATTTTTTAAAAAAATCACAAAATATTTATCTAAACTCCTCTTTGCCTAAATACATTCCCAGTTTTCTTATTTGCCAGGAAATATGGCAACAAGACTTGTGAAATATCAATTAAATTAATACAAAAATAGGGTTTCATTTCTTGAAAAACTTTATTTCTGGCATTTTCTAATGAAATGTTGATTTGGTATGTTGAAGATGCAATTTAAAATAATAAAAATATACAACGAGGTACATCTTTCCAAACTGAAGAAAGTGTCTCTTTCATTCAAGATGAATTATTAAAGTTTTTCACTTTAATAATTTCAAACATGAAATTGAAAAGTCTACAGTTATTAAATAAATAAATAAATAAATATTCAAAATATACCAGTGACTGTATTGATATTTACAGTTCTAGCTTTCTTAGCTTAGTGCCAAATTTATGTTCTTTTCTAAGAGATAAAAGAGAACATTTCTTAGAGAAGTGGTAATGTCAGTTCATTAGAGTCCTGTGACTGAAGGCCTTCAGCTGAATATATGGTACATTTTACCCTTAAAAAGATTACCCCCATATTAATTGAATTTCCCAAACATCCTTTAAGGAATATCACTATTATCTTATTTCTCTATTGAAGGCAAAGCCCATGAGTGTTTAAAATGAGGCCAGTTTTGCTGCATTAAGAATAATAATTATCAGTTATATTGAAGATAGCACTATATTAGCTACTTGAGAAGGAAAAATAGAATTAAAAAGGTCTACTCTTTTCTGAGCCTATGTCAGTATGATAAAATTTGATTTAATTTTTTTTTTTTTTTAACTTATGAGCCAGAGGCTGTCTGGATGGCTGAAATTTGGAAGAAAAACTTAGTGTGAGGTATGTGCACTGAATGAGATGTGCTGAAGCCAAAAATTCTGTAAGTGACTCAGCTGAGTAGCATGCTCCAACTGTGAATGAAGTTCAGGGTAGTTTACTTGCCTCTTGACTAGTAAACAAGAGATGGATTCTGCCACGTAGCAGGGCATAATATTCAGAATACTACAGAAGTCATCAAGGAAAAGAAGTACAGCACAGGTCATTGACTGAACATTCATTTCAGTTTTGGTTAAAGTATGAGCACAATTTAGATGCATTTATCAGAACAGCTAGAAATGGATCCTGAACCCCTCTCATTATTCTTCTGTCCACCCCACACATCAAAATATTCTTGGGCTGAAATTCAGCTGTAAGCAAAAGCTGCAAAGCAAAAACTAGTTTTCTTTTCAATGTGAATATTTCCATCCCCACCACACTTATTTCAGCAGAATGCCAGAGGGCACAGAGAAGATGGAGGTCAGTGACTTTTAAAACCTATAATAGATATTCTTTTTTTTTTACATTGAAACAGTTTTCACTGGAAACTTTAAAAGCCAAGAGTCATCTGAAAAGCTGATGGTTTGAAGTCAGGAGTATCCATACAGTATAGCATATTAGAATCTGAAAGTGGAAAACTTATTCTCAGTCCCCCACAAAACACACATATTTTCTGAGGTACAAGCACTTTCATGTTGCCCTTGCAGTTAGGAGATCTTGTCAGTCCTGGAATTCAGAAGAGGGGGTTTTGTCTTGGCCATGAAACATACAGCACACAAACATTTAAAATGAAGTTCAGAAAAATATCTCAGTAGGATTGGATCTGAAACCCATTTACATTAATTCCTGATTCAGAAATACATCTGTAAGACTGTTCTCTCATTTAAAACTAAGAATTTAGATGCAAGTATATGATGAATATACCACATGAATAGTTACAGAAAACTTTCCAAAAAGGTCAGCTTTTTGGTCTATCAATCCTGAAACAGTTGCTTTGAGCAGCAGGAATTATCAAACATCTCCAGATATTCAGTGTAAAGATGAAGCTTTTGATGCCAGTCAAATAAATGCAAGTGTCAGCTTCCATTGGCTTATAACCTTCACAACTGTAACAAGCAGCTTGGAAATGTGACAGTCAGAGCATGATCGCTGACCTAAACACAGGCAGCCAGTGTTACTTAGGATGCCCTTCTGGACCCTGACTGGCATCCAGCTACTGCTCCATAAGGGCATGGGTCTTCTATTGCTCTAATGTCACATCTGCAAGACTCATGCAGATGACCTGGATACCCCACCGGGGCATCTCAAATGATACTGGCTACCTACATTGAGGCAACTGAACGAATTTCTCTGTGAGAAAAGAATGAAAACAAAAGGATCCAAAGCTGGTATCTCAGATCCATAATTATTTTTAAATTGTTATAATTATGAGAAGCTCACCAGTGATTTCAGAATGCTTCAGCTGGCAAGTATTCAACTGGAATATGCAAAGTTATTTTTCACATGTCTGCAATTAATTAAGCACTGGAAGTATTCAGCTAAGTGTTCCCTCAGATGAGCATTTATAGAAAAGATAACATTTTGGTGCAATTCTTTTACTAACAGGCTGCTTGGGAAACTGCAGTGTTTTGTGAAAATTTTGGACTGACTGCTTCAAAACCTTGACAATATGTTTAGTCTGCATAAATGAGGGAAAACATATTTTGTTTTGTTCAGCATGCTCTGAACTTTCACAGTTACATAATTATCTGCTCAGATGGTCCCACAGTCTTATTTTGACTGAAAGGGAAATTGGAAATGTTGATAAAATAAACCCAGGCTGGAAGCTTGGCAGCTCTGCCATTTGTTGGAGAGAAAAAGACCGAGGTTCAGGACTTTCTTTTTAGCATGTGATGTTTTTCACTGCAAACCATTCCCTGACATGGTGATAGTTCACTTCTACAAGGACATAAAAAATGGCTGGATTATGCTTTTCTGGTCTTCTCCTGAATAAAGATATTATGAGAGTGTCCAGTTGAATATTGTGGGACAAGCTGACATTCTGGCACTTCATAGCACCCAGAATCTGAATCAAAGTACTTGATCTGATTTTGAAATGAAACACTCCAGGGTTTTGTTTCAAAACTTTTAAATTCCCAGGAAGCCTTATTTTTTCTTTTCCAGTACCCTGTGTGCAAAACTAAGGTGTCAATTATTTCCTCTGCAAAGCATTTTGGTGATACCAATGTTATGGGTTGTTTAAAACGCAGTCCTGATGAGTAAAAGAGGACAGGTATGATTTGAGTCACAACAAGTTGGTAAAAATAAAATTGAATGAAAATTTTCAGATTATTTATTGTCACATATTTTAGAAACTCAGTCCTTGACCAAAAAATGGATTTCAATGTGGGAAACTTTCTGCTGTGAATTCTCTGAAAATTATTGTCATTCTGCACAATTATTGTCATTCTGTGCAAACCCGTAAGTTAAGGTGAAGCTGTTTAAAGGAATGAGGAACTTTTCCTTGCCAGCTCTTTGCCTCCATATCAGCCAAGACAAAGATGGTCCAAAAGTACAACTGTCCTGCATCTTTAATCATCGTCTGTGCTAGCAAAGAGTGAAATCTGCTTCTGGAGCTCCTGTTGTTAAAGCATCTTACATCCCTTGTCCCTAGGCATAGATGCCATCATGGCACCCAAGGCAGCTGAGGCTTGCTTCATTAATTTTTCATGTGTGCATCAACGTGTCATATTTTTCTGCTTACAATTTTGTTGATTGGTTCTTGACAGACAATTTTTTCACAGAAAAATCGGAACTGTCTCCTACTGCTGCAGCAATACTGAAGTAGGGTTTGGGCATATCTAAAGGGAATGCAGACAGTTTATTTTCTCTTCTACACAACCTGTGGTGTGTCTGCTCAGTATTCATGAATATGTGCAAAGTACAACTTGATTTCTTAATTTCTGGGACTGCTAAAGAAGTGCATTGTTTTTGGCTCCTTGAATCTTAAGTTTCACAGTAAAACTTCTCTGTTTACTTCAATTCCGTTGGTTTCATGCTTTCATCCTTATCAGAGAGGCTGAACAAAACTGCCCAGGCCATGAGGCACTGTCAGCCTTGCTCATCCCTGCCCAGCCTCCCCAGGAGCCCCCTGCCCATGGAGGGAGCTCCTGTCAGGGCTCTCTCCACTCTGCTCAGGGCACAGGATCCCATGTCAGCCCAGTGGGGCCACCAGCTGCCATGGGCTCAGCTGAGCCAGGCCCCACGCTGGCCCCACAGCCCAGCACGGCCTGGTCCTAATGCCTGGGGAGGTGCTCGATGTCTGGGGCTGCCCTGTGTCTCCCTGCTCCTGGCTGGGGTGGCATGTGATGAGCTGCCAGGCTCACCCTGCTGAACTTGAAGTGCCCTGACAAGAGCCTCTAAACTATTATTAATGGCTGACACTAAGGCAGAAGGAATCCACATCTTTGTATAGTATTTATTCGGGAATGCCACTTCCTGGAAACGGTTTGACATGCAATGGTCCCAGTGGACAATCACTTCAATCATGTTACTGGAATACCAAGGCTACATACTGTTAATCCAGACTAGGCCAGGAAATAAATGTCACTTTCTCACAAAACCCCTTAAACATCCATGGTCTCAGAAGAGCACAAAAACTTTGGTTAAAACTATGTAATGTTCCTATATACAGAAATTAAAATTGAGGGGAATGGAGGATAGTGGAGTTGGGGGTCCTCTGGATATGAATTGAAAACAACTTTCCAGAGGCTGGCAGCCAGGTGTTTGTATGGTATATCTCTCGGTGGCTTTCTCGGGTGTATTGATCCTTCATAATTTTTGGATTAAGTTTAGGATGAGATGAGGTATGTCCACCATGCATGGGCAGCTCTACTGTATCTGCCTGTAGAAGATCCTGCCCATCAGGACTCACCAAGACACAGGCTGTGTCTCAGACTGCGCAGGCTACGCCTTGGCATCCACCAACAGCCTTCCTGCCTTCTACAGCCTTTCTCTGGAGACTTCTTGTGCCTTTATACACCTGTGCATTTTATATTAACAGAAAGCTTTTCAGAATTCAAACTCTGAATATTTTCCAAGGTGCCAATCTAGAACCATCACATGTCCTTTCTGATGATCAGTTATCTTGAAGACTAGAATGAAATAACATTTTTTATTTCCAAGAAGAGTTCTGTGCTGAGAGCACTGACAACTTCATTCTGCTTAGGACTTCCGTTGGTTTTCCTGTATTCCAGACAGAAAAGAGCAATAGGGCTATACTTTCTTGCAGATATTCAGTGCTAAAACAATCCTAATTCTGGTGGACAGGGGATCCCCAGGAAATGTTTCCCTCTTCCAGCACAGCCTGCAACCTGGCCTGAGTGACTTTTTCCCTATAGATATTTTGCAGGTCTATAGGTGATGTTTCTGGGTTAAAGACACTCTTTTTCTTACATGGGCCTGGATTTAAGGAATAAAGGCTCTCTCATCTAGAAGTTTTTCTGTCAGTGGGACACAAATATCAGGGCTGCAGGAACACATCAGGACAGGCTTTTGCAGGACACTCCCCACTCCTCAGAGCAGCATACAGCTAACTTTAAAAATACAGTCTGTTTTCATACTGCATAATGCTCATGATTAAACGTGAATTTCTCATAGCTGTTAGAGCCTGGGGCAGTCACCAAGCCCCAGCTGATAAATGTTGCTTAAATGAAAAGACATTTTTTTGTTAGGCTCCTGGCAATTCAATTATGATGTGGACAAATCTCTGGCAGGGTAACTAGCAGACCCTACAAACTTTCAAGGAGTTTTTTTTTTTCAAATATCATGATAACGATAGGTCAAATCACAAATGGCCCAGAATCACATACCACAAGGATAAAGCTCATTTTCTTATAACTCCTACATGACACTGCAGAATTTCCTTTTTTGATTTTGGAAAATGTACCAGGAACGCACAGAGCTGAAGGAAGAAATAAATATATAGGCCCTCATAAATGGCATGACTGATGAGCCATTTTGTTTTGTGGTAACACCTCAGGGCCTCTGATAGGATTGGGTCCTCTGGTGAGAGGTGCTATGGGCATGTAGCAATAAAATCACGTCTGCTCAAAGACTTTGCAATCTGAAAAGCAGTTTGCAGCACAAAGAACAATCTAATTCCTGTTCTACATCCTGATGAGTGAGGCGTAAGAAATGCCTTTAGTAAGCATGAAAGGGGAATAACTTATTTCACTGCTGTGTAGGCTCTAGCATTATAATTATATTATAAATATCATGTCACGACACAGGATGTTATATAGCCAAGTTTGTTCATATATCCCATTGCTGGAGCTGGGAAAACTGTTCCTGATGAGTAAGTTAAATTCTTCAGCAGCTTTAACTTTTAGCATTAATCATAATGATAATAAAGTTCATGCTAATAGATGCATTCTATAATTTAGGTATCTAAATATAGCAGTTTCCTGAGGCTCTGACAGTGTGAGGTATTAGCCTTTCCTGACTGGTGTACTGAATGGGACTTTCTGCTGGAAGCAATGTGAATCATGGATTTAATATATGTAAATTCTTTCATGTCGAATCTTTTCATGGGTTACAACCTGCCTGCTTAGACTCACAATCTGTATTTGATATGGCTATGATAAGAAGTTCTGCAGTATTTTCTTTTGGTGGCATACCATGAGGGGAAAGGGTTGTTACATGTTACAGGGAAAAGGCAGAAGCTATGTATTCCCCTTTGTAATTCAAAATAAATGAAAATTGAAAACAAGTGCAATCTCTAAAGCACTATTATTTTAAATTTATGAATCATTAGCTTTCTAGTACAATAAGAAATAAACATAATTTAATAGGCAAAGGATAACAAAGGGAACTTGAAACATGTTTAAGTGATTAAACAGCAGAGATCAGCAGGTTTCAAAATGAGAAATTGTTTTAAATATATTTCTTTAAATTATTAAGTGGATTGCTTCATTTATTAGCTTAAAATTTTTGTTCCCCAGAAATTACATCTCACTTTCCAAAGAAGATGTATTAAGAGAGAGTACATGCTTTTTCTTTCATGATGAACACTGGGAAAGGATGCCCAAACCTCTGCCTTATGTCAAGGCTATTGCCCAGCCAAAAGAAAACAAGAACAAAGAGGTTTTTTGTTACTGCTATAATGTGCTGTTCTCAAAGAGGTGCAAGGAATGTGTTTGCTGAACAAACAGCATGTCTCTGGAAAACAATAATCCCTTTACTTCTTAATCTTACTGAGAAAGTCTAGAGCTAAGAAGGAAGACCTAAATTTAACCAGACTCAAGAATTTAATCAATTTTGGGTAATTTTAGCTCTCCTTCCATGTAATCTGGTGGCAGGCTGGTGAGACAGCAGTCTTATGACAGGGTATGTACTACTGAAGTAATGAGTTGCTGACCACAACCTGACCTCAGATTGATTCTACATGAGCAACGCTCTCTCCTGGATGCTTGTTTTGGTACCACAGAAATGAATCCAGCAAATATCACCTCCAATCTGCTGTTCATCATTCCTAACCAAGGGTAGCACAGGGCACCTCAGTCCCACGGAGGGATGCAGATGCCACAGCTTAGAGGCACCCCAGAATTCTCCAATATGTAGGGAACACTTGAAGGGTCCTGCTAAAAGCAAGCTTAGGGGCATCAGCACACAGCCTCTTTCTCCTTTCTTACATGCAGCAGACAAAATTTCCATTCCAGTATATCCTCTTTTTTAAGGTTGTGACCTGGCTTCATGAGATATTTATGGTAATAATAACAGCAGGCATTAGCAGCATTGCCTGGATGCTCTCCAGATAATAAACAACGTATGGGATTCCTGTCGGCAGGCTTCCACTCCCTAGCCAAGGGGAGTTAGCTGAGGTGCCCAAAAAGCACAGCTTGGTCAAATGGTGGTATTTTGATAGGCCTTCCATGAAGCATTAGGACAGAGGATAGAGGAGCACAGCAAGAGCAAATGCTATGCTGGTGAACATATGGATAAACTCTAGAAAACTGTCCCTTAATTGCTGGGGAAGGATGGGCAATTAGTGCCAAGAATATGTTTATTACTGTATGTGTGTACAAGAGTGCATCCCGCTATTCTGGCTGCTCTCCAGGACTCCCAAAGTCTGTGGGTAATTATAATAGACACAGAAGTGTGACCTAACTACAGGTCTCATAAATTATCTTGTTGCATAGTTTGTTTAATATTATCTTCATGATTTTTATATATATATTACATATACAGTTAGAGAAAGTATATTTATTCTATACCAGCATTTTACTGGTAGAAAGAAGAGAAAGAAATAATTAAAAAATCAAGATAATGAACAATTATTTTTTGTTACGATTTCCTTGCCCATATTTACCTAATGCCATATTTAACCTTTTAACTATTAGCTTTTCTAGATGTTTGCCATGTATAAGTTTCTTTAGTTTCTTCTAAATAAGAAATTCTAAACAATGAGCTTCAAAAATATTTTTAATTCTGAACAGGAGTGGTTCAAGTTGAAATATTATTCTAGGATGATCAAAAACCAAATGTAAAGCTGAGCTTTTGAAAATTTTCAGATCTGAAAATATATGAGCTACCCAAAAACCTGATCTAGAACCAAGTTTTGTGTTATTAGATAAGTTACAGGTACTTCTATTTTTCAGCACCAAAATTAAAAAAGTTAATTACAAATTCTCCTTTCATTTCGAAAGTCTTTTTTTTTTTTTTTTTTTTTTTTGGGGGGGGGGAGACAGAGAGAAAATTAAGTGGCACAAAGTTTTTTTTCTTCCTTTTTTTCCTACAAATTTACCAGAATTTACAGAGGCCAGTTTAAGTGGAACTACATTAGCATGCAAAACCTTTTTGTAGCATAACCCCTCCCCATAAAATATAGTGCTCCTTCTGAGTAATATAATGTGAACTTTGAAGGCCATAATAGTGCTAGATCAGTCAAAGCCTCAATTACAGCATGGGAACTCGGTTTGATCTAAATGGTCTAATAATATAGCCAGTGGAATTTTGCCCAAGCTACACGGATCATAAGTTTCCTTTATATTTAAAAAACAAACTGTTTCTTCTTTTTCTGTCACTGATGGGCTAAAGGGCTTGATAAATAGAATAGAAATTAGTCTCTGAAGGACTTCTGTGATGGGACTTGACAGATATAACTGTGGAATGAAGTCAAGATCTAGTGCAGGGTCTATAAATGTAATAGATTTCCAATTTCACATTAAAATCTGTCCATTCACAGGTGAGGGCTAGCATGCCTTCAGAAACAGGGAGGTTTTGTCTATAGGCAGAAAATGTGTGGGAAGGAAGTGCCTGACAGAATATGCTCTACATAAATAAGGCAAGGGAGAGAAAGTAGGAGATTTGGGGCAATGACTACCTAAGTCAGGAATGAAGCTCAAAGTACAAATATTCAGCTTGAAGTCAGCCTCCAACCACCACTTTGTGAATGGTTTGAGCTTTATCATATTCATTGCCTTGTTGTATGTGAATCCCTGTCAAAGTCTTAGCAGGTGTGGGGGATTGAAAGTAATCAAAAGGATCCAAACCTGTGAAACAAGAACTTGGTATTCCATTAAGAATAAGCACTTCTGCACTTTGATCTAACATATAATTGATTTTGCCATTCTTCACTTTTCTAATGCTGTTTATCACTTTTAAATTAAATATGATTACATTTTTAATGTAATTTACTTCAAATGTTCTTATTAGCAATAGCAGCAAAATGAGGTATGGGAATGATGATAGCAATGTGGATTTTGAACTGATAATAACAGTCCTCTTATATTAGTCTACTCTACAAGAGAATAGTAATCAATCCTTACTAAAAGGTAGTTATGGACCTGTGCCATCTCTACTGCATTTGGTTTGAGCAAACTTTTTTTGTTTTGCTCCTTCCACTGTAAAAAAAATAACAATTCTCACACCATATTTTCTCATCGTAACTAATTTTTGACTATGTCTTTGTACCACAGCACCTGAACTCCTCTGTGGGTGCCATTAGCCAGTGTCAATAAGCAACTACGATGTGTTTCAAGTCATATGGGTGATTAAGAATCACCTGAGGGTCTTAGGTCCAGTAAAGAAAATCACAAGTAGCTTCCTTTAGTTTATCTCAAAAACCTGTGGCAGGACCTGAGAAGTTCAGTCCATGATTGCTATGAAAACTCTATGAAATTTCCACAGATTATACAAATGAAAATACAGCAAAACCTGATATATCCCAAAGGCAGGGATTTGTTCTAGAATTGTTCTCTGAAAAAAAATTGTGTAATTATCTTGAGAAGCTTATTCTATACCATGGCAAGCAGTTTGTGGATGTAATTCACACATTTGTTAATATTCCTGCTCAAAACCCAGATATTTCTCATTTGCTAAGGAATCACTTTGATACCAATGCATCAGCCTGGCGTCAACAGAAATGCATGAGAACCCTGGCTGAATGAATTTTAGGTGGATAAACACCTGTAATGTCTGCAAAGACACCTTATACCTAGAGAGCATTCAGTGCCCTTACCCCATCAAATGGGCTAACAAATCACTGCCCTGCAAAGCAAGAAGAAAGCCTGGAAAGACTGGGGGAGGTTGGGCAGAGTGGCAGTGTGCTGCATGAGTGCTCTTAAAAGGAGATTCAGGCTTCAACTACAAACTTAACATCTGCTTCCTCCAAAGATCTCCTGGGTTGGCACAATTTTATCCAAATCCAAAATTATCCAGTCCAGTCTCCCCTTTGGTTCTAACAACAGTAACTTTCTTGTATTTTCTTTAATCCAGAAAAAATCAAAGTGTCACACAATGTGCTTTGGAAGGAAGAAGTTCTGACTGCTGAGAAGGCAAACTTCAGGAAGGAGTGGCACCTCCAGCTGTTAAGCCCATTCAGTCTTCTGCCCAGTAAATGCTCTAGATTCCTGGCAAAAAAAAGGAGCATCATCACCCAATTCCATGCCACTAAATAATTTTTTACCTTGCTGCAGTTTATTCTGGGGTATTACAGACATGAAGTCATTAAATATTACACAAGAGAGCAATGGTGCCACTGTAGTGGTGACAGCCCAAAGATACATGGCACCGGGGTTGCAGTCAGAGATGGTATCTTTTCCTAGATCAACCAGCACCATGTTAAAAAAAGGACAAGATATTGAGTGAAAAAGTATTTTTTTTTCCTGATGAGATGATATAACCTTCTTCTCAGCCTCTAAGAACTCCTATAATTAAAAAATAATTTCTTAAGGATGACAGTTTGTTGATATTTAACTATCATGCAATCATACAATAGTTAATTCTACAGCTCATTTAGTAATGTATCATGTTGCAATAACAAAAATAAGAACAAACATTTAATGAAACATTAAAAATCAAAGAGAGTGTTAATATTCATCCTGCTATTGCCCAGACTTCATCAAGTTCTTAGTAGTTCCAAAGGTTTTGCTCAATGTTTCATTGTATTATCTCAGATTGTGGTTGATGACTGAAGGATCATAAAGAAAATCAAATAAGAAAGGAGGAAAGATAATATTTTTTGGAACTGTGGTCAATTATTCATCTAGATCAGCTGTTGCAATGAATGATGTCACATAGACCCCACTTAGCAATAAAATACAAATAGAAAATATTGTTCCACCAAATGCAAAGTACTGCAAATTATGTAGATAATGAGTTTCTAATGACTAAGTTCACTTTGTACATAGTCTCAAAAATGTCCCTGTAAATGTTGTTTACGTCATGAAAAGGGCACATTAGTTAGAATTTACCACTCTGTACTCCCTCCCTGCACTTACAGCAAAACCATTAGAGAAGGGATTTGAAGATATTTGAAGCCTGTTGTAATTACCTCACATGAAAGAGAAGTTTTATATCAAAATCCAGTGAGAAGGGATATTTTGGTAACAATGTAAACTCAAAGTGCTACAAAAGAGCCTAGAATTTCTTAAGCATTTTAACCTGCCTTTGAATAGAAAGGCTACAATTTCATTCCAGGTTACAACAGCAATTCAAGGTATATAAAACCCAAAATGTTTCATTTTGCTTGACCTTCAATTTGCTACTATAGAACTAATTATGAACATCTAGCACATTTTTTTTCAGAAGGAAAAAAGGACATACATACAGAAATTTGGTTAATAAGAGAGAAATATGAAGAATAAAAATAAAATTTTGAGTTGCCTCACTATGACAGTAATTTTAAACTAATTCAGTCAATTTTATACATATTGTGACAACCTGGGTATGATCATATGAGATCTTTCTCTGTTTCACTTGGAAATCAGAAGCATTTTATTGTGATTTTAAGGGAATTCATTACATCTTTCATGCTGAAAATGCTGAGTGCATCGTGAACACACAGTGGTTTGTACTGCTTGCATTCTCTGTTTTTAGAGAGCATTTGTTGATTTGGTTGCTTGTAAAAATCTATCACTTTCAGCAATAGCAAGGTGAAAGTACTAAATAACTTTGACTAATGTATAGTGACTTAGTAATTGCATGATGATAAATACAGCAGTATCATTTGAAATGTTTTATTTAGACAAAATTAAGCAATTTTGTTTTAATTTCTAATTATTATTTATGGCATAAATTTTAAAAAAAATAAATTTAGAAAAAATATTTTTCCCCAGAAATTTTCAAGGCTAAAAAGTCAGTTTGTGGTTATGTTTTTTTTTACTGATAAATCTGTATTTTTCAATGTAAAAATTTTCTGTTTCAAATTTCCTAACAAGCTCCTGTGGTAGATAGATTACATAAAAACTATGTGGCAACTAATACTCTTTTTCTATGGCAATTTTGCATGGCATGATTATTTTGTTTCCTTGTATATTCAAGAAAATAAGAGAGAACATTTAACCCTAATTGCATTTTTCCCAGTAAAAGATTTGAAAGCTTACAAATGTCTTTGTCTTGAGACATTATCACCACACTTATCCTGTATTAAATGGTTAAAATTCTTCACCATGTCTTGGCTTTACTGATCCTAGTTTCCAAAAGTTGCTGGTTTTCTATTTTCACATAACCTCGTTATGTAGCGATCACCTGTTTCCTTTGCTGGGATTTTTCACCACTTCTATCCCAAGCATGTTTTTCCTCACAAAACACTTCACCAGTGTTCATTGCCACTTTGTCAGCAATTTGAAAATGCCCATTCAAGCCCAGAAAAGGAAGGAGTCTAAAAGGAGTCTAAAATTTTGAATAAAAGTTTCTCAAGTAGTCTAAAATGAGCAGTAGGGTGTCCACACTGGTCGTATAAAAGAAACTGAGAATGAACTCTTTGTTGATTGCTAACGCATTGATAAAATGTTTGTTAGCTGTGCTCTCACCTCACTCCATCCCTGTGGCCACAGATGATTGCTTATTCATAAACCTTTGAAACCCAATTAGCCACCACAATAATTATTAGCAGTCCCCATATACCCCACTAACTTTGTAACAATACACCAGAGCCATTTATGAAGACTTTTTAATGACAAACAATACACACAGCGTTTTCACCCTGCACTTGAAATGTTTCTTTTCAAATGCAGACAATTCGAGGCACAAAAGCAATTTTGCACACAAAAAGCCAGTATCACCTAACTTGGGCAGAGACCTGGAGCTGCAGCAAAAATGTCATCTCTGTTCCCCTGGGAGACTTGGAAATCATCACATTCCTGCAACAGCAAACTCAAATGTTCATCTATTTTATCCTGGATGCTATGAAGTCCAGTTGGTTGAGAAATTACAGCTTTGTATTGATTTTCTACTCCTTTTAAAAGGCTCTACCAGAAGTATTAGTGTTATGCCATCTTTAAATTAATGACACGCCAGTTTTTATAGCCTATGTCTATCACTAACATAAAAAAAAAAAAAAAAAAAAAAAAAAAAAAAAAAAACAAAACACAGAAAGAGCAAGTCTGTTTTCTTCTGTACAAGGAAAAAAAACTGTAGTCAATATTTTGACTGGGCCTGTGAAGAATGACACAAATAAGATGATACAAAAAAGAGATCCACTTGACAAGATAGTGGTTTTGTAAAATGATACACAATGGGTCAAATCCATTAGGAAGAAAAGGAAGTCCCAAGAATTGGCTGGGGCAAAGACTGTACAGCATTCATAAATTAGCTGATGCCTAAAACTGTTATTCATTATGCTCTATTTATCAGCTTGTAATGGCTCCCATTTTATTTTATAATAACACTCCTCCTCAGTTATCACCCTTCTGCCACTTTTTATTACATTAGAAAATTCAGTTTTGTACACCTTGTTCTCCCACAGAGAAGCATAAATTTATTTTCCTCCCCATCTTTTGATTACAATACACATTTTTGCCTAGATTGTCCTGACTTTTATTAGTTCAATAATTTACTGGACATCTCTCCGCCACCTCAGATCTGTGCCCATGAACACCATGCTGCATCTTGATTTGTCTTCTTGATAGCAGAATATTGAATTCAATTTCAAAGATAAAAATGGCATCCTGTTTGATTCATCGAGTGGAATAAAGCCCTCTTGCTGAGAAAGCCATTTGAATGAGGGTTAACTGTGACCTGTGCTCCTGCACAGTCCTTGGAACATCTGGCCATATGGGCTGTAAGCAGATTAACCCAGTGCTTTGCACTCTCCTCCTTTAAACAGCTTAAAGGTTGCTGTTTAAATAGCACGGCATGCAATTTTTTTAAAAAAGATCAGCAAATATTCAAAATAACTGGAACCAGATGAATAAACCCTCTCTACAGGAAATTTTCAGAGGACCTGAAGAAGCAAATTATTTGGAAATTACTTCATTTTGTTGCAGTCTTATGTTTTAACTTGATATATCTAAATTTAATCTTTCCCAAAGTTGTCAAATCCTATCTAGCTTACATGATTGATCCAGACATACAACTTCCACTACTCCTGCTTCTGACAATTGTAATAGACAGTTTTATAGTCTGGGTAAGAGAGACCTGTAGTAATACCAGCTTGTCTCGATGAAGCCTCCATGTCTCGGTGAAGCATCCTGCCCAGGGTGCTGGTGGCAATGTACTTTTAGCTTCAGCTGTAGCTCCAAAAAGCTGGAAAGTTCACCCTCCCAGCACTGACCACCCAGCTGGTGCCTGCTAGTGCCCAGAGCTATGTAAGCATCTCACTTGACACATCCTCTGTGGTGCAAGCAGAGGCAAGGCTCTGGCTACCCTCCTCACGCCTGCTGATGCTTTTGGCCGCAGGAGCAGTTGCAGAGGGACTGCACTGATGAACCAGAGGTCATGTGGAGGACACTAGTGCAGAGGCTTTCTTTCTACCTGGATGGTAGTTTTTTTCCCCAACAGCATAATAAATTGATGATGCTGAAACAACTAATATGTTAATTCCATTTTCTTAAAATTTATGTTTTCTTGGGTTTTTTCCCACCGAAAATAGAAACCTCCTCACTGGTGGTGAGTAAATAAAACCAAAATTATTTGAAAACAGGAAAATCCATTTAATTTATTTTAAAATAAAAGGTTTCACACAGAAAGAATTATTTTAAAAAGAAATCAGATTGAGGGCAAGTTCCAAGCCATGTGAAGTCAGTACTTTTTATCCCCATCTCTGTGTCTAGGATTTTCTTTGGTAAAAGCAGAAGAAGCTAAACTCCACAACCCCAAATGTTTGCTTTGTTTGAAATTGTACTTTCAGGTTTTGCAATACATCTAAATTCATATTTGTCTCTTGATTTCCAAGCACTTCATCTCTCAGTTCTTGTGCTTTGTAGTTACTGCACTAGATTTAGTTCTGATCACTATGCTTTGTGTGAATAGCATGACCAATCCTGGCCAGAACAGTTGATTTCCTATTTGAGTTTGAAGAAGCTGTCTTCTTCACAGGTGTGGGTGGTCACTGTGGCTCTGCAGACAAGCTAAAGTCTTATTATCTTCATTTTGCGTAGCTACTAATTTTGAAGTTGTCCATCATGATTAATTCTGGGACTAAATCCTGTCAATTACCAACCATGGTGATTTCAAGGTTGTCTCACTAACTTTAAAGAGAGGAACTGAGGAAATACTGATGATCTTCTCTGAAACAGTATTAGAAAACAGTTTCTGAAGTTGGAACTCTTATTAACATGCAGAGCAGCACATTGCCAATTACTCTTCATTCCTACTAGCAGGTAGCACTAAGTTAAGAAAAGGAATGATATTTTGATTGAGTTACTGAACTAGCTCTATTAAATAAAACTCCATCACTGAGCTGACAATCCCTGCTCCTCATTCTGTTGTGCATCTTCTAGGAGGGAACCTGAATGAGAGCAGAGTGCCAAGGCTGAGGACATATTGCACTGGAGACAGATTGCAGGAGCATTACAATGCACAAAACACTGAGGCAGTGTTCTAAGGACTAGATCTCACCTCTTGCTTAAGTTGTAGGTGTTGTGTACACCAAAAGGCCATCCTGAAACAGGAAAGTGGCAGCAATTCTCAAATTTTGGGCTGATGATGCTACTGACAATACTCCACCAGCCAGTTCAGGTCAGATGAGTGTGTAGTGCATGATCTTTGTGAATAATTGACAGCGGACTTTTTGAAACCCCAAAGGCCCAAGCAACTCTTTCTTTCAAATAAAACATATGCAGCACTGACACAGGAATTCTTTATTCCTAGACCATGGTAGAATATAATTTTTCAGTTCTTTAGAAGCTTTTGATTTTTCCCATTCCATCTGGGTTGAAACTAAGACCTTTCTAGTGAAAGCTCAAACCTCAGAATATCATAAGTTAGGATCTTTGTTTAAAATGGAAGATAATCCACATGAACCTTCGTCAGCTCCCAGTTTCTGCCAGAGATTTCTATTTTACCAGCTCAGCTGGGACTCCTGACTACTAGATTACAGACTTGGTATCTCTTGCTGTGCCCTAGTAAGTACTCAATTATTTAAACATGGAATAGCTCCAGCAGATGCTATTGCAAGGAACACATTCCATAACAGCGCAGTCAAGGCATTCGTCAGGGACACTGGAAACCAAGGGTCAAGTCCTTGTACCAGACAGGTTTAAAATCTTATACAAAGAATTAAATTTGTGCTAGACACACAACACCACTGGGCCAGGGGAACATAAGTTCAGCACTAGATTCTTTCCTGGGATGGAATTAACTCCACCACTGTTTATTGGGAAGGTAATTTGACTGTTGGATTTCAGCAGAAATAAGCTCTTACATCTTATAAAATGGCATCCTAAGAAACAACAGAGATCCTCCCCAAACAATAATGCAAAAGTCTAATTGACAGTACTACAGACACTCTGATAGATATTTGGTATGAAAACAAGATATTTTGTGGAAGTGCAGAAGTTTTATTAAAATAATACAACATTAAAGCAAATTTCAAAGTTCATGGTGGTGGTTCACATTCTCAGCAACTCAAAAAGAGTTTCTGCAGTGCAATCAACAGACAAAACTGCCTTGGAACCAACAGACAGAACTGCCTAGAAATTGAACCAAATATTTCTGTTGGGGAAGGGACTCCTGAAATTATGGAGGTTCAGAGAAGATCCATGCAGGTCAATGGAACTTTGTGATTTCACACCTGTAAGAAACCCAGCACACAATCCCTTGGTGATCTAACCAAACCTCTAGAAACTTAGCTATAGTCACTGGGGGAAAGGCATGGTGAGCCTGCTGCTGTATTTCCAAGGCTGCTAAGAGGGCTGGTGGTGTAATTCCCCTCACTTTGGGGGACTTTCATCATGCTGATGTTAGAGCTGCAGGCTATATGTTTTGTATGGCTCTCAGGGTGTGCAGGAACAGCAGTAGCACTGGATGAGGCTGGACCAGCATTCACGAGCTGGGGACCAGCAGTACAGCCACTGCCCACCCCAGTACAAGGTGCTGCATCTGCCTGGCCACTCCTGAGGCTGCTGAAACCTGTATGAGCTCAGAAGAGTGGGGAGATGGAAAGCACAGAATCATCCCATATGAAAAGCCCTGATTTACAACAATTGGATGCAATTTCTTCTTTCTGAAACTCAGTGATTTCATGGTATGAATGATTCTCTGACTGCTGCTAAGATAATGCCTTTGTTGAAACTGATACCCTGCAATAATTTATATAAACACTGTTAATGACATATTTGCACTATATATTAATTTTGTCTGTGCCCACTGATTTCTTTCACAAAACAGAGAAATAAAACTTAACACATTTTTCATGTACATCACCAGCTGCCTGTCTGATTTCTTAGAAGTGAACAAAAACAGTGTAGGTGACAGTCAAGACAGACAAACTCAGTCACTTCTAAATCATATTTACCCTCCATCACTGCCTTTTCCTTTCTGATTCATCTATAATGAATATCCTCCTCTCTTCATTAGATCCAGTTACTGTTTCTTAGTCTACAGTAACATAATCCACATGGTTTAAAAACACAGTTCCCTATCTCTATTTCTTTCCCTTTACCATTAGTATAATTGGGATGAAGCTTTGCCCATGAGACCTACACAGTAGGTAGAGTTCACAGTAATAAGGGATCGGAGGAGGTTAAAAGAGAGAGACCTTTAAGGCAGGAGGAAACACTGCAGCAGCTGTTCAGATGAACAAGCCTGGGTTTTGTGAGGCTCTGAGCGCCTGCTGCTGCCGCGTTACACATGAAGAACTAAATGTGATGCCCAAAGGCAGAGTATGTGCATTTGACAAGGTAGGATGCCTTCCCCCCACCTGGGTGCTTTCAGGCACAGCATGAACAGGGCCAGCTCTTGAAAGCCACATGGCAGCAGCTTCTCAGCCACTGCTACTGCTGCCACTGGTTTTCAGGAGAGGATGACAGGACTTGGCGAGCCCCTTCCTCATGGTTTTCAGAGACAGCACTGCAAGATATCCACATATCACAAGAAAGACGGGAAAAGATTTGTAAAAGAGGGAAATTGTAAGATTTCTATACTATTTAAAATAAATCTCTTACCATGCACAGTGACTTATCTTTTCCGGGATTATTTTCACAGCCACGGATTTCCCTTACTTCACTAAGTGAATATCCAAAGCAAGACTTTAGTACTAAGACATATGGAAATCAAACAAATCAAGATCCATATAAGCTGGTGTCCTCTGGTTGACCTGTCATGTGTGGAAAGCAATGACAATCTTAATCCTCAGATTTTGGATTGCATCCAGTCTATAAAAACTTGTGGACTGAGAGGAGAGGATTGGGAGGCAGGCTGAGCTGCAACAGGCAGTAGATGCAGATATGGCACAGCAGTGCCCTCAAAGAGCTAAAACCCCACAGATCTGTGGGATGCATCCCTCTCCACTGCTGCTTCTGTCCAGTTTTTGTTTCAAAGCCTTGAAACAAAAAGCAGCTCTCTGCTGTGAGATCAGTAATTGTCAAAGCCCATCAAACCAGTAAATGGAAACCTTGGGCCTCATCTCTGCTGCTGGGTATTAGAGTTGGCAAAATAGCACTACAGCACATGTCCTGGTATTTGTTTCTGCCAGATGTGCTCTATTTTGTATCTTGGGGGAAAAGGATTGTGCTCTTAACTGGAGTTTATTTCTGTTCCTTTGCCTCTCTAGAACAGAATCCAATATGAACAGTAAACATAATTTGAAAACTGTTTAAGAGGAATATATTACAGTACAGTAATGAAGTGGTCCCTTCTCAGCATATTACTGCCTGGTATTTGACAGCATTTTATAAAGCAGCAGCTTTCCCTCTTCCATTGCAATGTACATGCTGTATCCGGCCTGTTACAAAGAGAGGGCTGGCTCAATCTGTTTGACCACTATCTCTGCCAGAATGCCAAAATACTGCTGTGACCATCAGAGGAACATGCCAAAGATTAGACAAAGAAATGCTGTGTAAAGCAGCAGAACACAAGTCCTCTGGGCCCTGCGAGGGAGGTTTGCTCTTTGAGCTGCCCAGCTTGCCAGTGGGTCTCTTCCAGCCCATGCACCATCAGGCACAGAAACCGGGGCCAGGGGCCAAGTGCAACCCGAAGAACTGGCAGCCAAAGATGCTGAGGAATGCACTGCTCCAGAGTCCAGAAAGGCAAGAGGCAAGGCCTGTCTGTCCTGTCCCCTGGAGGAGCCAGGACAAGGATCAAGGAGCAGAAATTACTGTACTAGAGGAAGGGTGAGGGACAAGGCTCAGTAGCAAAAGGGGTACACAGGTACTGCCAAGAGACACTGCAAGCAGACGAGGACAGCCGAGGTCATTGAATCCTCTACTAAATGAGCAGGGCACACATTTAGTAGCTGGATTTAGCAGACCATTTCAGTGGAAGAGCTGGGCTGTGGGGCTCTGAGCTTGGGCAGAACCTGCTACCTGAGCCAGAGCCCATGCTGTAGTAGCAGAGAGAGGATGACATAATGAGGGAGGAGCATTACAGCTTGAGCAACATAGGTCTGCTCTGCTAAACGTACCCTTGCTTATGGAGAGCTGGAACCTGCAACTTTTTTGTCAAAAAGGGATGAGAGTTGTGAGACACCTCCAGCTCCTGCCTGCCTTGCTCCACAGCCCTGCAGCACAGGGGGCACGACCCACCATACTATGGAAAAATCAGGTCTTCAGTGAGGCCATGCTGCCATTACCCTTCAGAAAAATACACTGGTGTGTGGACCAGTAGCATACAAACATATTAGAACCACTCTTTTAAAAAACCCTCGTTTTAACTCACCTGCATTTTTTGCCTTTTGATACTTAACAAAGCTCTCAGATTCCTTTGAACTCTCATTCCAACTCTTTTAAGTAATAAACTCTCGCAAGACAGGCACAAGAAGGAAAAGGTTCCTTCATTAAAGAAATCCTACATAAAACACTACTCTTAGAATAGATTTTAGGTAAGATATTAATGTAGCTGAAAATGGCAGAATTATAGAAGCTCTAATGTAAGATTTGTCACATTTCATGGAAACACAAGTACAAAACAGCACATTTGTAATTCATTACATCAATCTCCATAAAACTCCAGTCTTATAAAATGTAATGTCAGGAAAAATCTGATTAAATGATGCTGTTCTTCCTCAGGGAAAACCTACTTAAATTAGAAGAAATTGTGTTAAAGCCTGAATTTCCTGCTCCATTTCTCCTTATTTACCATTTCAATAAATTTATGCTAGGCTAAAAAATTGCAAAAACCACTGAATGTCAGGTGAACACTAAAAAAATATATGCATTTAATATACTCACCTATTTAGACTTAATACTTTTCAGTTATCTACTTTCAAAGCTGAAGTATTTTCTTTGGGCTTAGTTTTGTCATCTTGACATTTTTAATAATCTGAATGTTTATCTACATTAGTCTCTGGCATAACTGGAACTTCCTCCTTTAATTTTGGTGAAGAATAGCCCTTGAAGTGGATAGTCAATGCTATTTTGAAATTACATTCAAATATTCTTAGGTATTAAGTGAGAAATTTGACTCTAGATTAATAAAAATCTTTGGTTACCTTTTGCAATAATTGCATCAGTATTCATTCAACTTTGATTTAGGAAGACAGTTGTATTGTGAGTGATTAGATGATTACTGAGAATATATCTGAGGATTATAAAATAATAATAGCTATTTTGTCTTTTCCTGTCTTTGAGTTTGTGTCTATTATGCAGCTGTGAATTCTAGTAATTCTTCTTACTGTTCAAGTTGCTACTCTGTCAAAATATAACCAGCTTTAAAAACACTAGCTAAATTCATACCTTAGACCACTGACACACATGTAGAGGTATTAAGAAATAAAGCTTGATACTCATCTTCTTAAAATATGGATGTTCACTTCACGTGTCCTGTTGCATATGCTGGACTGCAGGAGAATATGTGGCACTGTACGAAGTGTGTGAATCTGCTATGGCTAACAGATATTAATGAGCTTGCACATGTGTTCTCCTTTAATTTACTGGGCTCATAGCAAAACTGTGAAGGCTGCTGCAAAGGCACATTTCATTGGCTGCTTCATTTTCTACATGCTGGAGGCAGCTCAGGGAAAACTGGTTGGGTTGTCTTCTGGCAGGGTAGGGGGTCACCAAGAAGCCAGGTGCCAGTCATCACATTAATTTAGAAGACTTTAGTTTCCTCTTAAACTCTCACTTAGTTTGTCCCTCCTAAATTCATGGTCCCCTCTACTTTAAACTTTGTTCATGTTTTACTGGTGAAATTTTTGGTTGCTTTCTAGACTCATGAATCAGCTGAATCACATGCAATACTCCTGCTGATGCAAGACCTGTTTTGCAGCTTTAATTATATCAAGATATAAAGAATATGCACTTCTGGGCAGTGATTTTCATTATTACAATGATTTCTAGATTCAATGGGTTTTTGATAGATTTTTAGTTTCTTGTCCACCTTTTTGAACACCAGGAAGGGGCCACTGAAGTCTTTTGCTGATGTGCTGAACTGCTGTAAGAACTTTGTCACTCTGGATGCTGAGTGCTGGACTTAACCTAAAGGAAACCTTAAGGTCTAAAAAAGGACAATTTTGGCCGAAAACACACCAAAATTCACTGTCAAAATGAAGGTAACATTTGGAATAGAACTTTTATAAATAATAAACAAGGCAGAAAGCAAAAAATGAACAACGAGGATACCACAGATATCATAACCAAGTGCAAGATAACTGATAAATAAAAAAGAGATGTACAAGAAAGTTATGACTGGCACAGACCCATTTCTATGTAGATGGTGTATAATGCACAGACAGGACTGTTTAACTGATTTTATTCTGTTTTCATAAGAAAAGTGTTTTTAAGTGCATGATGAAGCACTTTCTAGTACTTTCAAGAAGGATATCAAACAGCATGTACAGGAGATAAATACTTTTCAAGCTGTAACCCTGAAAAACTTGCATAGGAGATCCCATTTCTTCTGGAACTCAGTCAAGCTTTTGAATAGAAGCAAGCTCATCTGCCTTTGATCAAAACTTTTTCTTCAGTTAGTACTTAGTTACCTAAGATTTTACTTAAAATGCTGATTTATACCTAGTCAATACCTTGACTCTGAATTAACGCAGAATACATATCTCATTAGCAAATTTGGCATGACAGGAGAAGATCAGAAGATCAAAAGACTTGATGCTGTGGCTCCTACATCTTTGTCAGATGTAGTTGAAGGAATTTACTTTGAAGTAGAGTTTGTCTGTTTCTGAGATTGAAAGTCTCCACCTGTTGGGGCTCAATGCTCCTCATGGCCACATTGTTTTGAGCTCTAACCTCAGAGAAAGGGAATGCCATGCATTCATAAGCACTTGGAGGGGATTTTCCAATTTAGCTTCCTCCAAAAGTAATTTAAAATCCAAAATTGTGATCCTAACTAAACCAGAACATACTAAATGGAAGTGATACAGGGATTTGCTTCAAACCAGCCCAAATATCACTACAACTGTGAGCATTCATCTAAAGCAAATTTCTTGCTGTGCCACCATCCATGCCTCATCTCCACAGATTTTACCTAAGCCCTGCATTTAAGAGGATGATTCATAACATGATCAACATGTTACAGAAAAAGAAATCAAGCTGTATGCCTCCCCTGTGGTTCTCCAGAGGATCAACTCTCCCTTTGGCAGTGCTGGTTCCCAATAGCACCCTCTAAGCTGGGAGGCTGAATGAAGCACTTGTGAAGGAGCCATGAAAACTGTCTACTGCAGATGATCTACCTGAAGAGAAGAGTAAAAGCTATGAAAGGCTTCTTTTTTTTATCATTTTGAAAAGCTATAGTACTATGGCCAGTGCTAGAAAGCTTTACTGCCTGAAGAAAAATTGTCAGGATATGGAAGAAGAAAAAACAGCAATTTACACAACTTCTTCAGGGCTAAACTGCTATCTCATATTTAGGAGTTCTTGGCATCAAGTATCCTTAGTTACCCGTGGAAACTGGAAACTAGGCCTGTGTGAGTCAAAACCACATAGCTGAACAAAAATAAACACAACAGAAAATCTTCATTTGAGCTGTTGCAGATAATAATTTTTCTATATGCTTTCTTTGGTAAATTGCGACAAAGATTTGAGAGTTGTAATAATTTGGGGGCATTTATTATAAAAGTAAGAAAATAAAGAAATTCTGGACTTCTTTTATAACAAGAGTCAATTGACTTTCAAACACCAAGGAAGATGCAGCTGTGCAAACATGCACAGTACCACCATACTCTGGAAGTCAATCTCTCCAACAATTAGCAAGTAATTTCCCAAGCAAATCTGGCCTGACTGATTCAGCACAGAAACTGGAATTCATAGATCTCTTCTCCAAAGACAGGACTCCAGCCATCACACTGTAAGTATAGTACAGGCAAAGAGGAGCCTCTAGTCTCTCTTCTCAAAGCTACTGATTTTTGGCTAAACTTTGCAAATCAAGTTCTATTGATTGACATTATCACAGAAAGAGAGAATGGTGTTGAGCCTGTAGCGCATGTGCTAATAAGGAGGGTCCATCACATTCTCAGTTGAATCTAAAAGGTTCTAATTCATTTTTTGAACAGCTCTTAATGAAAATAAGCTTTGAGTAATGGAAAAGTAAGATTTCTTTTTTCTAGAAAATATTCTTCCTTCCTTCCACATCCTCTACCTAATAGAGCACATGGATGTCAACTTCCTCACTTGCATCTGCCCCTTCTGTGAGAGAAGTTCTCAGATAGGTGCATGCAAAATGGAAAATGTAAATTACAAATCAGCCATCTGTAAGGTAATCATCTGGTGAAGACCAGTAAGCCTTCTCAGGAAAATACAAGAATTTTGGTTAAATTATTATGAGCTGCAGAAATGGGCTCTTGGGTGTCTGTGTATGTGTATACATATAAATAGACACACACATCATAATTCCAGTTTTAGCAAGGGGAATATGCACATCTTGTCTCATTACTCACATTCCATTTTCTACTTTGCCTAAAATATATTTAGTTACATCCCAGCATGGATTATCTTTGAATTTTTGCTTGGAAGGAGTACCCAGCTTTCTAAACTCTTACCTGGCTAAGCTCTTTTCAGAGGAACAGCTCTCCATTCCCTTTTACACTAGGAGTACAGCAGAAGGAACAATTTGCCAGTCTATGTGCAAAAAGCTCTTATACAAAGAAAGTTTTCGCAGGTCTGTTGTGCAGCATGAAGGCAACTCTTTCGATCAGCACTGAAGACTTCTTTTGTGTGTAACATTAATGGCTTGACTTGCTAGCACCTTCCATCCTAGAAGCTGAAAATCATAATGTATTTACTGTTGGTAGGATAAAGTATTAGGGTATTTTTAAACACTTCATCCTGTGTATACCATATGTAAGGAAAACAACCTTAGGTGCAACTTAGCCTACGTATTTCACATTTAATCCCCTATTTTTTTTTTATACAGAATGGTCTGGCATATTTTTCTTCAAATATATGCAATTTCATGTTATGGCTTGCCAAGTTATTTTAAAGAGATTTATAAAGACGGCTCATAAGATCTTCAGAGGCTGAAAAACTGTTATATCTGTAGGAGGGATGGAAAGGAATCTGAAAACCATTTTCTGGAAAGGGCTAATGGATGAGAGCATGAGAAGAACCTAGAAACAATTTCAATGGTATTTACAAGAATGCATTTTTCATTTAGCTCTTGGAAGAGGCGCTCACATGGGTCAAATGTGTCTTGGCAATTTGTCAGTAAAATGCAATTTGAGTTTGAAGCACTCTGAACTAAGCTTCCAGAATCTTACTTGTGGCCTGGTAAGGAAGGATTAATTTCAATAACTGCAGACCTGATTCACTATTTCCTTTCTTAAACCACTAATATCACCAACTTGGTGAATGCACTCCCAAAGTGATACAAAGACCCCTTTGCCAGTAGTAGAGCAACTGTCACCAGGGCCACAGGCTACAGGACAACTGGAGAAACAGTGTCTGTGCTTCTGGCATGTCTACATACCAGAAAAGACAGAGGCAAAAGTAGAGATGAAAGAATAACACCTTAGGCACAGACTTTACTGTGTGACCCCTCACTGTGGCCAGAGCATTCTACTCAGTGTCAGTTTGCTTAGTATCCCAAGGCAGCTGAATTCTGGGGCCAAATAATCTATTCCAGCAGGTCAGGGGAGTTCCCCACTGAACAGGCAATCACCCAAACCAGCAACTAATGAAGGTGGTAGGCACACCAAAAGTATTTAAATGATGACAGAAAGGAAAACTTAAAAAAAAATCCTGTTCACAAAGATGATAAATCTCTTTACAAATCATATGACAGTTGGTGGTACATCCACTACCCCTGTTTACACACCCTTTTGTGAAATAGCTGCTTTACAGTCACACAGAAGATGTTGACCATAACCCACCACACATCATTCTCCTGAGAATCCATATGGAAATCTTAATGTCTGATCCCCATTTTTGCTCACATAAAACTTCTCTTGAGTTCTAATGCTCAAATGCTACAGGGAGGATATTACTTCCTTTCCATAGCAGTTATGGGGAACTCTTCTCAACAACAGCTTGCTGATGTATTTTGCTGATACTATGACTTTGCTACATAAACTCATGACTGTATTTTGCAAACCTTCATGCACAATTAAGTGTCATTGCTTTTTCTCTTAAGTAGGAATAAAGATAATCTTGATTTGATTAAAGAGCATCTAATAAACAAAGTATAGTTTCTACTCAGAGAGAACAGCATTTAAGTTACTTTTTTTTTGCTTCTAACTTTGAGAAAGAACAATTACAAAAATGCCATGAAAAGACATGATACATTTTAATTTCTGTATAAAAATCCTTATCAAACTGAAAATGATTTTGCACTAACCTTGAAAAGGTTAGCTGGCTGCCTAAACCTCAGGCCCCTAAAGAAAAAATAACTGCCAGTGGAAAGGACATAAAGGTAAAAACGCTGTATTGTATAATTCATTTACATAACACATTTAAAATGCTATTGTTTAGGATAAAGATTATCTTTGTTTAAAAAAAAAGCAGCAAAAATCCTTCTGGCTGTTACTATGCTACTGTATAGACATTTGGTGAAGATTAGGACTATTACTCTAAGTCTCAGTCAAGCAGTGCTTTTAAATACGTCATTACATGGAACACTGCAATTACACAGAACAGTGACTTCCACAAAACTCATTTTAGACTCATCAATTCTAGTAATTTATGCCTACCATCACCATAAGCAAATGGGAAGAAGAACTCATTTTATGACTGCTAGCTGAAAGAAGATACAAGAGGACTGGAAGTGATTGCCTGGACTAATATTTTATTTAGTTTTTCCTCACTTATAGAATGAGTTTTCTAGAGAATCTGTAAAAACATAGAAATGGAATGACACAGTACATTGACTGGCCAAGGCTGGCAAATGTTATGTTATAAAATAATCCTATAAATATCTATATATCTCCAAGTGGTTAAACAATAAAATACCAATAGAAAGCACTAAGAATAGGTAGAGGATTTTCTAGGTTTTGTAAAAACAATAGCAGTCCTGCGTGCACAATGCAAATAGGCTCTTCTTTGCAGTCCTTGATCTGGAACTCTTGTCATGCTCTGTAGAGAATGTAATGGTTTGTCCAAGCTCCCCCACAGATCACACATAGAAAAAGAAAGCCTTTGATGGAACTTAGAAAGGTCAACAGCTCAATTTCTAATCACTGTATTGCTGAAAGTCAAGAAGTCTTTAAAGGTTGTTGGGCTAGTGAGATGCAAGCAGTAAAGAATTAATGTGTAATGATTCAGATTGCTCATAGAATAAGGAAGGATAAAGGCATTCCATGAGTGTCATTTTCCCTGGGACTGAAATTTAGAGCAATGTAGACAATCATAGTGATTTTGAACAACCAGACCCACACTGCACAACTGGCTAGAAAAGAAGAAAATAAAAAAATTCCATCTTTCTGATAAAACTCCAGAGGGAATTTTATTGATGAGATGCAGAATAGCCATTTGATTAATATCAAATAGCTTTTCTGACAAATTCTACAATATTTTTGGATACTCCTTGCCCTTGTATGCCCAGTTTAGAGGCCTAGCTGAATCACTCACAAATGTATTTCCGAATATGTTGTTCAATGTGTTCCATGACATTTTAAGTAAAATATACAATTAATACATTTTCCCAGTTCTCAGATGACTCAAGTAATTAAACAAAACTGGGACTTGGCCAGGACATGGGAACTAACAAAATTACTGAAAAATGTCACGGGAATTTTTAATGACACAAAAAAATTATAATACAGCTTTCTCTCTCCTTTCTGGACTCATGGGGGAAGATTAATTGGGTGCAGGCAGAGAGAACACGGTCTAGTGACTGAGCAGAAGCACTGTCTGGGTGTAATTACTGCCAAGCTACAATATAATTACCTAAAGTGTGAGAGGTGGAGAAATCTCAGTGTGACATGTCAGCAAGGAGTACGGGGCACGACAGGCAATATGAAATGTGGAAAGCAGCGATGCCTGCACACTCATTCCATGCTTCATTGAAAGCATTTCATAAATGTAAAGATATCGAGCAGTGAGAATTTAGGGAATGCTAGAATTAGTGGTTTTTATTCAGCATTTGTCCTTATTTACCCTTCCCCTTGAAGGCATAAGAATAGTTTTTAATGACTTGAGCCCATACAGTTTTTTTCCATAAGCCTCCTATCTCATTGAGTGACTGCAGGAAAGGACACTTGATGTTATCTCCTTGCTCAATATATTGTGCACATTTCAGTAGAGAAGCTCTCTCCCAAATGTAATAGATACCTTCCTGGGCTGTTCTGCAGTATACAGAGGACCATCAGGTGATTTGAAAATTTTATTTATATATTTTCTTGACCTGTAAGGTACAAGAATAGATACCAGAAGAATTTTACACATATGTTACTAAGTGAAATAGAAATTGAAACTAAGACTACCTACCCCTTTTAAGCTCCTTTTGAGATGCCCCAGGACAGACTGTTCAGCAGAGGTAACGTTTGTACAGTGGTTAATATATTCTGAGAACAATTCTTTTAAGTTAAATTGTGCCGGGCTTTCCCAATACTTCCCCAGATTAGAACCATGCTGCTCTCAGGCAAGGCACAACTGTACAGAGAAACCTACAATTAAAGGCTGTGGTAAGTCTGGTTTGTGTGCCTTGCTCACTAAAGCACAGAAAGGAGCAAGAACTAAGGAAAGAATCCTATTTTCTTGGACCAGGGTCACCCTAACTATATGAGTATCCTACCTTTCCTAACAGTTCCATGCACTGCACCCCTCAGCTCTTGCAATGACAGAAGCAGTATGCAAACAGCAGTCTTCCTAATCGTACTTAATTTTCCATTTGAGTGAATGGCAACACAAAGAAACATTCTCTTATGACAGACCAAGAGATTCCCCTTCTAAAGATTGTGAACTTACCAGGAATAGTTTGACAAAACCTACAAAACTGGTTTTCATTAAAAATATAAAATTAAAATAATTTGAACAAAGTATTCTGTTATAAATATAATTCATATAGGACCTGATTATCTTACACATTCTGTGGTGAATGGGGGAGGGGAACAAAGTTTCACAAAGCTTTGCACTAAATAAAGGATGGTGGTTCATACATCTATTTTGACTTGGATCTTTAGTTTCCAAGCATGATTTCCAATAGAAGCAGGAACAAATCTTAAGTTAATTAATTAGTTCAGAGCATCTGAACTGATATATTCACTCCCAAATTTATGCAGTCTACTCCCTTTCTGAAATTTCACTATTTAAAAAGCAAAATATTCATTCTATCTTTCTTTTACAAACCCATTAAGGGTTTTTTTTCTGTTCCAAATAACTTAGGGCAGTTCAAGTCTGCTGCCAGCATGTCTCCCTGCATCTCACAAAGCATTAACAGACTATTTCCTGAGCCTCATACTTCCCTAGTTTTAACATCCTAAAATCAAATTAGAAGCTCAAGGATCACAATCACAGCCCGGTACTGAAGCCTAGCTTCTTTTACCCTATGAGATGAATATTGCTTGAGAAGAAAATCAATACCAAGCCTTGTATAGTGAACAGCAAAGATACCAAAGTATTGCTCCTTTTCTACTGCAGCACTGCATTTTGAAATCAAAATCAGCACAACAGCTTTTGCAGCTAATGGGCTGTGCTGGTGAGCACTGCTCTGTTCCTGTAAAGATCTGTGCACAAGGCACTGCAAACAAGTCTCATGAGAGCAGATGAGATTTGTCAGAGGCAACTCTTGTTCCAATTGACATTGTATTCTGATGCTGACAGCTGAAGGCTAAAGTTCTAATCAATTAATTTTCCTTTCACTATAATCATTTTCTTTTTCTTGAGAAGGTCCAGTCAATCTAGAAAACTGATGGCCCTTGCAGTACTGGTTATTCCAATGTGGCCAGTAAATATGCAAGAATTTTTCCCTGAGTTTTCATCTCTGTCTGGAGCAGGGGCTCAAGGAATGAACAAAAGCACAGAGTTTCAGCAAGCCAATAACTGACGTATTTACAGAAATGAACGGTTCTGTTCTCTGATCTGCTTTTGGTCTCTGCACAGACAAACAAATAACTTAAGTGGGAATTTTGCTTTTGTAATGAATTTAGGAAGCCTTCCAAAATAGGAATAGGATGTGTGGAGAGCAGCAGTACAATAAATAGCCATGTTTTTCCCCCCAATTATCTGCAGAGAAAGAACAGAGATTGGACTGAGGAACAGAATTCAAGTTTCAAATGAAAAACAGAATAAAGATATTGTGATATACTTTATTTCTGACCTCTGAACCTCCAAAAGCCAGGTATAGGCATTATATATGGAAACTGAGAGAAAGACTAACACTATTTTCTTTGACTCTTAGAAGCATTTTAAAAACTACTTAATATTAATATAAATTATTCACAGCAGGGCACATTAAGATAGATCCCTGTCATGCAAATGGCAGGAATGTATAGAATTTGTAAAGAGAAATTCCAGATGGGCAGCTAAACCCTTCCTGAGTTGCAATCATACTTTGTCAATATTTACCATTTTCCAGATCACTGGCTTTTTCTTGGCTTTTGTACTCTTTGTTTTACCACTGAGAAAATACTGTGCAGTGAAACTGTTCATTAATCCCTGCAAACATGTTCTGGAAGAGAATAAATAAAGAAAAATGCTGTTTACTTAGATGAACAATCATAAGCAATATAAACTGGGCTTGAGGGACAGTACAGTACAGAACTATAGTCTCCTTTATCCTAAGTAAAGGCCATTCACTATGGGCTCTAGGATAAATTTCTAGAACTCTTGTGACATCAACTTGTTTTCCCCCAAGCTTTTATGGAAAGAACAAGAAACCCCAAGCTCCATATTCAATTGAAATATATGTTTCCTTCAGCTGGAAAGGAATGGAATCTAGAATTCTGTCTGGCTCAGATGATACGAAATGTCTATCATGTTGATCTGCCTGATGTTTGGTTTTGATCTGGACACTGAACAACAAACCCAAAAAATCCATTGTTACATTGCCTCAGTGAACAAGAATTCAATCCAAATTGAGGGGATTTTTACTTTGTTTAATGACATACTATCCACAGTGGTGCCAGTGATTTAAGGTAAGGATCTGGTCAATGCTAACCTTGTCAAGCCAATGCTTTCATGTTCATAAATGATATTATGAAGAAGAAGTAAAGAGCCTGGTAATATGGGTATCTAATCTGGTCCTGAGTGAAGATGCCAGTACTGTGCCACACAGAAAATCCCTCCAGACTGGATCTGGATACTCACTTGCACACAGTCTTCAGCTAGTACCTTCCTTTCCAGATATTAAACTTCATAAGGTATTCCACAGTGTGTGAAAAACTTGTGCACACTAGCCCTTAATGGGAGGGGAGGGCTGCTTGAAGCACGAATTTGATTGTTTGGAGCAAAGCTTTTGGCCCAAACTGCATGATTCAGTCCATTTACATCATGAAATGCTATATTAAATCTAAAACCACATTATCTCACCCATTGAGCCGTCTTTTATTAAGTGTATTATAAACTAGTCAATAATATATTGGAAAAAAAACAGTGCAGTGAATAGAGTAGATCTCGATTTTACACTGTCCTGAGAGGCATCTGAAATTTCCCTGAGATCAACACCCTGAACAGAAAAATACTGATTTCAATGGGGCTTATGGAAATATAATCTCATATGAATTCTGTGCAACAGACGGACTGAAGTATTTGGGACCTGCATGCTTGGGGTTTATCCGCCAAAACACAAACAGTAACGGGGAGTGTGGTAAATGCTATCAAGTAGTTTGAGAAGCAAGGATCCTTTTACCTTTCTCACTTACATACTCTTGGGCTGGCTGGGCAAAGCACTAATGTACTGTCTAGACATTTATATAGAAGCTGATTTGGTTTGTAGGAGAGTGAGCCATATAAATTACTAATTACCCTGTATCTTACATGAGCCATCTTCAACTGCCATATATTTTATTGAGATGAGCATATTAAGAGGCATAAACTCTATATGGTAAATCCTGAAATGCTCCATGTAACTCAATTTTCATAGATAAGAAATGCAAAACAGTCTTTCCAGCGTACCATGACTTTCTGCAGGAAGTAAATCCATTAGAAAATGAAAGCTTTCTAATGCAATGACAGGGCGCAGTCTCAGCATCTGCATGTGGGACTGGCACTCACAAATTATTGTTCCAGCTGCCACCAGGCAGCTCCCTTTATCAGATCTAATTTACTTGTCTTTTATCAAGCCATCTTAATCATGAAGGATGGGATTTATCTTACCTAATGTCACCTTTCTGAGGATAGGGAGATGGTACTATCCTCAAGGCAATGCTAGGGTCAGGGGAGTGGGGCTACTCTTTGAGCTGCCTGTTCCTGTTGTGGGATTGAGTCCATGACTCTCCTGTCTCTTGCTGCTATCACGAGATCACAGACAATTGGCTTAAACTTTGGTTTTAGCCTTCTTAAGCAGGTTGGGATGAATCCTGTGTTTCTTCCTCAGAATACTAATGACAGAGGTGAACCAAGGTTTTAAAATTTGAAAATTTGGAACTGGAGACTCATCGTTTCCCCAGATGATGGCTATGTGATGCTTTTTTTATGTTTTGTTTTTGGGGTTTTTTTTGTTTGTTGGGTTTTTTTTTTTGTTTGTTTGTTTGGTTTTTTTGTTTTTTGTTTTTTGTTAAGTCCATTAGAGAGAGGATCTCACCAGTATTTGGACTGGCACTATACTCAATCAGGTTAAACTGAAGAAAATGTCCCTGTGAGATATCAACCACACAGTTAATATGATTGACTGATCTAAAGGCAGCTGAAAACATTAGGCACTAATACAGCATTTGCCAGTTTGCTGCTCCAGTGGCTGGTAAGCACAAAATCTGACATGAGAACAAAACTATCAATCTGAAAACACCTGATTTCCCTTATTATCCACAGAAGGTGGTCCACACTGGATACTTTGTTTATCTGATACTTTGCAACACATTTTTGAATGCAAATAGATTGAAATAGCAATAATATGGAGGACATCAGATAGTTGCCTAGATCATGTTTGGTACCTCTGAGACAACTGAGATGAAAAGATGATTTAATGAGAACATGAAAATATGTTTAGTTATAATATTAGATATTAGGGTCTTGTTAAAATCACGTTCCATCTGTATCGGTTTCTTGGCCCCACGTTGGGCCCCTCCCTGGGGGTTCCTTTGTTGGGGAGAAACCTTCCTGAAGCGGTTCTGTGTCAGGAAAAGGAGACACACAGGACTTTTTCGGTCTTCAGCTTCTTGTTTATTGTTATCTAAAGTTTTGCACACTGTCTATACCAGACTCTGCTTGCTGGAAAAGCACCACAAAAATGGCTAACAATCTCTTGTTACAAGGTCTTTTAAGACTAAGCTATCCAATTAAGAAATGAGACCTAGATTATTTTCCCTTTTAACCCAATAACTGATCCCTCAAAGCCTGCAATGTGGACTTTTCTGCCCAATTACAAGACATCACCTGAACCCATGAAGAAGAAGGAAGAAGAAGGTGAAGAAGAACAACCTGCCTCTGCCCTAAGATCTCCATCTTGTTCCCATCTACAATGTATTAAAAATCCCAAAACCTAAATTTCTCACCCAAGTGACATGCCATACTACTCTCTATAATCTATTTCACACTTTTGTGAACTCTAGTCTATCTTGAAGTCTTGGAAGCTTTCTCATGAATGCACATTAAAGTCAGTGCTTCTCTGGGTGTCAGGACCCCTCAGAGCAGACAGAGAAATATTCCCTGTGGCCTGGGTTCCCACACATCTGGCCTTCCTTAAACAGTCTCTTGCTTGAGCTTTGTTGTGCTCTTGAAACCAAACAGGTTGAAAGCTTCTCTAAAACACAAAGATTCAGCAGCACTAAGAGATGCTGTGATTAAGGAGCCAAGCAGTGCGCAATACATAGTATTGCATCACCAGCCTCAACTGTTAATGCCTTGTTAATATACCAAAACATGAGTTTATATTCTATAATATTGACTAGGCTAAATATATTGTGACCAGGTTTCATTATTACTAAATAGAAAGCTCTGTGTATTAAAAGAAAAGAAAATGCATGTATGTTAATGAACTATATGTGTGAGTAAACTGACCAGCTTCAGTAAAATTACACAAATTGACCTCAATGTTAGTCAAGGCATTTTCCCAAAATGTTATTTTCTTATCTTTTCCATTTTCCTTTCCTGTAAATCAAGTTAATCCAAATATAAATAGTGTAAAATAGAATGAATAACTGTTCTGAGGTCAAAAGTGGGTCAAAGAAGGATAAAGAATTAATCTCAAGAACAAAGGCCATTGTATTTCAGATATGCAGCTCCATAAATTTTAAATGAAATTTGGCAGGCTGAGCCTGGTGTGATTGACATCTTTTTCTAGACACCACAGTCTGAATTCAGTTTGCTCCTATGCATGTCCACATGTGTGAGAAACACTACTGAAGTGAAAACATGACCTACTATATGGGAATTGATTAATTGCCATCATCCACAAGAAGTGCATTAGTTTAATTCAATGAATTAGTTTGATTCAAATGCATTGATTTATCTTTTCTTTCTGGGCTAGATAGTAGTCTTAATTAATTATAATATGCCATAAAAGTATATCCAAATATCATTTAACTATAGAAAGCTTGGTGTCAGCTAATATTCTGCAGTTCCCAGTAGTTGGGAAACCGATCTGTAATACAGTGACAAGACATGTGACTGCTTTTACACACACCACTATCAGGAATTCCTAACATGATTCATCTACCAAGGGTAGTTCTGAATACCTGCTGATGCAATATAATAATCTTAGAAATTTGATTAAACCTTGTTAGTGGCAGCATCCCTCTTTTTCACATAGTTATCACAGCCCAGTATTGGCTGCCTTGCTATATGGGATAGATCTTCCTCTCAGTTTGTTGTTTGAATTTTCTTCCTGTTTTGATATTCAGCTTGAGAATTGTAATAGCAAACACAATGAAAGTACAGTACTGCTGGAACACTGCTTACAGAATCAGCCCAGGGGACAAGCCACAGCAAGGTATTCTAGTCAAAGCTAATGGCTAAAGATTGATCCTAAGAAAGAAAATTAATGAAAAGCTGGTCAAAGGCTAAAAATCCAATCTGATGCTCCAGTACACATCCAAATATATATACTTTAATGACTTTAATTATGGAGGAAATGAGGGCATTAGAGATAATACTGCCTTGCCTAGCACAGCCTCTTCTTCCTCAAAAAGGCATTCACTTTGCTTTCAAGACTCTGAGATTCTTTACAAGAGTTAATATCCTGTGATTTACCTCACACATCATGGTAGTGGACAAAAACTTCTACATCAACTAATAAGCAGCTACTCTAAGTTTTGTGACAAACTTCACAAGAAAATTTCAGAAACTTACTTTTCATCCTTCCTGTGTTCTGTAGCATGCTCAATTAAGTCACAGTTATGGCCACATACAGAGAAAGATATTTCTTCTGCTTGATTTTACACTCTGGTTTAAATTTAGTTTTAGAAACTTAGCCATCTGTCTAAATTTATTGGTAATGAATGGTGATAATTGACCCTGAAAAAGAAGCCCCAGATGAATGGACTTCAGCGCAAGAATCCCAAAACTTCATGCGACAGAAAGGTACTTCAGAGCTGGGGCCTGAGGCTATTCCTCAGCTGGAATCAATTGCTATCAGACATCTCCTTTTTGCAGCTGGGATGTTCCTGTCCAGCTGGGAGGTCCTTCTAGCATGAGAGGATAGGAGTTGTGGATAAAACAACACAGGGTGCTACTGTTTGTCTAGAGGATGAAGGCTTGGTGTTTTTGTGGCAGAACATGTCCAACAGGGGAGATGCCCATAGGACCCATTCCAGGGATCTTTATCAGCTTCTCAGTAAAGGACTGTCAGACAAAACTCGGCGCTAAACAGGCTCCAGAACTAATGCTTGCTTGGCTACTTTGTAACTAGTAAAAAGTACTCCACCAGTGTGGAGGAGGATGAGTGGGAACATTTTGGTTCACCCATGTGGTATTCACATTCTCTGAACAGAGAGAGACGTGATTCTCTCTCCGAGGATTTTTCCTGGGAAGCTGTGAGACACAGTCAGAAAGCTCAGAGAAAGAAGGAAACAATTCTTATCTGTATTCGCTGCTCCTGTTGTTTGGCACATGTGGAATGTGTTATGGAGATTGTTTACTGAAGAATGATTTGTTAATTGGACACCGGTTATGGTCGTTTGGATTGATGGGCCAATTGGGTCAAAACTGTGTCATGACTGTCTGGAGACAGTCACGGGTTTTTCTTTAGTATCTTTTAGTATGATATAATTCTAGTTTAGTATAGTATTAATGTAATATAATTTAGCTTAATAAAAGCAATTTATTCAGCCTTCTGCAACATGAAGTCAGAGCGCATTATTCCCCCTTCAAGGGCCACTGTTTCAGTACACCCACTCCAGCATGAGCAAGTAGTCAGCTCAGGGTCTGTAGGACTGAAATTCCTCTGCCCAAGCAGAAAGAAGAAGGAACTATGATTTTGTCAGCAATTTGATATGCTTCAGATTATTTGACTGGATACTTAGCTGATTAAAATCAACATAAACCAAACTGATATTTTTTGGTCAAGGTATACTTACTTTTTGGTAAGTATGTGATCCATTGTATTTTCTAATATTGAAATATCTGAAGTAAAAAGATTAAAGTATTTGTCATCTTGATGTCTCAGCCCAATTAGCTGCACAGTCCTGACAGAGTTACAGAGAAATTTCTTTTTTGATCATTAGGTGCCAGACATAAGAACAAATGTCATTTCTGAAAGTGAAGATGAATATATAAACTACAAAAACAGTTCTGAGAATTTATATAGTGCCACAGAACATTTTCCCTGAATTTGTATTTAGGAATTAAGGTTTGCTACGGTGACTGAGCCCAGGTGCACTGGCTGACGTCCACATGAGCAATTACATTCAGCTTAAATTCCTCTTTTCAGAAGAGCAATGCACTCTCTCTTCATCCTGACACATTGTATGGTGGCAGTGTCTATTATTTCAAAGATGCACCCAGCCTCAGAGACACCTGTACTTTATTGATAGCGGAAAAAATCCTTGTACCCACAGCTCATATTCTCTTTCAGACACTGCTCTAATTCACAGAACAGACTTGCTATTGCAGGTCTTGTGTAGAAGTGCCTACCCTGTTTTGCAGACCATTTTGAGAAGGACAGAAGAGCAAGTGAGTCACCTGGGTGACAGCTAGTCCTTCCAAACAGTAAGAAACAAGAAAGCATAAATGGAGGGAAAAAGAGCTCAAGATCATAACAGCCGTCTCCTGTGTCCAGAGAAATCACTACAACATCCCTTCCTAAGCTTGTCTGGAAAAGCAGAGAATAGTTCACATCTGCCCCAGCCATCAGTCAGCGAGATGTGCACAGAACCTTAAACTACATTATTTATCCCAAAGACTAAAAAAAAAAAGTCCTCAGTCCTTTTTCACATCTAATATTCCACCTGGAGTAAGTACTATGTAGTATCCTTATTACTCAGCCTACCCCTGCGCCAGACAAACTTTGTTGCCACTGATGTGTGAGAACTTGCAAGGACTGGATATGAGGAAAGTCAAAGGCTAAGACAAGAGTATGATACAAGTATGATCTTACCATTCATCAGTATACTAGTTTTTTAGTCTTTCACTTTGATTTGTCATCCTCCCTCCCTTTTTCCTTCCTCAGCCACAGCTTTCTGTCTCAATGCTATACATTCTTTTCTTGGTTTCATTACCAAGAAAGGTTTGCTTGTAAATGCATTAAGTGTCTTAAGATGTTTAGTCATAAAGTGTGTAAAAGGGCACCTTTTTTTTTCATGGAAGTAGCAGCACTGTGCACTGGTATCTGATGCCACACCATTTAAACAATGGGCATGCCTTTATTCTCTTCTTCAAATCTCTGTCTTCCACTTTTTAGTGTTTTTTTTTTCTTTTATCTTATTTTGTATCTGAATCTGCTTCAAAATCTTTAAAACCATATAAAGACAGTGCCAAATTCTACTCCAATATAGGTAAATCATGACATATTTATCTTTTACCTCATTAGGAGTTTACTAGAAATGCTGTTACTACCCATGATGCCACCACGGGACAACAAAGGATTTTTATGAAAAAAGCATACAGAAAAAGTTGTTTCTACACAAAAAACTATTAACAAGTATTTTTATTGTATTATCATTCAACATATGGGAGGGGAAAATAAATGCACTGGTGTATTTGCCAAATGGAAAAGTACCAGCCTGGTTAAACGGGAAAAATTATTTGCAGACTTCTGACAAGATTTTACAATTAGCAAAGAAATGTGAAATTAAATTAAATAACACACAAATAATATGCAATTTTGTTTTATTTTGCCCTTTTTGTTTATTCTTCCTAATAGCCCTGTTTACTCTTTTTTGCCTCTTTTGATCTGACTTGATGGAGTTGCCACCCCTTCTCTGGCTTTCATTGTAATCTCACACTTGGCCAAAGAACAAAGGGAAATGAACAAAGTTGTTGATATGTAAATAACAGCTTTGAAGATAGAAGTACCAGATTGTTCCTAAAAAGAAAAAGGCAATTGCTTTTCTTTTAGCAGATTAAAAAAAAAAAAAAAATCCTGATGTATTATTCAAATGGTGACTGAAATAAAAGTTTCCATTATCTCTGAAGAATAATCATTTCAGTCAAACCAGGTATTTCCAGAGAGCCAAGGAAATTGAAGAGTTCAAAATGTTTCACTCTAAATGTTGTTGACAAAATTGCTTATTTCAACCTTACTTCACTTTCTATGTATTACAAGTACCTTTTAGCAGGATGTTTTAAGAGATGGGTTGATTTTCCCCTGCATAAAAGAAACTGAGGGCCAAATGCTGATGCCTTAGCGCCTGCAGGTGATATCTGAATCACAGAGTCACAGAGCTGGAAGGTATCTATGGAAGTCACCTGGTACAACCCCTGCTCTTCAAGCAGGGCCACCTAGAGCTAGTTGCCCAGAACCATGTCCAGAAGGCTTTTGAAGATCTCAAGGATGAGGAATCCACCACCTTCTTGGGCAACCTGTGCCAGTGCTCACTCAGCCTCACAGTGAAAATCACAGGAGTGATTTCCTTCTGATGCTCCTGGACGAAACCTCCTGTATTTCAGTTTTTGTCCATGTATGTTTTCTCTGATCCCAGAGAGAATCTCTCCTGATCACAGAATTTATGATAAACAGGCACCAAAACTCATTGAAATCATGTCAGTGACTTCAATATTTCTGGACTTTTGTATAACTAGAAGGAAGAAATTAGGTTCATTTTCCTGCAAATACTTTTGCAGTTTGCATTGCTAAGTCCGTATTTCTGTATGAAGTGTGTTCATGGAACAATTTCACTATTCAGCGAGATACCCTAATGCCTTAGTCCAAACGTGCAGTTCGTGGTATGCAGATAATGTGCAGATTATGAGTTGCATGTCCACAAATATGATAGAATGAGCCTTAATAATTGAAAAAGGCTTGATGCAAAATAGCCTCAGGATGGAATAATTGCTGCTGAGGCATTGCCCCAGAATACCCAAGGAAAGCCTTATTGGTTGTCCTTCTGAATAAACAGGATTCAGATATTATTTTTTTTAACTACTCAAAATGGATAGTGTCCTGGTTTTAAATCTTGATATCCAATAGTGAAAGAGTGGAAGTAAGCATGTCTGCCCCATGTGATGTCTTAGAGATACATAAGGTGTCTTCATGTGTCAAAGTGTGTGTCAAAGACTCCCTCCCAGTGTTCAGAAACAGTTACATTTTTACCTTTTGGAGAAAGGAATGGGGAAATTCAGGAGAATCTCAGGTGAAGTTCAGGTGGTTCACAAATTTTGTAGTGGCCTCCCCCAAACAGCCCAGTTTGCCTCTTCTTCAGGACACTGTAGACAGCTTCATCTGTTATTGATTCTGTCCACATTCTGAAAACTGGCAAAGTGATGCTGACTACTGCTTTCCAAAAGGTTACTGTTCTACATGATGATAAATGATGGGTAAGCACTACCATAAGTAAACAGCCAAGGTATCTGATGTAGAAAAGTCAATGAAAGTAAACAGCACATAGCCTGATTAAGTTGGCCCAAATTCAGAATTAAAGGGACATAAAATTATCTGCTCTTATCTGGCATGTAGGCTTATTAACTACATTTGTTCCAAATCTGCAGCTATAGAAAAGACAAGTTCTACATTGCTTGAAGTCTGTTTTTTTCTTGCTTAGGACTGTCAGCAATATGACACTATAGCATGTTAAGCAACAATATAAGCTGGTCTGGGTTTTTTCCCCCACAATATTTCTTTTAATAGGAAAATAAGACATCTTTGTAGTCTCCAGTATGAGCAGGTGAAGAAAGAAGGTTCAGGAAGAAAAGCAGCACATTTTTTTCTGAAAAGGGTGTGGTGAATTGGATGGGCTTATAAGCAAGAAAAAGATTGAATGAGAGAGATTCCAAGAAAGTGAACAAAAAATGGTAGCGCAGGGGCACAGGGTAGTGTGGGAGTACTTGGCTGCCAGGTTGAGCCTGAAAAGTTAAGAGAAGAAAGTAGAAGCTCATTTCTACCCTTGGATCTGTAGACATAGGAGTATGGGAATATCTGCAGTCTTGGAACAAATGGAACCTTATGCAGGTAGAACCCAGCTGGGTTTGATACCTAAGGTTCACTGTTCACCAGTGGGAAGATGAGCAGAAAGATGATTAGAGGGATGAAGCACCTCTCCTATGAGGGAAGGTTAAGAGATTTGGGATTGTTGAGCCTGAAGAAGAGAAGATTTTTAGGTGACCTAATTGCTGCCTTCCAGGACTGGAAGAAAGCCTACAGGAAAGATGGTGATAGACTTTTTACAAGGGCATATAGTGATAGGACAAGGGGTAATGGCTTTAGATTAGATATTAGGTAGATATTTTTTACTGTAAAGTGGTGAGGAACTGGAACAGGTTGCCAAGAGAAATTGTGGATGCCCCACCCTTGGGAGTGTGCAAGGCCAGGTTGGATGGGGCTTTAAGCAACTTGCTCTAGCAGGAGATGTCCCTGCTTACGGCTGGTGGGTTGGAACTGGATAATCTTTAAGGTCCCTTCCAACCCAAACTATTCCATGATTCTGTCATTCACTAAGTCATCAAGGCTTTTTTCCCTCTGGCATGACTACCACTGGCATCTAAGACAGCTGTCCTTTCAGGCAGTGCAGAGATTTTCATTTCACTTTGGGCTTCTTGGCTCTCTGTGTCCATCCTTTGAAGCAGCTCAGAAGGACAATCCACCTCAATGCAGGGGACAAGGGCAAGGTGGAAACTACCATCATATGCAAGTTCTGCAAGAGACTGCTCGGATCAGAGCATTAGATTACACTTCTGTCTGAAGCTGCTGCAAAACTACGTGCTTAAGGCTGAATCATTCTCCTGAAATGAATTCGCCATGTGAGGCAATTCAGCAACTCTCTAGTGGGGTGTTGAGTTTTCTCATCTTGTCCTTGGGCTGTAGAAATGCCCTTGGCCACTACCAAGCAGTTTGGAAAGGAGAAAACCACTTCTCACAGTGTTCATTGACTGAAACTGGAGTTAAATCTATTCTCACCTTACAACCTCTCTATTCCATCCTAATACAGGATAAGAATAAAGTATATTAAGTCTATGCTCTTCAGTGGAAAAACAACATAAAAAAAAGGTGAGGTTTGAGAAATTTCAACTTGCTCCCTTACTTCTAGCATGAGTTATAAAAGCTTAAATTTCTGCCCTCTAAAATTCATCTGCTCACTCCTAGGGAAAAAATATTTTTCATGGCATATGCTAGCAATAATCCTGTTTACCTCTGAGTAGATTGGAAGATTAAAATTTCTGCCAATCTACTGACTGAGCAGTCAGGCTGCAGCCCTCTGTATATTACAAGGCAATCAGAGTTCACTTTTAATTAAAGCACAATGTGGCAAATAACTTATGGAGACAGTTATTAGACACACAATGTTAGAGAGTCATACATTAGATTGCCCCAGAAACTGCACAAATTCAACCTGAAGAAACAGTGGTTTAGTTAAGCAGTACCTGTACAAGTTTAGGCACACTGTGCATGCTTAAGGATGTCTGTGGATGCATAACACAAATGAATCTCAGCTCTGATGTGTCCTTCCATGCTACTATGAGGTAACATTTGCTACTACTATGAATAGTATTTTGCATGTATTTATTTATTTTGTTTCACCCCAAAGCAATCTCTCTGAAGGGAGCTGGGATCCGGAATATCACCCCTTAGCACCAACATGATGATATAATGCACAGAATATACAGTCATTTACCATGAAGGATTTCAAATTACTTAAAAGGTGTTCATCGAAAGCCTTTACATGTTTTTGACCGTATCTGCAGCAGCACATCTGTAAGATTTTTATACTCTATTGGATGGATTTTCTAGTGTATCTATCATTGGTTAACTGGGTTAATTAGGAGGAAAATGTCTAAGATTCTAAACATTATATTTATGCTTCAAACTTGAATCTTTCACCAAAAAAAAAAAAAAAAAATCCTTGCAAGGACCAAAAATTGTATTTCTTATTTATTTAACCTCATTCTAATAAGTGAAAGTAAAAAAAAAAAAAAAAACACACCAAAAAATAGATGAAAACCCACTCATGCCAGTAAGCATTTGAAGAGAGCCTTTTGTGAACCTTGCTATTAAAAAGACCATGATAGTAGGAAGCAACTATAATTTGGCTATGAATCACAGAGCTATTCACAGGAAGACTCTTAGCCAAGACAAAGGCCCTGCTGTCCATTATAAACCCATGAAGTGCCTTCAGATAAATGCAGCTTGTCCTTCGATGTAAAGCTGCTCTTCGCAATCCAGCCAGCAGTCTCCTTTGTTCACCCTAATGAAAATGCACTCTGGAACACAGAAACTGTCTAATTCATTCCAGGGGAGACTAATTTTCTTCCAGCAACTGCTTAGTACTGAAAAATTTAAAAATCCCCAGTGAAAGGAGAAACATACTTTATTTTTTTTTTTTCCCCACAAAATTTAACCTTTATTTGCAAATGGCAAAACTCCTTTTTCTTAAAAAAACTAAATAATAATGGTGTTCCTTTTGTGTGTATTTAGCAGAAAGGTAAATCTCAAAGAGCTTTCCTCTAGAAAGGAAATCACCTTTAGAAAGAATCTCTTTTTTCTGGGTTTTATGCATCTATAGAGGTTTTGAACAAGCTTTGGCTTGTAGCCAAAGAAATCTATCTATCTTCTTCCAGACTTCTTTCAATTAATATTTGTCAAATATTTGTTAATTGCTACTAAAGATGCTGTATCAGGTCATGCTTTTAATTTACCTACTGAGCTTGGAACTGCAGGATAGAACCTGTATCTATGGATATGCCACTGTAGAATAGCAACAATAGCTTTGGGCTACAGCTGCTAAAAATAACTTGCTCTGTGCTGCAACTCAGGCATGAGAGATTCAGACCATTCATAAGAATTGCAATTAAAAGCATCAAAAGGAATGGAAATACCCTCCTCCATTGCTCTGGCTATTCTTTTTGATGAGTTTTTGCAGTGGTGGAGTTTTCTTCTTGTTTTGTGTGTTTCCTCTTTTTTTGTGAATGCTTCACTGTTATATGAAAGGCATGACATTTTTTTTTTTTGTTGTTTACTTGGAACCAGTAGTTTTAGAGTAGAAAAGGGGAAGTGGGCATAATTTTAATTTCAGATTGACAGCAAGGAAGAAAAGAAGACAATTTTTCAAGGACAAACAACGTTAAGACTGCTGGCAATTTTTAAAAGCAATTAAAACAGTAGTCTTCATAATAAATAAAACTCCTTCATAATTTAAATAAAATGTGGCCTCCTGCATATATTTAATTAGCATATTCTCCTTCATGAAGTCTCTGTGGGCATGGTTGACCTACTCTTACCAAAGCACACATCCTTGAAAAGCAGTCCCACTGAAGTTGAAGAGTTTGATCATGCAAATAAATCTCTCATCACCTGAGCCTCAGAATAAACACTGCACTGTGACAGTCAGAGGAAGAGCTGAAACCCTGCCTAGCAACCTTGCTGGGAAACTGGCTGTCAGGGAAGCAAGCAAAACCAGAGGCAGCAATTGTACCACACGCTGGGATGGCTCAGGGGATAGGGACAGGGAGTCTTTTCCTCAGCTTCCTTCTTTCTCAAAAAGCAATCCTTTGTGAAAGGCACATGGTTGGTGAGACTGGAGCAGCTGCTGACTTGCAGCAGCTTTGGCTGCTGACTTTCCAAGGAGAGGTGGACAAAGCCCTTTTCCTGCACGCTGAGCAGCACAGGCACTCATGTGAGCGCACGTTGCTCCTGTTAACACCATTGGCAGCAGCATCCCAGCAAAGATGCCAACCAGGGACTGTGCTGGGGCTGGTGGGGCAGGCAGAGGAGAAGCCATGACCCCTGACCAGCTGTCTGGCCACCTCTTTGCTGCCCTGCACTGGGAGGAAGAGGCTTAAACCAGCTCCAGCAGTGCGTGATTTATTTGCCCCAGTACTCAGGCTCCTCTTCACTTGTTTTACCTGTGCTTTGTCCCTTCTCTGCTATTCACAAAGGGGACAGAGCTCCTGGATCGTGGTGACAACTCTTGGTCTGCTGTTTTGTTCCTCAGGACACCCCCTCTGGGATAGGGGAAAGGATCTTCTCTGCTCCATGTTAAGCAGCAGCAGCAGACAGAGGTTCAACTGTCCCATCATTATCAATGATCTAATCAGGACTGAGAGTGCCAATAAAAAAAAGTTCTTGTTTCTTTCTTCAAGTTGGAACAAACTGAACAACATCTTTCCCCTCCCTTCATTTTGTTCTCCCAACATAAAACAACTTCCTTATCAACATGTCTTTGGGTCAAAACATCTTTTCAGTCTGAAACAAAATGTTCCATCCTGTGGCAGACATACAAAAAACAACAGGGAATGAAGGATTGGCTGCACCACTGCTTCCTTCTTCCAGAATCATCTGTGATAGAGACACTTCTTGGACCTGAGCTCCAAGGTTTAGACCCAGTTCTCACTGAAGGGGTTCCCATCTACACCCCTTGTGAAATGGGCCAGCCATTGTGCTATGCCACTCTCCTGTTCTTGACAGTGAATGCTTTAGTATTTATAAAAAATGTGTTTCAGAGAGGTAAATGTTGAGGAAATAAATATTGGGATTTTTTTTTTTATCCTGTTGGTTAAGGCATTGCTGAGACAAGAGAATTATAGTTCAAATCAATACAGGCAGCAGTGAACATAGCTCTCCGTCGTTTTGCTTGACAACATTGATCACTGGACACTGAAAAAGCAGAGGGGACATTGACTGTCCCTCTGTCAAGATATGATGACTCCTCAACAGCCTCACATGTTTACAACTGAAAGTACTTGGCAAATTTGATCCAAGTCCGTGTAGATTTTGAGCTGTACAAACCCATCTTTTGGCAAATTTTCTATTTGTACTACTTGTAAATTTAAATCCTGTTTTGCTATACGGTTGCGCAAGAACAATGACTTATAAGGAGTCATTCAAAAAAAAAAAAGCTGTATATTTATTCATATTTTTGTGAAAACTGAATACGTTTTGCATGTGAAATATTTCCTGTGTTAAATTCATTCTCACAGTCCTGTTTTCCATACTAATCAGTACCCAGTATATTCAGCATATTCAGACTGATATATCAGGATGATAGTGGTTTAGTATAACTACTAAATTATTCATGTGAAAACATATGCTTCACTAAGTCTGCCAAAGTGTTTATAAGCAATATGTCTAGGGAAAAAAAAAAAGAAAAAAAAAGACAAGAATTATCAACAAATTAAAAACGAGGTATCTTGCAAAATTATAATTAATACGATGTAGTAGTATGCTGATAATGAAAATTGCTGCTACTCCAAAATAGGAGGTAATGTCCATTAGGTAAGAATTAAAAAATCACCTTAGAAAGAGTGCTGTTAAAAAACCAGGATTGGCCAAAAGGGAACATGGCAAAGCTGAGGGTTATGTTAACAAGGTATCTATACAGTCAAATAAAACAAGGGTCAGGCAGGAGAGCCTGTGATATTTAAAAGTATGAAACAGTCAGTGGGCAGAAGCAAGAACACTAAACAATAAAGGGATGGACACATTCAAACTTTCCCTAAGCCAGGGAAAGCACCAAAACCATAGATCCATGCAGTGTTCGGCCAGTGTGCTAGGATCTTAACACAGAGCCTTTTCGGACAATCACATTGCTGTTACTGGACAAACAGCCTCCCCTTGCAGATGGCACCGTGCATTCATAAGTTTCCTGCCCAGGAACAGTTCTTAGAAACACATATATTAACTTCCAAAGGAAAAGCACTGCCAGGGTCATCTGTTTTTCATAGCTATCAAAGAGTCGGGGATAACATCTGAGGGTATTTTATGTTATTGCTAAACTCTCCAATCCATCTTTTACAAGAACGTTTAAGGTCAGCAGAGAGCAACACGTGCAGCAAGCAGATTTACTGGGCAGATTAGCTAAGTGACCTCATAAAGCGAACAAAGCATGTTGCTCTTTCAATCAGCATCTTTTTAAATCTGTTAACTAGCACTGAAATATTTGCTTTGACATGAGAGTTTGCTGCAAGTGTTTCCATGGTAATTCTTGGCCTCTCAACTGTGGGGACAATTTCAGCTAACTCCAGCAGACAAAATGGGCTTAAGGATATCTTCCCAGATAAACTTCAGCCTATTTTCTACACAGACCCCAGGAAGAGCTGCAATACAGACAGGGATGAGGAAGAAGGTGGGCAGCACTTTCAGCAGGCTGTGAGCACAAGGATGATCTTTGGTGTAAAGGGCAAGGGGTGCAAATGTTCCTTCCCACTGGTAAATCTATCCCCAAACTGAGATTAAAGACAGGAGATGCAAGATGGTGTTTTCCCAGATTTTCCTGAACTCTGCCTGTAGCTGAGGCACAGCTCTCACTCAGCACAGCAGCTGGCTGTGGGCTCCAGCTGTGGGCCTGCAGCCTGTTCTCTGCAGGCCCTCTGGGATCCAGCAAAACCACTGCTCTTGGATGGCCCTCTGCTACAGACAGCAGGAAGACGTCAGGCCACGCGAACAAAATCCTTTCTTCTAATCACTGACTGCCAGCTAATCCTACAACAAAAATTCTCATCCACCTTTCTAAACACCTGAACTGCATTTACTTGTATTGTTCCTTCCAAAACCTCTAAAGTACAGCTACGTACAAATAACATCTGGACACTGGTTTGTGCAGCTAACATGATTATATTTTTTGCACATTTTATACTGCAAACTGCATGTGGTCAATCTTTGATCTTTACCAAGAGGGTTTGAATTTTTTTCCAAATTTCTTTTGAACTCAATTTTTTTGCAACCACTTATTAGGACCTTTGACTTTTGCATTCTATTGTTTTCACACTGTTCTCTAACTTATTTTGGCACTTGAGGATTGCAGAAGAAAGAGGAAAACTGTGGCTCCAGTAAGATTACAGGCTCATGAATTTCCTTCTTTGACTGTCTCACTGTGCACCCACAACTCTCTGCTGTAAAGCAAGGGGTCATCTTTGCTGTAAGCAGATATACTGAGTTGTTTGATTACAGGCAACAATGCAACACTTACTAAGTGCATGTGAAGATAGTGCATAGATTTCCTATAATTAGGAAGAATTACAAATAAACCTCCAAATTAAAAAATCTGGACCACTTTGTATCCTGGGCTGCATCAAAAGAAGTGTGGCCAGCCGGTCTAAGGAGGTAATTCTCCCTCTCTTGTGAGACCCAGCCTGGTGTGCTGTGCGGAGTTCTGGTGTCCCCAACAGAGAAGGGACAGGGAACCATTGGAGCAAGTCCAAGGGGAGGGCCACAACGTGGAGCATCTTCTCCATAAGGACAGGCTGAAGAATTTGGGACTGTTCAGCCTGGAGAAGAGAAGGTTGTGTGAAGACCTCACAGCAACTTTCCGGTATCTGAGGGGGCCTACCAGGAAGGCAGAGAGTGACTCCTCAGTCACTCAGGAGTCAGTGCAGGAACTGCAGTGATATGACAAGGAGAAAGGGGTACAAAACGAAGAAGGGGAAGTTTAGGTTAGCTATCAGGGAGAAATTCTTTACTGTGAATGTGGTGATATACTGGACAGGCTGCCCATGGACATTGTGGATGCCTCAACCCTGACAGTGTTCAAAGGCAGGTTGGGTGGAGCAAGGTCCATCTTTAAGGTTCATTCCAATCACTTAAGATTCTATGAAATACATATATAACAGGCCTATAAATATTATGCATGTAATAGTACAGCAATATAAATATTGGATCTATTTTGCAAAGTAATTATGCATGCTATATATAATATTATACATCAGTAAGACATCTATATACATAAAGATGTACAAACCTGTGTACATCTCTATAAAAAGATTACGGAATACACTATGAAAGCAAAAATACTTGTTTGCTATAATAATGAAGAGAGCAAACATGCCCTTTAATAACATCTATGCTGCAAAGTGGCACAGGAATAAGGATCCTCCTTAACAAGCCTTTGAACATTAATGATATAAGTTGTCCCTGCTGTACCTTTGAGTGGCTTTATAGCTGCATAAACATAACACCTCCAAATTTCTATCAGCATATTTCACACTGGAGTTACTTGTATGTCCATTGGTTTTTGGTGTGTAGTACTTGCTCTTTCTTTTTTATTTTGTTACTTTGAATAGGGTAAAAGAAACTCAGAATCGAAGGCCAGGGTCAAGTCATGCAAGTATTAAATGTGTGCAGCGGAGAGCATTTCCATTTTGCTGTCACAAGGCTGCTGCCAGTTAGCACAAAAGCCCATTGCCCAAGCAGGCTTTGCCCAGGCAGCCTTACAGCTCTCACAGGTTCAAACTGCAGTTCTATGTGATGGGATGTTTCCCTTTGAGGGGTTATTCACACCCTTCACCTTTGGGCACCTCCTCACTCTGAGAAGTGACACACAGTAAGGGAAGAGTCAGGAAATGACACTTGACCTGCCAAAAGCAAAATGTGTCCTGAGATATTTACCAGCCTGAGCAGAGACACAGTGTCATCAAACGGGAGATTCAGTTGCTCAGTCTAACAGAGGAAGAGCAAAGGAAGGAACACTCCCCACTTGGCTCCTCCCATCATCCCAGTGCTGGTCCCCAGGAACATGTGCCACTCACCCTGCCAGTCCCTGGGAAAGGTAGTGGACTGCTGAGGTGTTTGGGGCTCTCAGAAAAAGGTGATACAGGGCAGGCCACAGCTCCCCTCATACACCTGTCACTGATAAAGTCAAATTGGGCGGTTTCCTAAACCTTATCTTTCTCCTGGATTCTTCATTCTGATCTCTTTAATTTTATTGGGGGTGAATGATCTGTGATTTGATTCTGACCTTCACAGACAGTCCTGAATAATGTATTTATCGGAGATATAATCAAATACAGCAACCTACACGACTCTCTGGTTCCCTAATGGCTTTCTTTCTCTTTTGTTGTTTTATTTTTGGTTTTGTTTCCATTCATCATGCAAATAGTTTATTTGTGTTATTTCCCTGAAATAAGGGTATTTTTTTCTTTTATTCATCTCCAGACATGAGCTACCACATACTAAAGAAATATTGAGTATTAAGGTGTTAGATGAGAAAAATCTCTTGTAGGCTTCAGTAAGAGATTTGTATAACCTACAGAATTCTTAATGTACTTGGAGATTGACTTTTACCTTGTACTTGGAGATTGGCTTTTTAGCCTTCCTATTTAATTTGACTATTTACATAAAACAAAAATGAAACTTACAATGATCTGTAATTGAATATTTGAACCTTGCCACCATGCTAACATAGCTGTCTTAAATAAAGCTGAAGCAATAGAAGGAAATAGGAAAATAAACATACAGTTGAAGATGATTATACCTAGAGAAAGGATATGAAAAAAAGCAGCATAATTTTTCAGGAAGAGCACTAAGAAGAGCTATTACAGACAAAATGAATTGTTCCTGGTTGGAATGAAACAAGAATATTCCTGGTTTTGACATGTACCAGCATTTGCTATCAGGACTGTTTTTACTAATATCTTTAAAGCACAAATAATTATTGTTTCTCATCTGAGAAATATTTTATTTTAGTTTTGCTTTGCTCTCCTTCGTGGTTCCAAGAAAATAAAGAAGTATGACAGTGCATTTAATTAACTTATCATGTATATTTTCCATCAGTAAAAGAGACACCAGAAATAACCACACCAAATTCCAGTCATTAATCATACTGCTTTCAGTCCTTTTATCTTAGCATTATATATTGTCTTAGATTTTGCAGAATTTTTCAACAGACATATGGTTTTTCATCTACCTGCTAATTTCATGTTGAGAGATTCACTACAGTGTCTATAGCAGCAGTTGTGTTTAATTAGAGCATTCTTGTCAGCTGGAGAAGATAGGATAGAAATTATTGGGTAAAGTTTCCATATAAAATGTCCATGGTGGAGATAAGTGCAAATAAGAATGAGAACCTCAATTCCCTGCTCTAATCCCCTCTTCCTAGGGTTGTTTATCACTGAGAAGGAACTCAGTGGTAAAACAAACAGCTGGTTTTCTGGGAAAACACCAGAAATACATCAATCTCAGGATGTGCCAAAGGAAGCAGAGGATTTGTACTCTTTTCTGCCAGCATCTCAGCATCTGTGGGCTGCTGATGTGGTCAGCAGGCTCTTGGAAGGAGTGGCTGTGTCACAGTGTTATCTGGGGTTCAGAAAACTGTGTATTCCTGAAGGTGCTAAACCTGTGAGCTCTGGGAGTTCCAAATCAAATCTAACCCATGACTGCATTAAGTTTTTGTTGGTGCCTTGTATTGCATTCCAAAACTATATATTAACACTGGTTAAATTATTACTGGATCACACCTGGCACTGTATTGGAAATTTTTTCAACTTTTATTATTCACAACCTTATGAAATCAAAATTACTTCAACATACACAACATACTTCAACATACACAAGGTAGCCATGTGTAAGTATGGAGGTTTCTACAGAAAAGTAATCTCTAAGCATCCTGTTTGTAGAGATAAAAGGGTACATGTGTGAGTATGCATGCACCAGAACACATTTATGTGTTTGTATATAACACAGTATACACAAACACATAAATTATGTGTTCACAAAAACAAATGAAAGACATAAATATTTCAAAAAGTCAGGATTTGCAACACATTTTGTCTTTCACTGATGTTTTTTTTTTTGTAAATGAGCAGTGAAGAATGGTCATGGCACTGGCTGAAACAAATCACATCTACTTTAAAGTATTTTAATCTAAGAAAGTATCTAATGGTGCTTTGGAGAGGTGGGGCTACTGAGGGGAGGACCAACACAAATAGAATGGTTAGAATATGAATAACAGGGAAGGCTCATCAGAGGACAAATGAAAACAAAACCTCTCCCTTTCTCAGGACATGTAGTATCTCTCTCTAAGGTGTGAGGCTCACTGAATCCACGGTACTGAGAAAGACAGATATCTCCCTGAAAATGGAAAGGAAAGAGAGTATGATGGAAAAGGCTTTGATAAAAAAAATAAAAACCTTCTGTCCCCCAAAATATCATAACCCCAAACAATTCCATCTTTCAACAAATATCATATGTGTCCTATTTGTCTAAGTTTATTTGAGTTTTCATAAGAGATTTCATCCTTAGATTTTTCTCTTCAGATTCCTGAAAGTTCAGTCACCATGCATTACAAGACAGAACTTGGCTTAGATGCAGATATAAACACCTTATGTAGGTTCTCCAAATAAGGGTAAGAAAGCACCCTTACTTATGACAGAAGCAAGACTTAGTTATGGACTACTTCTAATATCAGATAGCAAAAAAATTAATGAATGAATGCAGGGTACATTTTTTCTCAAATCTGTAATTTCAGGGCTCTGTTTTGTCTTTGAACACAACACATGATTAATCTCAGTGTAGGATTTACAAAATCCGCTTTTAGCTACAGGACATACTCAAAAAAGAGGAAGTAAAATGTGGCTTGTGCTAAACTTAGCAGCTTTGGCAATTAATGCAACTTTATTCATTGATTCAGTCAAGTGAATATTTTGCTAGATAAGTATATGAATTGTTCCTGCAATTTTGAATACTGCTACATATCCAGCCAAATGGGCTTTAGGATAAAGAAACCAGGGTGATTTATTTGTAATCCCTTTAGTTGCTTTTTTATTTGTTCTTTCAGATTGCAGAGACTAAAGAATACCATACTTACCCAAACCCTTGGATTATTTCCATGCAGAAGATTTGACCTTAATTCTGTGTGTGTCATAAAATCAGATGCGTTCAAATGATCCTGGAACAGTGACGCATTCTTGATACTGTCTACTTATTTTAAGAATGTAGTTCTGGTAACTTATGCCCACTTTTTCTCCTACAGCACACGATGGACCTCAGGTTAACCTTTAATAAAGGATTATATTATGCCAAGTCTTGCTTATTCTGGAAACATGATGAGCAGGGGGTTGAGCTGGTCAAGCTCCCTTTCACCGCCCTCAGGGTGTCTTAACTTTGTTTTTATTTCAGCATCTGCCTCCACATGTATTTCAATTAAAATGAAATGTGGAAGGGAACTTTGAATCCCATATTGTATATTCTTCATTGAGGTGGAATCCAAATTTCCATATCCATTGGGAACATCTTCCTGTCCAGTGCAATCCCCTACCTTTTGTCTGCTCAGACCCCAACCCCACTGGCTTACCATTCTCATGCCATCATTATGACCTTTAGGAGCCCTAATCAGAAAACCTCAAGAGGAGATCTTTGATGAGACCACACTGAGGAAATAAACAGTCCCAATTGCTACGACATTCCTCTCATTGCTTTGGGTATGTGTAAGGGATGAACTGAGTACCCAGGGCTTTAAAATTAATTTCATGCAGAACAGAGTATGAGCTTTTAAAGGAGGAGAGGGAACAGAAACCTGGTTAGTCCAACAAATAAAACCAGAAATAATGTTGAAGGAATATAGTTTTATTCTGTACAATGCAAAGGATGTGAATGAAAGCAGTTTATGAACATTTCTATGCACTGAATGGAACACCTAACATGATAATTAACTTTAAAACCTGCTTTTAGCAGAAGTAAGCAAAGACCCTCAAGTTGGAAGCAACCTCTGTCCTAAGAAAGACAAGCATCATCTCCCCATGTCTACTGCAGTGTCATATACTGAAAAACCTAGTCTACATTTAAGGTTACACTTTAGAGTGGCTTTTAAACTATTTTACAAAGCATTTCAGCATCTCTGCTCATATTTCACACCGAGTACGTGGGACTAGAAAATTAAATGGTTTGCTGGAAGTCACTTGATGTGGGCAGTGGTCCAGATCTTGTGCAAGTGCTTTATTGTGTCTCCCCTGGTTGTGAAATTATGGTAATATTGACTATCATTACCTTCTGCTGTCCTATAACTTAATGTGCAAAGATATATTAAAAATACATGAAATGGTTAGGATCACCGGTCCACAAGCTGAGTAGTGAGTACTCCTGTGTAAGAATGAAGTGAATGGCTTGCAGTACACACAGACTGATCTAGCAGATTAATAGTTACTCAAACTTACTTCTGATGCTAAAATACTCAGAACAAGACCAAATGCAAAAGCTGCTGAAGGGCATTACTAGCATCAGGTGCAAGATGAAGACAGTTATCATGTTCTTAAACAGTGGAATAAAATTACGTGGTAGGAAAATCAGAAATAACGGCTAACTTTGCATCAAGTACTCCAGTCTCAAAGTATCTGTGCAATTCTGCCCTATCTTTGCAGAAATATATGAACTAGAGGTCTTTAGTTCAATCTTGAATGCCTTCCTTTTGTTTTTCCCTTCCCAATTACAAGGAGCTTGCAAGAGTTGTAATGATTTAGAACTGTGAAATATTGGACTTTGAATTCCACTGCTGAAAAATTTTAAGTCATCTCTGAACATTTTTAGTCTTACTCTTATCAATTTACTTGTTCTCACCACTTCTTGTGCTCACATCTATATATGTTATTAAAGTGTTAATAATTTGGGATGTGTATCCCTAACTATGCATTTTAAGGCCGTAAGTTTTCTTTTTAGATTCCGTGCTTCTGATTACGATTCATTTCATACCAGATAAAAATTTTTTCCAAGGTTATCTGCCAAAAAGCTCCAGGCATGTCCTGCAGTTGTTCATTGCTCATGAAGTTCAGTAGCAAACACACTGTCTTAAATAATTCAGAAGTGATCTCTTCCTCTGTTGCAGAGGTTTGGTTGTTTGTTCAGGGGTTTTTAATATTACCTAATGGTACTGGACAAGGATACAGGGATCAATGCTAGTCTCAGTAGTGTCCCTCAGAAATTGTTCCAGTGTGTTTCAAAGACCTCCAAGAAAAATAGATGCGGCTCACTTTTGTACAAGTACATACCCTGAGGAATCATCACCTTGCTGTCTTCTGATCAACAGCAACACAGAATCACAGAATGGCTTGTTTTGGAAGGGACCTTAATGATCATCTATCTCCAATCCCCCCTACCACAGGCCAGGGACACTTTCCACCGGACCAAGTTGCTAAAAGACCCATCCAATCTGGCTTTGAATACTTCTAGGGATGGGGTATGCATAACTTTGGGCAACCTGTTCCAGTGCCTCATCACCCCTGTAATAAGGAAACATACTGATCTAGTCAATAGCATGGAGACAGATTAAAATTGGGGTACAGTAGTTTGCTCAGGCTCTTTCTTGGATAGATGTCTCAGCTGAGACTTTATTGTAACAATACAAGTAAGTTTATGGATATTTTGGGTCTGGTGAAAATACTGCTTAAAACATCAAAGAGGTTCATTTTTCATGAAAGTTGTATGGAAATGTGCTACACATTTTGGGAAGGTGATAGCCATGTGGGTCCCCTAACTACCTTTAGAGCTGTGCTGTGCTGAGTACCTGCAGATGGAGCAGAAAGGGCTGGTGGGGCCAGTGGCAGGACGTACTGGCCATCAAAGCCAGCCAGCACCACCATCCTCCCCTGCCCACATTCTGCTCCCAGGGCTAGGTCCTGCATTGCTGCAGGGAGAAGAGAAACAAGCATCCACTTTTGTCATTGGGCATTTAGTCCCCTCTAGGCAATGTTTGTAATTCTGCTCTAAGACCTAGTGTTTACAAACACTAAGCTAGATAACTAATAAAGTGTTTAGGCCATCTAATTTAATAAGTTACTAAATATCACCCAAGCCCCAAGCCCAGGAAAAGAAAGCAGCTACTTCTGAATGGAGCAGAGAAAATAATTTGCTATCTGAAGAGAGGTCAGAGTCTCATGTAAGGAAAAAATAAGATAGTTCCTGGATATCATAAAATTGCTTACCAAAACAAATCAGAGCATTACTAGAAGCTTTAGAAATCTATCCCAAAACATTGAATAATCACTAAGTTCATTTATTAAATCTTCAGATTGGTGTCTCATTTAACAAATGTGATCTGTGAAAAGGACAGAGACCTATAACCTCTCTTGTACTCACGGCTACTTTCAGGGCCCATGGATACCACCATCTGGAAAAATGCAGTAACTTAGTATATACCAGTAATATTATTTATAATATTCTTCTTTCAACTCTTCAAAGAAACAAGGTCATCCAAGATATTCCAGTATGTCAATATTCAAACATCCTATATCAAGTTAACCTGTTCTATAACTTCTTTGTCTTCTCGGGATTGCATCAGAGAACAAAATGGTCCACTGTATTTTATGAAATCTTTTATAATTCAACAGTAACCATCCTTCTTAAAAATTCTCCTAAAACATCTACATCAAATTAAAGAGGTGAAATTGTCCTAGAACAGTACTTCAGGCTATAAAAATAAATCTACAATATAATTATTTTGGGGAACAACTGGCAATTAGAAAAGACCAAATTCAAGGACAGTCAGGCACTTTGTGTCTTTGCTAAAAGTCAGAGGTATGATTTACTTTTCCTGTTTGATTAGGTCATCAGAAAAATAGCATAATTAGGAATAGTAATGAAAACTTTGACGTTCAGTGGATAACTTTCAGCCAACTTTCTCTCACAAAGAGGAAACATATGTGCCTTTCAGCAACCTATAACATAAAATATATTTCAGCGCCATATGCTATCTTTCCTTTTTGGATCCCATCATAGAATCTGTAACCTCTAAAAATGTTTTGTTTTTTTTTCACCAATTGCTTCTTTGTATCAGTCATAGTCACATTTTTTAATCATAAATTTGAATTTTGGCCATAATTTTTTTGTCAGATGTGACAGGGTCATAAAATCAATTCAAATGAGCTGTGCAAAATTAACAGATGAAATGGTGCGTTAGGTTTGTTTTCACCACCATAATCATTAAGTACAAGGCTGGTTCATTATGGGAAGACAATGTTTAATCATCCTCCAAATTCTGCAGATGGATTTACGTCTGTGCATATCCCCTTCTGTGATGCTCAAAAGCCAGGCACAGTCTGTTCCCATCATCTGCAAACAGTACCCTCTTCAGAAGGCTGCTCTGCTTTAGCAAAGCATTCCAACAATCTGAGTGGGTCTTGTTGGTTTCAGAAGAGTTTAGGCCCATACTTAAAGCTAACAAACCTACACTAAGACCACGGAGATTGGCCTTGTGTAGGTGCATTGCTGCTTTTGAGAGCTGGAGTACATCACAAGCTTTGAGGACTAACACCGAGATGGAGCAATCTGGCAACTGCACCTTGATTAGCCAGTGCTGCTACTGCAAATGAAAGAGTGGGAAGAACAAAAAAAAAATTCTAAGAATCCCCAGAGATCTAAAAGCAAGAACAAATGTTGAATACCTATTTTCTTTACAAGATTAGAAGACATTCCAAGAAGAATTAAAAATATATATCAGCCTATGCTTACCATTTCCTTGTCACATTCCTGGCAACAACTTGAGATTAACTTATGCTTAAGAGAATCTTATTTTGGTCTAATTTCTCAGTGTAATTATTTCCCTCCCAAAGGGATGACACATGGAGGAGGCACTGTAGTGCTTTGAGGTTCTTTTCCTCAAACAAGACAAACGAGCAATGACACCCAGGATTTTGCCCATGGGACTCTGTTCAAGCCTTGCCCTTCAGCTTCTTGGCTGGAGAAATTGTGAAAACCATAACCTGGCTTCTCAAAAAGGGAAGTCTCAGTGATGCTAAACTTATCACTGAAGCTATGTTTCTGAGTTTCTGCTTATGAGTATCAGATTTTAATGACGACTTTTGAAAAAACACACGACTCATTGGACAAAAATTGTTGTCTAGTATAATTCTTCTATTGCTATTGGAGGTACACAGAGCACGGGGTTAATTTTCTTTATTTGATTATCTTATTTGTTTTAGAAAGATATATTTCTTTAAATAATTCAGGAAGAGTATCACGATTAAGAAGCTTATTCTCAGTCTGTTATTGTGTGCTTGACAAGGATGAAATCTCTTGCACAGCTATGAAGAAAGGCACAGCAGTTGCTTGGTGTCAAGGCAGAAAGAGGATATCTGATATATGGCTACCACTGTCTAGAAAGAAGTAGCCAGAAAACCCAAGCTATCGAAAGGATAGAAAGCATATGACAACTAGACAAGGGACTGAGGTTTTATTTCAGTCCTGAGAGAGAGTCTTCAGGACAGTGGGCTTCTCAGGGCAGTGAGGTCTCGGCAGTGGTCATATGACGTTTGGGCCATGCATCAATCAACTGATAACTCAAATGCTTTATAGTGGCAAGGCTATTTACTGAAAGTTAAAGCTTTCTCATCAAAACATCAAGATAGACCACTCTGTGCATTCAGAAAGAAGAGATGATTAAAGGTGAGGTAATAACAGTGCATGACAACAGGGAAACATAATCAAATTTGGAAATACAGTGGCTAAAAGTAGATGTTCTCCCAAGAACTCACACATACCTGATCCACTGAAGGATGGATCTGACTCACTGTGAAGAACAATGTGAACCGTGACTCAGTTGAAGTACTGCAAGGCCCTTTTACTGAGTATTAACCAAGAAATAAAAACTGATTCATCTTCTTACCTAGAAACGAAGGTTGTTACAGAAACTGGGCTATTGTAGCTCACTGGAAACCAGGGGTACAGAACAAGCTGGCACTGGTAGCAGCAAACAAAACAAATATTGGCAGGTATGGGTAAAAGACTAAAACTTTTTCCTAAATGAAAAGGAAAAATGCTTAAATGGTTTCCTATAGAAAAACCATTTAACAGAGGAGAGCAAATAAATTATATGCTTCTATTTGTATCACCTGAGGATGGCAGATATGGAACATCCAAATGTAAGCAAAGAAATCCAACATAAATGATGGTAAGATGATCCAATCGACCCTGAAACTGGTACTGTTAAAGAGACTTCTTACACTCTAATCTTGCATAAACTTAATGACAGAGATATGGTGTAAACCACCATTCTTCTCAAATTAATGCTATAAAGTAACCAAGTTCATTTTCTCTGATTTTTTTTAATATAGCCTACCATGTATTAAAAATAGAAACTTTAATAAGATTAATTTTTAACATTTAATATAAAATAACATGCTTTGCTGCCTTTTTCTACAAGGATAAATTTAAAATAAATTATTCAAAATTTTTCCAGTTAAGCAATATTCTAACAGCTTGCTATCTCATCTTTTTCCCTATATTCTTTAGAAAGAGACATTTTATGTCAGGTTATTTATTATTACGTTTAATTAATACTAATAATGTTATTATTATTATTATTTAGTGACTAATATTAATAAATAGTACATTTAAATAATTCAAATTATTTAAATTTAAATTATTATTACATTTTATAATTATTACATTTAAATCAGGTTATAAAACTTAGCAGGGCCTGCAACTCTGCTTATTCTGCATTTAAGAGACTTATAGATTCATAGTCATGCTTTAAACACGAATCAGCCAATACATAAATAATGATGCATTATTATTTTATTATCATTAATAAATAATAGAAACAACAAGAAATTTTGCCTGAGTCAGAACCCCATAATTTCAATCCAAGAATGGAGTTTATTCTCTGATGGGAAGAGAACCAGTAATGATGGGATGGCGTGGAACAGAATACGAGAGGTACCATTTCATCCTGATAAACCCCTTTTTTGCCAGCAGAGTGTTGAAGTAGGAGAAGTGACTTGATGCAGGAAAGCCATAGACTCATGTGAAATACCTGTGCTGAAGGTTTATTCTCGTGGACATGCAGAAAAAGTACGACTGCAAGTTATATAGAAATAAACCCATTCTTCCACTCCATCTCCCTTACTTCCCAGGGAAAAGACAGCCTTTTAAATAGACTTGAAAGCAGGTTTGTTTTTTTTTTTCATGCTGAGAACAAATTAACAACAGTCAGACACTAGTTAATAATGTGGGCATCTGAGAGAAAGGTCTTGTTATTCAGCTACAAATAAAAGGAGGGGTCAGGCAACTTCTATCTATTTGCCAGTAAATAGCGAGAAAAATACTGGCCACACCACAAACTAGGAGATGGAAAGATTAATGTGATGTTTTCCAGCAAGATGGCTCATTTCCCCACACTCTAGAAAAGCTACATTTAGAGTAACAATGGTTTCTTTCAATTTCTATCAATGGTAAGAGAAGGTTCCACAGCCAAGAATCCATTTCTTCCATCCTAGGCTGTGCTGAAGGAGCACACATTGCTTCCCGACATAGCAATCGGGGATTTGTTGTGCAAATCAAGCACCAGGTTATCACACAGGGACAATAACCAGAGTTATTTCTGAACAACCACCATGTTCAGTCATGGGATTTGGAGGCGTACCTACTATTGTATCAAGGCAGGAGAGCGCTGCCAACTCTGTGACTACTCCAGCTGGCAGCAACACTTCAGGGGCGGCACAGGCAGAACTTGCTGTACTTCATGCACTGAGGTGCTGCTGGGTTTTGCCTACAAACCCAAAGCGGCAGGTGCTGCTAAAGGACTTAGAGGGTGAAGGTCAGATAAGCTGCACCAAGTGTGTGCCAAGGCCAAGTACCACGTTATTTTAGGTGGAATGATTCAGCAACACTAGGTATGAAAGACAAATGCAGATCAATCCCAAAATGTTGGAAACCCACACAGAATTTCTTAATCAGGCGTTTTATAAGGTTAAATTTCAGTGAACTGTCAGAACTTTAAAAAGCAGCTGCATAACCTGCTTCTAACAGAAATCAAGTGATCACAACTGCACTGCTGTCTGGTTTATACAAGCAAATGTCACACTTGAGTCTCAGATGGGCTTATTTCACAGGGATAAATAACAACTCTCTTCAGACAGCTAGTTCATTGCTTTCTTGGAGGAAATGGCAGGTCAAGTTTAAAACTGTTCTAAACATAACAGTGCAAAAAAAGGCAAAAAAGTGAGGGGAGAAAGAACATTATAATTGTTTGCTTCCTGTTAAATTTCTTTGCTGGGGCTATTACCAGTGTTAAATCTGCAGTGGCATCCAATGATGTATATCAGAAGAAATCATCCTGTACGTTGTGGCTCTGGGACTGTCATGACAACCTGTCGCCAAAACGCTGAAGGATCTGAAAGACAAGGTTTCCTTTCAACCAGCCTTCAAAGTTCAGCCTTCCTACGCTGTTCTGTATTGTCACCAGAGACACTGAGATCTGAATCCCTGCACTCATACAATTTGAAACAGGTATTGATAATTAATTTCTGCCAAGGATTCCAAACACTATCACACTTATATTTAGCCTCTTCGTTATAATGTTTTGATAGACCATATGATCTTTAGGCATAGCCATGATTCCTCCAAGCTGGATATATGGCCCTCATTTGCCCTGATGAACAATGCAGTAGGGCAGCTTCCTCCGCGTACCTTTTTCTGCATCATGTGTGACTGATGCTGTCAGGCAGAGGAATGTTCCTCATGCACTTCACGTAAAATTAAAGGGCTTTTACAGAGGATTTCAGCTAACCTCCCACACTAAGCTGAAAATTCTGAAATAAGCTCAATTTCTACAAATCAAGAGGAATCCAGATAGGAAGCTCCTTAAACAGGCACAATCCAAACCTGAATCTGAAATGGGTTGAGAAGGGCTTTTTTTTTTCTTTTTTAATGATAAACAACTTCTACAGTATATTGCAAATTGACTGTCACAATAACAGATTGGGTTCTTCTGCAAGAAGCTAACTAGCTAGATGTAATAGAAGTAGACCGATTATTTGTGCATATTGAATTTTGCAATTCTTTATGCTGATGTGTTTTTAGCCTGGTACTTTGAGAGGTTTGTCAATCTCTCTTGGAAAAACAATAGATGCTATATGTAATATCACATTATGCTAACAATCAACACTGACTACTTTTCAAGACCAATTTTCTTCTCCAAAACATGAACTGAATTTTATAAATGTGGCCATTTTCCCCGTAAAAATGCAGATTTCCTGCTGTTTTCCAAGATTATATATTCTAAGTCTTCCAATGCATAATGACAGAATTATTCAACCATGGTCCTGTAATGACTTAACATTATTTAATTATTTCCTGTTAGACTATTTCCTGGACTTGTCTGTAGCATAGGTAAAAAAATTGCTTCCATTCAGGATGTCTCTTTCATTGTTTTGATATGACAGATTTTAAAATTGCTAAATATGGGGGATTAAGCATTTAGGAAGAAGATACACAGAAACAGATTTCGATCTTTTTATTCACTGAAGTGAGCCCACCAACAATAAAGTAACTAATGCAGACAAAGCAGAGGTTAGAGCAGGACCTGGACTGCTGTGTTTACTGAGCACTCTGTCTCCATTGGAGTTTCTTCAAATTTCACCTTCCAACCTATCTATGAGGGGGTTTTGGCCTACTGAGGCTGACAGTCAATAAATTAAAATAGATAGAGAAATTAATATGCCACATTTGAAGCTTATTTGCAATAAAGCTCCAACTACTGAAACTTCATCTATTCTCTGGATTTCCCTTTCTCCTTTTCAGCCCCAACAGTGTCTAAGAGGGCTTTAGACATTCCTGAAATCTTCAGCCCTCTCTATGTGAAATTACTTACTCTATGCCTTAGCATTTCTGCTCTCATGACCTGGGGCTTGTGTTAGGTCCAACAAATGTCCAACAAAGTGCCATTTGGTGGGTATCAATATAGGCAAAACACAAATAAGCAGTCAGGAAATGGGAATTAGGCCCTTTTAGATACAGAATATATCTCAAGAATTGGCTTGCATCCAGTCTAACTCTTCCTTCTTTCCAAACTGATCTTCCCCCTCCTAATGTGAAGCCTTTCTGTTCAGAAAGGCTTCCATGGTTTAGTTAAAAAATGAAAAGCCCCTTCCAAAATCAGAAATTAAGCTCTCAGTCCAGCTGAGAGTCTTGTTTGAACACCTCAAATACATCATATATACTTGTTTACATCTTGGGTATACCATCTCCTTAGAGAAGCAGGAGATCATTTTGAGGCTTCTTTTAAAAGAGGACTGCCAACACCTTCCCATGTTTACTGAAATATTTGTAGGCTTTCTAGTGTGGGTGGCAGCTCAATTGTGCTAGCTAGCAAGTCTTTTACAGAACTTGGCATCACTGCTACAAACATGCAGTGGTATGGAAGAAACACCAGTTAAATGTAATTCAGAAGCCTTATAAATACTGTACCACATTGTTTGTAAACAAGCATCAGCAGGTAGAAAGTCTGATCTGGAAAAGTCATTCCGGGGAATTGGTCACCAGTGAGAAGATCTGGGGAGATCTTCATCCATACATATAAATCTACACTTTATATCTTCATCATCTCATATCTCAGCATTAGATTTTTTTTTTTTTTTTGCCTTTTTGACCTCTCAAGTCTCTTCTTTTCTGGTAGACATCACAAGTTCTACTGCAAAGAACTGGTTTTCTTAACACTTCAAGTATGATTAATCTGCACTTAACAGATATTCTCTCACTCCCCCTTCTCCAAAAGATGAAGCATAATCTGCTTGAAGTCTTCCCCATCTACTTCTAGTCCTTTCACATATATGCTTCACATGTTGATGCATGTAGAGCCAATGACACCTATCATATTCAGTCTGCTTTCAAAGAGGCACCTTTATCCCACATCTTTCCATCCAATCTTCACATCCTTCCCATTACATAGTTCAGTGGAGGCTGAAATCTCCCACATCCTCAGTCAGTGGTCTTACTGTCCAGTTTTGGGTGCCAGAAGGGAGTAAAGCAAATGATCAGCTGTCTAAAAAAATGTAATCCATGAGGAAATATGTATTAGCTATCCTATCAGAAAGAAGGCTGAGGGCAATTTGCATCAGATTAGTGAAACAAGACTTTTACAATCAGCTCTCCACATCTACTGTGGAAATGACACAGATGTAACAGACTTAAATTTCAGCAAGGAGCATGCAGGAAAATTGGAACAGATTGCCTGGGATGGCTGTGAAGATGCCATGACTGAGGGTGCCTAAGGAAAGATCAGAAGCAAAGCAGGTGTATTTGATTCTGTGCCCACAGGATTAGCTAAGGACTCTCTTCTTGTCTATTCGACTTTATTACTCCATGACTCAAACATCTGCTGCCTAACTTCATTGTGCTTCTTCAAATATGTCTATACAAACCTCATTCATCATAATTTATCATAATTAATCCAGGAGAAAAAAGGCCCAGTGCCTATCATAATTTGTGCTCCCTTCTTCTACCCCTTCAGGCATATTAACTCATACCATTTGGATCACCTTTCTCTTATCAGCTCACTGACTGTACTTGACCACATAAATAAACACAAGCCCCCAGACCTGCACTGTAGAGTACAATGGCATTCAGGAAATACAGCCCAGAGTGGGATGGTAGATCACCTTGAAACCAGACCCACACACTTCCCAAAGCAGGATACTGATTATGTAGAAGCAGCAAGACTCTTCCAAAGCACTCCATTCCAAACCACTCCCCAAATGTACTCAGAAGCATTTGCTGTCCTGCAGGCAAGCCCAGCTTATGGCAGCAAAGGTGTTCTTTGTATTTTTCATAGTCTCTTAACTTTTAAATATCTAACATGATGCCTGAGTTCAAATTTTATTGATGGGCTATCTGGTCTATGAGACATTTGGGGCAATTTAGGGAAAAGTAATTACATTTTTTTTTTTAGCTTTTTCTTTGAAAATGCAGTAGTAATAGCAATGCTGTAGCAGAGAAGGACTCCTGTACCCTCACTCTTGTCCATTTTTTCCAGCTGCCATCATCTGGTTCAATGCCAGACAGTATGTCTCCCTGGAACTTCTGCTTGTTGCTATTTTTTTTTTTTTGTTTTGTTTTTCAAGCCTAAACCAAAATGCTGCACAAAAATGGTGTTGAGGAGAAAAACATTGTAACTCACTTAAAGCTTTTTACCACTGAGAACAGGACACAGGCTTTTTTGGGACATCTTTCATATTGATATAGACAAAACAAACTCACAAATAGTGATCTTAACTGTCATTTCTTACAACACTAAAAGCCCCAGGACTCCTACATTGGATTTTTGCAACAGCTAAGGCTTTTTTGTTTGGCGAAGCTCTGACTTGTGAGATATAGTAACTAAATCATTCCCCAACTGCCTTGAATGTCAGAGAATATGACACTACCTTCAGTATTGCAGCGGAGTCCTGTAGACATCAAGCTGCTCATTGGTAGTGGGGAGGTGGTCAGGAGCCTGAGGCACTGACTCTTTCTCCAAGAGAAGATCTCTGATCACAGACCCAGTGTGGGGCTTATCCTGATCTTCCTTCTCATGGGACTGAGCCAAATCCATCTCGTCTCATCTAATCTTTTCCTAAAGCTAATATCCAGCCTTCTGGTGTTACTAGTGTTTCTTCTATCCCATTCATCCTTTTGCAATAAGGAGATGATCTGGAGGAAGGTGGTTTGGTCTGCCAACAAGCAATGCTTATTAGGATGAAATGTAGTTTATCTCCTTTCAATATTAGTCCATGTTATTTACCAAAGATTTCCTTAAGTTTTCCTTTTTTTTCTTTTCACAGTTGTCCCTCATGTGTGATGCAGCACCTTTGAATGAGTACAAACTATAAATGCTAAAGTGATATTTTTACAGGATAGATAAAATTATTATAAAAGTTCAGATTCATGTTTATGAAAACCAGAGAGAATAGGAAGAGAGCTGTTCTGGCACTAATGCAACTGACACTGTTGGACTACATGAAACAAAGTTTGTAAAAACACAGATTCCCCAGTGGGCATTAGCAATGGATTACCTCCCTTCTTCTTCTTTTGTATGGCTTATGAACACATTATGCAGGTTTGTGCTCAAGTGAAGGAAGTTTGCCACTCATTTGCTTCTTAAAAGCTTGTGTTTCTGTATGTCAATAATGTAGGCTACATGGGCATTAAAAAGGGGATTAAGGGCACCTGAACAAAAGATGCCAGAAAGTAATTTTGGTTCTGAGCTGCAGAACATCCAGGCACAATTACACTTCTGGCCACATATGGGCACCATGAGAATCTTGCCAGGACTGGCTACACAGCACCAATCCACTCCATGGGACTTAGCCTTCTCCAGAATAACACACCTGCAGGAGTGAGCATGGGAGATGAGGACATGCTTGTAAAGCACCAACATCAGAAGACTGACATCGATGGAATAGGATCTTCTTTACCTTATCTATTGACTACTTCATTGAAATGTTCTGGTCTGAGACAGTGATACAAAATGGAAGATAATGGCTTTGAGCTTGCTGAGATTTTGCCCAGTCTAAGAAATCAATGGATTGATGTTACCCATAGAAAAATTGTCAAAAGATGTTTCAGAGTAAATTTCAAGAAGGCAGAGATTAAAAAACAGAACTCTGAATAGGAATTAAAAGAGTAAAAGACATTGATAGTACTGCTTAGGATGTCTGACCACTGGAAATAAAGAGCTGATGAACCAATCAGGATGCAAGAGAACAGCAACAGCAATATTTGAAAAGCTTCATTATTTGAAATAGCTGATCACCAAACCTCAGCATGAAGGGAAAGCTGAGGAAAATTATTGTTTATTTTTTTGCCAGTTAATGACAGGTGGAAGAGATTGAGGGCGTTTATATTTTATCAAGCAAATGTCTGTGTACTGACAGAATCAGTTAAGTTCAACTGGAATTCGAATTCCAAGTTTGATTTTTTACTATTCAATTCTCTACACGATTTTGAATAGCTAACGGCAGCAAGAGCAGAACAAAATTAAAACACCTACAAAAACCACACAAGAGTGACATGCCCAGAGATCATACTACCATATACCAGAGTGTTCAGTGAGGCTTGCTGTAAAGGAAATATAGTCTAGGTTTCTTACAAAACTAGAAACATTTAAATATATCTTTGTGTACACTAAACCCTAAGGGATTGAATATGCTGTGTGAATGAGATAAATATAGTCTTCTTGATTAATCCCTACTTGAACCTCATGTAAAGCCTCCTCACTTTTTATTATATTCTTATGAGTTTAAAAATTGCTGCTGTATTGCAGAGGGGTTTCTGCATAAAGATTAGAGCTTTTAAAATATTTGCCTTAGAAATATTTTCTAAATTTGGATTGAGCAGATATTTTATTTCTTTCCACAGAAAGAAATGGGATGACTGATATTGACAGGGATGTCCTGAGATCAACTTGGCCAATGCCATCCTGCTGAAAGCAGGGTCTGCTAACAAACGTTGTCCTTGACCATGCCCAGTATTCAGGTGCCAGATCATTTTATTCATCTCTTATTTGGGAAGAAATACTCCATGTTGGTACAGAATATCCACAAAGAGTTTCATTTGATTAAAAAAAAAAAAAAAAAGAAAGAAAAAAAAATAAAGAGGAATTGTATCCAGTCACTGTACTGGCATGAAAACATGCATATTGATCTGACCAGAAGGCCCCAGAAGTCCTTGTATATCATTTATTTGGATGTCATTGATTTGGTAACCAGACCTCAACAAATCAAAAGAGATGGGGCTGCAATTTGTCATACTGGTTTCTGTCTCTGAATGTGTATTGTCGGCACCACTTTGTCATTCCAGTTCCATTAGAGAATAGATTACAGTTAAATTAGGGAATATATCTACCCACAACTATATGGCAAAACCCATTTCAAATTAAGGAAAGAATATAGTCTGCCTTCAAGGCCCTCACATAATTATTGTGGATTTCAATTACCAAACACTTCAAACTGTAGGGATCATTTTATAAGGGAACACTTAAAAGGGTATATAGGGTTAGCTTGGACAAATACAGACTCAGTAATTTGTCTTTCAACCAATTCCACAAGAGAAAAATATTTAATGAGCCTACTCTCATGGTTAGAATGAAGTGTGTGTTCACAAGATTTCAGGATTGAATTTCAGGATCTAATCCTACAAATTTTTCCCAAGTATTCTCAGTACAATCAGTAAAAATACATCCTGCTACATGAGTCTTCAGGAATGTATTTCCTAGGGAAAAAATATGATAGCAGCAAACAAATACTGATGACTTTGAGAATAACAACATGAAAGAGGATTTTCAAAAGCTCATGTCTAAAGATTATGGATAATATTTGATGCACAGCAGAACAAGCAAGTAAATATTTAAGTGGGGATGAAGATTCGTTAAAGTGTGGGGAGCTTTGCAATGGTTTCCCTGACATGATTTAAAGTTATATGGCATTTCAATAGCACTAACAATTGCCAAATTTTCTTCTCCTGTTGGTGACTTTAGACGCAATATAACAACGCAGTGCTAACCTAGTAAGTACGACTGGAGTTTTAATGGCAGAATAAAAATGACAGTATTGTTACAAATTGCATGAATTTCAAACCAGCACAACTTTACAAAAATAAACGAGAATTATTAGCAATTAATTTTAGTTTATGCAATTTAAGAGTAAAGAACTGCTTAACATGTTTATGATGACAAACAGTATAAGCATCTATTGCATCTGATTGATGCTGTGTGAGTAACTGTGTTCAGAAACTTAAATACCAGAATTCTATAATGGACAATTTCTTCGCAAAGAAAACACAGGTTTCAGGTAATAAGCTTCTCCCAGTCTTCTTCTAATACGTGCTTCATAATAAATGGCAACATTTTTGAACTAGAGAACTAGAGAAATTCTGTTCATGACATATCAAGGTATGTGGAAGTTTTGAAGCCTACACAATGTCTTTTGTTTGACCTCCTGTTTTTGACTGCAGAAAATTACAAGCACAATGGAGACAGAATATACTGACTGAGCAGGCTAAATGAAAGGTTTCTAATGCATGTACAGAAATAGCCTATATATATATGGAAATAGCACCTACATACATACACATACATAAAGCTTTATTCAGGTTTCCCATACCAGTGTTGACTTCATTAATTCCTAAAAATAGCCTTGCAAAAGCTTTTTCCTTACAAGAACATAAACAGTACTATGACTGTCCTATTATAAGCAATGGTAGGCTGGTGTGTTTGTACCAGCCTAAAAGAAGCTGATGTGGCCTTCAAAATCTTCAACTCTAAAGAACCTAAAATCAATAATTAATTTATGAAATGGCTATCTCAAGGAAAAGAAAAACTAATAAACTGTTATTTAACTCTTAGAGCACCAGAGTCCTCCAGGCTGCCAGTAAAATCAGTACTTTGGAAAATATTTATTGACATCTACGTTTACTCTCCAAGGGGTTACCTTAAACATTATTAAACAAAACTTGACAGGTTGAATGATTGCAGCATTAACAAACAGGTTGTCCTTGGCAGACAGGAAGGCTTATAATTCATGCTAAGATGACATCTGCCATTTATAATTGCTTAAAAAAGACAAAGAAACCTTACTACAGTGCTGCAAAGTCAAATGTTTTATCTTTTACTCTGATATCCTACATTTTCAGCTTGAAAGCTATTTACTTTTAATGTATACAGAGAGTTCCAAGTCTAGAAATGACAAATATAGACCTTGGCAAGGTGACAGTGACATTTGGTGCTTGCTCTTTTGCTACCATTTACTACATTTTTAGGCACAAAAAACTCTCAGGATGGAAACACTCGGTAGGAAATTATGTCTTTCAGCCAACCAAATGTTGTTCCAGCAAGTACTGCCTTAGAATATTGGCAACATAGCCATGATCAAATAAGCTGTGACAATGCATGCAATATTGTCTTGTTATCCATTTGATGCTTGTTGATGAGAAATACTCACAAAAATAATTTGGCCTCGAGCCATTCTAGAAAAATATAAGAGAGAGATACCTGGATATATTCATTAAAAATAAGTGTCTATAGGAAATTGAAGAAAAGGAACACTCTCTTTTAATATGCCCTGTGTACTGATGTGCACATTCACACCAGTTTTGGAGGTCTCTGCAGCACAGGTGTGAGTTCACTCACACGTAAATCAGCGAAGAACCATCATTTGCTGTTTTCCCCACTCACAGTGGCCATTAGGTATGAGCTCAGCTAACACCCACAGCCTGAGCACGTTGTCTTTACATCCCTGTCCTACCCAGTGTGCAGATGCCTTGGGTGGAGACAGATCCAAAAGAATGGTTCTGACATATATTTTGCTATCTGCAGACCTTCCTCCAGCTGCTGTATTGACTACTGGCAGCACATTTATTCTGAAGGATCATAGTGGAGCACTTACCCTGGTTCTCTGTGTGCTATGAAGATGATAAACTCATCTCTGATGAATACATGATAAACTCATGCTACTTGTCCCACAGAGTGTTAGGAGCAGACTAAAATAAATTAGTATATGATAGAAATCCATACATAATACATACTTCCATGCAGCTTTACTGAATAACTATGTGCTAAATGTATCATTTCATTCTGGATTTCTCTGTAGTTACTTGACTGAAGTTCTCTCCACATGTTTATCTGCCCTGTTATGCAAGGCTTCTTTGCAGTTAAAAACCTTTCTATGGTTTACCCAGCAGCTCAGTGTGATCACATGCTGTGTGACTATGTAGGAAAGTCTCCATCAGGCAAAAAGTATGGAAGTCTGTTCGTGGCAAGACTTCTTTAAGGATAAAAAAGTCTTCCCTGCTGGAAACACTTTCAGACTGAAATGGTCTTCACATCTATTTTGCTTCTTCTTTGATAGGGCCTCTCCTGCTCCAAGAAAATTTGAAGTATGAATGAACAAGCTTGGCATTGACTGTCACTATGTGTTATTAAGTACTTGCCTGTATGAAAAGGATGGGCTGAAGAGAGAACTGGTGATAAAGTTACATTCTGAGATTGCTGAGATCTCCCAGCAAAGGTTTAAGTTTGGGGTCTGATAGAGTGGTAAATAGTCACCACAGAGCTGACTGCAACTATTTTGGTTTTATTCTGTGTTTGCTTTTGATAGAAAGTGTATTAGCTAACTTACAAAAAGCAGGGGCAATCCTGCTTCCCATGACTGCAGTTTTGTTTTGGAATTACCGTAAAAGGCTTCTTCTCTAGGCTTTTTAATTAATTATAAGATCAGAAACCTGCTGAACTTTCCTGTAGTTTCCGCACAGATGTCAATTCCCTTCTATCCCTACTCACTTGCCTAGCAGCACTGGATGTGTGAGTGTCATGAGGGGGAGATGTACAGTTGCTGGAAGCTTGTACACAGCCTGAATTCTCATAAAATAATAACAACAAATGAAAAATGCAATAAAAGACATGACATGGCTTTTACTAGCTCAATCTAATTTATAACCCAAAAGCTTCCTTTAATATAAAATGCCATCAGGTAAAGACATGGTTATAAAGCTAATAGCAAATGCAATGAAAGGAAAAAGAATCCAGAGACAACCTCCTTGGAGGGCTCAAGAATCTTCAGAGCTCATGGGTCATCATTAAAAGTTCTACAATTGCTCAGTGCCTCAATATTTCCTGTAGGAAAATACATCAGTTATATTTTTCTTCTTGGTCTTGTTCCCTGCTTTACATATTTTGTGTCATATTGTGCAACTTTTATTCAAAGAGTGAATTGTGGTACTTATCACTGACTTTACAGAAACTACCCATCAATCTCCTTATCAACCTAAGACAGGTTTACTTAGAGTTTATCAGTTTTCTGAGATGAGGGACTGTTTATTCTTATGGGTTTCAACAGTATTTAAAAAAAAAAAAAGACCTAATTTTCATAGGTTGATTTTCTGTGACCGAAAGACTAACAAACCTTTTGCAGGTTTTTACCCCAGGCATTCTTTTTTTGCCCAGACTACGCATGTGATTAGCTCTTGAATATCCCCTTCTATAAAGTAATTTTATCAATTTAGCGTAACAAATTTAAATTAGGGATCACTTCTGTGGAGATGTAAATACCCAATTGATTGGATGCACTCTAACACAGACATTAAAAACTGGAGGTAAGACAATCTAGTAAAATTTATATGTCAGCAACATTTGTGTCTTCTGCCAAACCTCTGTGCAGCTTTTACACTGCTGCCAAAGCACCACGCCGTTGCTGGTTTAATACCAGCGGCTTGTGCGGCTCAGAGCTGCCTTCACTGACTTCAGCAGGCACAAAGGTGCCATGGATTGCAACATTAAGGAATCTTTAGCAGCGGGGGATTAACAGCAACTGTTAGCACTGGATGCTGAACACCTCAATCACAATTCTCCTTCACACTCACAGTTTCATCATTCTGACTTCCCTGGAAGTGAAACGTAAATTTTGGAATGCTTCCCAAAAGCAACATACTTTCCCTTTCTTTCACTAAGTTGTTCCAAAGCAGTGGTTTTATGTGTTAGGTTATGATCCCCTTAATTGATGGCTGAATAAGAATTAAACAGAAGCCCTAGCCCTAAGCTATTGCACATGTGAACTCTAGAATGAAAAGAAACATTTCAAAGCAGAGAGGAGTATCTTGACTCAGCGATAAATGTCAGTCTACCATTTTGCTCTGGATTTCATAATGACCACTGTGAATCACAAGATCCTGCTCCGCAACTGCTTCTGCTGCTCTCATGTCATAAATATTCTAAGCTCATGGAAACAGATGCTCATTTTACACAGAGGTCACATATAGTTTCCTATATAGTGCTTGTCTGCAAGGCAAAATAATCTGATTTGTTATATAAGTAGAATTGCATTTCATTGTTGTTTTTGCCTGTCACATAATCAGAGCACAGGTACATAAAAAGTTGAAAGTTATCTGTCCAAGAAATAGTTGGAATTAAGATCAGGTTATAAATATGACCCTGTGAGCTTTTGGAAGCCCTCACGGATTGGGAAAGTAGCAATGAATTTCAGGAAACAGCATCACAAAGTGGGGTTGCAGAAAGACAAACAAAAGAAAACACTGCATTCCAAAGCCATTGACAATCCTTTTTCTTGGCAAGTTAGCTACAGTAATCTCCAACCAAAAGTGCCTTGAATAATAAATGTGAAGAATTGGATGGTACACGGAGTATATGTATAGAGAGGGGGCAGAGATGCAATTACCAATAACTTCTCTGAGACTGTACAGGATGCACAGCATAGGCAATTTGGGCACTTTGCCATGAGTCTGGGTTAGCATTAAAGTTTTGGTAGTAAACCATGACAACCACTGTTTTTATTAGGTACACTGATAGAAATGTATCACCTTGCCACACAGCACTACATACAAAGCACTTAAAAATCCGGGATGTTGCTGCAGCCTGAGAGTGGGGTGAAATAGCTAGAATGAAGAATTGGAGCTACAGTAAAGAAGGCTGTAACACCCTCAGAGGATTTTTAACACACTGGTCAAGTTGACTTGAGGCAGCAACACTCATTTAGCACCACTCCAAACTTGTGACATCTGCAAGTCCTACGCTGGCAACACCATATCAGCACCTCCCTTCTCATTGGGTCACACACACCTCAGCAGAGCAGAGTGGCCAGGTCAGCACCTGGGGCCAGGCTGAGGGCAAAGACATCTACACTCCTGCCAGGATGCCTGCTCACTGCACAGAGGTCCCATGATCAGAGGCACCAGAGCTGATGGTGCTTCTCTAACTCATTTCCCAGTGCATCATCTCCTGAAACAGGGGTGCTGAGAGCCCCTGTCTTGTCAGCCAACATATGGACATCTCTACCTCAGGTTCTCCAGGTCTGCTCTCCACCAAGTCCCCAAGGGGAACTCAGACAGGTTTATCCAGCCACACTGCTGGATTCCTGAAAGCACTTGAAAATTTTCCATCCTGCCTAATTAGGAAACTTGATCCATTTTCATTTTTACTTGTTGGACATACATGAGGTTTTTGATTTCTCAGAAGCAAAAGTATTGAGAGCAATTTGCAGAGTGAGATATTTCTCACCCAACAATTCATGAATTAGAAACTAAAGTAACCAGTCTCATATGAAATACTCAGTAAACCATATCATGATGGTAGTTTAATTAGGATAAGATTAATTAGGATCCAGTTGACTACCATACAGGAACAGAGCCTTTTCAGTTGGCATGTGCTGATTAGGACAAAATTCACCAATTAAATGACTGCTCTAATTAGAAGCTGGAAAAAAGTTAGCCACCGCAAGCAAACTAGTGACCAGGCAATATGCCATTTTGGGGAAAAGTAATCAAAGATAACCCAGTGAATTTTGTAAGTAATACTGAATTACCAAAAGTTTCTGCCAAGCCAAAATCAATGGCTCACCTGGGAAAAAAAAGAATTATTTTTCCCACTCACTCTTTTCCAAAACAACTGGTAATTCTTTCAAAGTATTAAAGCCCTAACCTTGCAGCAGGGAATAGTTAAATACTCTCAGGCTCCATTTCTGAATATGGCAGTACTTCCCAAGGGAAGGAGATAGACACTGTCAATCTGTACTTCTGCAGTTCCCAAGACAGAGACGTGCCAGGTCTAACAGCTTGGTATCAAAAAAGCTGTATCCCACAGCACTCTTTTCCCACCTCTTCTGCTCCTAATTGCCAGCTTCTGATGTTTCTCTTTACAAGGCCCAGTGCCCACTTGACCTCACCGTAAGCTGGTTCCATTCATTATTTTTGGGAGGAAACTAGCAGAATGAGGCAAAAGAAAATTAAAAGTTTTCTTCCATGCCAGGTAGTTGAATTTTCTCTCTATAAGGTCTGATGAGGGCTATAATAGAAAAAGCAGGATTGTGTGGTAGGGTTAGGAACACGACGGGAAGTGGGTCAGAGAAATGGGACTTCCCCTTTCAGCAGCAAACAGCTGTAAGACCAGATGTCATCAGGTCTCTAGGAGCACATTCAGTGTCTCTGCAGCCAATAGCTCTACTCCTGCAGCAGTCACTGGCTTCAAGTATTCCGAATGACCAGGGGACTGCTAACTACCTTTAACTGCTGGCAGAAGTTCAAGTGTCAGCAATTCCAGAGCAGAGGTCCAAGAATGGATATCTGAAACAGGTGCTGCAGACAGCTCTGCTCCCCAGTCCTGGTGGGGGGAGGGGGAATCTCTTCTAATTCAGGTGATCATGCATGTGTGTGACAAAAGATGCTGGCGTTTTAGTTTGGGAAACATGCTGTATATGGTGCACTCAAGCACACATGGCTCTAAGGCATGCAAAGCCAGCTCTGGCATTCTGCACTCTCCGTACAACCACTTCTTATTTCATGGCTTGCTTAAAGCAAGCAATTCCCAGCCAAGCTGTGCACAGTGACAAAGCCTCATAAAAACAGCTCAAAGCACAGCATTTGGTGACTTTATGGGGTCAGGGAAGACTTATGAGGTGAGTCCAGGGTTCATGCCACAAAAGCACTCAAAGGATGGACCTTCAAGAAGAACCTGCCATGGAGAGCAGTAAGTTGTGCCATCTAGTTGTCTGCAGGTAGTGAAGCAAATGGCATTGACTCCAGTGATTTATGAGGACCCTGGCACTCTTTATCAGCATGCAGTAACTTTCATTTATTTGTGTGCACCCACAGGCTTAGAGGTGTTCAGGGTGGGGTGCCTCTAATCAGTTTCTTGCCAAATAAAATCAGCACTGAAATACGTGACTGCACTGCATACATACGCATATTTCAGGTGTTTCCTTAGATTACAAAAGAACCCATTTTACCATTTCAGATGAGGAAAAGAATGGATACTCAAAAGGTAACTGCACTTCTTTTTGTTTCACTTTTAATTTGGAATGTTCAATTAAGAAGTTACTGCTTTTCTATGTAGTACCAACACTATTAAACATAAATACTCTATCAGAGACATTACACAGCTTCCATTGAACGGCATTATTCCTATTGACTAGTCCATTAAGTAACAGTATTTAGATCACAATTAATTGGCTAAGGGTATGGGTAAAATTTTAAAGTGCCATTACGAATATGGTTTCTAACAGAAGGAAAATTTCACTTGTTCATCTGGGAGCCAAACTGAAAATGAAGCAAACTACGTGTTTTTTAGGGAAAGATATCCAAGAGTAATTCCCATAATGAAGACATGATATAAGTAAGGGTTGCCACAGCGCAAAGTTTCCATGAATGCCTTACATTTAACATTAAATAAGTCCAGATGCATTCTGAAATTAAAGGTCCTTTTCTTCCAGGACAGATTAATAAATTTAATATTCCATAATGCTCTTAATTGAGATATGCATAATTAGAATAGCACCTTTTTCAGATACATCCCAGAGAACCTTTTTGGCTTAATGATAGTGAACGATCATGACAACTGTTTAGCTGGGATAGTATTAGCAAAAATTTCCCTTAATGGGATACATGCAGATTGTGTCAGGGGCTTAAGTGGTGTTTAACTAAGTGTGAAATTCCAAGTCCATGCCCCTTAATAAAGAAATTGTCGAATAATAATTAACAGAAAAAACTGAAATGAGCTGTAATGAATAAAATCTGATGCCTTGTATTTATAGACAGCACTAGAGTAACAGGTACACACACGAAAAATGTACCTCAGAAAAACAAATTTTTTTTCTTTCCTGAACAAATTGATATTTTTTAACTGTTTTCATTAATTGAAGTAACTGAGAGACAGTTTTGCAAAATAACTTTATCTGAGGCTAAAATGGAGCAGTTCATTGTGGGGGTTAGCTTTCCTGCATGAGAATGACTTTACCTGGATAAAGAAAACACATGATGAGTTGCTGATCTTTGCCTGGATGGGCATAACATAAAATTGCATTTACAATGAGAAAAGCTGATGAATGAATTTCATTACGTGATCATGCTCTCCAATATTGGCTTAAGATTTAAAGTTCAGTGAATGCTCATCAGTAAACCCATTAGCCAAGAACCTTCATGATAAGAAATGAGCAAAGCTGCACTGTCAGGCAGGAGGCATTGTATTTTACACTTCAGTGGCAGGCATTTTACAGAAAACTGTTTCTAAAATCAACTCAGAGGATGTTGCTACCTTGTGACTGAGGTAATGGTTAGGCCCCACACCAGGGAGAGTACATCTTCCTCCTCTCTTCAACCCTTGCAGCCAGGCGCATGCAGGAGGAAGAACAAAGCTACTTCCCATTCTCATCCCACCTGACCACCCTCAGTTTAAGCCAGCCCTGAGGATGCCTCTAAACGAGGACATACACTGAATGGGGAGCAAGCTGGAAACAAACTGTGAGTCCTTTATCTGTGTTAGCGAATCAACATCCTGCCTCAAGAACAGGACTCACAGGGAAGCCACAACTGAGCCCTTCCTCCCAGCTAACATAATTTTTATATGACTTGGCATCTTTCAGGTTTCTTTTATGTCTGCTTCAAATCAGGACAGCTTAATGAGGGATGACAAGCAGTTGATAGATGTCCTCATTAACAAAATTTAGTACCCTATTTCTACTGCAATATGTCTTGCTTTATTTTGGAAAAAGCTGGCATTTGAGATTTAAAAGATTTTAAAGCTGGCTGCTGAGTTGAACACTCTGAAATTTCACCACCAAACTGTCCAAATTAATATTATTGGGTTGTGCAAGGGGATAGCTTACAAAGTATATGGTTCAAATACTTTCCAGCTGAAGTAAACTGCTCAGCCTAACTGCTCACATCCAATTCAGAAGTTCCTCCATGTAATACAAGTAGTGGCATAGTATAATACAGTACCCATTTATACAGGTGAAAGCACACTTTTGGAGACTCAGTTGCATATCTGCAAGGGTTTTGTGATGGTGTGCTCCCCCACTGCCCAATCTCACCATTATTTCCCATAGCCCTGCTGCAGGGGTAGCCACCATGAGGTAACTCCAGGGGTAGTCATGCTGGATGCACGTGGTTGTGATGGCTGCATCCAGCTCAGAGTGCTTTCAGGGGAGACAGGTAACAACACATTAGCCAATGGCTAATTGGAGCAATGAGCCCGCCTAGCCACAGTGTTGGTCAATGTTTGACTCAAGCCAAATTTGAAAGAAATTGACTTCTGCAACTGGTATGAAAAAGGACTGACTCAATCATCTGACTCCATAAAGAAAGGGAGGGTCCAGGGAGCATCCACTAAGCTCTCCTGCAAGGCAGTAGGCTGCATGCCATGATCTCCCCTTGGGTAGGGGCAGCTCTCAGGGTTAAACCTAGAGCTTGAGAGAGTTCTTACCATGTCAGTTACTTGGTAAGTCAATTTGAAATAATTGTACTGAAACTTAGCTAAATGATAGAAATTATTGATTGTGCACACCTAATCCTTTAGATATAAATCATTGACCAAGTCTAGGACTTAGTCTGGATCCAGCATCATCTAAATTCCCCTCTGAGGATGTTTAGAACTCAAGGGGGTCCTTCTGAATCTCGTATCTCATCAGGAAGGTTCCCCTTACAGTTTTATCTGACCCTGTCCTCTATGCAGTGCATAAACAAGTGTTTCCTTTGAATCTAATTAAACCACTGTCATATGTACCATCGAACTTTGTTAAATCATTGTATCAAAAGAAGTATCTCTACTTCCTTTGTATGAGAAGGGTGTGTCACTCCATCCATGAACAGCTTTTCACTAGTGTAACTACAATGTTCAAGGACAAATTCCTTAGAATATCACAGGGACTTGTAGCAGGGACTAAATTGTAGTCAGACATCTGTCATCACATATTGCTTCTTCTTCTTCTTAATTGAATGAATAAACATATCTATACAAGATCAGCACATGGATAAATTATCTTTTAAACAAATACCAACACAAATGAATGTACACTCTTATTATATTATACTATATTTTGGTGTTTTTTTTTTTTTTTTAGTTCCATGACCTGCTTTGGCAAAGGAGAATTTCTGATTAAAAGTAAATAAAGAGATTGCTAATACTACTAAACAACACAAAAAGGGCTGCTTTTGCTTTTTTTTTTTTCTTTAAGGTTTTCCTGAACGAATCTTGAATGCAAGTTTTCTATATTTCTATAAGTTTTCATCATAAGAATACTAAATTTTAGTTATTTATTGATAGGGAATACAGGGACATATGCTTGGATGGGTCCAAAAATGTATAGTCTTTATTATGAAATTCATTCTCATGGATGAGTTGGCAGCCTTATATCAATGCAAATAAAATTTTGGTTATTGTGCATCATTCCTATTTTTTATCCTTAAAGGGATAAAAATAGATGGATGAAGTAAAACTCTCATTTCAAATCCATCAAAGCCCAATTATTTTCTATGGACTTTCTATTTTTATGAAATTATAATAAAATTATACATAATGATAAATGGTACATAAACTATAAAATATATCAAATTAAAATAAAGCATAATTTAATAAATTTTATCATGATATACCACCAATATCACACTGCTTCAAGATAAAAAAGCAGCGCAATCTTTTTGCTTTCATTAATTTGCTTTTACTTACTTTTTGTTAAGAAAGAAGTTGTTTTCTTTTTGCATTTCATTCTGGTTCAGAACTTCAGAAATTACGCTTGATTTGCCTGATTGTCTCTTGAAACTGTACTTCAGTGGAGTTATTTCTGATTTACCAAGCAGAAAACCAAGATGCCTGCTGAAAAGGTCTATCTATAGGACTACTCCTCATACAGCAGGAGATCTGGATATGGCCCACTCATCCAAATGATGCCCAAATAACTGGGCATTATTGTCTCTCTGTGCTCTGGAACAGAGTGGAACAGTGGGTCTGAGTTTGTGATAGCCCTAGATACAAAGATATTGAGATGTAGTGGGCAGCTGCAAAGACTAAAACCAACAGCTCTGGCGTTTGAAGCTCCCAGTGTTAGCTAAGTTATCAGATATCACAAAAGTGGGAGTTGATCCAGGAATGAAATGCATTTACTATGCAAAAAATATGAATTATATCTGTGAAAAGTAGTGTGAATAATAGAACATTATTTTGTACAAAAATAATTCACTGCAGACACACTTCTTAATCTGTGTGAATCCAATTGTTTCTTCTCCTTCGTCTAACAGAGATAAGAAAATGTATTGAAATTACTGTATGAGGAGCATCTTCAAGTGCATGTGAATACTGTCATATCACTAAAGTCATACACATTTGTCCACCAAACAAAATAAAACATCACACCAACGATCAGCTATGGCCTGACTGTACATTGCCACATTACTCTTCTAAATGCAAAACTGCAGCATCAGCCCATCTGATTTGCAACAGTATCTTACAAGAGCAAGACTTCATAAGCCTCCTGTAGGATAATTACAGTAGGTCACAATCAAACTATAGATAACCCTGGTGATTATTCAGGCATACTGTCTATTTTTCCTAAGACATTTCTGTTGAAATGAGCTTCCCTAATCCGGTAAACAAGACCCATTGTCTCTTCTAAGACATTTCTGAGGAGTATCTTGAACATTTTCTGGATTGCATGAGGAAGAAACCCATAAAATCACAAAGGAGACAAGGAAAGGATGCGGAAAGGAATGCAGATCACAGCTGTGCAAACTCCAAAGCCTCATAATGCACAAGGCTTCTCCTCCACACTGGTAATCTTTGTTATGTGTTGGCTGAGTTGCTCAATCCTTGGATAAGCCAGCCCCGAGACTGTGCCTGTGGAGGCAGGAGCTGCTGGGGCGGCAGGGAAGGGATTGGTCCCGCAGCCGACTTGTAAAGTCTGATTAAGCGATCTGCCACTGGTGAAGTCCTTCAGTGACCTGCCAGCTATTTCTGTGTCTAAGACATTTGTGAAACAGCCCCAGCATGTGATGCCCTTGCTGACGCATACGCACACCAATTGGGCAAGGTGGCCAGTGGCTTTTATCTTACAGCTAGGAAAAAAGCCTACGCACACCTATTTCCTCTCATTTGCTTCTAATCCAAGGATTGAAAATGTCATGTTAAATGGGAATGGGAGATTCATAAACAATGAAAGCAGTAATAGAAACAAAAAATCAAACAGAAAAAAATAGGAAAAAGAACAAAAACAAAATCAAAGAGATTTCAAACTAATTTTCAAATCCTTTGATTAATTTGAAATATTTTCCTTCCCACAGCAAAACTTTCAGTCCATTTAAGAGAACTAAACTAGCTTCAAGCATTACACTCAAACTTTCTGCTTTTTCTCTGCTTTCTTGTATACATTTATGGGAACCAGACTGACAAAAAGAAAAACCTATAGAATGCTAAGATTTTGATACTTCCATGAGAAAGATGTTATAGGACAGAGAGGTCAAAAAACTCAGTTACTGATAACTTTTACTGGTACCACACCAAAAATCTGTCCTTTTATTCTCTTGTACAATGTGATTCTTTTGCACTGCAGGCAATTCAATAGCCTGCACTGCTTCATCTTCTCTTTGCAAAGTGTTTATCTAGTGGGGGTTCTGTTTTAAACCAAGATAGCACACCCAGAGTTAATTCTTTAATGAAGGTTCCCACACTTTAAAGTACTGACACAAATTTTTCATTTGTATAAAAGAAGAATTAATTCATTTCTTGAATATTTTTAATTATATAATACATTATAGTGATTCACTCAAAAAAAAAAAAAAAAGGTACTTTGTATATCTGAGTAAATCACTAGAACCCACCCAGCAAAGATGAGCTGATTTTCATTATTCAGACTGTTCGTGTGCCTGGTACCTGTCTCTGAGTCCTACCCAATTCAGCAATACTTATGTTTCCCAGTGCTAGGGAATCCTTATGACAATGACACCAGAAGCACTTGTTGACCACACTATACTGATATTTTGAATTATGATCTTTCAGTTCTGGGTGCTCTGTTAGATAGTGGCTATAGCTATAAAACACCTCCTTCCAAGTAAGCTGCTCTGAAAAGGTAATTATTGCTCCTGCAAATTTCTGTACATCATCAGAATGGCAGAGTGACATGATAAAAAACAGTGCTACTCACAGTGTCACTCAAACACCTGATCAACATGGTAATCTGTGGCACAATCCGATCAATTTTTCATAGCACACCATGAATAGTTAATTAGATACACAGATTCCTTTAAAAACCACGTAAGTGATTTGCACTCCTATTTTTCTGCACAATAATTGAAATTGTATTCAAAACAGTGAATGACTATTATATCTTCTGGTGTCTACTGTAAGGCTCACAAACATGCCTAGTTTGAGTTTTAAAAAATTATTAATCCTAAAGGCTCCTACAATAGTTTGGTATCCATTAATATCCACTTCATGCCAAGTACTTCTTCACTACTGAGGACAGGTCTTAGGGTAGATCACTCAGAAAGAATGGTCAAAAAATGAAGGAAGAGTTAGTTGCGAGGCTGTAAAACACTGAAATTGGTATGTCAGCAAATGACTTTAAAAAATTATCAATTTTGTGTTCTTTCTCCTATCCAATGCCACAACTTTGTATTCACTACCTGTACAAGAAAATGCCCATAATTTAAATTTTGGATCTAGTTTTCAACACACTGTTTGTGGACTTCACCATCTCAGAATACTTTTAATCATGCTGTGAATAGTGGCACAGCCAAGTCAGTCTGTCTTATCTAGAAAGAAACTATGACTTGAGAATGCCCATATTTTTCCTTGCAAATGAGTTCCAGGTCTACGAGACCACAAGCAGCTGAAGGAGCCGGAGCTGGGGAAAATTGTGTTAATCCATTTCACATAATAGTAGCTCTCTGAAGTGCAAGCACCTAGTTGTTTAGGCTTCTCTATAGGTAGAGATGATACTTCTAAAGGGTATTTCCTCCCTATTTTAGAAAAAGTACCCTTTACAGTGGAGCTCTAACTATGAGGCAACAAATTCTTTTACTTAGTGTTTCACATAGGAGACAGATACCAGAGTCTCAAGACTTCTGCTTCATTCTGCCTTGGTTTTTTTGAAAATAATTTCCATTCCCAGCATATTTAAGGAGCACAAACAAGTCAGTATTGGTGTACTGCATAGAAGAACATTTTCTACAGGAAAATGCAATTAAACCCCACTTTTCCCATATTTTCAGTGTAACTGTGTTAATGTAGAAAGAGCATTGTAGATTTCCTTACAGATCAGGGATCAGTGGATGTTTGAACAGAGGGATGTCTCTGAGACAATATCACAGACATCCTGTCAGCATTTCATTTGCCCTAATGGCAGCAAGTAATTGAGAGTCCTTAAAACACGTAATGGTATGGGCAGTTGGGTTTCTCAGGGTTGCCAGTTTTAGACAGGCCCTCCCATCTTACACATGGAGAGCACCTGTATCTGAGGCTGAACACTACAGCAGACTCCTTTAAGGCACAGAGCCTGTCAACTGGGATTAAACTGGATTACACTGGTTGAAGCAAGCGTTACCTGAGAAATGACTCCTTATGCTACTTAAGATTAGATCAACTGATTGTACAGTAATAGAAGTAATTTTACAAGGAAAAATAAGTCTGTATTTCGAGGATGAAGCAACCTGTTTAGAAAGATGGAGAATGCTATAATGAAAAGAAAGTCTTGTACAGCAGGCTTTATTATTTTATCAGGTAGATTAATAAAAGTATTTGATTTTAGTGGGGCATTTTGGAGTCTCTTAAAACAAATCTTAATTTCTAGTTAATACAAATTACCATGGATATAAACAATATTATGAGGATCAAAAACTGGCTGAAACAAGAGGTGATGATGAATGACAAGGTAGTAGTGAGAATGTGTCTACTGAGGATAACAGGAATCAGAGCAAGGCATGGTTATTGCTAAGTACCTCCATTAAAGGAAGGAAATACTTGTAGTAATGAAATTTCTACATGATGCAAAACAGAGATGACTTGAATAGCCAAGTGTTGATAATAAAGTAACACAAAGGGGTCTATAATGATTAAGAATATGAACATACTGATGGTGAATTATGATTTACTCAGGGAAAATGCAGAGCCATTCAGGAGCAGGTGACATAGGAAGTAGCTCAGACATGATTTCACAATGCAAATCTGCAGCAAAACTGTGTTTAAGGGCACATAGCATTCACAGCAGGGAAAAGGGCGGTGGCCTGGTGCTCCCTGTGGGGTTCCCTTTATGTAACTAGCTCGCATGGCTGTCCCAGCAAGGTGGCACTGAGCTTTGCTCACTGTCAGAAACACTCAGTGCAACAGAGGGGTGTTTGAAGAGAAGGGTGGAAAGAGCTGACTCACGAGGAAAGACCAGAGGAGTTAAACATGTAGCTGGCTAAAAGCAGGCTGAGTGGGGAGCTCTGTAGAACTTTATAAATATATGACTCTGGAGATGAATTTTCT